>NC_140415.1:95702936-96400436 GCF_965140295.1 Lepidochelys olivacea
GTGCCAACATAATAAGTTTCCATGGTCCAGTGGGTGAGGGGGAATGAAATTATGTATTTGAACAGTAATATGAATGAATGGGGAATGAAATAGTATTGTAACTGTGCCACAGTCCTCCTTTGGATGTAGGCCAGATCCAGAAGGTGGATTTTATTAATGTGTTTTATGCATTTTGTATACTTGAGTCATGTACCTTATCACAGTTTGATTCAGGGAGATGGTATGTATGAAATTTATGTATTATAAAAACTAGCCATGTACTAAAACACACAACTTAATTGTGTGATTGTTTTGAAAGTAATGGGGCTTTTAGGAATGTTAAACTTGTAATGACCTTCAAAAGCATAGTTTATGGATTACTGTGATGAAATGTCTCAAAGTAAATGTAATAAACCATGATAATGACACCTTGTGTACATATGGAATGCTTTATTTGTAAGCAATCATGTAATAGAAGCTCACAATGTTAAATACCTGATAGGCAGACCAGCTGCTAACAAAACTTACAACACAACAAACACAAACAGCACAAAACCCAGCGAACAGTGCATGTAAGGAAATGTAATGCATAACAATGCGGAACACTCAATCTCTGTTCTGTTCAGTGCCACTCAATATCTGTAACTACTTCTGAGTGCTTGCTGTTTCTCTTCTCCTTGGACCTTTTTAGCGCATTTCACACTCACAGGCCACTGCTGGACTGGCACATGTCAGGGGCTACATTTAACGATTCTAACTACTGGTCATTCCATGTGACACAGACCACTCTTACCCCAGTATTGTCCAAACAGTGCATGGGCTGCAGGGCATGCCAGCAGGGAGGGGACTTGGGGCAGGGGAATGGAACTGGAGCCTATAGTCTTAGTGCCACAGGTGCTAGCATCCTTTCAAACAGTTCTTTCTGTTGCACTCATCATCTTCCACAACCTTCATTCCTGCTCCAGAAACTGCACTGCCAATTTCTTTACACTGCCCAGCCTTCCCCTATTTCCACATGTCTTACATATTTCTCTCTGGTATTTTAGCTGTTGGTTGACCACCTGCTGGATCTCACCTATTAATTCATATTGGACTCACTTCCTCCTTGCCCACTACATCACAGTTTGCACACCAAGGTTCTGGTAGCCTGTATGTGCCCTGAAGAGGTGGAAGGGCCTGCCAAGGCAAGTGAAAACATACAGTGCATCTGCTACACAAGGGAGGCTGCGGCAACTTAAGATCAAAAGATGCTATTTATCACTGGGTTGGGGTTTTTTTCTTCTTTTCCTTGCATACAAGTTTCTTGGCTCAGACAGTCCTGTGAGCACTACTCAGCAGCAAGACTGCAGACATCATGGTAAGATGCATTTTACACAATTAATTTTAAATTATTTATAACTCCTCACTATTTTCCCCTGAGGTTGTGTGTGTGGTGGGTGCTACATGCTGTGTTGTACTATGTATGGGCTTACTATCCTTCCAGGAAGAGCAACCACTGGCAAACATTATAGTTATGGGGCTTCCTGACTGGCAGTATGATCTGTTCCAAGCTCCTGGAGGCCATCCACTCCATTGAGGCTTTTAAGTGTTTGGCGACTGCCCAACACATCTCTGAATGCAGACCTAAGTGTGTCCAGCCTCAAAATCTGACTTCCTTCATTTCCTCCTCTGTGAAAAGAACACACGCATTACCATCCAGGCATGGATTAAAATCTGGGGGGAAAATCATAAGATACTCCTTTAGGCTGAGATGTATTACAGCTTTTTTGAAAGCACCTTGCATCCATGAACTGAGTACAGTCTCCCCCGCACCCACCCCCAAACCAGTTTGGACTCTGAATACAGGAGTGAAATTCATAGAGAAGTGAAATGTCTTGCACACTTTGCACCAGACATTTACTAGCATTCGGCTGTGTTCATCTAACTAGCTAGCAGTGCGCTTGGTATAAGGCTTCTTCCTGTCGAAGACGGTTAAATGTCTTTGCAGGTGAGTGATCAGCATGGAAAAGAAGAATTAAATGCTGAATTCAAACCTGTATTTGAACCAAGTGGGGCTCCTTCCACTTCCTGAGAATTGAGAGGGAAGCTTTGGGGAGGAAGGGCTGAGAATCACAGGCCTGGGGAGGGGGGTGGGATTGCGGGATAGCATTGGTGCAATCTCTGCACATGAGTCTGGGGGCCCAGACTCGAGCTGCATCCATGCTGCAAAATGATGTGTCTTGGATCTGAATCCCAGTGGCTCAGAGCCCCACTCCCATCCCCCACCCATTAATACGTTGTAGGGGATTGGGCTTGAGTCTGAGCCAGATTTACTATGCAGTGTTGGGTTGCCAACTTTCTAATTTCTGAAAACTGGACCCCCTAACCCCTGCTCGCTCCTCTGCCCCCTCCCCATGTCACTCATAGCTTTCTCCCCTCAACTCTAGTGTGAGCAGCCCCAAGGAACTTGCAAACCCCAGCTCCAACAGGCCACTTGGGAGTGCAGGTGAGAAGAGCACTGCAGCCACACAGGAGCAGCCAGGCAGCCCCACTGGTGAGCCAGGATGCGGCCTTCCTGCATGGCAGCCTCCCACCTCCCTCTACACTCTTCCCCTCCCACTCAAGCCCTTGGAGCTGCCTGAGAGTGTGGCCAGTGGAAGCACTGGCTGGTGGGCCAACTCGCGTTCCTTCCCTCCCGGGGAACGTTCCATGCCCACTGGGAGCCCCTTACCCTGCTCGCCATGGGCCCCTGCACTCTGTCCTCTCCCACAGCCGTGCTCCTTAAAGGGGTCGCCCGAGTTGGTGCATGGTTGCTGCTATGGGAGCCACCACTTTAGGACCAGGTGAGAGGCTGCCACTGCCCCCCCTCCCACTGCCAGTAACTGGACTTCTGGGGTCTGGTCAGTTCATCTGACCGGACACTGCCAGGCTCCTCTTTTTACCAGACTTTCCGGTTTAAAAACTGGACACCTGGCAACCCTAATGCAATGTAGTCATACCCAAAGTAAGGAGGAGTGTGGAGAAGTACAGTATACACCTCTCTCTCTCTCTGTCTCTCTCCTTTCTGGCTGAAGTCCAGACTCAATAAGTAAGGGAATGTGAAGTGGGAGCAAAAGGAGGAGCTTGTGCTTGGCTGAGGTGTTTCTGGGGCTCCCATCCTTTCCCACCAGTAGGTGGCACAGCAGCTGCACCTGATAAAGAATGAAGCAGTGTCCCATATAAGAGTCTCATATCCGCCTCCTCTCCTCTTAAGGAAGATCTGCCCTCCTACAGGAGAGAGGAAAGGGAAGAAGTCTCTACTTTCTCTCTCTTCCCTCCAGTCAGAGAGGGGAAGAAGAGGTACATAGATGCCCTCCAGACAACTCCTCCTTGTCTGTAGGAGAGAGACAGATAACTAGTATACACAGTTTCTGCATACTCTCCTAAATGTGAAAATACACTCCTAAATGTACAAAATTGCAGCAGGGTTTTATAATTGTCCAGGGACAAAACCCTGTCCCCTCCCTATTAATTTTACATTAATACAAATTCTCCATCCTGTGATCAGACTCCCTCTCTACAGGCAGACAGGAGGGTAGGAAGCTCCCCTGGGCACCTCACCCAACTCTGCACACATATGTATTTCTTACAGACCTGCTTGCAGACAAGAACCCCTTACAGATACATACTCCTCTTCAGATTTTCTTTCCCTTTTGACCTTAGTAGTTAGGACACGCAAACGAACGTGGAAGTGAAATAACTGAATTAGTGAGAAACGATTGGATCACGCTGCCATCAGCAGATGTGGAGAAGATCACTGCTAGATATACAATCTCTTACAAGTGCTCTTGTAGAAAGCAACCCACTATCCTGTCTTTTTAGCTTTATTCTGATCGAAAAGGGGGAAATGGTATTTGCTGTGAAGAAACTGTCTGACCTAGGAATTAGGAAGGACTTCAAAATCCAGTTCTCAAATGGATTCCAAGAGCAGCAGGTAATGTAATGATGATATGGAAGAACAAAGGGCTTGCTTTAGAGAGATCTTCTGGGAAACAGCCACAACTTTACTTGGACCAAACGGATCAATGAGTGAAGAGTGGATACAGTCACACACGTGGCAAGTGACTGAAGGAGAGGGGGGGAAGCAGCAAGCACAGGTGACACAAGAAGAACAATGCATGCTGCAATGGGAGTATGTAGAGAAAGGTAAAGATGCGTGAGACAGACAAGAGAATAGCTTGACAAAGTGAGAGAAACTGAAGATGCATCAGTGAGGCTTGACTCAAGTTAGCAATTTTAATCATGGTTTCAGTGTCACAGTAGTATCATAAAAGTAAAAGATAGCAGACTGTTAACAATGGAAGCAGAAACAAACAAACAAAAAAAAGATAGTGAGAACATTTTAATGAAGTACTCAACTAACCACAGCTAACAATTCCAATTAATGGATGTGCAGAAGAACTAAATATGTCATTGCTAGAAATTTCAGAAGTAGAACTAGAGAAAACAGTTAACCAACTAAAAATGACAAACCACCTGGTCAAGATAAGATCACTGCTGAAAGGCTTAAAGTGGGGGAATATGCATGAAAATACATAAACTCTGTTATATAGTTGGAAGAAAGAATTCTACCCAGAGGAATGGAAGTAAGGTGTGATCTTTAAATTACCAAAGAAAGGAAAGTAACTGGTGTGCAACAACTGGTGAGGAATAACACTACTTTCAGTATCTGGAAAAGCATTCTGTAGTGTAGCATTGAACAGAATCAAATTGGTTATCGATGGAAAAACTGCATACTATGCAAGCAGGCTTTAGGCTGAAAATGTCATGTATACACCATATCTTTAACCTGAGACAATTGATTTAGAAAGAGAAGAGTAGTCTTGAACTTTATAGATTTTACCAAAGCTTTCAACTACATTCACAGAGAGTCACTATGGAAAATCTTCTGACAATATGGCTGACTAGAATGACTGTCCCCCTGGCTAAGATGTTGTTGTATGACGTTTCACAATGCTGTGTAAGGATTAAGTGGTGAGATCAATTGATTTCTATATCGTCACTAGAGTCACCCGTATTCTGTGATCCAGCGAGGGCAGCCATTTAAGATTGATATCTCCCAGATGTCACTTCTCTTGTGTGGAGACCCACCTCTCTCTCTCCTGACCAAGATTTTAAGCTCCCGGCCCTACAGTGTGATACCCCCAGAAAGCCAGTCTGCCTAAAGCCCTCCGTGCCTGTGCTTTGCTTTCTCTGAAGCCTATGAACAGTGTGTTGACAGCAGTTACAATTTACCACACAGTTCCTTCTGATCAAGCACATGTATTCTTAGAGTGAGTGCATTACAGAGAAAACATGATAAAACATTAAACAGATTTGAACACATATTAAACATACCAGGACTGGAGTCACCCATCAGTCTTATGGGATCCTAGCAGGCCTCTTCCACAACTTTGGAGCCCCTCTTGGACAGAAGGTACTGTCTGTTTGCTGGATCAGAAAGAAGGCCCGGTGTCAGTTTAAGCTCATCCTTTCTTTGCCTCCTAGTCTCTAGAACAGTGGTTTTCAAACTGCGGGTCGCAACCCACTACTGGGTCACAGAATGTAAGGCACTGGGTCACGGTGGCTCTAGTCAGCACCGCTGACAAAGCCGTTAAAAGTCCCATTGGCGGTGCTGCCCAGCTAAGGCAGGCTAGTTCCTATCTGTTCTGACACCACACTGTGCCCCGGAAGCAGCCAGCAGCAGGTCTGGCTCTTGGGGGGCGGCACAGGGCTCTGCGCACTGCCCCCACCCTGAGCACCAGCTCTGCACTGTGGGTGGGTGGGTGGGAGAGCTGTGCCCGTGGGCCAGAGCCGCGCTGAGCCACTTGTGTGCCTTCACCTAGGAGCCAGATCAGCTGCTGGCCGATTCCAGGGTGCAGCACGGTCTGCAGCGCCAGGACAGGTGGGAAGCCTGCCTCTGCACCCCAGCTGCGCTGTTTACAAGGAGCCGCCGGAGATAACCCCACACTCCAAACTTGAGCCCCAATCCCCTGCGCCAGCCCTGAGCCCTGCCTCAAACCCAGAGCTCCCTCCTGCTCCCCAAACTTCTCATCCCTAGCCCCACTCCGCATCCCTCACCCCCATACCTCAACCATCTGCCCCAGCTGTGAGCCCCTCCCACATCCCAAACCCCTCATCTCCAGCTCCGGTGCGTCCTGGACATTAACAATTTTCTTCAACTGGGTTACCAGGAAAAAAAGTTTGAAAACCACTGCGTTAGAAAACCCAGTTTGAATCAGTAAAAGCAAACCACTGCAGGGGTTAGTACTTCCCTAGTTGCTTAGTCTCAGTGACTCACCTTAATCAACCTCTCATTGTGTTTAGTTCCTGTAGGAGCTGTGGTAATCCTCCCCATGGAGGAACACAATCATACATTAACCATTCATAAATTTAATAAATGGTTCCCAAATACTGCACGAGATTGCAATATCTGTTACAAAGATGTTACATTGTTTTAAGAGATATTGAGTAATGCTGAAACTACTGTAATCACATTATATATGCGTCTGGAATACGCTCACTTTGAATAGTGTGTTCAGATTTGGTCAAACCATCTCAAAAAAGAAGTAGTTCAAACAGAAGAGGCACAGAGTAGGACAACTAAAGGGTTAGATGCATGGAAGGATTTCTGTACAAGAAGAGATTTTAAAGACGGGGACTACATATTTTAGAGAATGAGTAAGAGGTGCTATGATAGAGGTATACAAAATTATCAGTGGTATACTGAGAAAGTTTATCTTGAATGCATATTTACTTTCTCTCTTATAACACAAGAAAGAGATGGTTAATGAAAGTGAAAAGCAACACATTTAAAACTGACACTAAATTTTCAAAAGTGACTAGTTAATATGGGTGCCTCAATATTAGGGTGGTCAATTTGAGACACCTTAAAGGAATCTGATATTCAAAGAGGATGTGTTCTTCAGCAATTTCCTTAAAACCAGGCCCCCTTAAGGTGTCTTCTAGTCAGACATCCAAAATCCCTAGACATTTTGAAAATTTAGGCCAATAAAAGGAATCACCATTATACGCAACATGTATATGGAACTCGTATACTGAGGCAAAGAGCTTGGTGGGATTCACAACAGGATTAGATATCTTTGTAGTTAATAATTGCATCATTAACAAATATACTTGCTAGGATAAAAATATACAGGGGATAGGGGATATAAAGCCTCATTTTCAGGACAAAAGTCAACCACTATTCTGCTTGGAGTTAGAAAGAAACCCTATAAGCATATTATTGCATAATTGCCCATTATGAAGTTTTTATACTTTCCTCAAAAGTATCTGGTACTGATCACTGGCAGAGGCAAGATACTCCGACCTCGTAGAATTTTCTATTTAATCTGTGGTCTTTTCCAAGATACATATTGGAGGGCACTGCCCTCAGGTCATACATCAAAAATCAGTGTCCACGGAAAAGGCACATACAGATTAAATGCAGTATATATCCCCAAGAATGCCTACACTTAAATGATAGTTTCACATTTTTAGTATATAGTGTTCAGACCCTGGAGCGACTCGTGCAACCCCCTGTAGTGAATGTATAATATGGGACTGATAAAGTCTGCAGAAAGCTGTCAGACTTCCTCTTCTGAAGGAAGATTACTACAATGCAAGCCCTTAAGGGCGGCTGTTGTGCTCAATATGCAGAGAGATTTTGATCAGTTAACCTGGGATGGTGCAAATCTACTTGCCATACTCTACCCTTCCCCCAGACTTGCTGCAAACCCCTTTGCACCATGTGGGACCCTGTGCAAGCAGTGTGGTGAGCACACAGCATGCCCCCAGCATACGTTCCTTATAACTGGCCACCTGTGCACCCATTTTGCCACCTTTTTGTCTCCTATGCACTCATGGGAACAGGTTCTGATCCACAAAGAAGTTGTTCAGTGAGAACAAAGAGGATTCCACCCTGTGTCATTGTTCACTTGTTTCTTGGTTAGGGTCTATTAACTATATATTTATTTATCTTTATTATATATCTTTATTTGCTAAATTCATTGCCAACACAGACATAGATCAGGGCCCCCAAAGCATTTTTATTAAATTTTAAATCCATTTCAGTGTAATGAAAAAGTGCTTTCACTGAAATAATAGTGCTTTTATTAGAAATAGGATTATAGAATTTAATCTAAAAATGTGCACATCTTTAATTTTGTTTACAAGGAAAAAGAAACATACTTTAAAAATCTTCTGAGGTGCAGTGACTGTTTTTATACAGTATATCAAAAAACCTGCTGCATAAATTTGAGCAAGTTGATGTATTTTTAAAATTGTGAAGCAATGAGAATTATGTTATTCAAAATCAGACAATGTCATTGTCTTGATCATTACATTTTAATTTTCAGTATCATAGCTTGTGATGGGCACTGTTTAATTTATAGTGTGTCAGCATGTATGAGCAGCTGCAGGTGTGAGCACAGCATCATTTTCAAAATAAAGGCCAAACTATAGGAAAGAACATCCCACACATGAAGTTGGGGGGAGGGGGATGCAGAAAGAGGATATGGATGCCCCTCTTACTGCCTAGCAACCTTCATAGACTTCCATTGCTTTCCTGGGAGAGACTTCAACCTTCTCCTTTAGGGCTAATTTAAAATGGGGCTAGAAATGGGACAAAATGCAGCTAAAACGTCAAGTACTGAGGAAAGCTAGGACCCATATCATATATCAGTCCAAAATGTGCCGTGGCTCTGGAGTGCTGACTTAAGGTCTGGTAATTCACATACACCAGAGGCTTGGGGTTTTGGCAAGCTAAATCGCAACGGATACCCTCAAAGCTGCTACTACAGAAATAAAAAGGAAAACAGATTCATTGACTTAAATTTTAGAATATTAGGTTCTTATAAGCAAGGGAGGAATACTACCCATTTCGTTTATTATTATAATCATTGTTAAAATCTCTTTCCCCCCCCCCCTTCTTCTTCTGCACGCCATAGGAACTCATTGGCATGAAAAGTTACAAGGAATGCCCTGAAGACCCTGGGAAACTTTTATTCCCCAAATTTACATTGCCATCTGAATGGAGAGAGGTCCCCCCTCCCTTTTCCCGCCTGGGAATTGTTATAATTTCGCTCTTTCCCAATTTACAAAGTCACCTCTTCTTACAATAGGATGGAGGGTTATAATAAAATGGACTAGGACAAGGAAACAAAAGCAAATCTAGAAACGTTGTGTTAGAAAAAAACCCAGCCCTGCCCCATAGGACAAATAAAAAAGAGTTCCTTGCGGCCATTTGGTGTGCAAAATGACTTGTTCCTCCCTCTATTACTGCTATTGGGTGGTGGTGTTCGTCTTTGTATGAAAGCCTGTTCAGTAAGTTTGGAGGTTTATTTCCCTGAGATTTTCCTTTCTGTATATTTTCCTCTGTCTCGTGGGTTGGAGAGAGAGAGGGAGGGAGGGAAGGTCCGCCATATTTCTGCCTTACACGCCCAGGAGCTGAGCCATTGAAGAGTCAGGCTGGCTGGATACATATTGTACATGCACCACAGCTCTTGCTTCCCTCCTCCTCTCTCGCATTACCCGTTCTCGCTTCCTTACAGAAAGGGAAAGGCAGGGACGAGAAGAACAGCTGCTTTGCAAGACAGAAGCAAATAGACCCCCCCCTCCCCTCAACTCCAAAGAAAGCTGGGAAGAAAAGTCCACTTGAAAGACCTTAAGCAAAGCAAACTCAGAGATTTCCAAGAGGCAACAAGCAAAACCACCCCCTGGGGCATCTGATGATCTTCAAGTCAGGGAGTGGGGGAAGAGACAAGAAAATGTGTGTGTGGAGGGGGGGAGGGGTTAGTCGCGATTAGCATTTCAATAGGGGCTGGTTGCTTTGGAGGGAGGTGGGGGGATTTCAGCGGGTGTCATTCACAAGGGACGTTTGGGGACTGTAGCTGCAGGAGACAGGAAAGGAAAAGAGTGGGGTGCGGGGCCGCTCCTCTCTGCTGGGCACTGCTGCTCTGGTAGATGCTTCCCTGTTGTTTGGTGCATGATTTAGAGAAGAGGAGGAGTTGGAACCAGCGAGTGTCAGAGACAGGAGATAGGGTGCGGGGGGGGGACCCTTTCTCTGCCTCTCTTCCTCCCTGGGTGTAGCATCCAGAGCTCTCCCGGCCTTGGCTCTGCTGTCCCCGGGTGGGGGCTCGCAGGCAGAGGGCGCGTGCCTCCCTCGCTCCGTGGTGCGGGGTGTGCGTGTGTGTGTTTTCGGGGGGTGGGGGTTGTGTCTGAACCAGTTAGGAAGAATGACTCTGGAGTCCATCATGGCGTGCTGCCTGAGCGAGGAAGCCAAAGAAGCCAGGCGGATCAACGATGAGATCGAGAGGCAGCTCCGCCGGGACAAGCGGGACGCCCGCCGGGAGCTCAAGCTGCTGCTGCTGGGTGAGTCCAGCCCGGCCGGCTGCCCCGGGTGCTGCTCAGCCCCGGCTGCTGCTCTCTCTCTCTCTCTCTCTCTCTCACACACACACACGGTGCCCATTGGGGGTGCAGCCTTGCACATGCATGTAGGCACTTATGCAGTAGACAGGCCTGTGTGTGTCTGGGTACGGTGTGTACATTGTATCAATCCATTGATAAGTATGAAAGTAAAGGGAATCTGATCGTGGGTGCGGGGGAGGGGAAGGGAGGGAAGGAGGACACAGTTTACACTCAGTTTCCTTGCCTTAGCTCCGCGGGTGCTTCCAATCTACATGATTATTCGGACTCTCAGGATGATGGTGGTGGTGGAGATACGTTTGTGTGTGCGCACAGATATCTGTAATACACGATGTTACATGGTATATATCCGTGGGCATGTATTGCAAATACATATGCAGCTGGTTTCAGAGATTCTGGTTCCTGTAGGTGATTTGATGTGGAAGAGACACTGGCCTTCCAAAAATGGAGAGGGGATAGGGCTTGGTGGGTGACAGAGAGATGAAAAGAGAACATAAATGGCAAATACATTTGGGGGTGGGTGTAAGGGAGAAATTGCAAGGAAGCTGCTAAATGAAACGACTCACAGGCGGAGTTGCTTTGCAGATTGATGGTGGTAGGCTTTAATGTCTACATTGTTCTGTGAGCCTTCAGAAAGGTTGCTGGGTGCTGGTTTTATTTTTTTTAGTGTGATTTTTATTTAATGAGGTAAACTGAGATGGAGGGTTACACTCAGATTATAGGCTAATTTCATAGAACAACAACACACAAAGACATGAAACTAATAACCTACAGTATGTTGGAGAATGACAGCATCTTGAATATCTTTGGAATCCACCCATTGGATAAGAAATAAATTTACAGTATGCAATACAGTTTCCCCTTAATCTCAACAGTTATTGTCATATAATCATAGCTAATGTACAAAAAGCAACATTTCTCTATTTTTTTGTTGATACTGAAATAAGTCTTTTGAATTAAAATAATAATAAAAAAGCTCATGACCAGTTCATTGTAATATAATGCATAGTTACTGTGGTGGATATAGTTTGTGCTTTGGACTAACAGGGCCTAAAAATGTCTGCACGAGAGCTTGGTGTATGTGGAGTTATAAAACTGAATAAATCACATGCAGAAGATGTGTACTGTCTGCTGTAGCGCAAATATGCTATCTTGTTTTGTATAGAAAGATTGTTATTGATACAGGGTAAATTGTTTTTTAAATGAGTTAAAGCTGGATCAAAATAAGTAAAACATGGGAAAGAATATGTTCAGACATAGTCTTTTAAATTAATTTGCAATTTTCCTTTATTAACGTGTTTTCTCTTCTATACTTGTAATAATGGGTGTGGAAGAATGATCAGGAGTGGGGGAGATAGAGAGAGATAATACTGGCGGTAAAAATTGCTCTGCCTATTTGATTTTGGCCTAGTTTTGATTGATTAAATTTCACGTTGTGATTATTTTAGGATTCAGAAAAGAGGTGAAATAAAGTATATAAGCTTGCATTTGCTTTAGTTTATGGAAATTGACTTAACATATTTAATAATTTTTTTGTCATATTCGACTTTTAGTACAAGTCTATGTTGTTTCTGCATTTTGCTTGTTTTTTGAAATAATGCTACAGGATTTTGCTCAATATTTTAGGGAAGAGGAAAATTTATTGGGGGGAATCACTGTGTGCTCCCAGAATAGGGGCGGGATTTAAATTATGAATGTATATAGTTTCAGAGAGTTAGGCCCCAGTGCTGTCGTCAATTATGCACATGCTTAACTTAATGAATGAGTAATCTCATTAATTTCAGTGGGGTCCATTCACTTGTAAAGTTAAGTACTGTATGTGTGTAACTCATGGCAGTCTTGGGCCCTAATTTTGGCATTATTTTAGGCCAAGTGAAAGGTGGTTGGTTTCAGCAAGAATAGGTGGGTCGGGAGAGCTATTAATTTATAGAACTATTGAGAAAGCTCAGGGTTTTTCTATGTGGGTACAACAGTGCAAACCTTCAGTGTTAATGTGCTGCATTAGTGTAAAGTGAGCTTGCACTGGTGTAGTTTACTTGAAACTGAGAGAAGTTGCCCTGATGCAATCCTTGCTTTATACAAAATAATGCGTCTACAGCGGGCATAGGCACCACTGTAAAGACACGACTCTAGAAATTCCTAGTGTATACAAGCCTTTACTGAACTACTTTTAAAACAGTAGAATTTAATTAAAGGACATTATCAACTTAAAAATCATGCTTGTGACTGTTAATGGTGTATATACTGGTGTCACAATTAACACCTAAGGTTCTGATCCTGCAAGGAGCTCTGTGCAGGCAGACTCCCCTTGAAGTCACTGAGGTTCAGTGCAGGTTCAGGGATCTACCTGAACAAAGCTGCTCTCAGGACCCAGGTCTAAAATTACTGTACTGAAACAGATTTGAGGGGGAAACTATTTCTTCAGTTGGCTTACTTTGTGTATTTGACAGCAGTTTGTATTTAGTCACTCCCACTGCTTCTCCTGTATAGTCACTCAGTTTTCCCTGTTGTTTGTGTGGGTCTTTCATATAGCAAGGAGAGAGAGAGAAATTTTTAAAAATAGGAAATGTCATTATAAAGTCATAATAACTGGTGAGATTCAGAGAAGGAGTAATATTTGAAATTACATAAACTATTTTTGTTAATTAATTGCAAGTTGACTGTGTCCTATTCCCCCCGATACGTAAAATTGTGTTTCATTTTATTTTATATAGGCTTTGGGTAGAATTGTCAAAAGCTACTTTGACCCACCTTTAGTGCCTAAGTTACTTGGTCTTCTGTCCCATTTCCAAAAGTACCCTGGGAATTAGGAGCCTAAGTGGGTTAGGTGCTTTTGAAAATGGTATTTATGCTCCTGGGTGGCCTAGCATGACATTTTCTAAAGTGCCTTTTTCTATAAGTATTTCTTAATATAAAATTGTATGAATTTCTGTAATAGACATTGTGCTTACCAGAAACTGTCAGAACAGCCCATTATTTTGACTTTATTTGTTACTTTATTATGAACAATATGTATTATAAAGAGCAGGTGTGGGATCTATTTTTTTTCTTCTACTTGTGTATATGTAATTTTGTAAGCATATACAAACTCATATGTATAATACAGAACATGAGAAAATTAAGCATTTTTCTGGGTCATGGTTGGAAAGAGAAGCATTTTTTCCCCATACTTTGTAGAGATTGTAGTGTTTCTTTGCAATGTGAAGATATTTCTCCCTCCCAATTGTGTAGTATACAGTTATTGCATCACATTCACCTTATTGTGTATAGCCTCCTTTGTACATTATGTATACTGGTGATTATGAATTTAATTTTCTTTTAGATTAATGAGTTTCAAATGTTGTAGCTTGTTTTGCAAACTTGTATTGCAATTCATGGTAGGATTAATTTTAAAAGATTACTTTAAAAGTAAACGCTTTAAGTGATTAAATATTAAAATGTCAGTTTCAGACACTAAATTGCACGTCAGTCTACTGTGAGCTGTTTTTAAAATTAGGTAAAACATTTCTTATAATTTTAATTTGGAACAGCTAGCCTCCAGAACTGAGTATTGAAATGTATTATTAAAACAGTCCTCTCGCTAATACAAATTAGCTGTAACATTAAGGACATTTTGGATCAAATTGAGTTTTCTAATTATTTGGTTTTAATCTGTTGTGTTTTCCAAATTCTTTCTGGATTTCTGTTGAACGTTTTGTAAAACCTTATAACAGTTCTTCAGAATTTAAAGTTAATATTCATCTATTCTTTGCTCTTGGCTGTAAAAACACTTTTATTATTGGCTGAGCAGAAGGAATTATGTTTTAGAACAATATATTGGAAACCGTTAACTATAAAATTATTTTATTGTTTATCTTGTAAGTATTAAGTGCCATATGCTATGGTGGTTCTTTGCATACCACTCCCATTGTCAAAAGTGGGAGTTCTCTTTGGGGAGTGGTAGCCAGCTGTGGGCCTAAGAAGTAAAGGCCTCCATTATTGGCCAAATTCTACCCTTATACGTACATAAAGACAACTACCATTCTCTTCAATGGGAACTTCTTTGCATATCTGAGAACAAAATTTAGCCCTTCTGTAACTCTGATAGTTGGCTAAATTAAATGTTTGAGGGACTCATTGCTTTAATTTAGACCTGCTGGTATTATGTCACCCTGAAAGCATGGTTCTCCAGGTTTAGATGTTCTCTGCATTTGAGATAGCAGGTCTCTAAAATGAAGTGAGGTTTCAAAAATATAGGTGATTTTAGCAAAACACTTGCATTCTTCATATGCTATCAACTGAAACATGTGGAAATTAAGCCAGTTGAGTGAGCATAAATTGCAGCCAACCTTAACTGGAAAAACATTCTTGAACCTCCTTAGATGAGTATCCAGTAGCAGATCTATCTGGTAACATGCAGTTTGATACATAAGTCAGTTAAACTAGAGATCCAAATGGAAAATCTAGGACTTTCAGATAATGAAGATGTTTGACCTTCACTAAAGTGTTTAAGGAGGAGGTGAGTCCATTAAATCAAGAGTGGATTACACTGGTGTATGGTAGCACTATCATCTCTGACAGATACAATCTGGATCCCTTATTTTTTATGGCACCTTAGAGACTAACAAATTTATTTGAGCATAAGCTTTTGTGAGCTACAGCTCACTTCATCGGAATGCATCCGATGAAGTGAGCTGTAGCTCACGAAAGCTTATGCTCAAATAAATTTGTTAGTCCAATGAAGTGAGCTGTAGCTCACGAAAACTTATGCTCAAATAAATTGGTTAGTCTCTAAGGTGCCACAAGTCCTCCTTTTCTTTTTGCAAATGCAGACTAACACGGCTGTTTACTCTGAAACTTATTTTTTATGTAATTTAACTGCTACACATGGTTTATTGAAATAGAACATGACAGTATTGCAGTTCCTTGTACAAAACGATGCAGTAAATAGCAATCGGTGTGTTATATTGCTGAGATATAGGCACTTTAGAATGTGAACAGTATTAAATATGAGATTTGGGAGAAATCTCACATAATTGAATTTCCTGTTTATACATAAATTGGCCTAACTATTGAAATCTTGCTGTTTCAGCCACACATTGTTTATTTTTCATAGTATGCTTATTTCAGTGACTAAGATGCTCAGAAACAAATTGTGCCCAAATTCAGATTTGACTGGCTGGCCAGAATAAGGCAAACAACTGAAAGAGATTCTTAAACAGAAATTGTGTGTGTGTGTATATATATATATATATATAGAGAGAGAGAGAGAGTGTCATTGGTGTAGATTAAAAATGGTTGGTCCTGGGTGACCAGAAGTCTAGAGGTAAGTAATTCCTCCCACAGCCAGATCCATCTAAAGACTTCTGTTTTTAAAAAATAGATTTAAAAAGCATGTTATAGGGTATTATTTAAGCTGCTCTGGTGATCATCAAAGATCACATAGATTATAACTTTAGTAGCTGTTATCTTCAAAAGAGCAGCATTTGGCAGAAGGCATTGAACTGCATTTTGAGGAGGTTTGCTTTGTCTGTATTTCTATAATAAAGTCCCTATAGTTTGAGCATGGGG
This sequence comes from Lepidochelys olivacea, assembly GCF_965140295.1. Lineage (NCBI taxonomy): Eukaryota > Metazoa > Chordata > Testudines > Cheloniidae > Lepidochelys > Lepidochelys olivacea. Next base: position 95,718,888 of record NC_140415.1, read on the forward strand.
TTGGAGTAATCCTTATAATCCTGCGCACACAGTGCCACAGGTTTGTTTGTTTTTCTTTTAAGTTGATCCATCTCTTTTCCTTAGTTTTCCTAACTAAAAAGTAGGGACGATAGTATTAAATTATTTAATGATTTACTAGGTAACGATTTTCAAATCTGTTCAACATGAAAAGCCTCATATGCAGTAAATGCGGAGTATTGTTAGTAGTAAGTTTTAAAAATTAGTTAAAATTAGTTTCAAATACTATAGTTACTCCTGAGATCCCAGCCAAATGGGACTGGTTTTACAGTCCTGTTTTACTTTTAACGATTTTTTTCATCCCTATTTCTTTCTGAAAGATCCACATAAACAGGAGAAACTGATTATTCAGGTAAATAGCGAAATTGATTCTACACACATGGCTGTCAAATGCAGAAAGTGTAAAAAAACCAAACAAACAAATCATGAAAAAATATTTGTGTTTAGTTTCTGTGTTGGTGTTGGGTGTCACTTGTTACAAGTAACAAGTAAAACATTTTTAGACAGAAGTGTGATTTAGGTTTTGTATTTAATGGCCTCTTTAAATCCCTGCTGGACATTTGCATATTTTTTTCAGTCAGATACTACAAAATGTGTTTACAACTAAAAGGAAAAATACTTTAATATTCATCAGGCTGTGTCTTACAAGTACAGCTGGAAGACGGAGCCTATTTTGGAAAAAATATTTGTATTAGTATTTTATTTTATTATGGATGCAGAGCTGTATTGATGGGCATAAATATGACTATCCCTTTTGAGGAATATATGTCGTATCTGGTAAGAAGAAAGGCACAATTTTGCTGATGTTACTTTAAAATGAATGTATTATTAATTTTTAATGGACTGTCAAGGAAGCTCTTGTTTACAAGGAGACTGTGCAGTATCCGTAATTTTTCTGTTACAGTGATCTAATTCCCATTCAAATCAATGGGAGTTGGCTCATGTCCTAAATGCACATGTAAGTCCCACTGACATAATTTTATTTACATGTCAAGAGGCCAAAGAACTGCAAAATGCACATCTTGCATTAAAGAACATAAACCATGTTAGAGGGACAAGGCAGGAGAGGTAATATCTTCTATTGGACCAACTTCTGTGGGTGAAGGAGAGCCAGGCTTTTGTTCTTACCCGGAGCTCTTCTTCTGGACTGAGAAAGGTACTCTGAGCATCACAGCTAAATACAAGGTGGAACAGATTGTTTAGCCTAAGTAATTATACTAACACATTATAAGACACCATTCAAAGTAAAGTAGCCAGTTAACATCTCTATAGTCTTAGGGCAAAAAAAAGGGGCAGTTAGTGGGTTACAGATCGTTGTAATAAGCCATAAATCCAGTGTCTCTGTCAAATTGATGATTATTAGTGTCTAGCAAAGTTATGAATTTACGCTCCCAGGCTCGTCTTTTGAAGGTGTTGTGCAGATTTTCTTTGAGGATGAGGACTGAGAGGTCTTTCACCTCTTTCACCAACAGAAGTTGGTTCAATAAAAGATATTACCTCTTCCCACCTTGTCTCTGATATCCTGCGGCCTACACAGCTACAACAACACTGCAGTTAACAATGTTAAATTAGTATCTGGGGGAGGGGAGGAAAGGCTGCTCTGTGAAACCTGTTGCTTCAGGATATTTGGGAATGCTGCCTTTTTTAGAACTAATGGTCTCACTCTCATAGGCTCCCTCAAATTATTTTTGTTTGTGGATGATGGCAGTGACGGTTTCAGAGGAAAGCTATTATTGCTTTTGGAATAAAGTGGTGATCATGGCAAAATGAATCCCAGGAAAGTGTGAAATAGCATTATAAGGTAAATGTGTGATTAGTGGTAATTAACTCTGTTACAATAACTGAATACTATAAAGACTGAGCATTTTTTCTTGCCCTGCTAAGCGGAATAACTCTCAGAAAAGATCTATTCTCACACTTCAACACTATATTGTGTGAACAGCTGTTACTAATAAAGTTATGGGAAGTTTTTCAATATCCACCTTTTATTTGCTGTTCTAATGTCTATAAAAAGTCTGACTGGCAAAGACCAACAGCAAGAAAACAGTATCCAGACCAAGCGAGGACATGAATTTAGGAAATAAGTTGCTGAATACTGAGAAAGAATGTATGCAAGATTCTCAGTGCAGATCACTAAGTGTCCATGCTCTAGGGATTGTATTAAGTACAGTACAAAGAAGTGAGCTTTAATATATCAGGGTCCAGGACTCAATATTTAGTTTCAGAAATAAATACACCTACAGTATCAGAAAAGAACTGAAAATAAATCTTACCGGGGAAATTCCAAGAACAGCATGAATAGTTAAGCCAAGTTAAATCTTAAAAGATTTAACATTAATCTTTAATGTTCTAGGTGCAGATAGTTTCCACAGTAAGTAATGTTATACAGAGAGACTGAACTAAAGGGGTAATTGTCTATAGATGTGTCATTTGTAAAGGACTGGTTGCATGGAAGAGTCAGACAGTTGAGCTTGCACGTTACCGTTTCAGGGTTTTTTTGTGTGTGTTTGGTAGCCATTCCTCATCTCAGTCTTTTAATAAAGGGAGGTGCCTCCCTCATTCAGATATACAGCATATGTATGTACGTTTGTGTATATGTGTATATTAACTAAACCAGTAAAATATCCTGAAATTATTGAAAACACTAATAGTTCATATCAGTAAAGTGGAATGGCAGAAGATAAAGCAGGCTTTTAGTGTTCCAGCTACAGTGCAGATCTGTGCTGTTACCCATTCATTCACAGAATCTGTATCCAAGTATAGCTCTGGGCACCGATTGGTTGGATGGTCCTTTTTTAGTTAGGTCACAGTCATGCACCAACTTCCAATGATACATAGCTGAGATTTCATCACCAAACAAAAGGGCATCACATATGACATTATGGCATTTCTGTTTTGTAATCCCATGAAGTATCCCTAACCTTTGAAAATTGAGCTAGAAGCTGCGTGCATACAGACATTTTATTTAGTAATAAAAAAAGTTTACAATTCAAATTAATGTGATCTACTCCAACAGCAATTAGCTATTCCAGAGTGTGCATCAGTAGACTGTTAGTGAACTCAGGTTGCTGAAGCATTCTTCCACCATTCTCATGCCTCACAAGGTGCCCGAGACATACACCAGTCTCTAAATAATTCACAGCCTTTAGTGGCTTAGTGCTATATAAAGTGCAAATTGAGGAGCAGGAGCAGCATGGAAAGTCTCTGTGTGGAATCTTTGCACTGGATGAAAATGTGTATGTGAGTCAGGGGTGGGCAAACCTTTTGGCCCGAAGGCCACATCGGGGTGTGAAACTGTATGGAGGGCCGGGTAGGGAAGGCTGTGCCTCTGCAGACAGCCTGGCCCCCGACCCCTATCCGCCCCCTCCCAGTTCCTGCCCCCTGACTGCCCCCCTCAAAATCCCCGACCTGTCCAATCCCCCTGCTCCTTGTCCCCTAACCGCCCCCTCAGGACCCCACCCCCTGTCTAATGCCCCCCTGTTCCCTGTCCCCTGCCTCCCCCTCACCCCCCCAAACATCCTGTCCTATCCAACCGCCCCCTGCTCCCTGTCCTCTGACTGCCCCCTGGGACACCCTGCCCCTTATCCAACCCCTGGCCCCAGCCCCCTTACCATGCTGCTCAGATCAGCATGTCTGGCAGCTGCGCTGCCCAGCCAGAGCTAGACACAGTGTCGCTCTGCCCTGCAGGAGCCTGCAGCCCCGCCGCCCAGAACACTGCTCGCGCGGCGTCATGGGTGCAGGGGAGGAGGGACAGTGTGGGAGTGGCCGGGGCTGTCCTCCCCAGCCGGGAGCTCAGGGGCCAGGTAGGACAGTCCCGTGGGCCGGATGCGGTCCGTGGGCTGTATTTTGCACACCTCTGATGTGAGTTGAGGAAAGTTGCTTTTTTCCCTTCTTCTGTATTCCCATCATAAGAAAAATATTGACGTCTCCAATCTATAATCTTAATAGTAATTGTCTTGCTCTGGAAAGAAATGCCTACTGCCATTCCAACCCACGTTTCTAGGTAAATGGGTGTCAGCCAGGAAGTCAGACAAAAGGTTTCCTAAGTGGTGACTACTAACTTAAAAGGCTAGAAAAACTCAGACACATAAAAAGTGGAAAAGATGCCATAATTCCTGGTGATTGTAGGAACCTAGCATGCTTGGAAGACTGGGCATCAAATATTGGACAAATATATTTTGCAAATATATTTTACTCTGATACTGGATTTATTAAGCACTTCAGAGTGCCATTTCTGCTATTGATTAGCTAGAAATGCAATGTTACTTGAAGGGAGACACTTCCTCTCTTTTGCTCCATAACTATAATTAGTTTGATGTTGTTGCCAGTGTGAAAACTGAAAACCAGTGTATCTAGTAGTCCAAAAGGATGCTGAAAACTTTTATAAAGGAATAGTCCAGGTATCTTTACAGGATCTTATACCACAAACTGTACTTGCATAATTTGATTGTTACAAATAAATGTTTAATGGATTGTAGTGCAAGTGGGCTGAAATCATACACTTAGGTTTGTAGTGAAAATCTTTTGAAGATGTGTTTCAGGAAGGAACAAGAATTATAACCACAGAGTTCTAAATAAATAGAAAATGACAATAAAACTCAGCTGATCCTTTAGCTTCACTGGGAGAAATCAGTATGGATGCTTAAAATACTTTCCACTTCTACAGCACCCTCATGTGAGGTAGGTTAGTGTTATCTTCTTTTTGCAGACACGGCAACTAAGAACAGGGTTAAGCAACTTGCCCATGGTTGTATTGTGTAAAGAGCCAAGATCTCCTGAGTCCCAGTCCTTTGCTTTAACTGCTCTTGGTCATATTTAGTCTTACAACTTTTTGGTTTTTTTTGGGAGTGTGGTGTGTGTGTAGACAGGACACTGACATGTTAACGCTAATCTTTGCCTAGCAGAAGGCAGTCTCCATGACAAATTCATCCTTGCCCTTTCTGCTGATGTTGCCAAAAGAGGGTGCTAGTTTTGGGGTAGGAGTTGTAATTAGGGGTATCAAGCGATTAAAAAAATTAATCGCGATTAATTGTGCTGTTAATAATAGAATGCCATTTATATAAATATTTTGGATGTTTTCCACATTTTCAACTATATTGATTTCAATTACCACCCAGAATACAAAGTGTACTGTGCTCACTTTATATTTATTTTTTATTATAAATATTTGCACTGTAAAGATAAAAGAAATAGTATTTTTCAGTTCACTTAATACAAGTACTGTAGTGCAATCTCTTTATCATGAAAGTTGAACTTACAAATATAGAGTTATGTACAAAAAATAAAAAAATGTAAAACTTTAGAGTCTGTAAGTCTACTCAGTCCTACTTCTTGTTCAGCCAGTCACAAAGAGAAACAAGAGATTATGCTGCCCCCTTCTTGTTTACAATGTCACCTGAAAGTGAGAATAGGCGTTCCCATGGTATTGTTGTAGCTGACGTTGCAAGATATTTACGTGTAAGATGCGCAAACGATTCATGTTCTTTCATGCTTCAACCACCATTCCAGAGGATATGCATCAATGCTGATGATGGATTCTGCTCGATAATGATCCAAAGCAGTGCAGACCAACGCATGTTCGTATTCATTATCTGAGTCAGATGTCACTAGCAGAAGGCTGATTTTCCTTTTTGGTGGTTTGGGTTCTGTAGTTTCTGCGTCATAGTGTTGCTCTTTTAGGAACTCTGTAAGCATGCTCCACACCTCATCCCTCTCAGATTTTGGAAGGCACTTCTGATTCTTAAATGTTGGGTCGAGTGCTGTATCTTTCTTTAGAAATCTCACATTGGTACATTCTTTGCGTTTTGTCAGATCTGCAGTGAAAGCGTTCTTAAAACGAACAACATGCTGGGTCATCAACCAAGACTGCTATAACATGAAATATATGGCCAAATGTGAGTAAAACACAGAGCAGGAGTCATGCAATTCTCCCCCAAGGAGTTCAGGCACAAATTTGATTAACACATTCTTTTTTTAATGAGCATCATTAGCATGGAAGCATGTCCTCTGGAATGGTGGCCAAAGCATGAAGGCATACGAATGTTTAGCATATATGGCATGTAAATACCTTGCAATGCCGGCTACAAAAGTGCCATGCAAATGTCTGTTCTCACTTTCAGGTGACATTGTAAATAATAAGCGGTCAGCATTATTTCCTGTAAATGTAAACAAACTTTTTTCTCTTAGCGATTGGCTGCACAGGAAGTAGGACTGAGTGGACTTATAGGCTCTAAAGTTTTATATTGTTTGGTTTTTCAATGCAGTTATGTAACAAAAAATCTACATTGGTAGGTTGCACTTTCATGATAAAGAGATTGCATTGCGGTACTTGTATGAGGTGAACTGAAAGATACTATTTCTTTTATCATTTTTACAGTGCAAATATTTGTAATAAAAAAATTATGATCACTGTACACTTTGTATTCTGTGTTATAGTTGATTATCTATAATTTTCAATATATTTGAAAATGTAGAAAAACATCCAAAATAGTTAATAAATTTCAATTGGCATTCTATTGTTTAACAGTACGATTAAATCTGTGATTAATTGCGATTAATTATTTTAATTGCAATTCATTTTTTTAAGTTAATTGTGTGAGTTAACTGCAGTTAATCGACAGCCCTAGTTATAATGTGTGGGCCTGATCACTGTCAACTAATGAGAGCCACCAACTCCTAAGGTAGGCCACCGAACAGCTGTCTGAATGACTTTTGATTACTGTTTTCCTGGACTATGCTAGAGTCAGTGATTTAGAGACGAATCTTCTTTATCCCAATGCCAGACCATGGAGCCATCAAATCTTGTTAAAAATGAACTTTTGTTTGTTTGATCCAGAAATTGTAGGGCACTGTCATCTTGCAGTGGAAATTGTGCAAAAAATGTTTTAATTAAATTCACTCATGTCTTTTTCATGTTACATTTTTGTGAAGATCACAATGTTTTTTACATAATGAGAAACTGGTCCTAGGGAGCCCTTAAAATCCAAACTGATCAGTACTTTGGGTTATAAAAAGTTTCTTAGAATACATTTACACCTCTTCCCTGCTACTGAATTGTGGGTGGGATAATGTTTTGGTTTTCCGCTTTTTAAATTTATAACTGAAAGCATACTTCTTCTTTTCTTTTAGGAAGGAAATCTCAAGGAGGAAAAAATTATGCTCTCTTTCCTCATGCTTGCTATTCAGTCCAGTATTGAAATCATAAGTAACATGGAGGACATAATAACATTTACTCTTGTCTGTACAAAGATAGAAATTACCGAGTCTGCTGCTTAACCTGGTTTCGCAGTTCATTCCATAGGAATGAAGAGCAAACAGCTTGAGGGTAGATTTGCCTACCTTTCTTCTTCCCCCTAAGGTGTGCAGCTAATTCTTTGCTGAGAAGCAGGGTTTGTAATGCCACTGTGGTTTGTGAGAGTTACTGGTTTTTGCATGTCAACAAGGAAGAATTATTGAGTCTCAATTGTGTATACTTCGTTAGTTTGTAATTTGGTGAATCTGATCAACTTCATGTGGTATATCTTAGTTAAAACTGATTTCTCAGATGGTTTGTGAGCAGTTTAAACCTGATTTTTTTGCCATTCCGGTTCAGAAATAATACTAGTGAGGAGCATTTTTTTTTAAAAAAAAATCTCTGATGTAATTTTTGGTTCTCCCCCTACTTTCTTCTTTTTTGGGGGGAGGGGATTACTTGATCTTATTCATCCCCTGCTTCCTATCTATGAGACAGAACTGTAAATAAGTAGTGGGCAGCATTATCTCTCGTAAATGAAAACAAACTTATTTGTCTTAGCGATTGGCTATCCAAGAAGTAAGACTGAGTGGACTTGTAGGGTCTAAAGTTTTACATTGTTTTGTTTTTGAATGCAGTTATGTAAAATAATAATTCCACAATTGCAAGTTGCACATTCACAATAAAGACATTACACTATAGTACTTGTATTAGGTGAATTGAAAAATACTATTTCTTTTGTTTATCTTTTATACAGTGCAAATATTTGTAATCAAAGTAAAAAATAATATAGAGCACTATACACCTTGTGTTCTGTCTTGTAATTGAAATCAATGTATTTGAAAATGTACAAAAACATCCAAAATATGCATAATAAATGTAAATTTGTATTCTATTATTGTTTAACAGTGGAATGAAAACTGCAATTAATTGCGACTATTTTTTAAAATCTCACGATTAATTGCGATTTTTTTTTAATCATTTGACAGCCCTACTTTGAACCAAAACCAGATAAACAATGTGTTTTGAATTTGCCAACAGCCTAATTTGGCTATATTTCCAACGATAAATGCCAAGCTCTGTAGTATTCGGAAAGGCAGGTAATGATTTACCTTTGAGTAGTTTTGCCCTAAGAAATGTCTATCTTCCTCAGTGTGGAAGCTTTCTCCAAACACTAGTGTTACTGTGAGTTTGGTTGTCTTTTGGATATTGTTATAGTAAAGGTTTCATTTAAAAAATCCACTCTAAAATACTGTTTTCAGGTAATCCTTTGACATTTTCTGTATGTATGCAGACATTGTCTTTCGGCCTATGCAATGTACCATATAACAGAATAGGTGCAGAATTTTAAAATGAAGACATAGTTTTTTATCCTCCATGTTGTTCTCTCCATTCTTTATAGTTATACAGGCTCTGCAGCGAACAGGGTCTAAACGAGGAGGTCTTTTATTCTCTTAATAATTGCTTACGTAGCACTGCAAGCATGGGGTGCTCTACAAAATGTATAAGAAAATCATGTTCCCTGCACAGAAGATCTTACAGAGTTGCTGTATGGTTTTACAATTGCCTTTGGTTTAAATTTTAATTGTTTCTATGGTTGAGTAAATGTGTTACTCATTGGAGTAATACACCGCTGGACACCTCAGAAACCCTCTACCACTATGTTTTACATTGACAATTTGGTCTTAGTTGAGGCCACTGGCACAATACATCAGAATAAAGATGGAAGAGATTCCAACCTAAAATGTAGATACATTGGTGTTTTCTATAGGTTTTTGGGTAAAAATTTCACACTGTCAGAGCAGGTCCAATTGATGTTATGGTAAAAATACTAGGGGACGCTGGACTGCAGGATCTTAGCAACTCTGGAAGCCCTTGTGCAGATAACACAGCTGGAGCAGTCACTGGAATTTGTACTGATGGGGAAGAACTTGGTGCAGATTTTATTTTTATTTTTAAACAAACTAAGTTATAAATATTCTCATGATTTCTCTGTCCTGGCACAAGTACCAATATTGTCTCTTATCCTGCAAGCTACTCTAAACCTCATGCACCTGTCTGAAGGCCCACTGTCTTCAATGGGATTCTGTACACACACAGGGTTGGCCTAGGGTTACTAGGCATCCAGTTTTTGACTAGAATATCCGGTCGAAAAGGCACCCTGCATGACCGGGCTGCTAAAAGCTGTTTGGCAACGCAGCAGGGCTAAGGCAGGCTCCCTGCCTGCCATGGCTCTGCATGGCTCCTGGAAGTGGCCAGCATGTCCAGAAGCAGCCAGCTCCACAGCTTCTATTGGCTGAGAACCGCAGGCAATGGGAACTACAGGAGTGGCGCCTGCGGCCACAGGCATCACACAAAGTCCCCTGGCCCCTCCACCTAGTGCCAGACATGCCAGCCATTTCCGGGAGCCACCTGAGGTAAGCATCGTCCATGTGGAGCTGTACCCCCCTCCCACATCCCAACCACCTGCCTCAGCCCTGAGCCCCCTCCAGCACCCCAGAGCTCACACCCCTAGCCAGAGTCCATGCCCCCTCCCACAGTCTGAACTCCTCAGCCCCAGCTCAGCCCCCTCCTGCACCCCAAACCCCTCATATCCAACCCCAGCCAGAGCCTTCACCCTCTCCTGGACCCCAATCGGCTGCCCTTGTCCAGTGAAAGAGAGTAAGGGTGGGGTAGAGTGAACGACGGAGGGGACAGAGGGAGGAGGGATGGCATGAGTGGGGGCGGGGCCTCGGAGAAGGGGTAAGGCAGGGGGCGGGGCCAGGGTGTTTGGTTTTGTGCAGTTAGAGAATTGGCAGTGCTAGGTCTGCCTGTGTGAAGCAGTTGGCAGGATCAGGGCCATAAAGAGGAAAATGAGGGCTTGCTTATATAATCTGAATTAACTTTCAGAGTGGATTAGTTAAACCACATTAAATGCCTGTGTAGATGCTCTTTTTCAGAATTAAAGTATTGCATTGATCAGGGCCTATCCATTGTGTATAACGTAAATAACCATTCAGTTATGTCCTATGAAAAATATGAACCCATGTTGCCAGAGATGAAAACTCCATACCCACCGCGCCTCTCACCTTCTCAATGATTATTAACTGCTTATGTAGCTTGACATGCTGCTAGCTCTTTTCTTCCCTTTCCTCTTTTCAAATCTATCCTATTATTTCCAGTAGTTTTCCCTGCCCTCCATTTCGTTGCTGGAGGCTAACTCTGAAAAACTAGATGACTATAAATATTTTTCTTGACTCTCCTTGGCTGCTTCCAGTAATGGATGTTAGTGGAATCGTCCATTTCTCTCTGTACTATGTTCTTTTCTTCTCTGTAAAAATCAATACATGAGAAGCTGTGGGGAAAAAAATCCATTTAGGTGTTGAGTTTATCCCTCTTCAGCATAACTTATCTCATCAGCACAAAGAACTTTTCCTGCCAAACCACTATTCCCCTGCCTTTTCCAGTCTCCATTTTCTAGCCTGCTTCAAATGTAAGTGGACTGCATAAGCTATGATGATTTGTCTTAGTGGTTTTTTTCCCCTTACAAAAGAAACTACGTCAAAAAGTTCAAGATGGCCGACCAAGAAAGACAGAAAAAATCCTAAATGCTTGTAATCTGTATCCCCCTTCTACACATGGATAGTGAACTTATTAGTGCCCCCCTTGAACCCTGCCTTTTGCTTTTTACACCCTTCATTCTAAGATGAAGTACCCTTAAATATTTCCCTGATGAAAATGCAAGGAGGCAGCCTAAAGAGGGATCTTTTTTAAATTATTGTAGTTAGTGCTACAGTGGCTAAATAAAGATTTTCCCTTCTCACCACTCCCTGTTCTGCCTCAGTTGCCTTATTAAATGAATCCTTCTGTACGTCCTCTTTCTAGAGTCCAAGTTGGTCAGGACCTTTCTCACTCTTTCATGATTTGTATGTAAAATTGAAGAGATCAAGTCCATAGGTAACCTACTTCAAAGCCAGACAGGAAATATTTGATCATTTCCCCTACCATTTCCACTCAAGTAATGGGGAAAGATGAAGATACATCCCTGTAAGCCTTTTTGAAATGGCAGATCTCTCTGACAATTGGTAATACGAATAGAGCACTGTAGACCTCTCAGAATTATCCTGTTCCTTATTTCCATCAGCAAACTAGGTAGATTTTTTTCCCCTAGGAAAATAACCATTGCAGTTTGGTTACATGTAGTTATATAGATGTCATCTAGGAGTATTTCTTCTTGTCTTAAGCTAAAATATCTCTGTAACAAGAAACATAATGGGCCTGATTGTGTGTTCATTCAGATACATCACCGTAATTCGTAACTCCATTAAAGTCAATGGAGTTACACTTCGGTAAAAATGCTGTAAATGGCTAAGGCTGCATTCCTGTTGATTTTCTGTTAAAGGACCAGCATCATAGACCACAGGTACCACCATTTTCCAGGCAAAATGGTGACACGGGCAGATCTAGGGATCTTGTTTCATTTGCTTTACGCTGTCTGAGCCATTTTAATTTATCAGGAGGTGGGCATGTCTAATCTAGATTGCTAGTGACTTGTCTGTGATCTGCCTAGGTAAACTGTGACTGCCTTAATTCCACTGGCAGATTCCATTCTTGACCCGTGCAGAACTCGACATTAAACCATGGATTTCCTGGATCAACATATCCTCATGCTTGAGCACTACTTCTGTGTGGAAGGGGGACATGCCACCTCTGAATAGGATGGTTGTGATCATTGGAGGGAGGTATGTTGCTCTCAGATAAGGCGGAGTTGATGGTGCTGCTGCTGTTTTTATGGTCTTGTGGCTTATTCTACCTGGATGAGATTGGAAAGAGACCATTGGCTGATCAGCATTAGTTTAGCTAGATTAGCATTATGTTGAACTAGACTCTAGAGGTTGTTTCTCAGTTGATAGTGGCCAAGATTAGTAAGTTGATGTCTGAGTTAAGGGATTTCACAAAAAGGCTGAACTGGTTCAATTTTTGGTTAAATGACTCATTATAGAGATGTTTACTCCTGAAATAGTTCATTGTGCCTACACAAAGCTCTCCCTCCATCCTCTGTGGATACCTTGGGAGGCCCAAAATGTCTTGCTACTGTCTTATATTTGCGGGTATAGAAGGTCCTCAAAGCAGTGTTCATATAGGAGTTTCACTCCGCAGCTGGAGAGCTGCTATAGCAAAATATATGTATGTATAAATAAATAGATCCCTCTCAATTAGTATGTTTTCATATATAAAATAGCAAAAAGATATATGGCACTGGTATTGTATATAAATAATTTTGGCAGTTAGAGTATTTTTTAAGTCTAACAAGCCAAAAGTTGGACGCATGAAATTGCAGTAGGTGCAGTAGCTCAGAACAAGAAAGAAACCAGCAGCCCAGAAGAGAATGCACATTAATTACACTTCAGTAATGTCATAGGGAGCAGAAAATAAAGTTTGCAGGAACTTACCTTGCAAAACTGAAAACTCCAGTGCTGTTCCCGGTTCACCCAGTGCATTGTGGAATTGTGCTGAAAGGACCAGTTTACCTGATGAAACTACAATATCAGTGCTTCCTGTAAACACCAGCTCTCAGTTCAAAACCGTTTCAGTTAGGTTGTAAGACCATCCTTCTCGTTTACAGTGGTGTGAGAGGAGAATCAGGCCCGAAGTCTCTTACAAGCATTCCAGGTGCTTGAATTGTTTCTGTAAATACCCAGGATGAAATCCTGGCCCACAATGAAGTCAGTGGCAAAATTCCCATTGACTTTAATTGGGCCAAGATTTCATCCCAAAAGTCTCTAACATAGAAAAAGCTTTAGTTGCAACTTGCAGAACCCTAGTTGCCAGGTAGGAAATCCTGTCTTCTCATCACAGCTTTAATGACTGAATTGTTTCAATAGTACGCTTGCTGCTTCTTTATCTCCTGGCTCACATCCAAGATACATATTCCCAGAAACCTGAGCCCACAAACCTCGGTCTGCAGCGAACAAGTGCTGGGCTACCAAACCTGATTCAGTAAGGAGCCAGGCAAACTAATTTCATTAATAATTAGATGTGAAATAATTTATTTTTAAAAGTAATATCCATTAATTCATTTTTCAAGGACTTTAATATTTTGTAATATAATTCTAAATAAGATGGGAGAAATTCCAGAAGACTGGATGAGGGCAAATATAGTGCCAATCTATAAAAAGGAGAATAAAGACAACCTGGGGAATTACAGACCAGTCAGCTTAACTTTAGTACCCGGAAAGATAATGGAGCAAATAATGATGCAATCAGTTTGTAAACACCTAGAAGATATTAAAGTGATAAATAACAGTCAGCATGGATTTGTCAAGAACAAATTGTGTCAAACCAACCTACTAACTCTCTTTGACAGGGTAACAAGCCTTGTTGATGGGGGGTGGGGAGGGGTGGTAGCTTTGGTATATCTTGACTTTAGTAAGGTTTTTGATACTGTCTCGCATGACTGTCTCATAAACAAAGTAGGAAATACAACCGAAATGGAGCTACTATAAGGTGGGTGCAGAACTGTTTGGAAAACCATTCCCAGACAGTAGTTATCAGTGGTTCACAGTCAAGCTGGAAGGGCATATTGAGTGGGGTCCTGCAGGGATTGGTCATGGGTCCAGTTCTGTTCAGTATTTTCATCAGTGATTTAGATAATGGCATAGAGAGCACACTTATATAATTTGTGGACGATACCAAACTGGGTGGGGGTGCAAGTGCTTTGCAGGATAGGATTAAAATTCAAAATGATCTGGACAAACTGGAGAAATGGTCCGAAGTAAATAGGATGAAATTCAATAAGGACAAATGCAAAGTACTCCACTTAGGAAGGAACAATCAATTGCACACATACAAAATGGGAAATGACTGCCTAGGAAGGAGTACTGCAGAAAGAGATCTGGGGTTATAGTGGACCACAAGCTAAATATGAGTCAACAGTGTAACGCTGTTGAAAAAAAGCAAACGTCATTCTGGGATGTATCAGCAGGAGTGTTGTAAGCAAGACACAAAAAGTAATTCTTCCACTTTACTCCGCGCTGATAGGGCCTCAACTGGAGTATCGTTTCCCGTTCTGGACACCATGTTTCAGGAACGCTGTGGACAAATTGAAGAAAGTCCAGAGAAGAGCAACAAAAATAATTAAAACATGACCTGTGAGGAAAGATTGGAGGGAAAAGGGGGCGGGGGGAAGGGTTTGTTGAGACTGGAGAAGAGAAGTCAGAGGGGGGACACAACAGTTTTCAAGTACATAAAAGGTTGTTGCAAGGAGGAGTGTGAAAAATTGTCCTCCTTAACCTCCAAGGATAGAACAAGAAGCAGACAAAGCAGAGGAAGGAAGAGGAGTACAGTAGAGATGAAATAAAAGACTTGTTAGTCATTGCTGGGAACCTTGATGGGTATCAGTCAAACTGAGCAGAATCAGTTCATTGCGACCTGTTTTTTTTCTCTTCTGGCTGATAGGTATCAAGTACATTTCTCAAGCCTTGCAAAAGGACAGACTTACAATATAAGAAGTCAGATTTTAGTTTTCAAAGCAAATGCCTGCCGGGAACCATCAGAAGAAATACTTTGTCATTATTTTTATTGTTTTGTGAAAGAAATAGGTTAAAATCTGACTTCAGCCAGCAACTGCAGCAAAGTTTAACAGCAGAAGAATCTACGAGGTTCTTAATTAATTCTTGTTTTTTTGGTCCACTTACTCTCCGGAAGGTAATAACATTGGAATACATATATAGCACTTTACATCTTCAGAGTGCTCTGTACCCATTAATTTAATCAATCATTTCATCATTCCTTGAAATACATAAGTAATGATTATTATTCCAATAATTGTAGATGGAGAAATGGATTCAGAGAGATGAAAACCAACATTTTAAAAAGTAAGAATATAACATAAGACTGGCCATACTGGGTCAGGCCAGTGCTCTACCTAGACCAGTATCCTGTCTTCTGATAGTGGCCAATGCCAGGTGCCCCAGAGCCAGTGGCCAGAACAGGTAATCATCAAGTGATCCATCTCCTGTCGTCTACTCCCAGCTTCTGGCAAACAAAGGCTAAGGATATGCAGAGCATCCTGCCCATCCTGGGTAATAGCCATTGATGGACTTATCCTCCATAAACTTAGTTCTTTTTTGAATGCTGTTATAGTTTTGTCCTTCACAGCATCCCCTGACAAAGAGTTCCCCAGGTTGACTGTGCGTTGTGTGAAGAAGTACTTCCTTTTTTTTTGTTTTAAACGTGCTGTCTATTAATTACATTTGGTGACCTCGAGTTCTTGTGTTATTTGAAGGACTAAAAAAAGTCAAGATTTATCTATCAGATCCCCTCTCACTTGTCTTCTTTCCAAGATGAACAGTCCCAGTCTTTTTAATCTCTCCTCATATGGAAGCTGTTCCATAGCCCTAAATCATTTTTGTTGCCCTTTTCTGAACCTTTTGTAATTCCAATATATCTTTTTTTGACTTGCACACGGTATTCAAGGTGTGGGCGTACAGAGGTATTATGATATTTTCTGTCTTATCTATCCCTTTCCTAAGTGGAGTATGCTTTTGGGTATCTCAGTATTTGAATGTCCAATGGTTGACACCAAGGTCCTCACTTTCAGAAGTACTTATCTCTCGTGGAACTTCAGTAGACTTACATGTGTTTAGCACCTCAAAAATCTAGTACTAACTTTCTCATTTTGGGAATCCAAAATGAAAATTTAGCCCTAAGTGGTTTGTCCAAGATCACATGCAGAATTAGTGGCAGAATCCGAATTAGAATTCAGGATTCTGGGTTCCTTGTCCCATTCTCTGTCCAATAGACCTTGCTGATAATACTCTGCGTAGGTTGGTTAGAGTTGAGGAAGATCTTACTGTAAACTTCCAAGATATTCAAAATACATTATTGGAAAAATGTGACTTCTCCTTTTGTGGAATTGTAGTATAGTAAGATGTGAACTGTGCTTGTAATGAAAAAGCTTTCACACCAACTACGTACATAAGAGAAGTGCCAATAAAAGGATACGTATTTAGAAATGTGGTCACCTTTTTTAGCATATTCAGAGAAGAAGGGGTCCCCAGCTAGCAAGCCAGATCTTTAGTCAGGTTCTTTATTAACTTGATCCTGAGTAAGTAATGTACAATGTAGTATGTTAACATTTTTTTGTAACTTGGCCTTAATAAAAAACCTCTCTCTCTCAAAGAAGTAATAGATCACCTTTTATTTCTCTCCCAATCTCAAAAATAACACATCTTTGTTTGCACATCAATGTCAGGATGACAGGCGAGTTAAGAGATTTTTGACATCACTGATCTAGCAGGTTGGGAAAGATGTGATTCTTTTTAGGTTATTTTACATTTAAAATTCCTTTTTAGCATTTAAAAATGTGTTTTGTCTATCCCATGCCAGAGTTAGATTTTGACAACCCTCTATAATTGCCTTATAGCTCTACGGTTGCTCAACACAAATGTGTTCAAACTGGACGTCTACCAGGTTGGGGGCCAACCTGTTTGGGCAGGGAAACCCAGAGTGTAAGCTTCTGTGGGGTTGGCCAGAATCTGGACTTCTTAGAGATTTTATTTATTTCTTTTTCTACAACCATAACTGCTTTCTCTCTATGCACCTTGCTCACATAACTATGACTGTCTGTTTGGGACAGAGGAACTTGATGGTGACCTGCAAAGGAGAGGAAAAGTAAATGGGGTTGTGCTTTGTTTTGGTTCTGCTTTTGCTTCTTTGTGATGCATTAATAAAGTGTTCTTTTTAATTAATTAATTTATTTCACATTGTTTTCTCTAGCAGATTCTGCAGACAACTGAAGAACAATTAGGTTTATGATACCTGATTGAGAGTTTTCATTTTGATCGTTTAAAATTCTTTGACTTTTATTTGTTTTTGTTAACCCCTGTGTAATTCAAACATCTGAATAAACAGTTGGAGGAAACATTTTTTTGTTCAAGTTTCAACATTTTCCTGCTTTTCAGTTAATGGCTGCAAAGATTGTCAGTCCACAACCCTGAGTCCTCCAAGGGGATCCACCAACAAAACAGGAAAGACAAGTAGATGTTCCTGATATGTTTAAAAAGTCAAGCAGGAAAAAATGCAAACAAATCTTTGAGACTTTATTTTGTATCAGAAAGAAGCAAACAAGGCCAAAAGACAACTTCCTGCACCCATTCATGTCACCCTTAAATTAATGTTGATTACAATACAATATTGCCATATGATATTGCCATATTGCCAGTACATATTGCCATATGATGAGCTGTTGAGTGCTTAGTGATAGGTTTGAACTAGATCTTCCAAATGGCAGTTCTAAGTCTACCAAGTTGATGTACTGTTATTACTTTTCTTTGTGAATTATTATTTAATCCATGCTCAAAGTGGGTAGGTGACAATAACTTGGTTTATAGGCTCTTTCATATGTTTTTCAAAATGTTTTAGAGAGGGTTTAGGTAATCAACTAAACAGAAGAAGAAGGTTTTAAGGTTATAAAGAGAAGGCATGACGGTCTCAGAAGGAGATTAGGAGGGGTTCAGATTGCTGGAGCAGTACAAGTTTAAGAAAATACCCTACCATTCATAGGGGGTGTTAGAGCTTATTCCTTCACTCTCCCACTTTCCTAGTCGTGAGGATGGGGAATACTCATTTTGTCTCTCAGTTGCACACACAAAATGGTGAAAGAGCAATCGGAGGTGTATTGTAAGTAGTTCTTACGTTGTAAACTATTTGGGGCAGGGACTATCTCTTCCTATGAGGTTATGCAGCACCTTGAACAAAGGGATTCTTATCTTGGTTGGGGCCTCCTATAATGAAAAATATTAAATAATTTTAATAAGCAAAGTAGTTATGAAGTAATTTATTAACTAAAAAAGGAAGAACTAAAACTGGAATCTGTGAAATCCCAGAGACAGTTTAGATCTAGAATTGCAGATGGATGCATTTTGAACCAGTTCAAGTCAAATTAATCCATTTCTAAAATGCTACCATGACACAGGACATGAACTCTGCACTTACTGCAAACTCTGGAGGCCTTCTGCAAAGGGAATGTTTGTTGCACATTTAATTATTTTGGTCTGTTTTTTGTGTACGTGCAACAGCAGCCCATCGCTTTTTCAGTGCACACTGCTTTGTGGTCAACTGTTACTGACATGTCTGTTTACCGGCATGCCCTCTCCTCCTTTGGTGTCAAGTCCAGAATGACCCATCCTCCATTTAACAGCTTGTTCCTGGATTCAAGTGTATCAGCAACTGTACGTTAGAAACCCCACAACATACCTCATGTTGCTGCTTGGAGATGTGCTGAGACCTGGTCCTGATCTTGTGGCCAGCCACTGTAATAAAGGTCCCACTTCCAACATAAAAGAGAATACATTCCACAGCTCACAATGAACCCAAATATTCCCTCCCCTCCCCCATGGGCTACCATCTAGCTGTGTACAGCCACACTTCTCAGGCATGAGACTCCAAATAAGAACAACAGGCATCTCTAACAATATTCTTCTGGCTGTTTCTGTTTTCTGTGGAACAGCATGGTGGTGGCTCGAATGACTGAGCAGTGTCTGCATGTCAGCCTCCTACCTATCTTTAAGGGTTTCTCCCTTGATCTCACAAATATTGTTCAGAATACAACATGCTGCTATAATGGTCAGCACATTTTTCTGCTCCTTCCAAATTCCATAAACAGTGCCACTTTCATTTCAAACAGCCAAGTGCACACTCGACTACTATTCAGCAGCTGCT
The DNA here is from genome assembly GCF_965140295.1 of Lepidochelys olivacea. Classification (NCBI taxonomy): domain Eukaryota; kingdom Metazoa; phylum Chordata; order Testudines; family Cheloniidae; genus Lepidochelys; species Lepidochelys olivacea. The sequence goes on from NC_140415.1 coordinate 95,737,840, forward strand.
GAGTTAGTAGTTTAAAAAGGTCCTTCCTTCTGTCCAAGGGGCCTGTGAATGGGCAGGGGATAAGCCAGGTCTCTCAAAATAATGGGAGAAACCTCAACATCATAATGTCTCCAGTGTTCGTGGAGCTGGATAGTCCTTTCTCCATTAATGCAAACACAGTAGGGTTCCGAAAGAGCCTATCATGATGCACCCTTCCTGACCAATCTGTTTATGATTGTAAACCCAACATGGAGGTCAACCAGCTTTTGGACACCTTGGAGCACCTTTCTGTTTATAAATTCTGCACCCTGGTGGTGGGGCAAATGATAGGCACATGGGTTCCATCAATTGCCCCAATAGTTTGGAAACCCCACGCTTGCAAAGTCAAAAATAATTTCCTTGAACGTTACCCAGCTTTATAATCTGGTGCAACAGTACCTTTTCTATGGCATGACACACTGGCATGACAGTGGGCACAACAGCTGATTGCTCCATACCGAATTGGTTGGCCACAGACCGGTAGCATTCTGTAGTTGGTAGCTTCCAGGGTATGGTGGAGACCTGCTTCTCCACGGGTATGGGGTCATGCACTTTGGTATACTGCTGCAGTAGCTCTGGGGTCAGTTCAGCACATATCTCCACATCCTGAAATTCTCTTGCCATTGGTCTGCAGTGTTCTTTCCTACCAATCCACTCAGGTCTCCGAAGTACAGAAACGGCTCTGCATGGTATATAGCTGATCCAGGAACCTGTCCTCTACTACCCACTGTTCGGCAACGTCGTCTTCTTCCCTGTCTCACTTCCACTTCCGCTGAATCTTCTTCTGCTGTCGGAGGAGCTGCTGTGAGGGGCGGTCTCCAAAGCTGAATTTGTCTGAGTGCTGAAATACACTGAAATTTGAGTGCTGAAATACACCCAAAGTAGTCGCTGTCCATTTGCAGCTGTCACCATAGCGGAACGAAGCATTGCTGGGTCCATGTTGGCTGACAGCAATTTGAAAAAATGGCCCTAACCTGACCAGAAAGTAAACAGGAGGCTGAGAGATGGCATTTTTCAAAAAATTTAGGCCACCTGGCTTTCCACATTTCACAGTGAAAACAATCCCAGCATACAGGCTGCTGTGTTCTGAAGCAGGAGACCATGGCCTCCAAGAACCAACAAGCTGCCAGCATGTGGACACACGATGCAAACTGAAAAACAGAACAGGCATTCCGTGTACATGCTATTGGTGTGGCTTATGTACAGTGCTTTTCCCAATGCTCAACAGAAAGTTTTGTATTAACACCCCTGCATAGACATCTCCTGTGATACATCACTGCTTTATCCAGTTAGGATTATTGATGTTGGGATCCTAACCAGGTTCCAGAGATGATAGTTTACTCCTGGGGGACTTCTGCGCCAAAAAATTAAAAATTCTGTGCACAATATTTTAAAATTCTGAAAATGTTATTTGTCAAAATCACACTAAATCACACCAGTTTAAATTATTTTGGTTATTTATTTCAAAATACCTGTCAGCTAGTATGTCTGTAACAATACAGACACACACAATTTCCTTCCAGGAGAAGAGAGTTAAAGAAACCCCTACAACAACCCAGTTCCTGCTTCTCTGCCCCCCCTCCCACAGATCCCAGCCAGGGGTCCAGATGCTTACACACCCCTCTCCCTAGAGCCCTGCCATGCCTCTCTTCCCACACAGGCCAGCTGGGGGGCCCCCTGGCCCAGACACTCACTCCCCCCAGAGGCCAGCTGCTGCCCCGGACCCCTAAGCCCAGACATTCACAGACCCTACCTCCTAGAGCCCAGGGATCCAAAGGGAGAAACAGCCTGATGATGGGTTTTGGGCTTGCATGAAGTTTCCTGTGCACCACCACCTCCTTCCTTTAGAGCGTGTGGGGAACTGCAACTTCTGGGAACCCTCCAGTTCCCTCCCCCTGGCCTTGTCTTCTATTTGCGAGCTGGGCTCTGTGGCCAACATTTCTGCAGCCCATTTCTTTGGGGGAAAAAACGGAAATTCTGCACTCAACATTAAATTCTGCATTGCACAGTGGCACAGAATTTCACCGGGAATAATAGTTATAGTTGTGTCCTGTTCAGTAGAGTATCAGTAGCGCTGCATATTTTAAACCATCTCCAGTGTTTCACCCAAAAGGCGGATGCTTTTCAGCAATGGGTGAATTGACCCCAATGTATGTTTATAAAACGCTTTGTGATGAAGAGTGCTATATCAAGCATGACTGGTATTTCCTTAAGAATAAATTGAGCAGTTCTTCAAGGAGACAGACGGAGGTGATTGTATTTCATCAGTGTTTAACCTATGAAAAGATCCTGAATAGCACCCCTTTAAGACTAAGGTATATGTAAAGAAATACAGAAGCAACGTGGCTGCATTTCAGTCTTCCTAATTCAGAAAAGAACTATGGAAGGGAAGGGAGCAAATGTAAAACCCTGTGTCAGCCTGTAAAATTGAGGGCTATAACAATATAAGCATTGTCCTTCACATTGAAGAGCCAGGGTATTATAAAACTTGCCAGACCTGCCAAAGTTCATCAAATAGTTATAGAGCCTCACCTTAAAAGTGAATTTATCTGAGACACAAATGTTTACTTAAATGTAAGTTGTCATCCAGAATGGAGTACAAGCCATTTCATCTACAATTATTTTATCCAGGGTTATTGTTGCACTTCCTGTGGCTTCTATGGTATGTAACTGAAGACAGTTATTGCACATTCTACTCATCTGTAAACCGAGAAAACGTATAGTAATGGAAACTCCATTAGGCAGAGTTGCAAAGAAGTTCAAATGGCACTGTGCGGCGATATAATTCAAATATATATAATTTTTTGCTCAGAAAGACAAACATTATCATTGGCTTATGCAAGGAAAATGCACTTATGTCAAAACACCAAGTGACAAACAATCAGGTAATTATAATTTTATGAACTGGAATAAGAAAACATAAATGAATTTTAAAAAATCCCTACAGTTAGAATTTTGCTAAACATTTCAGGAAGATCTGGTATAAAAATGAGATTAAAAAATAACCTAACAAAATGGTGAGTGAGTTAAATATAAATAGGCTTTTATGTTGGTGCAGGAAATTACTTTCAGAATTCTAGTGATTTTTACTACTTCTGATTGTTTTAAAAGAAAACAAATTGTCTTCTTTTTTAAATGAGGGATGGCTGTAAGAATGAAGCATGTGATTCTTTTCAAAGAACTGATGAAGAATTGAGAGGTAACATGATGTATCAACAACACATGCAAGCAGCACAATAACCCTGGGCTCCAACTTGTTCCCATTTGAATAAATGGGAGTTTTGACATTGATTTCAGAGGGACCAGAATCAGGCCCCTCTACATGTCGTTCCCTATTCATGTGATAGTTCTTTGGAAGATATATTTCTTTCTATTTCTCAAATAAAAAAGAGAAAATATTACAACAAGTTGATAATAAACTTGTAGCTATTGAGTTGCATTCCTTCATTAAAGTAAATGTAATGAATTATTAGAAAATAAACTGTCAGGTTAAAAGGGTAGAAAAATGTACTGTAAAAATATGATAGCTGTTGAAAATTACAGATTTGGATTATTAGAAAGCAGATTTCAAATTATTTGCATTTTAAAGTTTTGTGGTCTTAATACTAAGGGTTAAAAGATTTAATTGTGTATCTTCTATATATTATGATTCCAATTATAAATGTTCAATGTCCAAGATTTTTCCACCATTTAGTTTTTGTTTTATTATTTGTGTTATGGTAGCACCTATGAGCCCTGCAGTCATGGACTAGGGCCCCTTTGTGCTGTATAAACACAGCACAAAAGACTGTCCCTGTTGTTCCTCCTCACCTCCCCCCCCCCCCCCATTAGAATTCTACACGTGGGCTTCTGCGCGGACACACACGCACAAATTGACTTTCAAGTGCCTAAATCGTTTTAAAAATGGGACTTAGGCTTCTAAATCATACAGTGTAAAACTTTCAAAAGTGTCCAATTCTCTTCATTCCTTATCTGTTAGAGAGTGCCTCTAAAACTAGTAAAATATACATTTGAGAAAATTTCCTTGATAGTTAGGCCCTCCTGTTGCCACCTGCACTCACCTTACTAAGCAATAGTGCCATTGAAATCAAGGGGACTCCATGTAGAATAAGAATGGCAGAATGAAGCCCTTCGTAGTAATAAAGGGCATTTTGCGATTTATTCTCTGCCGAAAACTATCATTTTCCCTATTGTATTTCCTAACCATTTCATAATCCTGCCTTTTTTTTTTTCTTGAGGCCTGTTTCAGTGAAAGCTTTGTCTAGTTTCTATGCCACAGAAAGCCATAAAAATTGATTGTGGGACGATCACACATCCTGACGTGGAAGCCAGAGCTAGTTTTTATTGAATCTGGCCTGAACTGAGCATAACTTGAAGATAGCTACATAGCTACAGAGAGATTTACATCTTTATGGTTTTGGTGCTGCATTTCTAGTATCTGAGAGATGAATTGCACACACTGATAATCCACATTCTTTGTATGAGCTGAGTATGAGCTTTTCATGTTTTATTTTTATATATCCAAATTAGAAAAATAATTTTTCACTCACTTAAAACCTTATTTTTAAGTGATTTTTTAAATAACTTTTTTTATTAAAATAGAAGAAACAATTCTCACAATATTTTTTGGCTTCCTGAATTATTCTGCAAGAAGTATTGCAATTTGGCAGATTAAGGTCAAACTACATGATATATGAAGCAAATTCAAGTCTCTGAAAGTCCCACTGTGCAAACACACACATTAGAATATTTTAAAATGTTAGTGTCCGAATATGGGATGAACTTAAAAAGCAAATGTATTTATGATCTTTAAAAACAGATGAGAATATGCAATACAGAAAGCCAGTCAGGATGACGGGAAGGGAAATCTGATCATTTGAATTTAGACTTTATTCTTGGGGTAGGATTTTCTTCAGTGCTCAGTGTTGGCCTAAATGGTAACACTCATTTTGACTTCAGTGGGAGCAGTGTTAGTTCACCACTGAGCACTTGACACCACAGTGTCAAAACAGCCAGTATCCTGATTTAAAAGCACTTTTTTACTGTGATGCTTTTTCAAGGAGAGACTGAGAGAATAGTTCAGCCGTTGGTTCTTGTTGGGCTACCTGTTGTGAGTCACTGGATAATATTCTTCTAAACACTCACAAAATAAAGGCCCAGTTCTGAGCCTCTTACGTCTGTGTTCTATAATAGGACTGTTCATCTGAGTAAGAGATTATACGCTCAGCCCCTATGTTTTCAGCAAAAAATATAGGGGCACAGCATACCGAATTTTTTTAAAAATCCTGTTATTTCTTATTTTAAGACGGGTAAAATATGCTGTAATCTCTCTGTAACAATCATATCTGGGGACATGAGGGCAGCTCATCAGAGAGAGGTGTTGGTTAGATGCATTATGCGTACATGATTCAACAGTCCCCATGTACTTATCTGGGAGAGGGCATTGGTTAATTTCTGGTTGACTAACAACCTTGCCAGAATGAGACTGGAGCAGCTGGCATTTTTGCGGCATTTGTTGTATGGCAGTCAGAATAGCAGGAGGATCAATCAGTAGGCTCCAAAAGTCTGACCATCAGCCAGAGGAAAAGGAGAGTTCAGAAGTATCAGCACATCACTTCCTCCTCCTCCTTCTGGTAACAGAAAACATTAAGGAGCATTAGCCAGAGTTTGCCATAAATGCTGATATTAGCATGACATGCTAATGCTTCTTCTGGCCCTTCTTGCTCTCCACTGTGATGGCAACCAAGTGACTGCTTTACACTCAAAAACAGTGGGAGGCAACTTGTCTCCTGTTTACTACTGATTGATTTCTGGAGCACTGTAAATAGGCAAAAACAACAAGGAGTCTGGTGGCACCTTAAACACTAACAAATTTATTTGGGCATAAGCTTTTGTGGGTAAAAAACCCACTTATTCAGATGCATGGAGTGAAAATTACAGATGCAGGCATTATATACTGACACATGAAGAGAAGGGAGTTACCTCACAAGTGGAGAACCAGTGTTTACAGGACCAATTCGATCAGGGTGGATGTAGTCCACTCCCAATAATTGATGAGGACGTGTCAATTCCAGGAGAGGCAAAGTTGCTTTTGCAATGAGCCAGCCACTGCCAGTCCCCATTCAAGCCCAAATTAATGGTGTTAAATTTGCAAATGAATTTTAGTTCTGCAGTTTCTCTTTGAAGTCTGTTTCTGAAGTTTTTTTTGTTCAAGTATGGCTACTTTTAAATCTGTTATAGAATGTCCAGGGACATTGAAGTGTTCTCCTACTGGCTTTTGTATGTTACTGTTCCTGATGTCTGATTTGTATCCATTTATTCTTTTACATAGAGACTGTCTAGTTTGGCCAATGTATATGGCAGAGGGGCATTGCTGGCACATGATGGCATATATCAAGTTAGTAGATGTGCAGGTGAATAAGCCCCTGATGGTGTGGCTGATATGGCTGGGTCCTCTGATGGTGTCGCTAGAGTAGATATGGGGACAGAGTAGGCAATGGGATTTGTTACAGGGATTGGTTCCTGGGTTAGTGTTTCTGTGGTGTGGTGTGTAGTTGCTGGTGAGTATTTGCTTCAGGTTGGGGGGCTGTCTGTAAGCGAGGACTGGCCTGCCTCCCAAGGTCTGTATGAGTGAGTGATCGTTTTCCAGGATAGGCTGTAGATTGTTGATGATGTACTGGAGAGGTTTTAGCTGGGGGCTGTATGTGATGGCCAGTGGTGTTCTGTTATTTTCCTTGTTGGGCCTGTCCTGTAGTAGGTGACTTCTGGGTACCCGTCTCGCTTTGTCAATCTGTTTCCTCACTTCCTAAGTAGGCAAGGTGATCTACAGACAAAAAATAAAAAGTTGTGATTTTTTTAAAGCTATGCAGGGGTCTTAATCACCTACTTCTTTTAAAATTAATGGAAGGTATATGGTTAAGTCCCCTCCGTTGCTCTGAAAATCTCAGCCCATGTCTTTGCCCTATGAAGATTTCAATCTAAAGCCGTGATCCTGCTGTTGAATCCATATGTTCTGCACAGAACTCCATTACTTCAGTCTAGCTCCATATGGTGCAAGGATCCACCCATGCAGATTCAAATGCAGAATAAGTACCCATGTGAAGAGAAGATATCTGAAGAGTGTGGTCAGTCAGTGGAGGGGGTGGTTTGTTTAAAACTGTATTGGAAAGCCGTATAGACAGGGATTTGGGGAAGTTTCTAGGCAGAAGTTCTTCAAAGAAGCAGAGAGAGTAGCTTTAAGGGTAGTACTATTCCTTCAGTCATTATATTTCTTTTTTCAGGGTGAGAAGAAATTGACTTTGATTACTGATTGGCCTTCATTATCCTGTTAACATTGTTGTGATGGTTGATTTATGCCTCTGAAAGGTTTTTTTTGTTTGTTTGTTTTTTTAAATCAATCATCACATCATTGTGATTTTCTTCTACTTCCATTCTAGAACTGGTCTGAGAATGAAGACAAAATCCTTGCAAATTTTTGCCATCCCCACACCCTCATTTGTCATTAGAATTCTGAAATTTTACAACTAATTATAGATATTTTTGAAAAAAAAAAGAAATTTACAAAAAAGTGAAGTTTTTTTCAAATTTTTGTCAATTTTTAACTTTGAAACATTCAAAAAAAAATCTAGCCAGCTCTGTTTCCTTCACATACTCAAACATGTGTGCGCACTCACAGTCGCTAAAAGGAGAAGATTAGGATTTGTAGGCCTGATATGACTTTATAAATCAGTTGTTTTCTTTGGTTACTGTTCTTCCATCACATGATATTTGGACAGATTTACAGAAATTAACAAACCATGTAAGGGCCTGCAGAGCCAGGGAATAATAAGCCCTGGCCCAAGGAGAAGTCCAGCAGACAGGTGTTAGGAAGCAGCTGATCCAGCTAAGCAGCAGCTAATGATTCGCTCTGATTCCCTGCTATAAGATACAAGTAATGATCCAGATCTACAAGAGAAGGAAAGCCATGAGATACAAACATTTCCCTGGGCAACAGCAGAAGGCTGCAACAGGACCTACCTGCCCTGTTGCAGCCTTCTCCTTCTGCTGTCCAGGGAAATGCTGCCCTGTGCCCCCTCCCCCAAGACTAAGGGAGGGCTGGAACCCTGACCTATTTGGGGTGGAGGGCCCTGCAGTATAAATCCAGGTCAGGACTATCACTTTTGTTTTCCATATGTTTTGCGTTTGTGTTGCAGAAGAATAAAAGAGCCTGCGTACTAGGCTAAAAGAGAGTTGGGCATGGCTGACTGTTTTGTCCTCAGGCTGGTGGACAGACCCACCAGACTACACTATAGTAAAGGCCAAATAAAATGGCCACCAATACAAAACTTCATTGTTCTCCCAATGCCTGGAAAGTAGATCCACAGCCAGTTTTAAAACAAAACAAAATCTGCTCTTCAGCAGTTAATCTTCTAGGTTTTGATCTCAGCAGTCATGGGGGAATTCTGTATTACACAATGCCTTGACAGATAAAGAGGAACTGATAACCGAACTAAAAATTAATGTAGTTTAGGTACAAGTGGTCATTATTTGATCACATTTATAATGTGCAAACAGACTAAAGACAAAACCAGTAATATATAAAAAAGCCAGTTTCATAAAGCTGAAAACAATTTTGAGCCAAGTCAGCTGGGAGGACAAACTCACTCAGAAAAATGTGAGTGATACTGGGAATTGTTTAAGAATGACTAAATGCCCAAAAAAGCCACAATTAAGGAAGAAAGCCATATTGGTTAATAAAAAAAAACTTTTCTGGAGAAGTGAAGGTAGCCATAAAAAATGGAAGAAAAGGAAAGCTGATAGCAATGAACATAAATCAGAAGTTAGGAATTGTATAAAATGGATAAGGGAAGCAAAGGGACACAAGGCAACATCTGTGGCCAACACAGTGAAGAACAATAAGGAGGATTGTTTAAAATACATTGGGAACAAAAATAATCCTAACAGTGGTGATTAGTCCATTACTAGATAGAAATGGTAGTTTTATCAGTAATAATGCAGAGAGGGCAGAGGTGTTCAATAAATATTTCTGTTCTGTATTTGAGGGAGAGAACTGATGATGTAGTCATATCGTGATGGTAAGTAGGGTAAAATACAACATGGTTTTACAAATGGGAGATCTTGCCAAACCAACCCAATCTCTTTCTTTGAGAAGATAATTGATTTTTTTTTAGAGAAAGGAAATGCAGTAGATCGAATCTACCTGGATTTCAGTAAGGCATTTGTTACAGTTCCACATGGGAAATTATTAGTGAAATTGGAGAAGATAGAGATTAATATGAGGACTGAAAGGTGGATAAGAAACTGGTTAAAGTTTGCAACGGGTCATACTGAAAGGTGAACTGTCAGGCTAGAGAGAGGTTACTGGTGGAGTTCCTCAGGGACTGGTCTTGGGACCAATCTTATTTAATGAAAATGTTAATGACCTTGGCACGAAAAGTAGGAGTGTGCTAATAAAATTTGTGGATAACACAACAGTTGGGAGGTATTGCTAATACAAAGGAATACTGGCGTATCTGGAGGACCTTGAAAACTGGAGCAATAGAAATGGGATGAAATTTAATAGTGCAAAGTGCAAGGTCGTGTATTTAGGGACTAACAGGAAGAATTTTTTCCATAAGTTGGGGAACTATCAGTTGGAAGCGACAAGGGAGGAGAAACACCTGGATGTATTGGTTGATCACAGGATGACTATGAGCTGCCAGTGTGATGCGACCTTGAACAAAGCTAACATCATCCTAGAGTGCATCAAGAGAGGTATTTCCAGTGGAGATAGGGAAGTGTTATTACTATTATACAAAGCATGAGTGAGACTTCTTCTGGAATACTGTGGGCAATTCTGGTCTCCCGTGTTTAAGAAAGATGAATTCAAACTGGAACAGATGCAGAGAAGGGCTACTAGGATGATCAGAGGAATGGAAACCTACCTTATAAGTGGAGACTCCGAGCTTGACTTGTTTAGCCTAACCAAATTAAGGCTGAAGGGAGATATGATTGCTCTCTATAAATACATCAGAAAGATAAATACCAGGGAGAGAGAGGAGTTATTTAAGTTAACCCAATGTTAACACAAGAACAAATGGATATAAAGTGGCCATCAATAAATTTATGTTTGAAATTAGACGGATATTTCTGAGCATCACAGGAGTGAAATCCTAGAACAGCCTTCCAAAGGGTGCAGTGGGGGCAAAAAATCTAACTGGCTTCAAGACTGAGTTTGATAAGTTTACAGAGAAGATGATACGGTGAGTTTGCCTACAGTTGCATATGGCCCAGCCATGAATGCTATTAGCTAATATGTCCAGTGGTCAGAGATGGAACACTAGATTGGGAGGGCTCTGAGTTGTTACAGAGAACTCTTTCTTAAGTGTGTGGCTGATTGGTCTTGCCCGAATGCTCAGGTCCAACTGATCGCCATATTTTGGTTCGGGAAGGAATTCCCCCCCCCAGGTCAGATTGACAGAGAACCTGGGATTTTTTTGCTTTTCTGTGAAGCATGGGGCATGGGTCACCTGCATGTTTAAACTACAGTAAATGGTGGCTTCTCTAATGCGAAGTCTTTAAATCATGATTTGAGGACTTCAGTAACTCAGCCAGAGGTTAGGGGTCTGTTACAGGAGTGGGAGATGGGGTTCGGTGGCCTGCAATGTGCAGGAGGTCAAACTAGATGATCACGATGGCTTTAATGTCTATGAGATGACACAAAAATTGGGGGTAATTAGTGAAGAGGATAGGTGACTAATTCAGAGCAATCAGGTAAGCTGCGTGCAAGCAAATAATATGCATTCTACTGTGGCCAAATGTAAGTATATACATCTGGAACCAAAGAATGTAGGCCATACTTATATGATAGGGGACTCTATCCCGAGAAGCAGTGACTCTGAAAAAGATTTTGCAGTTATGGTGGATAATCAGCTGAACATGAGCTTCCAGTGCAACACTGTGGCCAGAACCACTAATGTGGTCCTTAGCCCTGGTCTACACTACGCGTTTAGGTCGAATTTAGCAGCGTAAGGTCAATTTAACCCTGCACCCGTCCACACAACCAAGCCTGTTTTCTCGACTTAAAGGGCTCTTAAAATCGATTTCTGTACTCCTCCCCGGCGAGGGGAGTAGCGCTAAAATTGACCTCGTTGGGTCGAATTTGGGGTAGCATGGACGCAAGATAACAGTATTGGCCTCCGGGAGCTTTCCCAGAGTGCTCCATTATGACCGCTCTGGACAGCACTCTCAACTCAGATGCACTAGCCAGGTAGACAGGAAAAGCCCTGGGAACTTTTGAATTTCATTTCCGTTTAGCCAGCATAGCGAGCTGATCAGCACAGGTGACCATGCAGTCCCAGAATCGCAAAAGAGCTCCAGCATGGACCGAACAGGAGGTACTTGGTCTGATTGCTGTATGGGGCGACAAATCCGTGCAGGCAGAACTCCATTCCACAAGACGGAAAGCCAATATATTTGCCAAAATCTCCAAGGGCATGATGGACAGAGGCTACAACAGGGCAACACAGCAGTGTCATGTGAAAGTTAAGGAGCTGAGGCAAGCCTACCAAAAAACAAAGGATGCAAGCGGTTGCTCCGGGTCAGTGCCCCATACATGCCACTTCTTTGATGAGCTGCATGCAATTCTAGGGAGCGCCCTTACCACTACCCCACCACTGTCCATGGACACGTGCAAGGGGGGAGTCTCATGCAACAGGGATGAGGATTTTGTGGATGAGGAAGGTGAGGAGGAGGAGGAGGAACGCTTTCAAACAGCAGTTTTCAGGTTAACGTGCAGCACGAACTCAGCTAACCCCCCCGCCTCCCCAATTCTCTGGGATGATCGCTCACCCCTCCTCCCACCACGTGTCTAGTATCAGGGAAGTTCCCTGCCAGCCAAATGTGAACCGCTCACCGTGAATGCCCCCCCCCCCTCGCGTGGCTAAAAGTGGGGATGATTTCTTTTCAGCCACAGGCAAACAGCCAAGCAGGAATGGCCACCTCTGAATGTCCCCTTAATAATGTCCCTGGAGGATTTCCACTCCATCCCCAGACACATTAACAGACTTTTCCGGTAGCTGTACTGGCCACGAATGCATCTCAAGTCTTCAGGACAAATTTAATCATTAAACACACTTGCTTTTAAACCATGTATTATATTTACAAAGGTACACTCACCAGAGGTGCCTTCTCCGGCTTCATGGTCCGGGAGCCCGCCTTGGAAGGGTTGGGAGGGTATTGGCTCCAGGATGATAAATCGTTCCTGGCTGTCAGGGAGGACGGTTTCTCCGCTTACCTGTTGTGCGCTATCCTCCTCCTCCTCCTCATCTTCCTCGTCCCAAAAATCCCTGTTATAGCCTCTGTCCAACATGCCCTTGGAGATTTTTTTCAAATATTTTGTCATTTCGTCCTTTGGAACAGAGTTCTGATAGCATAGATTCATCTCCCCATACAGCAATCAGATCCAGTACCTTCCGTTCGGTCCATGCTGGAGCTCTTTTGCGATTCTGGGACTGCGTGGTCACCTCTGCTAATGAGGTCACCACGCTGGCCAAATAGGAAATGAAATTCAAAAGTTCCCGGTACTTTTCCTGTGTACCTGGCCAGTGCATCTGAGTTGAAAGTGCTGTCCAGAACGGTCACAATGGAGCACTCTGGGATAGCTCCCGGAGGCCAATACCATCGAATTGTGGCCACACTACCCCAAATTCAACCAGGCGATGTCGATTTCAGCTCTAATCCCCTTGTTGTGGAGGAGTACAGAAATCAATTTTAAGAGCCCTTTAAGTCAACAAAAATGGCTTCATCGTGTGGACGGGTGTAGGGTTAAATAGATCTAATGCTGTTAAATTCAACCTAAACTCGTAGTGTAGACCAGGGCTAAGATGCATGTTAGGGGAATCTTGAGGAGGAGCAGAGAGTTTATTTTACCTCTATATTTGACACTGGTGCAACTAATGCTGGAATACGGTGTCCAGCTGTGGTGTCCACAATTCAAGAAGAATGTTAGAAAAATTGGAGATGGTTCAGAGAAGAGCCACAAGAATGATTAAAGGATTAGAAAACATGCCTCAGAGCGATAGGCTTAAGGAGGTCAATCTGTTTATAAGGAAAATATTTAAGGGTGTCTTGATCACAGTCTATAACAGGGGTGAGCAAACTTTTTGGGCCAAGGGCCACATCTGGGTGGGGTATTGTATGCAGGGCCGGGGCAGGGGGTTGGGGTGTGGGAGAGAGTGAAGGGTGTGGGAGGGGGTGCGGTGTGCAGGAATGGGCTTAGGGAAAGGGATTGGGGCAGAGGAGGGGAGTGGGGTGTAAGAGGGAGCTCAGGGAAGGGGGTTGGGGTGCAGGAGGGGGCTCAGGGAAGGGGTGCAGGAGGAGTGCGGACTGTGGGAGGGAGCTCAGGGCAGGGGGTTGGGGTGCAGGAAGGGTGCAGAGTGCAACAGGGGGCTCAGGGCAGGGAGTTGGGGTGCAGGCCGGGAGCTCAGAGCAGGGAGTTGGGGGGCGGGGTGCAGTAGGGGTTCGGGCTCCCTCCCAGCGCCGCTTACCTAAATCAGCTCCGGGGTGGCAGTGGCGTGCACTGGGGCCAGGGTAGGTTCCCTTGCATGCCTGCCATGGCCCCAAGCCGCACCACTCCAGGAAGTGGCTGGCACCACGTCCCTGTGCGGCCCCTAGAGGTGTGGGGGCCACAGGGCTCCGTGCACTGCCCTTGCCATGCCTCCAGGTACCTCTCCTGAAGCGCCCATTGGCTGCGGTTCCCCATTCCCAGCCAATGGGAGCTGCGGGAGGCGGTGCCTGGAGGCAAGGGCAATGCACGGAGCCCTCTGCCTGCTGCCTGCCCCCCACATCCCCGCCCGGGGCCCCAGAGACGCAGTGCCAGCCGCTTCTGAGAGCGGTGCGGGGCCAGTGGCACCGGGGGGGCAATCCCAAGGGCCGGATCTAAAGCCTTGAGGGGCCAGATCTGGCCTGCGGGCCATAGTTTGCCCACCCCTGGTCTATAAAGGACCTACATGGGGAACAAATATTTAATAATGGGCTCTTCAGTCTGTCAGAGAAGGGTATAACATGAGCCAATGGCTGTAAGCTGAAGTTAGGCAAATTCAGACCAGAAAGAAAACATACATTTTTAACAGTGTGGGTAGTTAACCTTTGGAACAATTCACCAAGAGTTGTGGTGGGTTCTCCATTATTAGCAATTTGTAAATCATCATTGAATGTTTTTCTAAGAGATCAGATGTAGGGATTATTTTGGGGAAGTTCTATGGCCCTGTGTTAAACAGGAGGTCAGACTGAATGATCACAATGGTCCCTTCTGGCCTTGGAATCTATTAATTGAGTGTGTGCTGTGTTATTTTCTGTTATACGGAGGTTGTAATGTAATAATAATTTTAATTTAAAAAATTATCTGTATGAAAAGCATTTCACTAGCTATAAAATGTGAAGTAGAAATTTGGGTTGACTCATTTATGTTTGAATGTTATCCAGAGGAGTGACATATCAAATAAATGTTTATTTCCTGGAAGTAAAAGGTACTTCTGAAAAGAAAAGAAAAATTAATCTGACATTTTGTCAGTAAACCTTTCAGCTTTTCTCTGGAATCAATGCTTTACCAGTGCTTTTTTCTTTGAGGGGTGCTGGAGGAAAGGTTGTTAGCTAATCATCTGCACTGAAGTACCCCAGATGTGTGTGTTTTTTTTAAATAGAATACAAATTGTGTGCCTATGTTTTGTACTGGCTTCAGTTCTGTAGGTTGTGAGGAGTGAAAGCTTCTATTTTTTAATTTAATTTTTGTAACTTGAGTCGAGAACACCTAGAATTTTGGATTTGTGTCCCCTTTTTATTGTAGGTAAGTGACTGTCCCCAGGGTGAAATCCTAGTTCCACTGAAGTTAGTGGGAGGTTTGTCATTGACTTCATTTGGGTCACGATTTAACGCACCTAGTGCAGCGATTTACAGATAGCAGATAAACAACATGTGGGCATTGAACAGCAAGTCATTTCAAGTGAGAGCAGAACTATGCACTGACCATAATATAGGGATTTTAGATTTTATTTTTAATGCGTGAAAATAAAGTCATATGTCATAGCAGTACAATTTGATTAACTAAAGCTGATGCTATGTGAATAAGAGAGAGATTGACTATAACTGAAACAACTCTAATTTAGTCAGGTATGAATATTTCACCCTTAGGATCACGGCATCTGGGTATATTTTGCCTCCACCCTGGAACAAACTTAAAGGTGGCTGAGTAACATTTCCTACCCATAATTTCTGTTCTGTTGCAACTGACATTCTTTTTGAGAAATGTTACAATGACACCTAGTATCTTTACTGGATACCAATAGAAATCATTTTTTGAATATTTATTCCTATATCCATCCTTTGGATATTATGATGCTGCAATATATGTATAATGCAAAGATGTGAAAAAAAAAAGCATTTGAGTAATTAGTCTTACCTACATATGAGAATAGAAGTTCAGATCCAAATAAATTTGTACTCTAAGAAAACAGCTAGATTGCCTGGGATGTAAGATGCTGCCAGGTAAGTGTAATGATAAACAGTAGCTATCTTAAGAGGATATTAGGGTCCTAGTAATATCAATGTAATTTGAATGGAAACATAGCCAGAAACCATTTTCAGCCTGGCCATGGCAACACCTCAGCTAAGCAGGTCAACTGAATGGAGATGGCTCTGAACTTGCAAGGTTGATTGGGTAAAGTAGGTGAATGCTGCCTGCATAACAATGAGAAGCAATGCTGTGCTGCCGAATAATATCTCAGAAGAAAAATAACAGTAAAATGTTGGTACAGACTTACTTTAATATATGATGGTTTCATGAATAAACATGCAACAAAATGTGTTGTGTACAAGTTGCAAGGCATTTCAGCCAAGGAAGTACATCCATATGTTACTGATATCTACTAGTCCTGTGTTCAGAATGACCCACAAAAGGCTTTTTTTCTATGGGGAGGTTAAAGTATCTTGATTTGTTATTATTTTATTTTCATGAGAAATTAGTACAACTTCAGGAAATAATTCATAGTATCTCAGTTAACATATAGGTGGCATAAAAATGCCTGAAATGATATACAGTGCATATTGCTAGCAAAGGTGTCCTCTCAGAACCCAGCAATTCAGTTCTTTTATTCTATTTTTTTCTCAATAAAAAGCAGAGGCTTTTTTCTGGACAATCTAATTATAAATTTTAAATTAAAAACTTGTTCTCTAGTAACATTACCCTTGACCTAATTTTTTTAACGAGCCGAGTGCATGTTGTATATTTGTGGATATAAAGTATTTGACACCATATGAGTATATATAAAACATACAAGAAATACATTCATTTCAATGTGACTTCATTAACTCCTTGCACGTTTATTACCAGTCATGTTAGTTTTGTTGTTCACAGGGCCAAAATTAAACTTATGCTTTTTCTTTCCTAAGAGTATCATAGTGTGTCTGTTGTGCTCCCACACCTCTGATGCAGAAACCCTCAAGAAGATTAGATAGCATACTGGCTGGCTCCCATGAATCTTCTGACAGAACCTAGTTGGTCTCTTGATGACTCTGGCCCAAGGGGAGTTGGCTGGCCCTGCTCCATATCTCTCCTTGCTGGTGGGATCAGCCAGGTTGGTGGACCTGACTCCTCTACAGTGGAGCTGGTCAGTGGGAACCATCTTCATGTATTGCCTTGAATGCCTGTTAAACTTCAGTGCTTAAAAAGCCAAGGGGATAAGAAAACAAGTAGCTAGTGACTCTCAAGGGAAATGGCAGTTAAAAAAACATTCTCAAGTTAAGGACAATCTGCCTTAGGCTGCAGGAAATATGCCACAATATCTGGAACTGTGTTTCCCTGTAGGCGGATTTATAATGCTGTTGCCCTTGGAACCAGTACGGATTTGCTTATGTGTCCAAATATGTGTGAGAGAGATAAAACTGTAAGTACCATTACCAATTTAGGGCCCTGTTGACCACTGGAAATTCAACTCCTCTGCCCTGTGTTGTTTTAAGGAAAGCAAAAACAACAGAGTAACTCTCAGCTTTCTCCACCTCAGTCTCACACTGTCACAAGCCTGCAGGAGTCCCTTCGTTCAAAGAGAATGGGGTTGCACAGATTTATTATGGGGGGTTATATTATGTTAGTCGACCCCCAGATCTGGGCTTGTGCCCTATCAGCATTGTTGTTTGCAGTGTTATTGTAGCCATGTTGGTCCCATTAAATAAATTATTTTTATTACCCCACCCACCTTTTTTCTCTAGCATTGTTGCTTGTCATTGCTGCTTAACTTCCAGTGAAAATTTGCACCTTGTACAATCTCTTTTCCTAAAGGAGAGTCAGATTACATGTGTCCAAGGAGTCAATTTCAGCAAGCATCCTGCATGAGGCAGTTGGCCTTGGAGGAACTGGCCTCTGAGTTCTGCAGAATCAGATACTTTAAAAAAATCAGTGAAACCGCAGTACTGGGGTCCCCATGAATTCTCAGGATTGGTGATTGGAAAGCCATACCCTCTGTCTACTTGGTGTACCCATAAATCCCTCCTTAGTCACTCCTGCTGTGGCTAGGAAGCTCTGTGAAGCTAAAGTTTCCTTTCCTATTGGTTTTTTTATGAAGGGGGTGATTTTTTTTTAGGTCTATCTTAGTGCTTAGGAAAAATTAAAGTCTGTGGGAGATTTTCCTAGCTAGCCAAGATATAATTCACCTTTAATAGTGAACCCAAACGTTATGAAGTTAAGGCAAATTATCCTGAGGCTGGGTTGGAGAGATATCAGAGCACACAGAGAAGAGAGAGAGAGCCTTCAGTGGAGGAGAAATGAGCAGCCTGGAGATCAGACAAATCTAGGTATTTAGGCAAGAAATGTTGTTGGCATCGCTTGACTGCTGGTTCAGTTTACTTGAGGATGGAAACACTAATATGTAGAAGATGCCCTTAAAAAACACAGTGGTAGGAGGAAGGAGAGTGGAATGTGAAAAAAGTATCAAATGTGAGACTTTATATTTCATTTGTGCTTTAAAGACCATATCATGTTACTGATTATTCTGAAGCAGAATTCTCCCTCGACACCAGTGAGAATATGGTTTAAAACTGATGTCTTTACATGGCACTTAAGAATTCTTATATTGAAAATCATCATATGTAATTGGCTGCAAAAAGCATTTTATTTTTGGAGTCTAATCCTGCAGTTATTACACAGACACTCAGGCAGAATTTCACAGAGGTCAATGGAAGTTTACCCATGTATGCACAGTAGGCCTGTGCACTTATTTTATGTCTGTGAGGTTTGAATAAAGTAACTCATAATTTTGTCATGTAAGTGTTTCTGTTCTAATTGAGACTTTACAAGCCCACTCACCTGGTGTTTATTGGCTGAATAGTTGGGGAGCTTCTGGACGTTGTCTCTGGACGGGATGGAGGAGGAAGCAGATCAGTTCCAGTACTGCTGCTCCTTTAATAGGATCATAAGGAGAGAGCAGCCTTGACTAATTATTTTTAAGGATGCCAGGGGAAGAGAGGAGCTCAGAGAACAAGGGCCCCTCACATGCCCAAGTGGATAGCACACGTGAGGGCAGGATCAGTACAAGAGGAGCAGAATTTATCTGTATCCAGTCATGTGGGTAGGTATGTGTGTACTAAACCAATGTGTGTGTCCACATTCCGGAGAGGAGGCAGTTGTACCAATTTAACTATTTCAGTTGAAAAAAAAAAATCACAGCTCTAGACAAAAATAATGAAATAGATACAAAATCTGTGTGTGGAGGAGGCTTTCTTGATGGGACAATGTCGCTGTTGATGATAGGTTTAGCAAAAGTCTTTTTAATTAAATAAAATTAACTTGTTGAGATTGGCCCAGTTGGCTCAGAAGGCAAGTTGATACGGTCTTGCAGCACAGTTTGTGTGTGAGCAGTCAGAAGAAGGGGGCAACTAAAACGTAAGGATCTGAACTGTGGCGTCTGCTAGACATTTGTCTGAATGACTTTTTTCTATCCAGGATAGAGTTAATAAAATTAAATTGCATGTGTTTGTTTAGACAAAAAGAAGTGGCTATAAATTCCTTATCTTCTTAATACCAAAGGCTTGTAATGTTTGGAAATTTTTCAATTTGAAATTATTTGTCCAACAGCAACAAAAAATGTCATTTTATAAGAGAATGCCTCTCTGTTCCTGATTTGCCTGGGGCTTCATTGTAGTTCCAGTTTTCTAAGTGGGTTAGAAGCAAGGTCGGATGTGATGAGAAACGATGTATCTGCTAGTTCTGGTTCTACAAAGTCATGCTGTGTAATTACAGCATAGCTCTGGAAGGGCTAGTTTGTCAGTTTGTAATCTAGTCCAAAGTACGGCACTGCCCTAGAGCAGCCCAGGAGAGAAACTGGGCCTTACGGAGTAATCACCTGCCCTGGGAGGAAGTAATCTGCGAGGGATCTGTATCTGTCCGTGTCATAGAATACGTTTCCCAACATGTTGACATAGCTGCACTGCTCAGCACGCTGGGTTGCAGGGAGAAGAGATGTACTCAAGGCTCAACTCAGGACTGGCTCTAGGCACCAGCAAAGCAAGCATGTGCTTGGGGTGGCACAATTCCAGGGGCGGCGTTCCGGCCAGCCCCAACCCCCCCGCCCCTTCCCCTTTTTTGTTGTTGCTTGGGCAGTTGTGCTCTCGGAGCTTGGGGCAGCAAAAAACCTAGAGCCGGCCCTGGCTCTCCTCCATCCCACTCACATCTACAGGGGTGGCCCATGGCAGCTCTGTGGAACTTGCTACCTCCAAACACACCCATGCTCAGGAAGCGGCAGTGTGGTGCACTGGTACAAGAAATTAACGGGACTGTTTGTGCTCCCCCTCTACTACTTTGCACCAGTGTCCAGGACAGCCTTGTAAATGACTAGGTAGAGGAGTGGGTATGTCAGGGTCTGTTAGAAGAATATCGGTGATCTGAATTTGAATTTGTCTTCCCTGCTGGAGCCTAAGTTGAGGGGGTTTTTAAATTCTACTTTTGCATAAATAAGTCTAAGATACTTACAAGTGTGAGGGTTGGCATCATCATTCAGTATGTATGGATGTCCTTTTTAAAACCAAATTTAAAACCAAAGCATGTGTGTTCAGTTTCTGTAAATTTTAAGTAAATTTTTAAAGAAGGAATGCATTGCTAATACGCTGGAATATCTAGGATAAGCATAGAATTAAGGTGAATATCTTTCCTGGGAACAGTGGCCAACCATTTTCAAAGAAAAACACCACACAAGTGGCAGAACTAGTGTAGTACTTTGTCTTTTACTTAAGATGAAGTATAGTGATGTTCATTAGCATCCAAGTTGCTGCTTGACATAGCTGTCTCTCTGATGTTTATTTTAAATAAATATATATTTATGCTGTTCTAATTTGAAAAATGCTTGCAGTGTTGGTGAAACAATGTATAAGTGCTGTATACTATACTACTGTCGATACATGGATGAAAATCTCTTGATACAAGTGGGAGGAATAAGACTAGTATGTGTCCTCAAGTAGACTCTGTAAGCGCAACACTTGTAGAGTACAGTCTTACAACTAAATCTTCCGTTGAAGGTGTGGCCTTAATGATTTCAAGTTCCAGTTACTAGAATATTGCTAACAAAAATGTTACCTAACCATACCAGTGTTATCAGCATTATAAAGTATGAAAATATATATCCAATGCAGTATATTTCACAAGTAAGTATCATTGTTAAAAATATCAATTGAGTAAATACTTTAGGGTATTAAAAGGTGGTATATCTAAATTACAGTGGTTTACAATATACTCAGTTCATAAAAGCACAACACATAAACCATAAGGGTTGTAGTTGTGTGGTTTATTGTGACTTTATGTCCCTTTGACTTGTTTTTGTAAATGATGATTAGATGTTTGGTGACACCAAAAAACTTAAAATTATACCGATCCAGACCCTTCTTTTCAGATGATTGAAACCTCATTCAGTGAAAGGCCTTGCAAAATAGAAAAAACTTGAAGCTGTTATATTACACACACACACACACACACATACGCACACAGTGATAGAAGAACAGAGTTACATAAGGTTGCAAAGTCAAACACGCAAAAGTTAGAAAATGCCAGCATTAATTGTGCCTGTGCAATGCCAGAGCTCTGGGCTGGTTTAAGTATGCTCATTTGCTTTGTGGGGATGGCTCTTGTGCATTCTGGTGAACGCTAGGAGCTGTGAGGCGATAGAGCAGAGGTGGGCAAACTACAGCCCACGGGCCGCATCTGGCCCGCGGCACCATCCTGCCCAGCCTTTGAGCTCCCGGCCAGGGAGGCTAGCCCCTGGCCCCGCCCCTGATGTCCCCCTTCCCCCGTAGTCACGCCACTGTGCAGGCAGCTCTCTGGCCTGCCGCTCCTGCCAGGCAGCGTGGCTTGCTCCTGCTGGGCAGCGCGGCTTGCACCCACCCACCTCCCAGGCTTTCCAATAAGCCAGTCCTGCTGCTCTGAGCAGCATGGTAGGGAGGCGGGATTGGATCAGGGGCAGGGGGTCCCGAGGGACAGTCAGGGGACAGGGGGTGGAATGGGCGGGGGTTGGATTGGCATGGGAGTCCCGGGGGGCCTGTCAGGGGGCAAGGGTGTGGATGGGGTTGGGACAGTCAGGGGACAGAGAGCAGGGGGGTTGGATGGGGTGGAGGTTTGGGGGGTGGTGGTCAGGGGATGGGGAAAGGGGGGGGTTGGATTGGGGTGGGGTCCCAAGGGGCCTGTCGTGGCAGGTGTGTGGATAGGGGTTGGGGCAGTCAGGGGACAGGCAGCAGGGGGGTTGGATGGGTCGGGGTGTTCTGAGGGGGGCAGTCAGAGGGTGGGAAGTGGGAGGGGGCAGATAGGGGGCAGGGGCCAGGCTGTTTGGGGAGGCAAAGCCTTCCATACCCGGCCTTCCATACAGTTTCCCAACCCTGATGTGGCCCTCGAGCCAAAATGTTTGCCCACCCCTGGGATAGAGCATGCTCTATAGGTCTGTGGGGATGAGACATGCATAGTCTTCAGCACTAGGAACTCTGAAGGGATGCAACCTTGAGAGATTTTAGCAGTTAAACTCTAGCAAATCTCTCCTTAACATGCAAATTGTGATCCCCTTCCCCCCCCTCACCCCAAAGACTTGTAACTTGGCCAAATTTAGGCTGATTTTCATGAGGACAGCAAAAGGCACACCCCTGATATAAATGCCATCCCTGTGTCAAATGTCAGGTCCCTGCTCCAAAGCATGTGGGCACTAGAGATTTCCAGAGAAAAGGTCACCAGTATTTTTCTAACATTGAAAAACAGTGTATTTTTCTCTAACATCATTCTCAGAAATGTCTGATCCATTTTGGCTGAAATTTTCAAAATAAATAAATATAATAATCAGCCTGGGCAGACACCTGGCATGGAAGATTTAGCCTCAATGGTGAAAATCTGGCAAAATTATAAGCAACTGAAAAGAGGGTATTATAATGTAAAGCGTCAGGCAACCTGCATAATAGGCAGTGTTATCATCCCCATCTATAATATTTGACATTAGAGATTTCCTCACAAATTTCTAAAAGACAGACAATATTGGACAACTTTGCTTTGTAAAGGAGTCATGGTTTTTTATTCCCTCACTGTACAAATGCAGGAAACATGTTAAGATTTTAAATAATAAAGCGATATGCTTTGTGCATTTTATTGACCAAATAATAGTGATTTGTAGTGTGGTTTGAAATGGAGTATGTCGGAAATAGCTAGGACTAGTATAGAATACTTCTGCCTGTCTGTTCATAATCCCTTAAATAACAGAAAATGAAAGAGATTCGAGAAGAATGTTAAACAATAAACTTCCTCATTAGAAACACTCATATTCTTCTGAAACATAAACTTCAAATGTTGATGCAATCATTCCATTCTATAACTTTCTGTTAAACATAAAGAAGTACCAAGTTATTAAAACATGTAAATGCTTATTTTTAAATGAATAAGTAGTATTTATAATATGAAGAATAGATAATATGCTTGAAGATTTTACAGATAACATTACGTTGTATTCACCTCCCACCTCAGTCATCTGATGATGACTTAGTTTTTCTTGCATTTTTAAAATTGCTTTTCAGATGAATAAACTGCATATTAACCCGTTTGTAAATTTATTTGGTTTGGTTTAATTTGTTAACTTTATCTGCAACCCTTTCACTGGTTAGGATTCCTTAATGGTTCAAACTAATGTGTCAAACACAGAAAGCTCAAGGACTATATTTAATGCCATATTTGGCTTCGCTGATCTGAAATTACATTCATAGTGGGAGTTATTTCCTGCTTCTCCTCCTCCACATATTTACATAACTCCCATCAACTTTAAGGGGTTAATAAAGTTAATGAGAGTTCACAAACACATTCATGGCTGATCCTGCAGTATTTTAAGCAGGTAAAACTCAGATTGAAGTTAATGGCAGTTTCGCTTGCATAGGATCTAGAGAACCTGACTGGAGAATAAATCCCATAGGGCTATCTGATCTACATATGCAGCTCCCACTGACATGGGTAATTATGTGAGCAGATCAAGAGCAGTATGTGGCTCATACAAGTAAATAAAGAGTTTCAACGCTCCTCCCTTTTTATCTGGAGAAGGAGCTGGGTCATTCTTGTTAGTTGGGAAAACGGTTAATAGCAAATCAAGCATGTTTCTCTGTAATTTCAGTGTTGTGTCACATAATTATTAATTACTATTAATACACTGCCAGAAATGTACATGGTGCTTTGTAGACAAGTTTAAATGACAGATCTCTCCTCTAAGGAGATTACAGTTTCATTTAGCCTTAAAAATAACAAGGGAAAATAAACAAAAGGATTGGGTGGAGAAGATATCAATCTCTCTCTCTCTGCCTAGGTTTTTATATCATGCTCATCACCATGGTGATAACTGAACACCTCTGAGAACAAGGATCACAACAGTGAAAGATTTATGCCTGTGCGTTTACTTAACTGGGTCTGCTATTTTACGGCCATATTCTGCTTTTGGATGGGTGTGCACAAATTCAATTGGAAGCAAGTTGTTAGAAGTTTATATTCAAGTTTTCAAAGACAATATTTAGCACTTAGTCTGTATGTGAGGCAGATAAGGGCTTATCTTAATGTGTATATTTTGTATGAGTAATACCAGGGCATGAAAAATTTACTAGACGTTTACTATTCCGAGGAAGAAAAGGTGGAGGCGTATGTGTTGCAGGGAGAAAAAAGACCACACTGAAAGGATCTGCACTAATCTATCCCCTGCTCCAGAACCTCCTGGCTGCTGTGAGACAAGGGAAAAGAGGTCTTTGCTAATCTACCTTTTCCCCAGCTTCAATTTTTTGGGTTTACATATCATGTAACTAACTCCAGTGCCCACCTCTGCTGTTGCTCATAGCTCTTCCAAGAAGCACCAGCATGAAATAAGCATGATTCTCAACAGCTTCGCTGCTGCCAACAGAATTCTGAATAGCATTGAGAAAATCAATTCTCGAGGGTGAAACAAACGTTGCAGCACTCTGCTTTGTGAGAATGACACTGTTGGTCAGCATGTTCTCACTCTCTGTACGCATGTCCTGGGAGTATCCCCTGGCCTTTTGTACCCTCTGAAATCAAGGGCCAAACCTATTGCACCTAGGAAGTTCCAGGAATCCCCAGAGCTAGCAGAACTAGCCTCTGCAAAAGGAGGTAAGAGAAGCAAGCTGAGTGGGGGTGGGGCATGCCTCCCCACCTTTTTTGGAACTGTTCCACGAAGCTTGATGTTATGGCAACTGCACTTTTTGGGAGCTCCAGGAGTTCTTGTGCCTATATGAGGTTTCTTATGGGACAGTGCACCCCTCACCAATGTTGGGCTGTGGTTATGTGCTTTAGAGTTTAGCCTTTAATTTAAGCGTTAATGACAAAAGGACAGAGCTGGACTTGTGAATATTACCTGATATTAGTTTGAAGAGATCTGGAAATTGTCCTTGTCTTCATAGCTTCAGAATAAAAATAACATTCCCCCCCCCTTTCTTTTTAGAATTAAAGGTGAGGGAAAGGCAAAAGCTGATCTCTTCCATTCCCCCCCCCCCCCCAAACCCCCTTTACTCTAGTAATGGATCATGCATTCTTCCTTAACAGTCAGGTCAGTGTCCTAATTTAGACATTCTTGTAGCAGTCACTTTGTGCACCTTAATTGTGTCACGGATTCAATAAGGTGTGTATTAGTTTTATTTCACTGGATTTTGTAGCTACTCTGGAAAGCTAAGCAAAGTTTATTATCTGCTCAAACATAGCCAGATTAAGCACTGCTGTAAAAGGATTAATTCTGCTTCAGAAAGCATTCATAAACTAACTCTATTCAGAGATGTTTTTTTTTAAGAAAGTGAGAAGAATCAGCTGACATGCTTTGATATGCAGGAGTTCATGTGTATGTATGTAATAGAGTGTGCGGTAAGATTTGACTCATAAGTATGTGTAGTGAATAAGGTTTTTGTAAATCAGATTTTACAAAGAAAAGTATATAGTGACTTAATTGACTATTCTGTTTTGTTTCTGATTAATACATTTGTTTGATTCACCTGAACATTTCAGAATCATTCAACCTTATATTCTGGAAACAGTTCACAGAAAACTGACTTTGAGGTTTCAAGTCACTTGTTTCATTATAATTTTTTGCATTCTAAGCTGTATTCATAGACTCCTATGAGCTATTTTTTTGGCAGGAATCTTTGCATATTTGCCAGAATGTTTTTTTTCAGATGAGTCATTCTCATGGAAAGTGATATTTTGTTATCTTTCATAATTTATTGATAGTCTTCTTAGATATATGTTTATAAATTATTAAACAATACAAAGTGGCTAAACAAAATCTTCTGATGCGTAGTGAAATGATATGCTTTCTAATCCAACACAGAAAGTTGAATTTGAAGACATGGATTGCAATAAAGTACGTATTTTAAATAAGGGTATTTGGGAATTTACTTTAAAGGGATCCCATCAGGGATAGTGTGGGACCTGTGCCTTGGCTTACATACTTCCCCTTCCCCTTGCCTGGCAACTGCATGGTGTACACACCCTTCCCAGGCTTTTTGATAACATCTGCTTCTGTGTTGGGCACATTAAAGTCCCAGAGGTAACAGTTCAGATCTGTTTCCTATCCAAACAGTTATATACTTCTCTGTCTTAAGTTTAGAGCTTCACTGTGTAGGTGCTCTCGCCTACTTTTTCAATAGAAGTACAAAAACAAAGATGTAGTTTTGGCATGGGACTAGAAGTCAGGAGACCTGGGTTCTGTTCCTGACTATTCTACAGGCTTCTATTTGACCTTGAACCACCTGATCTTTCTATGTTCTAGGCCTTGTCTATACTTAAAATTTAGGTTGATGTAGGTATGGTGCTGAGGAGTATGAGAAATCCACACCCCAGAGCACCATAGCTATGCTGACCTAACCCCAGGAGTGACGTAGCTAGGTCGTTGGAAGAACAGTACTATCACTTGGGGAGGTGCTGTTCCTACAGCATTGGAAAAACCCCTTCCATTGCCATAGGGTGTGTCTACACTATGGGTTATGTCCGCATAGGTATGGTGCCACCACTATGCCACTATAGTCCCTGCAGTGTACACGTGGTCCTGGTTTCCTCATTTATATTGTTGGGATAATAAGACTTCCTGAACTCATCTTGTTCTTGTGAGGATTAATTTATTAATGCTAGTAAAGCACTTTGATAAACTCAGATGGAAGACACTATAGAAGTGCAAATTATTCTTTATAATATATAAATATATGTGTGGCATATACTCTAGCTTGAGCACCATTATCAGGCCACTCATACCGATATACACTGGCAGAACACTTAGTCCTGTCTCCAGGCAGATCTCAGCCATCTAATTCCTTAGTTCTTATATTCAAATTTATACGGACAAGATGAAAATGGCGGGGTTCATATACCAGCCTCTGACAATCCTGATCATAGCACAAAATGGTACCATGAATCTCTTCATGTGTATATACTTTGTAAATATGACCTTTCATAATACTGTTTGAGAAGTGGAAGAAACTTGTTGCATCGAACAGTATGACTCATTGTGCCAAAGGTATTCTTGACATCCAGTTGCACCTTCTACATCTTGTGATAATCTTCCTTCTGCTTAGCCCCCTGAATGATCTGATAAATTACTACAATGCACTTTGAACATCCTAACTCTCTAGAAACCCAATCCCGGGGTGGTGTGTGTGTGTGAGAGAGAGAGAGAGTGTGTTTATATTCTGCCCCTGGGAAGAAGGAAAAAAAGAAAGGATATGTTTGCTTTTTCTCTCTAGCTGGATTTTTACAACCTGAGAGGCTATAAAAAAGTTCTTCTGTCTTAAAGATATCCTTAAAAACAACCTTATAATTGCAATCAAGTATTTTTCATTTAATCTTGTCACACTTCTCCATTGCTTTCACAGCTCTTTCCTCCTACAAGTTAATCTATATCTTTTGTACTTTCTGGGGTTTCCACACTTCTCTGTGCATTAATTAGGCAACAACCCACAACAGTGTTTTTCTGAATGATTATTGGATGCC
This sequence comes from Lepidochelys olivacea, assembly GCF_965140295.1. NCBI lineage: Eukaryota > Metazoa > Chordata > Testudines > Cheloniidae > Lepidochelys > Lepidochelys olivacea. The sequence continues at coordinate 95,765,360 of NC_140415.1, forward strand.
TACTCTACAATCTATAGTAATTTTGCAGGTAGAAAATTTCGTGTAGTACTTTCAAGCTGTATTCAGCCTATGTGAGATGCTGGAAGCTGCTCAGTCACTTTCTCATCCTCCCCTTCCAGAATACAGGTTTCAGAGTGGTAGCTGTGTTAGTCTGTATCAGCAAAAACGTCGAGGAGTCCTTGTGGTACCTTAGAGACTAACAAATTTATCTGGGCATAAGCTTTTGTGGGCTAAAACCCACTTCATCAGATGCATGGAGTGGAAAATACAGTAGGGAGGTATAAATGCACAGCATATGAAAAGATGGGAGTTGCCTTATGAAGTGGGGGGGTTCAGCGCTAACGAGCCAATTCAGTTAAGGTGGAAGTGGGCTATTCTCTACAGTTGACAAGAAGAAGTGGAAATCACTTTTTTAATGCTAATGAGGCCAATGTAATCAAGGTGGCCCATTTCAAACAGTTGACAAGAAGGTGGGATTATCAGCAGGGGGAAATTCATTTTTATAGTGACCCATCCACTCCCAGTCTTTATTCAGGCCTAATTTGATAGTGTCCAGTTTGCAGATTAATTCCAGTTCTGCAGTTTCTCATTGGAGTCTGTTTTGAAGTTTTTTTGTTGAAGAATTGCCTCTTTTAAATCTGTTGTTGAGGTCCAGGGAGATTGAAGTGTTCTCTTACTGATTTTTGAATGTGATAATTCTTGATGTCAGATTTGTGTCCATGTATTCTTCTGCATAGAGACTGTCCGGTTTGGCCAATGGACATGGCAGTGGGGCATTACCAGCACATGATGGCACACATCACATTGGTAGATGTGCAGGTGAATGTGCCCCTAATGGTGTGACTGATGTGGTTAGGTCAGATGATTGTGTCCCTGGAATAGATATGCAGACAGAGTTGGCAATGGGGTTTGTTGCAGGGTTTGGTTCCTGGGTTAGTGTTTCTGTTGTGTGGTGTGTAGTTGCTGGTGAGTATTTGCTTCAGGTTGGGGGGCTGTCTGTAAGTGAGGACTGGCCTGTCTCCCAAGGTCTGTGAGAGTGAGGGATCGTCCTTCAGGATAGGTTGTAGATCCTTGATGCTCTGGAGAGGTTTTAGTTGGGGGCTGTAGGTGATGGCTAGTGGCGTTCTGTTGTTTTCTTCGTTGGGCCTGTCTTGTAGTAGGTGACTTCTGGGTACCCTTCTGGCTCTGTTAGTCTGTTTCTTCACTTCAACAGGTGGGTATTGTAGTTTTAAGAATGCTTTTAGAGATTTAAGAAGTTTTAGAGATCCTGTAGGGTTTGTCTCTGTCTGAAGGATTGGAGAAAATGCGGTTGTATCTTAGAGCTTGGCTGTAAGACACATGGATCATGCGATGTGGTCTGGATGAAAGCTGGAGGCATGTAGGTAAGTATAGTGGTCAGTAGGTTTCCGGTATAGGGTGGTGTTTATGTGACCATCACTTACTTGTACTGTAGTGTTCAGGAAGTGGATCTCTTGTGTGGACTGGTCCAGGCTGAGGTTGATGGTGGGGTGGAAATTGTTGAAATCATGGTGGAATTCCTCAAGGACCTCTTTCCCATGGGTCCAGATGATGAAGATGTCCTCAATGTAGTGCAAGTAGAGTAGGGGCATTAGGGGACGAGAGCTGAGCAAGCGTTGTACTAAGTCAGCCATAAAAATGTTGGCATACTGTGGGGCCATGCAGGTACCTGTAGCAGTCCTGCTGACTTGAAGATATAAATTGTCCCCAAATCTGAAATAGTTGTGGGTGAGGACAAAGTCACAAAGTTCAGCCACCAGGTTTGCCGTGACATTATTGGGGATACAGTTCCTGACAGCTTGTAGTCCAACTTTGTGTGGAATGTTGGTGTAGGGGGCTTCTATATCCATAGTGGCCAGGATGGTGTTTTCAGGAAGATTACCGATGGATTGTAGTTTCCTCAGGAAGTCAATGGTGTCTTGAAGATAGCTGGGAGTGCTGGTAGCGTAGGGCCTGAGGAGGGAGTCTACATAGCCAGACAATCCTGCTGTCAGGGTGCCAATGCCTGAGATGATGGGGCGTCCAGGATTCCCAGGTTTATGGATCTTGCTTAGCAGATAGAATACCCCTGGTCGGGTTCTAGAGGTGTGTCTGTGTATATTTGTTCTTGTGCTTCTTCAGGGAGTTTGTTGAGCAGATGGTGTAGTTTCTTTTGGTAACCCTCTGTGGGATCAGAGGGTAATGGCTTGTAGAATGTGGTGTCAGAGAGTTGCCTAGCAGCCTATCGTTCATATTCTGACCTATTCTTGATGACTACAGCACCTCCTTTGTCAGCCTTTTTGATTATGATGTCAGAGTTGTTTCTGAGGCTGTGGATGGCATTGTGTTCTGCACGGCTGAGGTTATGGGGCAAGTGATGCTGCTTTTCCACAATTTCAGCCCGTGCACGTCGGCGGAAGCACTCTGTGTAGAAGTCCATCTGTTGTTTTGACCTTCAGGAGAACAGAGTATTTCTTCTCATGACTGGCTCCACACCAAACCAAGCTGCTGCAGTTTCTTGATTCATAATCAGCTTCTGTGAATGGTGACTGACCATTTAATTAGAGTAATACTGTAATATATTCCTAGAGTGGTCTTTTCTCATTGAGAATCCCCTTTTAATTATTTTCCACTTATCTATTTCAGATTATTATAAAGCGTTACCCAACAAAATCATGACATTTTTGTTGAAAAAACGATAAAATTTAAGAAACTATGCTCCAGAGTGTGGAGCATAGTTTAACCTATTAACTAAGATATTTTTGATATGATTAGCTTAGAAAATTATTTTGTTCTCTGAGAAATGGACAACATTCAGTATGATTTCACTTTAAAAGTAGTTTTCTTGTTGTTTCAGTTAGAAACATGTTTAAATCAGAGCACACGAGCTTATGCCACCTTTTCATTTCAGTTACTGTATACTGCCCCATGAGTAACAATGTTTAGGTACAGCAGTGGGAAGCTATTGGACAAGTAAACCTCTTACTAGTCAGGCTTCCTAGTCTCAAGTCTTTTTCAAGTGATAAAGCCAAGTTTTCATTTGCTAATACACAGGAGGTGGGGTTTGAGAACTATTTGCCGGAGGGGAAGAAGAGGGAGCTGATCATACAGACATTTTTAATTGCACTATCTACTACCTGTTAAAACTGAATAGTGTATCTATTTTTTCCCTCCCTAGGTTTTCTTATCAGTCCAAACATAGTACCACTTTGTAATTCCAGTTTTGCATTTCCACCAGTGTAACTCAGGAGTAATGCAGCAAACTGGGCTTGATATTTGTGTAGGCTATTATTGCCACACAAAAATCTTGTGCTCTCAGTAAGAGTTGCCAGAGGAAAGTGCACATCTGTGGACCTGTTTTCCTGCCCAGAGCCTTAGTTTTGTACAGACACAGGATGATTAGGGAAAAGCCAGTGTCCTGCCCTTCTGCAATTGTAAGCTGGTGCGATATATACCTACTTGGACCCGTATCCTGCAAAGACTTAAGCACATGCTTAACTTTACTCACTGTGAGTACAGTTCTGTTGCTATGTGAAGTACTGCATAGTAAGTGAGCAGCCATGTTCTTCACTAAACTGAGTTCCTGAATGGTCTTGAGGTATAGCCTCATGTGTAAATTTCATTTTGTGAGTGTAATCTTGAAGTTGAAATAGTGAAGGCACATCTAACAAGAGGGAGGCCTGCTTCTGAGTAGAAAGTTCAAAACCTTGCATAGATGAAAGAAACCAATCTTTGTCACAATCTTCTTCCTGAGCATCCACTTGGAGCCCAACATCTAGCATGACATCTAAATTGCAGAAATGAGTTGTAAAAACCATCCAGTGTGAGGAGAGGATGGCATATCCTTTATAGGAATTAGTAAAACCTCTGGGTTCATGAAAGTTCAGGGTTGAGTCTTTATGTGTGTTTGTTTGCTAGCAGGACATGGTGTGGCTGTCAAACCATGATGAGGACACAGTAGGTATGACCCCTGTGTCTGTTCCAACACTGAATACTGGATCCATTCTGTAACCAGCTGAATTGGTAAAACCAGTATCTAAAATTGCCATGGTGGAGATGAGTTTCTGGGCTAGAGGATTGGTGAAGTCATTCACATAGGCACTAAAGTCACTAAGAAGTATTAACATAGCAGATTTGATCGTAGCTTTCGGTTCCAGAAGGAAGCTGCTGGGATATCTGGAAGCTTATCAGGAGATCTGTAGATCACCAGAGTCCCTCTGCTGGAGTTGTCTTGAAAGGTCCCCCCTTCGGTTGACAGGAAAACATAACTTTGCTGAAATGGCCTTTGGGAAGATTGCTCACCTCCTGAAACATGCTCCATCTTTTCAAAACACCTAAACCTTTATTTTTAAACGCACTGGTTTTTTTTTAATGACTTCAGTCAGCCCCATATTTATCTTCCTCATTTTGCAACTTTGTGTATCACCCCCCTCATACCCATTTGTCCTATTTCTTTCCAATTATAGGTTGGTGTGTTTCTAGAAATGCTGTGGGTTTTTAAAATTTTATTGTAAAAGTCAACTTTTTAAGTAAAAAATACCGTGGGAGTGTTCTCCATTGAGTGCAAGCCATGGTCAGATTGGGGGAAAAGATGGTGGTATCACTTTCCCAGTTCCACACATTGGAAGCACCAAAATGAGATGACACTCACAGGCGATGGGCAGATGTTCAAAATGTGATAATAGAATCATAGAAGATTAGGGTTGGAAGAGACCTCAGGAGATCATCTAGTCCAACCTCCTGCTCAGAGCAGGACCAACCCCAACTAAATCATTACTGCTACAGCTTTGTCAAGCTGGGCCTTAAAAACCTCTAAAGATGGAAATTCCACCACCTCCCTAGGTAACCCATTCGTGTGCTTCCACCCTTCTAGTGAAATAGTTTTTCCTAATATCCAACCTAGATCCTCCCCACTGCAACTTGAGACCATTGCTTCTTGTTCTGTCATCTGTTACCACTGAGAACAGCCTAGCTCCATCCTCTTCGGAATCGCCCTTCAGGTAGATGAAGGCTGCTATCAACTCCCCCCTCACTCTTCTCTTCTGCAGACTAAATAACCCCAGTTCCCACAGTCTCTCCTCGTAAGTCATGTGCCTCAACCCCCTGATCATTTTCGTTGCCCTCTGCTGGACTCTCTCCAATTTGTCCACATCCTTTCTGTAGTGGGGGCCCCAAAACTGGATGCAGTACTCCAGATGTGGCCTCACCAGTGCCGAATAGAGGGGAATAATCACTTCCCTCAGTCTGCTGACAATGCTCCTACTAATGCAGCCTGATAGGCCGTTAGCCTTCTTGGTGACAAGGGCACAGTGTTGACTCATATCCAGCTTCTTGTCCACTGTAATCCCCAGGTCCTTTTTTGCAGAACTGATCATGGGAGACTCTGAGCTCCACTAGGCTTCTTGAACAGGGCTGCTCCTCCATGGAACTTGAATGTGCCCACAGACTTGGCTCCTTCTTGATTTGGGGGAGGGTGCAAAAGGGTGGGGACAAGTCACAAATTCACTAGAAGGAGATGTCTCTCACCATAAATTGTGGGTATCTGTGATTCTTCCTCCTTTTTTTACATGAGGGATTAAATAGTTAACAATGTAATGTTTAAATTACCGTCATTGGACATATGAACTAAAGCCTCAACTGAGATGAATGGGACAGTTCACACCCCTTAAAGCTATTGTTCCAGGCTCTCTTCAGACTTATCTCTGCATTGGTGACACCTGGGTCACATTTTTGAGAGATAATACTCTGTCTTAGAATGAAAGCTGAGATTCTGGAGAAGATAGCAGCAGCTTCAGAGAGGTGCAGGTACAGTGTATGGTCATGTGCCAACTGAGTCCTGCATGTGAACAGACTTTAGGCCCTGGGAGGCTACCAGAGAGCTTGACCCAGTTAAATTAAAGCTGCAGGGGGATGGCCAGCGTGGAATCTGCTCTAGGGCAGCTTTGCTCTGCCACACTCCTCCTCTCCTCCCTTGACACAACCCTGCCTCTCCTTGTGTTGGCCTCAAGTATTCGTGGCAGCAGAGTCAGTGCAGGAGATACCACTGGTTTTGGGCTCACCAACTTTCCTTCTACACAGGGGAATTCTCCAGTTGCTCTAAGTTAACTTGGCTGAGTTGAGAATCCAGCCCTATGCTATTATTATTTTTTACTATTATTTATTACATTCATAAGTAAGAAATCAGGCTTCTAAGACGCGGTTAAATTTCTTAACTTTGCTCTGTAGTGAATAAGGAGATACTATGGGAAGGCACAATGGGTATGTGTTTTGGTCAGTGTACCAGTCTTCCCATAATGCTAAGGATCTATGTTAAAAGGCCAAGGATAAGAAATCTAGGTTTGATAATGGTATAATAAGAGTAAATTTAAATCCCTTACCCCACCTGGAATTAATGTTATAATTGATTATATAACTTGGTTTAGCTAAGCCTGGTGATTCGCTGTTTCCAATTTTTCTTGTTTTGTTACAATAACTGTTCACTTGTTTTGTTACCAGTGATTTTAGTTTTTGGGGAAATAGCCAAACAAACTCCACAAGGCTACACGTTTGTATCAGCTTTATTTTATCCAGTTTTCCTTTCTCATGAACAAGGAGCTTTTATAGAAGAATCTGACCTCAAACAGAAAAAATGCCATACTAGAAGCTTTCTCTTTCTGAGCGTCTCTTGTCATCAACAATGTAAGACACCACGTTTCTTTTTCCTTGATCATAGCAGTCCAGAAGAAATTATTAATAGCAATAGTGTGTAAATTCCTGTGAACTGTGCTACAAAAGGAGCCTTTTCGTTTCATAATAATCTTCATGGAATCACATAGTTGAGTCATGTATATGTGTGTCCTATGAACAGATTTAGTGATTTCGGCTCTTTTCTTGGAACTCCTTAATATTCCCATCAGAGTCCTGTGGATTTCCATTTCTACATGCACACTCAGACATCTCTCAGTCTGTATTGCAGTCATCACCCTTTCAGCCATGGAAGACTTGACAGACTCTGTTCTCTTCAAAGCGTATTAAAGCTGCTCCTTGAATGGCCAGAAGACAGCTCTGTGGAACAAGGTGGGGCATTTCTTCTTGAGGGCACGTTCCGCTGATTTGGGAAATGAGAGAGGAGGATTGGAAGCAGCCAGATGTTTCTCATGAGCAGGGAGTACTACCAGTAAGACCAGTTTTGTGCATCTGTGGTAAATTCATATAGTATCTGATCCTACTTCCTTTGAATCCCACTTTACAGATGGGGCATTGAGGCACAAAGGGATTAAATTAATTGCCGAAGGACACACAGGAAGTCTGTGGCAGAGCTGAGAACAGAGTCCCAGTCTAGTGCCTTAGCCACAAAACCATCCACGTTTGAAAACTACTTTGAGATTGGCGGATGTGCTCTATAATTATCATGACTAGATATGAGAGGAAACCCCAGCACAGCATCACCCAATTAAAGACACCTCTGGGAAATGGTGCAGACATAGATCCACAAAGTTGGACAAGATATAAACTCCTTAAGCCTTAGACCCTTCTGTGTACTTACATATTTGAATACCTATATACTGTAACTTCCATAACCTCATTTTGAAATTGTATATCACCTGAAATACTGTCCTGTTTAACCTAATGAAAATTGCGTTGTCAACAAACTGAACATAATCTGTTTCCATCTGCATTGGTTTCATTGCTATCCAAACTCTCAACAAAGAAAAATGAGCGCTAAAAGCTTCACCAATCAAAACCAAGCAAAATAATAATATTGCAAATATATGTATTCTTCTGCCTGTCTTTATGCTTAGGTTACTGTACAGTCAATCTGAAGGAGGGCAATTTCTCTTTTAGGGTAGCTCCACCTTTACCAGAAGTGTCAATTGCTTTGTTCTTTTTAAAAGATTTCATTAAGCTTGATCCAAGTGTTTTCTCAATGCATTTGCTTCTAGCAGAATTGTTGAATAAGAACTAATAACTCCTAATGAACATGCAATATAGATTAAATGAAAAGGTGTGTGCATTGCAGCATTGGCCGTAGGCAGATATTTGTACTCCACCACCATGGTGGTATGGTATTTGGTATGGTATTTTATTTCTCTCCACCTATAAAGCCAAGTGTCTTAGTCACCATGAATCCACTGTACAGGCCTCAAAGAGAGAAAAAAATATATAGTTAGGACCCCTTAACAATTACCTAAAATAGTTTTTCAATATGTCATAATTCTGTGATTTTCAGGTCTAATATTTCATAACCTCCCATCCAAGTGATGTGTTTCCCCTTTGGAAAGTATTTCCAAAAGTATTAAAACTCCCTTCTCTAGATCTAATGGGTCACAAGATGTTGAACTATAAACTTATTGCTGGTCTAGGACTGAATATTGCCCATCATTCTAGACCAGTGTAAAGATTTTTATTTTGGTTGAACCTGTTGGCCTATCCTTAATTTTTTCCAAGGGAAGAGTTCTGGTTGGTATTGGAAATGTAGGCCTCAGCCCACAGTTGATAGTGAACGGGTGCAGTGGTCCACTCCTGAAGATCATAATGCAGAATTGGGGTCCTAATGGAGAATAGGTTGACTTGTTTGTTTCACACCTAACCTTGATTTTTGTATTGAGATTTTTTTCGTTACTATAGAAATGTGTGTGTCTGCTGAGGGATCAAAAATGAGGTTTGCACGCATCACTACCTTTTTCTTCTTTTTTTTTTCGAGGTTGTGGATGGAGGGAAACTTGTGCATTAGTAATTTGTTTTTTCAATGCAGAACATTTGAGACCTGTATTACTGTGTACCATGCTCTTTCTTTTTCTTTCTTTCTTTCTTTCTTTCTTTCTTTCTTTCTTTCTTTCTTTCTTTCTTTCTTTCTTTCTTTCTTTCTTTCTTTCTTTCTTTCTTTCTTTCTTTCTTTCTTTCTTTCTTTCTTTCTTTCTTTCTTTCTTTCTTTCTTTCTTTCTTTCTTTCTTTCTTTCTTTCTTTCTTTCTTTCTTTCTTTCTTTCTTTCTTTCTTTCTTTCTTTCTTTCTTTCTTTCTTTCTACTGCTGTTGAAAAATTAACCTGAAAAAAAAATATTCAGAAAAAAGCATTTTTATCTCAAGTTTCCATGGAGCCTGATTAAGAAAAGCGAAGGGATGGGACAGGCATCATGTACAGTTTTTCTTGCTCTATTTAATTTTTGAGACAAAGAACATATTTATTAAGGTATAAAGCTTATTTTCTTTAAGGTAACAGTAACCAGTATAGAAGGACCTCACAAATAAATTATATCTATCTATCTATATATATAGTTGTGTGTGTGTGTGTGTGTGTTTAGTTCATTACAAAAAATAGTGATGCCAAAAGTCCCTCTGCAAAGCTCTGGCTCTGATTATTATATTGGGATGGAAACTGATTTCCAACCAGTATTTGATTCCCAAGTCACTGGCAATATAGGTAAGCATTACAGCATGTGTGTGTTATCAATGGACACACTCTTCTTCCTGGTGGTAGGAGAGGCTTAATTCTTTTTTTTTTTTGTATAAATCCCTTTCTAGGAGTTAGAGTTACATACAACACAGTAACCAGTTCTGATCAAAAGTAAAATATTTGTTTTGAGATTTCCAGGCATACTTTTAGTTCATTCAGTTTGCTCTTCGGTTTGGTCTTGTGCATTAAACCTTCCTTAGTGCAGTTAAATATTTTCATTGTAGCTTCTACATCAGGTGGCTGCTCATAGTATTTAATAGTGCAGAGTGCTCATGACTGTCTAGTTTTAGTATTGTAAAGGTATTTCATGTTATGCTAGTCCAAAAGAAAAGAGGTACAAAAAATAGAACATTTGGTCCATACTGATCAAGACAATATGTCTTTTGTCTGGAATGTCTGTGGTAGAATTACGTCTGCTAATGGTTTTTATTAACTGACTCTTATTTTCTCTAAATTTTAAGTGATGACCTTTCACTCCTTGGGGATGAAATTGCTGCTGAGGCAGAGCTTTCAGTCCTTCAGGAGTTATCCTGAAATCCTCCAAAGAAAATCTCTTCTTCTTTTCTCTGGAAGGTTGGATGGTTAGTTGGTAGCCATAACACAGGGCATGATGGGATAAGAAGGAAGAAGGGTGAATTCAGGAATGAGAATAACCATTCAAGGGAAAATTAATTGTGTCATTTCATAAAGATATTTGTGTTAAATCGGGACAACACTAGTTACATAAAACTGCCAAACAAAAAGAGGTATTTTCTCATTTTTCTACCTCAGAAAATGATCATACGTACCAGGTGCCTTAATAAGAAAGGCTTGTGTCTTTGCAAACTAGATTATCGTTTGTCTTTTATAACGCTCCACTAATGTACTTGGTGCTGAACAGACAGAAGACAATGGACTCAATTCTCTTTTCATGTGAGCTGATTTTACACTGGCCCAATTTCTTCAATAGAATTATAGCTGATTTACACAGATATGAGAAAGGAATTGGAGCCAGGTTCCCAGCTCCAAGAGCTTAAAATCAAGATCTACCAAAGGTGTATTTCACCTTGTTATTGTTGGTTTGTATTTATAAAACATCCTAAGTGTATAAGGTTGTGAGAACAGTCAGGTTCTAGGACCCTGCATAAAGCTGCAGAGCTATTTCTGCTGATGCACCTGAACCAGGTAGTTCCTGTAATCTCCAATCCAGCAATAAAAGAAAGGTGTGAGCCTTCCACTGCTTCAAAATAAACTGGGGGCAGGTATAGAGAGAAACCCCAGGAACAGGCAAACACACAGGAAAAAACGGGCAAGCGCAGGAGAGATTTCTTATTTTGCTTAAGGTTAATAATGAAGACAAATACCAGGAATGGGGTGATTTTGTACACCATCCAGCACATGTGCTGTTGAGGGCCTTCTGCCTACCCCCAGTGGTACTTTACTAAGGTTGCCAACCCTCCAGGATTGGCCTGCAGTCTCCAGAAATTTAAGATTAATCTGTATTTAAAGATTATGTCATGTGAGGAAACCTCCAGGAATACATCCAGCCAAAATTGGCAACCCTATGCTTTGCACATGTGTAAAGTAAATTCAGTCACGGCTCCAAAATGTGTAGTCAAACTCTTTTATAACCAAACTCTCTTTTCCATATAAAAGAGATCTAAACATGTTTTACATGGAAACATCTACCTGAATTTTTGAACCCTGTTTGTGGTCAATGTTACCGTGAATGCACAAGGAATTTTTGTGCATGTAATTCGCCCATACATAAACAGGAGATAAGAGCCATCAGTGTCCTTAAAAGATTCCTCCAGTGAATAGTTTTGCTGTATTTCATTCAGTGCTGCAGACAAAACCTGGTGGAAGTCTCTTGTTACATTCCTTCCCCTCCCCCCCCCCCCCGATATCCACATAAAAATGTAAATTAAAAAATGGCTTTAAATAATTTTTGAACAGCTGCTTTTGTTGCTGGGTTAAATAATTTCTAGCAATTATGTTTAAAGACTTTGTTCCCACTTCAAAAGAAATGCACAATAACCTACAGGAACAGAAAAAAGAACACGCTAGCATGTTCACCACTTTGTGAGAGTCACTAGGGCTTTGATCCTTCAAACATTTACACAAGTGTTCAAGTTTAAACACATTAGTAGTCCAATTGGCTTCAGTGGGACTACTTGTGAGCAAATGTTATTTGAAGTAGCAAAATTCATGTTGAAAGGTTTCAGAGTAGCAGCCGTGTTAGTTTGTATTCGCAAAAAGAAAAGGAGTACTTGTGGCACCTTAGCGACTAACAAATGTATTTTGAGCATAAGCTTTCGTGAGCTACAGCTCACTTCATCGGATGCATTCAGTGGAAAATACAGTGGGGAGATTTATATACATAGAGAACATGAAACAATGGGTGTTACCATACACACTGTAATCAGAGTGATCACTTAAGGTGAGCTATTACCAGCAGGAGGAGGGGGGGGGGAAACCTTTTGTAGTGATAATCAAGGTGGGCCATTTCCAGCAGTTGACAAGAACATCTGAGGAACAGTGGGAGGTGGGGGTGGGAGGGGGGATAAACATGGGGAAATGGTTTTACTTTGTGTAATGACCCATCCACTCAAAGTCTCTATTCAAGCCTAAGTTAATTGTATCCAGTTTGCAGATTAATTCCAATTCAGCGGTTTCTCGTTGGAGTCTGTTTTTCAAGTTTTTTTGTTGAAGTATTTCCACTTTTAGGTCTGTAATCGAGTGACCAAAGAGATTGAAGTGTTCTCCAACTGGTTTTTGAACGTTATAATTCTTGACGTCTGATTTGTGTCCATTTGTTCTTTTACATAGAGACTGTCCAGTTTGGCCAATGTACATGGCAGAGGGGCATTGCTGGCACATGATGGCATATATCACATTGGTAGATGTGCAGGTGAACGAGCCTCTGATGGTGTGGCTGATGTGATTAGGCCCTATGATGGTGTCCCCTGAATAGATATGTGGACACAGTTGGCAACGGGCTTTGTTGCAAGGATAGGTTCCTGGGTTAGTGGTTCTGTTGTGTGGTGTGTGGTTGCTGGTGAGTATTTGCTTCAGGTTGGGGGGCTGTCTGTAAGCAAGGACTGGCCTGTCTCCCAAGATCTGTGAGCGTGATGGGTCGTCCTTCAGCATAGGTTGTAGATCCTTGATGATGCATTGGAGAGGTTTTAGTTGGGGGCTGAAGGTGACGGCTAGTGGCGTTCTGTTATTTTCTTTGTTGGGCCTGTCCTGTAGTAGATGACTTCTGGGTACTCTTCTGGCTCTGTCAATCTGTTTCTTCCCTTCAGCAGGTGGGTATTGTAGTTGTAAGAATGCTTGATAGAGATCTTGTAGGTGTTTGTCTCTGTCTGAGGGGTTGGAGCAAATGCCTGTTGTATCGTAGAGCTTGACTGTAGACAATGGATCGTGTGGTGTGGTCTGGATGAAAGCTGGAGGCATGTAGATAGGAATAGCAGTCAGTAGGTTTCCGGTATAGGGTGGTGTTTGTGACTGTTGCTTATTAGAACCGTAGTGTCCAGGAAGTGGTTCTCTTGTGTGGACTGGTCCAGGCTGAGGTTGGTGGTGGGATGGAAATTGTTGAAATCATGGTGGAATTGCTCAAGGGCTTCTTTTCCATGGGTCCAGATGATGAAGATGTCATCAATGTAGCGCAAGTAGAGTAGGGACATTAGGGGACGAGAGCTGAGGAAGCGTTGTACTAAGTCAGCCATAAAAATGTTGGCATACTGTGGTGCGATGCGGGTACCCATAGCAGTGCCGCTGATTTGAAGGTATACATTGTCCCCAAATGTGAAATAGTTATGGGTGAGGACAAAGTTCAGCTACCAGGTTTGCCGTGACGTTATCGGGGATACTGTTCCTGACAGCTTGTAGTCCATCTTTGTGTGGAATGTTGGTGTAGAGGGCTTCTACATCCATAGTGGCCAGGATGGTGTTTTCAGGAAGATCACCGGTGGATTGTAGTTTCCTCAGGAAGTCAGTGGTGTCTTGAAGATAGCTGGGAGTGCTGGTAGCGTAGGGCCTGAGGAGGGAGTCTACATAGCCAGACAGTCCTGCTGTCAGGGTGCCAATGCCTGAGATGATGGGGTGTCCAGGATTTCCAGGTTTATGGATCTTGCTTAGCAGATAGAATACCCCAGGTCAGGTTTCCAGGGGTGTGTCTGTACGGATTTGTTCTTGTGCTTTTTCAGGAAGTTTCTTGAGCAAATGCTGTAGTTTCTTTTGGTAACCCTCTGTGGGATCAGAGGGTAATGGCTTGTAGAATGTGGTGTTGGAGAGCTGCCTAGCAGCCTCTTGTTCATATTCCGACCTATTCATGATGACGACAGCACCTCCTTTGTCAACCTTTTTGATTATGATGTTGCAGTTGTTTCTGAGGCTGTGGATGGCATTATGTTTTGCATGGCTGAGGTTATGGGGCAAGTGATGTTGCTTTTCCACAGTTTCAGCCCGTGCACGTCGATGGAAGCACTGTATGTAGAAGTCCAATTCATGTTGACAGTGTAACCTCAACTCTCACTGTTCTCTTCCTTTTGGAGAGAAGTGGGAAGGAGGGGGCAACAGACGGAAAAAATCCCAGAAAATCAGCTGCCATTTTTCTCTTTTCTCTAATACCTAATCTTGCCATCACCTGAAAAAAAATTATATAAAACTACTAATAAAAGTTGTACAGTTGAAAACAAAAACTCCAAAAATAAGAGTGCAATTTAAGCTCCTATAATTGTTAAGGCCAATCTTGGTTTCAGATTTTACCCCAGAATCCAGTAAACTGTGCATGCTATACCATGTAGGCTGATCTGAATTTGAGTTCTGATTTTCTTGGTCCAGCAGGAGCTTGGGTGCTCTGTGAGGTAGCCTCCGAGCACTGAAGGGTAATGGGGATCAAGGATGTATTTACACTCCTAAAAGTATTTAAATTATATCTATCATATTCTGTATGAATAAAATATGGCCTATCAGTGGGACACATTTTGTTTAATGCCTACTCTGGAATCAGTAGACTATGGTAAGCCTTCTAGTAAAAGTTCAAAAATTGCATCCATATGTTTATATGGATAGACATTTGTGTAATGGAAAACTGCAGTGTATGTGTGTGTTTGTGCACATATCCACTTCATAAACCTCATGGTCTTTTTTCTCCCCCTCTCCTTGCTATCTCTTTGTGAGCAGTTTGTCAATGTGCACTGTCATCTCCAGATTTAACTCTTGTTAGACAGCTAACACACTTTAAAAGCAAATATTCTAAAGCTGCTTTCAAATATATATTGGGTGAAAAAATTTCTTTTAATTGAACCATCCTATCAGATTGAAATGGACAGTGTTGTACAGTCAATACAAATTCCCATGGGATCTGAGGCTCTGATGTATGAAAAGATTAGGGTTCAAGAGAATCTGGCTTTCCATCTTTGAATGTCATGAGAGAGGGTTGAGAGGGTTCTCTGAAGCTCATTGCCCCTAACTGGTCCAACATACCAAGAGTTTGCTGACCTTTCTAATACTCTGCAAGGCCTGTCTATTCCCACAGAGGTTGTTCTGAAGGGATTTATGGTTCTTTTATGTGGGGAAAGTTAGGCATTGTGCCACTTAGTAAAACTTTTTGTTTTCAAGATATTGTGCTTGAGTAAGAATGTTTTGATTTAATGTATTATTACAAATTGAAATAGATAAAAGTAAATATAGAAAAGAGGAGAATGAGTGAGGACACCAGTAATGAAGTTAAGTGGGGACAGACTGCAGAATAGATGAGAGTAGCAATGTGGAAGAGGAGGAGCCTAGTGGTATGATACCCACAACTCTGTGCCCCTCTGGAAGGAGGGGGAGAGAGTATTCCATTAAGTCAAATTTGTTGTTTTAGTGGAAAAGAATTGAATGGGGAATTCTTTTTATTGTTCTCAGTGCAAGGAATTGTGGCCTTATGAGTAATACTAATGAGGTTCTATTCTCTGTTCTGCAAGAGGTTTCCTGTATGACCTTGGGGAAGTCATTTAATTTCTCCTGGGCTCTGTTTCCCTATCTGTAAAATAGGGATAATTATACTTCCCTTCCCCAGAGAAGTGTTGTGAGAGTAATTTAATTAATGTTTGTGAAGTGCTTGGATACCACAGTAATGAGCACCATGGAAAAGTCAGTGCACTTTTAAAAACACACTTGTATAGAAAGCTTTATGGATTCACCTCTGCATTAATAAGTGTAAATAATAAAACAATTTGTCTCTTTTAACTGTTGGAATAATAAGAATATTAACATGCTTGCCTAGGCCACATCTGCCAGAGTTAAAGGTGAGGATAAAATGTTTTAATTTTTTGTTTGTTCTAAAATACAGACCCTCCTTCTGAGAAAACAAGTAAAATAGCTTCTGTTGACCCTCCTGATGTGCTCAGCCAATCACAGACAAAGAAAAATATCATGTGACCTTTCCCAGCAAATACAGCTCAAACTTGAAATGCACCAGTACTCAAAATTTAGTCGGACATCCAGCTAAAACAATTTTTTGTTCTCACTAGCTCTGGCTAACATTTATGGAACAAATTCAAAATAAATTCAAGTGAATGAATGAATGCTTGTTAACAAATTAGGATCAAATGTAAAGTTTTGCAGAGCCCTAATTGTTAATGTGTCTTCAAATTTATTTATTTTTCTTTGCGGAGAAGGTATCCATCTGTACTGCTCCCCATCACTGTAATAGCTTGAGTCTTTTCCATTTGAAATCACCCTGTCCTTCCAGTACAGTTTACATATGATAAATAACTATAAATACGTGCTCAAAAGGTCATTGGTAGATTTGTCATGGATCCACAGGATTGGTGCTACACCCCCAGTTTTGGAACAGTCTCTTGGAGAAACCCCTTTGATGTGCCAGATCCTAAGGGAACTCACTCTTCCTTCAGTGTAGGCCATGCGGCCTCACCACCTCTGTGAAACTGAACCTCTGGGCTTCAGCGCTCCTGCTGCACTCTGGGAGTGCTGTTCAGCAAGGCCAACTAAGATACTCTCCTGGTTAGAGACTGGTACACTTTCTGAGGTAAATGCACCACCCCAAGCATTTACAGTGACACTTAACCAATGTTTTCCAAATGGTAGGGTTTATTAGTCAACTGGGACACAGCATTGAAAGGCCTTACGTTTTCCTAGAGAAATGAAGGTTAAAGATAGTCCATTCTGGTCAGCCCAGAGCAATCCACCAAGCCAAGCTGTAGTGAACTCCGTTTCCAGGATCTCTGCTTCTCTCTTTCTCTCTGACTTCTTCCTTCTTTAGTTGGGCTCCCAGGTGAGAGAGCTCTCAAGCTTCTTCCAGAGCCAATGTATCCCTCATCTCATATTTTCCAGTCCTTTGTTCTCGAGTTGGGGTCTCTGCTAAGCTTCTCTACTGACAGTGTCAGTCTATGAGTCATTGGAGTATCGTCTCTCTGGTCGCCTTGTTGATTTGGGTTGGTTTTAGCCAGTTCCTTAATGACTCTATTCATTCCACCTTGACAGAGAGGGCCAGCAGTTGATGTTCTAGAGGTTTGGGTGTATACATGTTCTAGTTGGTAACATTTGGAATCCTTCTCACATTATACTCTTACATATTTTGGTCGTAAAAAGGCAACTTTTTATTAATTAAGCATTACTTTAGTTGTGACTGGATGCCTTCACTGTTTGGATATAGTATTGGCCTTTGTTAGTGTTGTCTGTAATTAAGAGTGATTGTTATTTATTAGTGGTTGAGTGCTGACAGGTTGCTCAGCTCTGTACAGAATAAGTTGCTTAATTCATGCAACAATTTCATGTTTGTGTTCTGTGAATATTTTGGTTTGACGATGTGTCCTTATTGGATGTCTTGCAGGTACGGGAGAAAGTGGCAAAAGCACATTCATCAAACAGATGAGAATCATCCATGGATCAGGATACTCTGACGAAGACAAAAGGGGTTTCACAAAACTCGTGTATCAGAATATATTTACAGCAATGCAAGCTATGATCAGAGCTATGGATACACTCAAAATCCCATACAAGTATGAACACAATAAGGTGAGATTTCTGTTTAAATACGCAGCTGAATGCTTTCCACTTTTATATACTAGGGAATGTGTGGAAAGGCTTTAAAACTCATACAGTTGCTTCATGGCATTTAAGTTATGCTGTACTTAACGTTTAGATGAAACATCTTGCAGACAGCAGATTGTATGGAAGGTTGATGCATAGAACCACATCCTGACTCCTGGCTCTCTTCCCTTTGCACTGCTCTGGCTGCACAAACAGGGCAGAGCTATCCTTAACAAGACATCCAGGGAGTCACCTGATATAGGGAGTGTTTTTGGGCTGGCTGGGGGCATTGTCAGGAGCAGAGTGGAGTTTGATTGTCATGCTCTGAGGCCTTGTCTACACTACGAAATTAGGTTGAATTTATAGAAGTCGGTTTTGTAGAAACCGTTTTTATACAGTTGATTGTGTGTGTCCCCACACAAATGCTTTAAGTGCATGTAGTCGGCGGAGTGTGTCCACAGTACCGAGGCAACCGTCGACTTTTGGAGCGTTGCACCGTGGGTAGCTATCCCGCAGTTTCTGCCACCCATTTGAATTCTGGGTAGAAATCCCAGTGCTTGATGGGTCTAAAACATTGTTGCGGGTGGTTCTGGGTACATATCGTCAGGCCCCTCTTCTCTCCCTCCCTCCATGAAAGCAAGGGCAGACAATCGTTTTGCGCCTTTTTTCTTGAGTTAGCTGTGCAGACACCATACCACGGCAAGCATGGAGCCTGCTCAGCTAACCATCACCGTATGTCTCTGGGTGCTGGCAGATGCGGTACTGCATTGCTACACAGCAGCAGTTTATTGTCTTTTGGCAGCAGACAGTGGGGTATGACCGGTAGCCATTGTCGACGTAGTCCAGGGTGCTCTTTTAGCCGACCTCGATGAGGTCAGGGGCGCCTGGGCAAACATGGGAGTGACTCAGCCAGGTCATTTCCCTTTTAAGTTTCATCTCATGGCGATTCAGTCCTACCGGCAGTACACTGTCTTTTAATCTGCAGCCAGAAGACGACGATGGCCAGCAGTCATACTGCACCGTCTTCTGCCGAGCACCCAGGATATGACGATGGCTAGCAGTCGTACTGCACAGTCTGCTGCCAGCAAGATGTATAAAGATAGATGAAGTGGCTCAAAACAAGAAATAGACCAGATTTGTTTTGTATTCATGTTCTCCTCCCTCCCTCTTTGAAATCAACGGCCTGCTAAACCCAGTTTTGAGTTCTATCCTTGAGGTTTTGAGTTCTGTCCTTGAGGGGGCCATTCTGTTTCTTGCAAAGCCACCGCCTTTGTTGATTTTAATTCCCTTTAAGCCAACCCTGTAAGCCATGTTGTCAGTCGCCCCTCTCTCTGTCAGAGCAACGGCAGACAATCGTTTCGCGCCCTTTTCCCTGGATTGCCCGAGCAGACGCTGTAGCACAGCAAGCATGGAGCCCGTTCAGCTTGCCTCAGCAGTTATGACTATTGTAAACACCTTGTGCATTATCGTGCAGTTTATGCAGAACCAGCACCTGAGAAACCAGGCGAGGAGGTGACGGCAGCATGGTGATGAGGACATGGACACAGAATTCTCTAATTCCGCAGTCCCCAGCAATTTGGAGATCATGGTGTTACTGGGGCAGACTCATGCCGTGGAACGCCGATTTTTGCCCTGGGAAACAAGCACAGAGTGGTGGGACTGCATAGTGTTGAGACGATTCCCAGTGGCTCCGAAACTTTTGCATGCGTAAGGGCACGTTTATGGAACTTTGTGACTTGCTTTCCCCTGCCCTGAAGTGCAAGAATACCAAGATGAGAGCAGCCCTCACAGTTCACAAGCGAGTGGCAATAGCCCTGTGGAAGCTTGCAATGCCAGACAGCTACTGGTCAGTCAGTAATCAATTTGGAGTGGGCAAATCTACTGTGGGGGTTGCTGTGATGCAAGTAGCCAACGCAATCATTGAGCTGCTGCTATCAAAGGTAGTGACTCTAGGAAATTTACAGGTCATACTAGATGGCTTTGCTGCAATGGGATTCCCTAACTGTGGTGGCGCTATAGATGGAATGCATATCCCTATCTTGGGACCGGACCACCAGGGCAGCCAGTACATAAACCACAAGGGGTACTTTGCAATGGTGCTGCAAGCACTGGTGGATCACAAGGGACGTTTTACCAACATCAACTTGGGATGGCCGGGAAAGGTTCATGACGCTCGTGTCTTCAGGAACTCTGGTCTGTTTAAATGGCTGCAGGAAGGGATTTACTTTCCAGACCAGAAAATAACTGTTGAGGATGTTGAAATGCCTATAGTTATCCTTGGGGACCCAGCCTACCCCTTAATGCCCTGGCTCATGAAGCTGTACACAGGCACCCTGGACAGTAGTCAAGAGCTGTTCAACTATAGGCTGAGCAAGTGCAGAATGGTGGTAGTGTGTGCATTTGGACGTTTAAAAGGTTGCTGGCGCAGTTTACTGACTCGGTCCGACCTCAGCGAAACCAATATTCCCATTGTTATTGGTGCTTGTTGTGTGCTCCACAATCTCTGTGAGAGTAAGGGGGAGATGTTTATGGCAAGGTGGGAGGTTGATGCAAATCGCCTGGCCGCTGAATACACGCAGCCAGACACCAGGGCAGTTAGAAGAGCACAGCAGGAAGTGGTGCGCATCAGAGAAGCTTTGAAAACCATTTTCGTGACTGGCCAGGGTACTCTGTGACACTTCTGTTTGTTTCTCCTCGATGAAAACCTGCCCCCTTGGTTGACTCTAATTCCCTGTAAGCCACCCGCCCCCCTCCCACCTTCGATCACCGCTTGCTTGCAAAGGAAATAAAGTCACTATCATTTAAAAAACGTATTTTTTCTTAATTGATTATAAAAATAGGGAGATAACTCACAAGGTAGCCCGGGTGGGGTGTGGGAGGAGGGTAGGAGGGAAGGAAAAGGCCACTTTAAAACTTGTTGAATGCCAGCCTTCTGTTGCTTGGGCTGTCCACTGGGGTGGAGTGGTTGGGTGCCCGGAGCCTCCCCCCCCGCCGCGTTCTTGGGCATCTGGGTGAGGAGGCTATGGAACTTGGGGAGGAGGGAGGGGCTACAGCAGCAGTCTGCTGCCATTCATGAACCTTCACCAGATGCTGGAGCATGTCTGTTTGATCCCGCAGTAGTCCCAGCGTTTCCTCATGCCTCCTCTGATCTTCCTGCCACCACCTCTCCTCACGTTCATTGGCCACCGTCCTGTACTCTGCTATTGTGACCCTCCACACAGCTCTGTTAGTGCTGGACGACTGCATGAGCTCAGAGAACATTTCATTACGCGTGCGTTTTTTTTCGCCGCCTTATCTGAGATAGCCTTTGGGACGGAGGAGGGAGGCTTGAAACATTTGCAGCTGCTGGAGGAAAAGAAGGGAGTGAAGTATTTTAGAAGATACATTTTACAGAACAATGGCTATACTCTTTCACAGTGAACAACACTATTCATATTACGTAGCAGATGTGATTTTGGTACAAGGTCACATTTTGCATCTTATATTGAGTGCCTACGGCTTTGGTGTTAGAGATCACACACGCAGGGCCAGGCAACAGAATTCGGCTTGCAGGCGGCCATGGTAAGCCATAGTCTTTCGGCTTCTGCAACCTTCATAAGAGCAGCCCCCTCCTTTCCCATACCAAGCAAAGTCCGTTGAATTGGCCATTTAGTGCTGCAGTTTTCCTGTTAACGTGCAGCAGCAGAAACCAAACTAACCCCCCATCCAGTTCTCTGGGATGATCGCTTTTTCCCTCCCCCCACTGCCTGGCTGGTATCAGGGAAGATCCCTGCTAGCCAAACGCGAACAGCTCATCGCCAATGGCCTCCCTCTCCCACCGCGTGGCTAACTGCGGGGAGGATTTCTTTTCAGCCAAAGGCAAACAGCCAAGTAGGAACGGGCACCTCTGAATGTCCCCTTAATCAAATTCCTGTATTTCAACCAGGTTACCATGAACGATATCAGTCTCCTGAGGATAAAACAGAGAGATAAAGAACGGATGTTGCTCGAATGCCAGCAAACACCAGGACCATACGCTGCCAGGCTTTGTCATGCAATGATACCAGATTATGTGCTACTAGCATGGCGTGGTAAAGTGTCCTACCATGGAGGACGTAATAAGGCTACTCTCCCCAGAAACCTTCTGCAAAGCCTTTTAGAGTACCTCCAGGAGAGCTTCATGGAGATGTCCCTGGAGGATTTCCGCTCCATCCCCAGACACGTTAACAGACTTTTCCAGTAGCAGTACTGGCCACGAATGCATCCCAAGTCCCCATCCTCAGGGCTACTTAATCATTAAAAAATCCTTGCTTTTATAACATGTATTTTATTTTAAAAGGTACACTCACCAGAGGTCCCATCTCTGGCTTCGTTGGGTTGGGAGGGTATTTCAGTCAGGGTGATAAAAAGATCCTGGCTGTCAGGGAGAACGGTGTGCTGTGTGCTCTCCCCAAGCTCGTCCTCCTCCTCCTCATCTTTCCCATCTGCAAAATTCTCAGCCATGGCGGAGAGTACCCCATCATCAGAGTCCACAGACAGGGGTGGGTTAGTGGTGGCAGCCACCCCTAGAATTGCATGCAGCTCAGCATAGAAGCGGCATGTCTGGGGCTCTGTCCCGGAGTGTCCGTTTGATTCTTTGGTTTTCTGGTATGCTTGTCTCAGCTCCTTAAGTTTCACGCGGCACTGTGTTGCGTCCCTGATGTAGCCTCTGTCCCTAATGGCCTCTGAGATTTTTTGAAATGTTTTGGCATTTCATCTTTTGGAACGTAGTTCTGATAGCACGGATTCCTCTCCCCATACAGCAATCAGATCCAGTACCTCCCATTCAGTCCATGCTGGAGCTTTTTTTCAACTCTGGTACTGCATGGTCACCTGTGCAGATGAGCTTGCCTGGCCAAACAGGAAATGAGATTCAAAAGTTCCCGGGGCTTTTTTCTGTACACCTGGCCAGTGCATCCGAATTCAGAGTGCTGTCCAGAGTGGTCACAATGGTGCACTGTGGGATAGCTCCCGGAGGCCAATACCTTCGTATTGTGTCCACACTAACCCTAATTCGAAACGGCGTTGTCGATTTCAGCGCTAATCCCCTCGTCGGGGAGGAGTACAGAAATCGGTTTTAAGAGCCCTTTATGTTGAAAAAATGGCTTCGTTGTGTGGATGGGTGCAGGGTTAATTTGGATTTAACGCTGCTAAATCCGACACAAACTCGAAGTGTAGACCAGGCCTGAGATTCTTGGAACCATCTTCCTTCCCATTCTCCCACCCTTGGTTCCATGCAGAGCATGGCTCAGCCAGACCTGGAGATCTGCTCCATAATATTTAAAATATTGATAAAATAGGGCTTTATCTATAAGTAGGGCTAAATTGTTATACAAGCTAAACTTGTTTGCATATGTTACTTTAAAATGTTGTTTCAATGCTATATATTTTGGAAACTCAAACTAATATCAAATTGGGAGTGAGTGCATGTGTATGTCATTGCTATTAAATCATACTTCTTGACACAAACTGACAAACAAACAAATTAAATTGAGGCTGATGACATCACTGAAATTCACAACATTTGTGCTTTATATGAAAAGGGAAAATCTATGTAAGCATTTGTCAGGTTTTATATAGCTAAACCTGAGTTCTTTCTGACCATTTTTTAATTTATTTTTAAAAAGAAAAAGATATTTTAAAATTTTTAAATACTTCAATGAAACGCAGTAAAACTCCCAATATTCATCAGAACATGTGGTTAGAGAACAGGACTGGAACATAGAAGCTAGGGGTCAAATGCAACTCCCGCTGACTCCCCTGGAAGTTATCTGTATTTGAGAATTTGCCTCCTGGATTCTAATCCTGGTTTTGCTACTGGCTCACTATTTAACATTGAGCAAGTCTCTTAAGCAGAGAAGAGGGTTTTTTTCCGATAAGGAGAATAAAAGTGAGATAATATTTGCTTACCTTTGAATAGATTTTTAAAGTATTTTAATGAAAAAGTATTATTTTAAGGCATAAATACAGGTTTGAGCAATTTTTTCTTAAAAACAAAACAAAAAACTCTTGAATTTGATCTAATAGCATCTCTTTGTAGCTGCTGGGAATGTTCAAAAACCTTAGTGTTTTGCTGCTACAGCAAAGAATCAAAAGAGATTATTTGTAATATCCATAATCTCCCAGGGGTTTTGTTATCAAAGTCTCTCACCTTTCAGTGAGAGTTTCTTTCTTGCAATGGTGGCTAGATATGGTCCTAATGATTCAATTATTTTTTCTCTGAAGTGTATGTTTCTTCTTGTGAAGTCAATTACTCTGTTTATTTAATCGTGCTGTACAAAAATGAGATTAACTCTTGCCAGTCACTCAGATATTCTTTTTCTTTCGTATTTGTTGTTTAAATACCCAAAACGTCAAAGAGCAAGGAAATCCACAGACTAACCCTTCATTAACCAGAAACATCAGGATTTAATAAACTGGTGTTAAGGTGGACACCCACTGTGTTTGAAATATATGAGGTTTAATTATTAAAGGTGAACTGCAAATACAGCATCCAAAATACCATCGACTTCAGCAATAGGGGGTATTGAGTCTGCTGTGGCTTGCTAGTGTAGACAAGACCAAACCATTTTTAATCAGAATTTGGAAACTCTCTACCTAAACTAGTTGTTGTTTTCTTGTATGAGTTCTAGTTGGCTGAGTATGTTATCTTAGGTGAGTTTAATGAAAGGCACATCAGAGCCTGTGTGGTGTTAATGATTATTGTACTTACTCTTATGTAAAATCCTAGGTACTTTTAAGGGCCAGATTCTGATACCCTTACTCTCCCGAAATCGACACAAATTGTTCCATTGACTTTGATGGGGCTACGTGTGACGTAAGCCACAACCCAGCAGGAGTAAGAATATATGGATCGGATCCTAAATTTATAGGACAATGCACAATTTCCTTAGGGACTCCTTTCATATAAAAATATAAGTGACACTACAGTTGTTTCAAAATCATGCCTAACTATTGAGGGACATGATCTACCAAATTTACATTTTGTAGAAAAGGTCACTTTAAAACAATGAACTCCGATCAGACTCCACTTCAAGTCTGCTGAAAATAAACTCATTACCCTTGCATCCTAAAAAACACAGGAAGGGCAC
Organism: Lepidochelys olivacea; assembly: GCF_965140295.1. NCBI lineage: Eukaryota > Metazoa > Chordata > Testudines > Cheloniidae > Lepidochelys > Lepidochelys olivacea. The sequence goes on from NC_140415.1 coordinate 95,789,920, forward strand.
TTCCTATTAACTTGAATCTCGTATCAGGAAATCCTATCTCTAGAGATTTTCTTCAAGTTTGAGTAACAGCCTATTTTTAGCTCACAACTTGTTTTGCCCCTTCTGTTTTGAAATAAAACTGCACAGCTTCCAATTCCCAGTAACTCTGATTGTGCTTAAAGACATGAGAATAGCTGGCCCTTGTTCATTATATGCTACAGACTGTGGGTTGGATCTAGAGGGCATAGCAGGGGTATTTTCTGTCTCAAGGGTTTCTCCATCCATTGTTCAGGAGGCTCAAAATCTGGGGATGTTTTGGACTTCTGACTGCTCCTGCAATATCAGTTGATGCCAGTGGGGAAAAAAAGCTGGCCTTCCCTTCCCACCTCTGCAGTGTCTACCTAAATAGGCAGTTGGGACCGTTATGATAATCTAGGCCTCTGTGACTTCTAGACTGGATAACTGTAATATGTTCTATGATGAGCCACTTGGAAGAGGCCGCTAATGTAGAACATGCCTGCCTGCCTACTAAGCAGGGTTAGCCACAAAATACATATTAGGTAATTTCTTCAGGAACTGCATAGGCTTCCTAATAGACTGCATAGACTTAACTGTGCAATTAACAAAGGTGATTCTGATCTTGGCTGTTTGTAAGACTCATTGCCATGGTGGTGGAAGTCAGCTGAGAGCCTCAAGCTAGGTATCTAGAATGAAATGTCTTAGAGCTTGTGGTAGGAGATTCTGTCATGCAAGGCCTTGACACCAGAATTCTTTCCCCCTGCTAGTCTGACAGAATTTGAGTTCTTTTGAGGTTTAGGGTATTGGGTGCGGCTTGTTTCTTCACTCAGGATATTGCATGACATGGGGAGTGGTGATTTGTGGGTTGGCATTTAGTTTGTTTTTGGAGAAAGTTTATTGTTTTTCCTTTATATCTTGAAACTAAAAGTTGAAGTAATTGTGGTGGTTTTTTAAACTTTATAACAAGTCAAGATGCATGTACAATTAAGCTCATTTTATAAATTAAAGATAAGCCTAAATTTCATATGCAGAAATGCATAGGCAATTACCAGGATTACATTCAGAAATAGGGTTTTGCATCCATACATGGCTCATCAGGAATCTAAATGGCAACATGTACCTGAAAATCCACTGTGTGAGCTACAACAGTAATCATTGCATATGCAGCTAGAGACATCCAAGTTCACTCTCATTTTTTACATTCAGAACGTAGGCCTGTCTTTCAGAAATTTGGCCATGTGTGTCTCGGCTCCTGTCAATGGTGCGGTCAGCTACAAAGTTCAGCGTAGCATTATTAGCCAGTATTCTCACCTATAACTTCTTCTCAGAGTCTGTGTTCTTAATAGTGGATTGGAAGCCATTGCTTCAGAGATACTAGTCCTGAGCCCTCCCTCCTGTTGTGTATTTCCTACATGTAACCAGTGGTAAAGGGACAGGGGGTAGGAGTGAGCATATCAATATGGATTTTTTATTTTTCTCTCCCACCATCATGGAAGCACTTGCTTGGGGAACTACTAAACAAAAGACTCAAGTCACTACAGCTCCCAAAAGACAATTTGCTATTTCTCCCTAACAAACAGGCACAAGAGAGGCAGTAGACTAGTTCTGGATTGGTGGCTGGTGTACACAGAATCTCATTCACAGGTAACAAGTCCATGTGAACCTAACTTGCCAAATTGTCATAATGAAGTGTCCGGCAAGAAATTGTTGATTCAAAGAGGCTGAAAAGACAAAAATGAGAGCAGGCCTTGCCAGCAGAGCAAGGAGTGTGTACTTGTTCCTAACTTCTGCTGTAGGTTTCAAATATCTCTGTATTTATTCATCCAAGGTCATGACCTGAGACTCTATTACAAAAGGCAATCTGTATATTTACTACCCTGTTGTAAAAGGAATGTTTCAAAATCAAAAATCAAATGGGTGAGGCAAACTTTTTTAACGTCAAAATTCTATGTGCACAGTCTGAATCTGCAGCATGCACCCCAAGCTATTGTGCATCCAGCTGTCTAATTGCTGCTTCAGAGCCAGACAACTCTAGCCACAATCTTTTGGAACAAATGAATAAAAATTGTAAAAGATCTGTAGTAGCTATGGATGCCAAATTAGATAAACTCACCTCTCAAGTAAATGATTTGGAGATCCAGGTGAACACTGTTGAATCCCAAGCATCTCAAACGAAAACCACTGTTGATGACAAGGAGGGCCTAGCTCAGTCAGCTCACCTGACATGCAAGAAGAATTTCCGATGAAGTGAGCTGTAGCTCACGAAAGCTCATGCTCAAATAAAGTGGTTAGTCTCTAAGGTGCCACAAGTACTCCTTTTCTTTTTGCGAATACAGACTAACACGGCTGTTACTCTGAAAGAAGAATAACGTTTCAGTATGTTTAATTAAAATTGCTCATTGACTTCTAGACAGGGAAGAGTCTGGGGGGCTACTGTCCTTTTAGAAAAATGAGATTCCTGTGATATTTAAATGAAGTATTCAAGAACAGCCAGCCTATTGACCTAGAATGAGCTTGTAAAGTTGCTCTCAAAGCAGATGGAGAGGCCCAAACTGTGTCATCTGCATGATGTTCTTCAAAGCCTCAAACCTGAGGGACTGAGACAGGGTCTTAAAAGTAGGTTATAGAAAAGAAGGCTTTATACTGTCAGGATTCGTTAATATTCAGCATATCTCCTTAGTAGTCTCAGAAATCCACCTCAAGGCACACACAAATGAAGAAATTTGTCCAATAAAGAGAAGTTTTACAAACAAAGATAATGAAGTAGTTCAACACTTTGGTTACCTCTGGATGCAATTTATTGGCAAGGAATAGATTTTCTGGGAGCCAGACACTATGAAAACCTGTGTAACAAGATTTAGATTAGCATCACGCCTAACAGCATGGGTGCAGACAAGGAACCATGGACTGTACCCACGATAGATTTGCAGGAATCATACTGTGCTGTCAGATGAATGCTGTGGGCTCCCAGTAACTGCTTCACCCCTCTTTCCGCTTGGGAGCCAGCAGTGAGAGGAACTTCAGGGTGTCTTTATTTAAAAAAGAAAAGAACAACAAAAAATTCCCACCAAAAACCCAACAACAACCCTCCAGAACACCTTGCTTCTCCAGCAGCAGCACAGGGAGCAGTGCTAAGAGCTGACACGCTCCACAGCAGCATCGTGATGTTGTTAGAAACCTCAGCCTCACAAGGTGAACACTTGGCTTTACACTTGCTCATTGACTGATTAATTAGTTCTAACCACACCTGAGTCCTCCTTCATTTCCATGCTCCATTTGCTGCCATACTTCACTGTCCCCACACTGTGCTCCTACTCTCCTCTTTTAACATTGCTTCCCTTCTGCCTATGCTTCATTTGTCTCAGTGGGAGAGCTTCCCTCTTTCTTCCATTCTTCTTTCTCCCACTGTCCTTGTCCACTCCTTACCATTTCCCTCTCTCTCACTTCTACGTAAACAACGCTTAAAAAGATAATTTTATTTCTTTACAATGAATCCAGGGCCTTATTTTTAAAATCAAGTACGTGCTTAAGTGCTTTGCTTAAGCGGGGCCTTAGTTTCACTCTATCTCACATCTCCATTTGTAAAATTTCAATAATGTTTCCTTTCCCCCACTCTGTCTTACTTGTACCATGTCTAGTATCGTGGGGTCCCTATCTGAGTTGTAGATTCTGTCATAATACTAATGATGATAAAGGCACCTAAATAAACATGGGCAGATTTTCAGAGATATGGAGCACCCACAGCTCCCATTGAACTCAGTGGTACTCACTAAATTTTTGTCTTTCTTTTTTACTCCTTTTGGGGGACAACCTTGCTCAAGTCTCAAAACTCTGGCCAGCTTTTGCATAATATATACAGTCATCTAAGCACATGTGTATTTTTAATGTCATACACAAACAAGGGGTTTTGCCTATATGCTCTATGAATGTCAGTACAATTTGCTGCAAGACTTCTGATTGAGTCTCATTTTACATACTGCATTGTGTTTCTCTTTCTGTCAGTTTAAAAATGACTAAAAAGTGGGGTTTAAAGAAAACCTTCCGTAAGTTGAATAATGAATGTATGTGTTTTAACAGTACCTTGGCTTACACACCACTAATTTGCACATTGTAAGCAGCCACCAGGAGAATATTTTCTTTTATTACAAACTAACTTACAAACAAAAAAACATTTTCCCCTTCCTGGTGAAATCCCAACTACTAAAACAGAGAGACCATTTTAGGCCCCAATTTTGCAAAGAATTAAGTGCATGCTGAGCATTTAGGTAGCGCCCCTAAATGTAACAGAATTACTTCTGTGCTTAAAGTTAAGCTTGTTTATAAATCTTGATAGGATCAGGGTCTTAATTATGAAATACATATGCCATAATTAGGGCCCTACCAAATTTATAACCATGAAAAACACATCACGGACCGTGAAATCTGGACTTTTGTGTGATATTACCCTATACTGTACTCCTTTCACGTGGGAGACAAGCATTTCTCAATTTGGGGGTCCTGACTCAAAAGGGAGTTGCAGGAGGTTACAAGGTTATTTTAGGGGCATCATGGTAGTGCCGCTCTTACTTCTGTGCTGCCTTGAGAGCTGGGCGGCGAGAGAGCAGCGGCTGTTAGCAGCTGTTAGCAGTGAAGGCAGCACCGCCGCCAGCAACAGCGCAGAAGTATGGGGAGAAGTACTGCAACCCCCCCTACAATAACCGTGCAACCCCCTCACAACTCCTTTTTTGGGGTCAGGGCCCCTATAATTACAACACCATGAAATTTCAGATTTAAATAGCTGAAATCATTACATTTATGATTTTTAAAATCCTATGACTGTGAAATTGACCAAAATGGACCGTGAATTTGGTAGGGCCCTAGCCATAATATAGTGTATTGCAGAAAGAAATCTTAGTCATAATTTTAAATGCTGAATGTTAGCAACTCATTTTGTTGTGCAATAAAATGTTTTCTTCTTCCTTTTTTATTTAGCATTTTAAAATAATCTCTTGTTCACTTTAAATATTATAATTTTTAAATAAAGGACTATACTTAGGCAAGAGGAAATTAGTATGTACAGAAGGACACAGCTGGCTGGAGAGTGATGTCTGTTTTCTATCTTTCCTGTGCCATATTTTATTTCATCTGCTAGAAAGCAGGAGCTGGTGGCTGCTTGCTTGGCGATCTCTGTACATTTCATATGATCTGTCCTGTTGTGAGAAAACATAATTCCAAAATCCTTAGTTTCCTCAGTAACTAACTCTGCTCTTGTCTAAATCTCAATTCTAATGTGTGTGACACATAATTCTGTTTAAATAATCATTGTATATGTCTGCTCACATAATCACACATTCATGCAGGCGCTCTATCTGATAGAGGGATGGACAAAATGGGAAGGGTAATCAGGCCATCTACTGTATGAAATGTGGGCTTGGGGTTTTTTACCTGAGAAATGAGGTTTTGTACTTTACATCTAATACTGAAGTATTGCTTTCTTAAAAATGTATTGCTTTGTGTGCCCCAAAATGGACACACTGATTAGCAATAATACCACTCTATTATTTTATTAATTAACACTATTTGAGTCTTAATTGTCCCACAGTTAATTTTGAAAATAACTTTGGATCCAAATAAATATTTTCTTGATTTTGTTTTTCTTGAAATTAGATCTTTCTAAAAGGGTTTCAGATACATTGTATCCAGTTCTATGTAACAATTGTGCAAGTTTGGTAGACATTAGAATACTTTATTTCTACTATCATACAGGACTAGTGATAAATTAAAATAAGATTTACTGGAATGTACAGCATTTGTTTGGAGGTTTTTGTTTGCCCATTTCTTTATTCACTTCCTACGTGGTAAAAGTTATAACGGCTCTGAGATGAAGAAAACTTCCTCTTATAGAACTCCACTCTGGTTGAGAAAAATGGTTAACCCTGAGCAACTGAGATTTTTTAAAAAAAGTTACTGAAGTTACTTTCTCAAGTTAGTTTGAATTTTGTGTGTGTGTTTAATATGCACACTGGAATGTACTGAATGATGGGTATGTGCACTTAATTACTTCACTGTAAGATCTGTAGTTATTATCCCTTTTCAGCATGAATAACTCTACCAGATTGGGTCCCAAGCTGGTGAACGCCTAGACTTTACACTAGCCATGTGCCTAGGACGTGTGTTTGAGGATTAGGGCCTCATGATATTAGCATTTTACATCCATTTTACACTCTGCATTCACTTTGCACAGGTGTAAATGTCTACTTAGATGAGAGGCATGAGAGATTAAGGCCCAGTGTGTTGATTATGAAAGAGAGATTTCTCAAAGGATAACTAAGGCATAACGCTGCTGGCAGAGAAGTATATGAGACCATAAGACTGTTTTTGCAGATTGTTTAATGCTATATAAACCTTGTAAACTAATTAACAGACTTCATAAAAGTAAAGCACATGCATAAGTATTTGCAGGACTGGGGCCTTATTTGCAAATTCTTAAGAAGATTCATTCTGTGCCCAAATAATCAGTGTTTTAAATTTATGGATGATGTTCTGTATACAGAACAAAGGCTGAATTTCTGTGGTAAGTGCTCTAACTAGTGTCTCCCTAACATGCACTATATATAGTGTGTCTGTGTGTGCATTATAAATACAGAGTCCCAGACCCTCAACTGTAGCTGAGGAGTTCTTGACTTGGCACTCAGCAGTAGTGCAAGTAGACTGCTGGCTTCCCGTGGTCCCAAGGGACTAATACATTAGCTGTGGATCACTGGAGTAAAAGGAAGCCATGGCCACATCTGCTTCCCCCGCCCCACGCACCCTCCGCCTCCAAACACAGCCCATATGCCAACACTGGGAGGTGGTATGGTATGGCAACTAGCTGTACACCACTAGAGGATTGCCCTACACTGGGACGAGGTACCAGCAACATTGCTTTACGGCTGCTTTGATGTTTGTGCATCACCGTATTTAAGCAAATAAGGCATGCACTTTGGGATCAGAATAGGCTCCAATGGTTTTTATATTTTGTTCCCTTTGTTAGATTTATTCCTTTCTTAAAAGCATGATTTCACCATGCTGCTCTGAGAGATGGTGCCATCTTGACCTTGGAAGGACATCGCACTAGCTGAAGACTTGTGTTTCCTAGCTCTACCATTTGTAAAGCAGGGGGGGAAAATAGGTTACAGTGGCAACTCCTCTCATAAAGAAGAGGTTCAGAGCAAATATGATTTTCTGGTATGCTGATCTTACGTGTGTTTATTCACATATCACTATTTTGAGGTGGTCCAGTGGTTTGATTTATCATACGCTGCTAGTGCTACTTAGCTAGGTGCCTGCAGTTGGAGAAATACAGTAGCATCCGATGAAGTGAGCTGTAGCTCACGAAAGCTTATGCTCAAATAAATTGGTTAGTCTCTAAGGTGCCACAAGTACTCTTTTCTTTTTGCGAATACAGACTAACACGGCTGTTACTCTGAAACGGTAGCATCAATTATGCAAGGCTCCAAGGATCATTTGAACAGAAGTCTGCTGAATTCTAAATAGACATTTAATAGCTTTTACACTGGCAGGGTTCATTAAGTAATCTCTCGGACAGAATCAACAACTCATAATGGTGCAGAAGCAGGGCTTGTGCCGGTATTTTAATAAGTGCTCTGACAAGTATACATTCGTATGGAAGTACCATTGAATTTAGCTTACATGTTAAGTAAGTGTCAATCTACCTTTCTAGGGTCTAAAAAAAATATCTGTTAAAGGGCCCGGCAGTTTCCTCACTGTCACTCATTACAGTACTAATGGGGTCATTCCATGTTATTTGATAAAAATTTGTGTGTCTAAACCAAGGCATCCTGCTTTAATCTGTCTTTTAACTTCTGAGGCCAGAAGCATCCACTTTGTCAGCTTTCTTTCTTTCTTTCTTTCTTTCTTTCTTTCTTTCTTTCTTTCTTTCTTTCTTTCTTTCTTTCTTTCTTTCTTTCTTTCTTTCTTTCTTTCTTTCTTTCTTTCTTTCTTTCTTTCATAAAGGTACATGCAGCAATAAAACAAAAAACAAACAAGGGTGTGTGAAAATTTTAACCTAACAAAACCACAGTCCTATTCAGACAAGTGGTTTTCTTTTTAAAACCTATTATGTCATTTTTGTGTGTGTGTTTCCTGATTTCACTGTGGATGGGGTTTTTTTGTTTTGTTTTTGTTTTTGTTTTTTTTAACATAAGCTTTTTAGTTTGTAGAGCTGGTTAAAATGTTTCATTCAGATCTTTGTAAACAAAAAGGGCCTTTTTTCAAAACTGGAAACTTTTGCAAAAAGCTTTGGGCATTTTGCAATTACAAATTGCAAATTACAGAATTTTATGGGGTTCTGAGGAGTGTGGTTGTTTTTTCCTTCTCCCCCATTTTTCTTTTTGCCACTCTGCAACTTTACCAAAATGCCTCAACCTTTGAAAAGTTACAGATAGCAACAGGAAAAGATTCTTTCGAAAGAAAAAAGAGAGCGCAAAAACCTCTGGATATATTTTTTTCTATGCCATTCAGTGGCCAAAAACAGACATAAAAAACAGAATTTTCTAAAAAAAAAATCATGAAAATGTAATGACCAAAAATCATTTTGGAATGGAAAAATTAAAAAACTGTAAAAGAGAGATTTTGTTTGTTTTTAACCAGTTCTTTTGGTTGGTAAGCAGTTTTCAGAGATCATGGTGGTGTGATTCCCTTGTAGAGGAGTCAGCTGATTCCATGGTGATAAATTGAGATGTCACAAACATTGGACTGCGATGTCACTAAAAGATTCAGTCAAGGAGAGGAGTTTCCATGGGATATGTGGAAAAACACATTGTGGGGTCTTTACTGAATTCATGGGGCATGACAAAAGGGAAACATGATATTAATGGGGTAGTGCTTATAAGGTAGCCAAGGAGTGCATGGGAGATTTCTACAAAGGTGTGCAGCAGAGGTGCACAGAGGAGGAGTTTAAGGAATGCAGGTGGGAGCGCATCTACACAAATATATAAATGAACGGATAAATGAACAGGAGGTGCCAGGGAGCCTTTTACTACAATGGGATTATGTAAGGGGTGTCCTCAGGGAAATACATGGAGTGTGCAGGGATTGCATCAGGGAGTCTCTAAAGGTGGTTCACAAGGAACACATCTGGTGATAAGAATGCTAGCATATTGGTCTGTAAGGAAGTGTAAGAGTATGTTGGTTCTTTTTTAGTGTGTGTAATGACACTTAATTGGGTATGGCTTGCTAACAGATCCTCTAGTGTTCAGAGAAGAATCTGAACTTGTAGGCACACATATCCAAACTGAGCCGCTGAGCTTTTTGAACTTCACCCGTCCCTAATTCTAATGGCACTAATCGAGAATACAAAGATAAGAAAACAAAAAAATCCCATACCCTTTTATTCAATTCATTCTAAAAGGCCTCATAAAAAATAATCCCTTTCTTTTTAGCAAGGAAACGCACATAAATAAGACTGCGCTCAAGTGGGAAGGGCATAGACTGTACAGCAATTGATGAGAGCTTCATAGCTCATGTCCTGTTGTGTGATAAACTATGACATTGCATGTCTGCCCTTGCCTTAGCAGGATACAGTCAAACACGACATTGTAAAATATTTTAAACAGCAACTCCCTCTTGCAAAAATTAATAAATAAAATTGTTTCCTCCTCTCCCTATTTAAATGTACAAATTTAGAAAGGGTAAATAACCATCTACTGAAGCAGTAACTAGCTTGCTGGGTAGTTTTTCTTTTCTGATTCCAGCAGTGTGTATATTCTGTCTGGTATGTCATTGGGAGTCTTCTGCTTGTCCCTCTTTGGACACTCTTCATCTTTTGTGGTCTTCCTGTAGAGCTTCCTGTGTACTGCACTTTGATGATACTGTGTGACTCAGCAATGTGGGTAGTGTTTTACCCATCTGACAAATAATAAAACTGCAACAGGGCTATGCAATAAGAGTCTCCACTCTAATCCACATCAGAATGCTATATCCTGAATTTGCATGAAGATGCACTTCTGTGATCTAGTTGGCTGTTTCTGTTTCTAATTTCTGTAATCTAATACAGTAAAACAGACTATGGGGAGGCAGCCTTTTTGGGCTGCATCCCAAACAGATGTTATACAGCTTCTGGCTGTACTGAAATGAACATCATCTTCAGAAGCCTTGATAACATAAAATAGAATGAAATTGTGGCAGTTCAGTCATTTTTAGAATAATTTTTGTGTCCTGTACTGTTGCACTGAAGTATATGGGAATTAGATTTTATGATCTGCTTTCCTTTCAGGAAAGAAATTAAAATTAGTTTCAGGAGAAGAATCTATCTCAGCGAGAGAAGATTTAAAGAAACATATTTGTCACCTGTGGTATCCTGCATCATTGATCAGGTGCAACTGCCTTTTGTTGGAAAGAATAATGGGGTAAATAAACAAGACTGCCTGGAACTGGAAGGAAATAACAGTCAGAAGCAGGCTGACAATCCTATCATATATGTGGCAGTTGTTGAAGCCTCATGGGGATCGCAGCAGGATATTTGTTGAGCCCAGCAGCACATAACTTGGAACTGATCACATGGGTCTGACTCTCCAGTGACTTGCATCTTGGGTAGTCACTTATATCTGTGTAAAGTGATGGCAGGGTGATCGTAAAATGCTGCCATTCTGATTTCACTCCTACTTCGCACAGACATTGACTATACAAGGTGCAAAGCAGAGGAGAATGAGGCCCATATGTATTAAAAATAAGAAACATTGCATTCAAGTAGCTGTAGAGCCGAGCCAGCAAACAGAACTGCAGGGCTATGATGTGGGGTTAACAATGAGAAGCCAATAGTTTTAGGAACATTACACAGAATAGTGAACAAAGGAAATACTTATGGAGATTAGCTACATTTAGAGAAGCTGCAAGTGTGTCTTCTGATGATGAACAAATATTTTATGCACATTTTTACCACACAGTGTTTTTCTATCAGAAACACGATTTGATAAGTACTTTATAGACTAGAAGGTATTTGACCAATCACCTGCCACATTGTGATGTTTCATGGATCACCCAGAGCTCAGGGGTCCTGTCACCACCTGCCCTGTAATTTTGGGTGCCTTAATGCTTATGCTTAAGTATGGATTGGATGAATGGACTATAAAGGTGGATTGAAAGCTGGCTATATTGTTGGGCTCAACAGGTAGTGATCAATGGTTCGATGTCTAGTTGGCAGCTGGTATCAAGCGGAGTGCCCCAGGGGTCGGTCCTGGGGCCGGTTTTGTTCAACATCTTTATTAATGATCTGGACGATGGGATAGATTGCACACTCAGCAAGTTTGCAGATGACACTAAGCTGGGGGGAGAGGTAGATATGCTGGAGGGTAGGGATAGGGTCCAAAGTGACCTACACAAATTGGAGGATTGGGCCAAAAGAAATCTGATTAGGTTCAGCAAGGACAAGTGCAGAGTCCCGCACTTAGGATGGAAGAATTCCATGCACCACTATAGGCTGGGGACTGACTGGCTAAGTAGCAGTTCTGCAAAAAAGGACCTGGGGATTACAGTGGATGAGAAGCTGGATATGAGTTGGCAGTGTGCCCTTGTTGCCAAGAAGGCTAACGGCATATTGGGCTGCATTAGTAGGAGCACTGCCAGCAGATTGAGGGAAGTGATTATTCCCCTCTATTTGGCACTGGTGAGGCCACATCTGGAGTATTGCGTCCAGTTTTGGGGCCCCCACTACAGAAAGGATGTGGACAAATTGGAGAGAGACCAGCAGAGGGCAATGAAAATGATCAGGGGGCTGGGGCACACGATTTATGAGGAGAGGCTGAGGGAACTGGGCTTGTTTAGCCTACAGAAGAGAATAGTGAGGGGGGATTTGATAGCAGTCCTCAACTACCTGAAGGGAGGTTTCAAAGGGGATGGAGCTTGGCTGTTCTCAGTGGTGGCAGATGACAGAACAAGGAGCAGTGGTCTCAAGTTGCCGTGAGGGAGGTCTAGGTTGGATACTAGGAAACACTATTTCACTAGGAGGGTGGTGAAGCACTGGAATGGGTTACCTAAGGAGGTGTTGGAATCTCCATCCTTAGAGGCTTTTAAGTCTGGCTTGACAAAGCCCTGGCTGGGATTATTTACTTGGTATTGGTCCTGCTTTGAGCAGGGGGTTGGACTAAATGACCTCCTGAGGTCTCTTCCAACCCTAAACTTCTATGATTCTATGAATACTGTGCAGCTGTGGCTTAGAGCCCTGACACCAGTAGCTAGCCCACAAGCATAAAGGGCTCACCTTTGCTTCCATCAGCCTAGTTACTCCTTACAGAGTGACACCAACAGCCCTTCCATTCCTGCATTTCCCCAGAGCCATCCTTCCTGAGTTCTTAACTACCAGCCACTCTGACTTTTCCCCTCTGGTTTGTCACCCCTAAAGGCATGAAATCTGCCCCCCCAGTTATCAGTTCTTTTTGGGGGACACACTCCATACAGTTTGCAGCCCAGAGACCTGTTTGGGGTAAATAGAAACAAAGTTTATTTGATAGAATAATCACAGCGTCAAGGATGAAATGCAAGGAAAAGTAAATACATATAATTTACACAGAAAATCATTATAAAGAGGCAACTTCAGGCTTTACACTTCTATATTAATAAATTCCTATTTCTAATATAAGTTACCTATTGCTTCTGAATCGTTTTCCAGTTTACCCCCTGCAATAGAGGGAATCCAGCTTTTCACATGCAGCTTCCTGCTTAAAGACTGCCTCAGTTTCTGGATGAAGACTTCAGTTTCAAACCTCCTTTAAAAGGGCTTTTAATTTTTTTGACTCAGGATTACAAAATTCTGGCTGGGATGTCTCAATGTTGTTGTTCACTGTAATGGTACAGAGTTGGGCCCTTGGTTGCCTAACTTTAGTTGCACATGTTAGCCTTGACCTGTTAACCTCACTTTCCCTCTCTGCAAGTTGGGAAAATTTCCTACCTCCATAGGAATGCTGTGAGGATTAATTGGTCAATGTCTGTAAAGCATTTTTGAAAATACTAAGTTCTGTACATGTGATAGGTTTTGTTGTTCCCTTTATTTATTTATTTTTTAATTAAGAAAACCAAGCAAAGTCAGTGTAAAACCCTTATATTATTAGTTCGTGGAAGAAAGCATCTTTACATTGCTTAAAAGCTAGATGGAGAGGTTCCTTATTTGCAGCCTGTTATTCTTTCTTTATGCATCTTTGCTGAATGGAGGTGTTACTGTGGAATAGCACAAGGTATTTCCATTCCCTGCTCCCCAGGGCTAAGTGTACTATTATGGTCTCGAAACCCTGTCTGATGGCAGAAGTGAAAGGCTCAGGACCAGATCTTCAGCCCTGCTCTATACTTTGAGCTACTCTGCTTGTAGAAAAAGATGGAAGCTGTCTTAAACAGTCAGCTGCAGAATCCTTGGTTGTATATCACATGCTTCCAGGCTCTGCATCACCACTCTTGCCCCTAATCGTAGTGCAGGAAGTATGCTGAAGGTACTCGGAGGAGTGGCCAGAGATGTTCTGGCTACCCTAGGCTGGCAGAGTGGCACCCAGAAGGTCGTTTCCAGCTGATGTAAGCTAGAGCAGCCCTGAGACTGTTCAAACCATCCTACAGAAGTTCCCAGGGTCAGGGGAGTAAAAAGATGTTATGCCTCCAACTTTGTTTCCCTCCTAAGGTCTGTCCTGAATGTAGCTGGGTTGAACCAAGCAATTTGTCCCTAAGAGTGATCTTGCATGGATTGAGGGTGCTCACCACCTCACAGTAAGTGCTTAGGACGCCCAGAGGACCGCTCTGGATTTGATCTCATGTCTCCCACATTACAGGAGAGTTTAATCTAGAAAACATCAATCACTCAAAACCAGACTACTCTGCCTTCAGTTTTTTAATGTATAATATACACATCTGCTTTTAGATGTTACCGATTAAGCAAAATGTATCTGGCTGAGGCACAAAACAAGCTATTTCCCTGAGATAATCAGAAAACAGTTTGTCCTTACTGTTAAGAGTAAGCAGCTGTCATTCTACCATCAGTATCTATCAGAACTGATTTATTTGTTTTCATTTTTTAATCAAATGTTGTCTTTGAATATATGCAGATCAACAGAATCTTGCATCTTTTCATCCAAGAGCAGAATGTGGCCACAAGACTAAGGTGGATGTCTCTCTCTTAAAGAAATCTCATAATTTTCAGCTCAATATTGACATTGCACCAATAGACCATTATCTGTTCCTAATGCTTTTTCTCCAGTCACTGTCTTTTAAAGCAACACATTGACAAGTAATATGTGAAATATAGAAACTTGTTTTTTAAATTTGTGGAAAAATATTTTTAGGAAGCAAAACTCCATATCATACAAATCAATTGTCAGTGATTTAGCTGTACTTCAGCTTCTGAACACTGTAATTTATAATGTATTTTTCTTTAGAAAAAAATCCTTAGTATCACTATTCAGTATATAAAAAACAAATAGTAAAATTACAGACTTGAACAAATCCAGTTTCTCTCTGCTTGGTCAAGAGACAAGAGCTCCAGTAACCTGTCTTTCATATGGTGAAATTAATGCTGTCTCGTCTGGCACTGGCTCTTCTCAGTATTTAAAAAGAAAATCTCCATTCTCTGCTAAAATGTTTGTCAGTATTCGAAAGCTTTTTAAAATAGATTACTAAATTATACTGACAGTTTCAAAACCCAAGGAAAAGCTTTCAGTTGTTCCTTTGATGTCAGTGTTTTTATGCTTGAGGCTGGTTATGACAAGGGGGTGCAACTGAACAGCTCGTTCCATTTTTAGTTGGAGATCTTCTCTGATTTTCTATTTAAGGTTAGCAAAGCTGAATCCTTTGATAAGCTCTCCAATAATTAGGAGTCATTTGTAACTTGCAGCACTTGTTCTCAGTTATTTTATAACAAATACATATTAATGGTTTTTCTCCCTCTAACTCCTCCCCTCTCCTGCCCCTCCCCCTTTTTAATACAGTGCCTTTAAATCTTCTAGAATAGCTCTTTGGATTATATTAAAACAAAAAGATCGTGTTTGTGGGCTGAAAAGAACGCAAACATAGCTGTCGGGGGGGAGTTAAAAATCCTTTCCCTAGATTGACAGTTCCTTGAATAAAATGGTAGTAATCACAAGAGGATTTATGCTTGAAAGACGGAGTGCATTGAGTTTATTCAGGATGTTCCCCTCCTCTCTCTCTCTCTCTCTCTCCCTCTCTCCCCCCTTCCTTAAATCATTTTTACCTCATCTCATGACAGAAAAAGACTGACTCTGTTGGCCACTGTGTTCCCTGCCCCCACCACTTTTAGTGTTGTATGTCGCTGATTCATGTGACTTGCGTATAGCTGGTATATTCATACCAATGTAATCTGCAGTCCATAGGTCAGTCAAGTTTGATGTGTTGACAGGGTGGGGTCTGCAGAACTAGTACAGTCAGCTTCTTCTTGCAGAGAAAACCACTAATTTAGGAATCGGTTAGGGTATATTTTATGATTACCTCATGTGCTAGTACAGACTGTGTTTGTTTTTTTGTTTTCCCCCCTGAATTTGCATGTCAGGTTAGCAGCGCGTGACGGAAGTTTTCATGCTTGCCCACCTCCATAAAACAGCCACCATGGAAAATTTAACTGAAACTGAAATTATTCTTAAAATGCTAGGCCCTGTGCTGTCCTCACTGTGCGGGCAGCAGGTCCATTAATAACTCCAGGAACAGCTTAACGTCCCAACACAGCCCATTATGTGAAAATCCTCTTTTTGTATAACAGACTGAGCAGATAGTTAGACTGAGCAGATAGTTTCAAGAATCATAAAACCTTTCATTTCTGCTGGAAATGGGAGTGACTCCATTGATTCCAGTGACCTGGGGCTGGACTTGGCCCATAATTACTTCAGGCTGTCACCAAGGAGATATGTGTCTAAGCCTTAATTTATGATGGGCCCACTGATTGAACTCATACTCATGCTGATAAGCTGTTGCTCACACTGATAGAGGATTACTCCCATGTGTAATGATTCAGCATGAGTGAAAGATCTCTAATGATGCTCAAAATATATGGAAAATTAAAAGGACAGGACCAAAACTGATTCCCTCTCTCCAAAATTAAATTTAAAAAAAATCACAGTGGCTTTCTAATTGTTCTGGGAGTGAGGGGCAAATCTCGACCTTACAAAATGTGTATCCAGCAGTATTAAAATCCCAGCACTGTAATACAATAACAAACCGAGGATGCTGGGCACGTTGCATTTGTGGATTGGTTTCAGCTCTCCCTGATGGCTTAATTCTTGTTATCTTGCAGGTGATTATAATTGACAAGACTTGTGTTCTGCTATTGCTTGTGAGGGCAGAAACATGGTCAGTTCTAATGCTGCTAAGGCAAGGCCAATTTTTGAAAAAAGCTCCAGAGGTAATCCTGGCAGTTATAGGCTAGCAAGCCTGACTTCAATACTAGGCAGATTGGTTGAAACTGCAGTAAAGAACACAGACACATAGAGGGTATGTTGGGGAAGAATCAGTCAAAATGTCTTTTGTAAAGGAAAATCATGCCGCACCACTCTACTAGAATTCTTTGAGAGGGTCAACAAGCATGTGGCCAGTGGTGACCCAGTGGATATAGTGTGCTCAGACTTTCAGAAAGCCTTGACAAGATCCCACTGCAAAAGCTCTTAAGCAAAGTAAGCTGTTATGGGATAAGAGGGAAGGTCTTCTCATGGATAGGTAACTGGTTAAAAGATAGAATACAAAGGATCAGAATAAATGGTCAGTTTTCAGAATGGAGAGAAGTAAATAGTGGGATCCCCCTAGGATCTATAAAGGGACCTCTGCTGTTTAGCATATTCATAAATGATCTGGAAAAGGGGGTACACAGTGAGATGGCAAAATTTGCAGCTTATACTAAATTATTCAAGATAGTTAAGTCCAAAGCAGACTGTGAAGAGTTGCAACAAGATGTCATAAAACTGGGTGACTGGGCAACAAAATGGCAGATGAAGTTCAATGTTAAGTGTAAAGTAATGCACACTGGAAAACAATAATTCCAATTACACATACAAAATGATGGATTCTGAATTAGGTGTTACCACTCAAGAAAGAGATCTTGGCATCATTGTGGATAGTTCTCTGAAAACATCTGCTGAATGTGCAGCAGCAGTCAAAAAAACTAACAGAATTTTAGGAACCATTAGGAAGGGAATAGAGAGCACATATAACAAGGAAATTTAATGCCACTATATAAATCCGTGGGACACCCACACCTTGAATACTGCCCCATCTCACAAAAGATATATGTTAGAACTAGAAAAGGTACAGAGAAGGGCAACAAAAATGATTAAAGAAAAGGAGTACTTGTGGCACCTTAGAGACTAACCAATTTATTTGAGCATAAGCTTTCGTGAGCTACAGCTCACTTCATCGGATGCTGTAGCTCACGAAAGCTTATGCTCAAATAACTTGGTTAGTCTCTAAGGTGCCACAAGTACTCCTTTTCTTTTTGCAAATACAGACGAACACGGCTGTTACTCTGAAACCTGTCAAAAATGATTAAGGATATGGAATAGCTTCCATCTGAAGAGAAATTAAAAAGCCTGGAACAGTTCAGATTAGATAAGAGAAGACTGGGGGGGATTACGATAAAATACAGCCATGAATGTTATGGAGAAAGTGAATAAGGAAGTATTATGCACCCCTTAATATAGTACAAGAACCAGGGGTCTCCCAATTAAATTAATAGGCAGCAGGTTTAAAACAAACATAAGGAAGTACTTCTTCACACAACACACAGTCAATCCGTGGAATTCATTGCCATGGGCTGTTTTGTAGGCCAAAAGTATAACTGACTTCGAAAAAGAATTAGAGAAGTTCATAGCCCCTGATGGACCCTTCCTCTATTAGCCATGATGCAATAGCGTGCACAGGATGTCTCTAAACCTCTGACTGTCAGAAGCTGGGACTAGATGACAGGGCAATCAGAAGGTGAGATTTTTTTTTTATCCATTATTGGCCAACTCATTTAGCAAAGTGGAGAAGAGGAAAAAAATCAATAGGAAACAAATTGAAAATAAATTGAAATTCACTTAGCAGTGTCTTAGACACCAGAATGATCATATTACTTTTGTTTGCTTCAATATATTTAATAGTATTTTCCTCTAGATCTTGTATATGCCTGGACTGTCCTCTCCTCACTCTGTCTCTCTGTGTGTCTTTCTGTCTGTCTGTCTCTCTCTGCTGGATCTGCACTACTTGGCAGGAAAAATATTAGGACCTCAAATCAGGAAGACATTGAACTAATTAATTTTAGCCCTGCTTCCAAAGAAGTAATTGCTGAAACTTTTTTTTAAAAGTCTACAGAGGTAGTAGTCTTGCACCTTCTCACAGATGTGAAGTACTGCCAAAGAGCATATTGGCCAGGATGTAGTTGGTTTGTCTGTCTGTCTCTGTCATTCTTGGCTCTTCTGAGTACAGAGGGTAGGGTTGCCAGGTGTCTGGTTTTCGATTTGAAAGTCTGGTTGAAAAGGGAACCCGGCAGTGTCCAGTCAGATGTACTGACCGGACACTAAAATCCCCTTACTGCAGTTGTGTGGGGAGGGCGGAAGTGGTAGCTTGTCGTCCGGCCCTGAAGTGGCAGCACCCGCGGCAGCACATATGCACTGGCTCGGGCAGCCCCTTGAAGAGAACAGTTTGCAGGGCTGTGGGCAAGGACAGAGTGCAAGGGCCCATGGCGAGCAGGGTAAGGGACTCCCAGTGGACATGGAACATTCCCCGGGAGGGAAGGAACGTGAGCTGCCCCATCAGCTGACACTTCCGCTGGCCACACTCTCATGCAGTTACGGAGTGGGGAGGGCTCAAGCAGGTGGGAAAGAAGGCTGCTGGGCAGGCAGTGCAGAGAGGCGGGAGGCTGCCATGCAGGAGGAGCGCATCCTGGCTCGCCACTGGGGCCGCCTGGCTGCTCCCATGTGGCTGCAGCCCTTTTCTGACTTGTACTCCCAGGCAGCCTGTAGGATCTGGGATTTGCAAGTCCGTTGTGTGCTCATGCTGGAATTGAGCGGGGGAGAACAGTAAGTGGTGGGGGAAAGCAGGGGCAGGGCCTGGGGGAAGGAGATGGAGCAGGGGTGTGCCTGGGGAAAAGAGGCAGAGCAGTGGTGGGGTCTTGGGGGGAAGAGGTGGGAGAGGGGCCGAGGCTTCAGGTGAAGAGAAGGAGCAGGGCCTCGAGGGGGAAGAGGTGGGGTAGCGGGAGTCCGGTTTTCAGACATTAGAAAGTTGGCCATCCTAAGAGAGGGTATCATCCATGCCATCTATTGGAAGTGTAGATACAATGAAGATGGACATTGGGCAATCAAACTAGGAATACCTACCTAACTTTATCTATCTAATTCCTAGTCCTATTTGTACCACCTACTCTGTAGTTCCTTGGCCTTTTATTTTTTCTATTTAATTCACAGCTTTTGCATTGCTTATTAGTTAAATAGCAACTTTCTGTAGTCATTGATTGAATTAAACCTCCTTAAAATGATCACAGTAAATCAGGTGGAGACTATTATTTTCAATGCAAATTATTTGGTTTCTGAGGCTTAAAATAAATGGTGAGTCAAGATAACCAGTGATTGAGTTAAGTGGGAAGGAAAGTCATTTTCTGGTCATTTGGCCATGATATGTTGTTGTTGGTAGCAACAGCATGCCTTTCACTTCAGTCTTTCATACTCCAGTGCTTACTGTTTTCTTTTGAGCCTATCCACTTGGTAAGGTGTTAAGGTTCCTTCCCCACCCTGAACTCTAGGGTACAGATGTGGGGACCTGCATGAGAACCTCCTAAGCTTACTTTTACCAGCTTAGGTTAAAACTTCCCCAAGATACAAACTATTTTACCTTTTGCCCTTGGACTTTATCGCTGCCACCACCAAACGTCTAACCGGTATATTACTGGGAAAGAGTCCGTTTGGAAACGTCTTTCCCCCCAAAATCCTCCCAAACCTTAACAAATGTTTTCCCCCCCAAATCCTCCCAAACCCCCTTTTCTGGGGAAGGTTTGATAAAAATCCTCACCAATGCATAGGTGAACACAGACCCAAACCCTTGAATCTTAAGAACAATGAAAAAGCATTCAGATTCTTGAAAGAAGAATTGTAATTAAAGAAAAAGTAAAAGAATCACCTCTGTGAAATCAGGATGGTAAATACCTTACACGGTAATCAGATTCAAAACATAGAGAATCCCTCTAGGCAAAACCTTAAATTACAAAAAGACACAAAAACAGGAATCTACATTCCATTCAGCACAGCTTATTTTCTCAGCCATTTAAAGGAATCAGAATCTAACGGATATCTAGCTAGATTATTTACTAAGTTCTACGACTCCATTCCTGTTCTGTCCCTGGCAAAAGCATCACACAGACAGAGAGAGAGAGACTTTGTTTCTCCGTCCCCCCAGCTTTTGAAAGTATCTTGTCTCCTCGTTGGTCATTTTGGTCAGGTGCCAGCGAGGTTATCCTAGCTTCTTAACCCTTTACAGGTGAAAGGGTTTTTCCTCTGGCCAGGAGGGATTTTAAAGGTGTTTACCCTTCCCTTTATATTTATGACATAAGGCCTTGAAACTTTTTCCAGACACCTGTAGTAAAATGTACTAGCTGGAAATAAATTTAAACAAATAACAATAAGACTAGAATTCCTATGTCCCTAAGATTCTGGGGTGATACCCATGTGAGAAACCTGGCTCTCCAGATGTCCCAGCTGCTGGGAGTGGGAGGGGTTGGAATTTATTTATTCATTCACTCATAGTATCACTCACTATATGCTAAGCTGGAATTTCTACTCCTATAATTTTTTGGCATTCTATCTGAGGGATCTATTCTTTATATTAGCCTCTAACTGTTAGGTGACTGATAAATGTGAAGTTCCAGCCCTGTTAAACTGGGTTAAGTAGGTAGAGAAAAGGAGCTGCCTTTACCATCTCAAGCCTCCAGGTTTTTGCAAAGGGGGTAAATGAACTGTGTGTGCGGGGGAAGGGGGAGACGGGGAGGACTCGGGTACTCTACGCTTCCTCCTGGTTGCTGCAAGAGGGGGGAGAATCTCTGATTCTCTGTCCCTCCCCTGGTTGCCACAGAGTGGGGGAAATTGGTCTCCACTACTTTCCTGGCCTCTATACTCTTTTTTAGAGCCTCTTATTTTGGGGTTCTTCTTCTCCTTGAATAACTCTAGTATCTATCTCTGCTGCTTTCCCAAGCACCGGCAGCAGCATAAAATTCACATGATTCTTCAGTTTCACTACTGCTTCTGGGGTTCTAAATGTAAGGGGACTATTGCCCCCTTACTAACAGTCAGTGGGGTTTTGGTTGGCTAGCTCCAGTACTAAAAGGGGAAGGGTGTATGGGAAATCAGGACCCTGAGACTGACAGTCCCCAGGAACAATGGGGAGAGGCCAATACTCCAGGTCAGCCTGAATGACCGGGGCGGGCAGGCTAATCAGGGAGTCAGGAGGCCAGGGAGGTCCCATCCTCCATGTGAGCTGGATTTGCCTGGGTTAGTCAGAGTAGGGCCAAGCTAAGGAGAAAGCAGGGGCCCAGGCTAAACTGGGGAGCGGAGCTGTGCCAGATCCAGAGAGAGCAGACCCTATGCTGGGAGCAGAGCTGCAGCCCCAAAGCCAGAGGCACAGCCCAGAGAGAGCAGACTTGCCCTGGGAGCAGAGCTGCAGCAACCAGAGCCAGAGGGGCCAGAAAAGCAGCCCACGAAGCAGGTCAGTGCTGGGAGCAGAGTCACAGAAGCAGCCTGCAGAGCAGACTTGTCCTGGGAGCCGAGCTGTGGCAACCAGAGGCAGAGGGGCCAGAGAAGCAGCCTCGGGAGCTGGAGGCAGAGCAGCAGCGCAGAGACAGAGTGGTGCAGCTGGGGCTGGAGCAGTCCGGAGCTGGGTGCGGTGAGCACCTGGGGAGAGCGAGGGGGACCCTGGGCAGCAGGTCCAGCCAGGAGGCTCTGCAGGCCAGGCTTGGATCATAACCCCGACAGGGCAGGGGCAATACTGGGAAGAAGGGTCGTGCCACCCAGAGCCTGAGAGCGTGTGGCCACCACCAGAGCAAGTGTCCAGCCCACAGCATCCCTGCAGCACAGCCAGGGCCTGAGAAGGAGGCCTGGGACTTACAAGGAACAGACTGTGAACTGCCCTGACATTCCAGAGACACTGTTTGTGATGTTCCCTGCCACAGAGCCGGGTGATGTGTTTCCTTTAACCTTTCCCATTTTTCCTTATTCTTTTTAAAATTAATTGTTGATTAAATAATTTGCATTTGCTTTAACTTGAATGTAATGGTCAGTGGGTCAGAGAAGTGCCCAGTGCAGAGAGAGTACCCCGGAGTGGGGACACCCTAGCCCCTGTCCTAGGTGACCACAGCAGGGTTGGGGGTCGAGCCCCCCAGGAATCCTGGGCCCAGCCTTGTTGGGGTTACAAGGACTCTGCCAGACAGGAGAGTGGAAGGGGAGTCCTCAAGGGCAGGGAGGCAACTGGGTAAAGGAAGTGGGAGCGACGACTCAGATCCTTTCACTAGGCCACTTCACCGGAGTAGTGCAGAAGCCAGGAAAGTTCCCCACAAGAGCGGGACCATTCCCCCACTTACATAATCAGCCACTATTAAACAGACTATAGAGTTGTAAATTTCTCTCTGCTACTGCTTGACAAACCTCTGAACAGCTGCTACAGGCAGATGAGCTTTCCGGCTATAAACTCAGAAATACCGTACTGATTCAGCTTACATTTGAGAGACACTGGTTATCTTTGCAAACATAAAAAGTGAAAACAAGCAAGGTATTTAAATTAAAGCTTAAATTCCGAATAAAATGTGCCTAAAAACTGAACTATAACAGCATCCATTCCCTCAAAAAAAGAACAAAAACTGTTCTGTCAATTTCTCTCTGATGCAATGGCTGTAACAATAGATCAAGCCTGCCTAGTTTGTCTGTAGAAGTACATCCTTGAGGCCAATTTGAAACCAAGTTGTTGGCAGAAGGCCTTTGGGAAGAGATGACTCTTAGGCCTTTTCTACACTAGGAAATTAGGTCAGTATAACTACATCACTCAGGGGTCTGAAAAATCCACACCCCTCAGCAATGCAGTTAAACTAGCCTAACCCGGGGTGCAGACCTTACCTCTCGTTGACCTAGCTACTACCTCTCATTACACATGCCTTGTCCCACTTCATTGTGTATGCTCATTGAGTTCTTGGTATTGTGTTGAGATTACTAACAAAGGTACTAAGGTATGACTACTTTGTACACAGAGGAGGGAGCCTTCCTGAAGCCTGTCAAGTAGCAAAGATAATTTGACCCTAGTTTGCTACAAAATGTGAATAAACATAGGCAGGCTAGGGCTAAATTTAAAACATAGCTAACAGTGAACCACAGTGCACACATTTAATTTTAAATTTACTAAAACCTCCTGGCAGCCCACTTCTTCAAACCCCTAGTGTGGGAAGAGGGGAAATAGGTGAGGTTTGTGTTCTGAATTTCAGAAGCAGACAGCCTCCATTGACAGTTCACTTTAATTGAGAGCCCACAGTCTTGTGTTTTAAGATAAAATTGGGTTTTGGAATTCTTAATAGTTGTGTATAGGTAATAGGCTTCAAATGTAATATTTTTGGTGGAAAGAAAGGACAAGAGATTTACCTCAGTCATATCATTTTGTGGTTCTTCTATACCCCTGGTTGCTAAAACTGTATGTCATTAAAGCATTGAATAAAATCATTAATCTGCCCTACTTGAGAAACAAGTATTACGGAGAGAATAAATACAATTTATTTATCTAATGCAAATTTCCTTCTAGAGCCTGTTTGTCTTGTGAATTCAGGGCATAATCGTACTGAATCCAAAGGTGATCTTGCTAATCCTCCCTAATTGTGATATTAAAAAGCATCTGAAATACTATTGTACCAAATATATGGATTCTTCTTCATGCCAAGGTGCATTTATAGTTGCACTTTAAATTGAACTTTGCTTTTGGAGAGCTTAGAACTGATGTGCAGCATTATAATAATGGTTTTTTTTAATCTCTACAAAGATTTTGTGAGTACAAGGAGATTTTAGATTAGATTGTCATCTAGAAGATATTGGAATCCTATCTCACAGGAAGCCCCGTCAGTTGTCAAGTTCTAAACGACTCTACCCAAACCGTTGGGACACACAGTGTAGGCAACAATTCTGCACATGTAGGGAGATGGACTAGATAAATGCTTCTCAACCTTTCCTTAACCCCAGTCCCACAATCCTTTGCACTTGCACATTTCTGATTTGATATATAACAATAGTAAATGCAGCCAGACATTATGCTGGATGCATACGTTATGTAGATATTTGTTTTAGATTTATAGTGCATACAAGGTGGAGGCTGCAGGGTGGGATATTCCAATCTTGGTTCTCTGTGTAATGAGCTTAGCTATAGAGATGGGATCACTTCTGCACACTGTGGAGCTAGATAAACTGTGTCTGTTGAGCAGAGGGGGCTTTGCGGTTTAGGCATCAGTTCCACAGCATTTTTAAACAGCCCTCCCCATTGTATTGCAATGAAGGGGCAGAGGCAGAGGAGGAAAGAGGAACTGCAATGGGTGTAGAGCAGAGTCTGCTGAAGGAAGGTTATTATGACTTGTATTACAGCAGCATCCAATCCGAATTGGGGTCTGTGACATTCCGGGGTTCCAGTCAGACCAGTGAACCTGGAGTACCTCACAGTGCTTTGCTGCTGTAGCTCCCAACCTGGGCTCCTCACAAATAGCATACAGGTTACACCTACACAGCCCTGGTCCAGCAACTCTGATCCCAGCAGCCTGTCAGCAAACACCAGCCACACTCTGGCTTCCTGTAGCCTTGTTACTTGCTTGGTGACCCCAACATATTCCCAGTTTCCCCCCCCAAAAATGTGTGTTCTGCACTGTCCAGCCCTCTTCTGGACAGTCCAAATATATTAGGTCCATTGCCACTTTGAGGGGATCAATATATTACAGGTTGCTGCCCACACAGTTCACAACACTGTTTTAGTTAAAGAATAAAACTAGTTTATTTAACTACAGAGAGTTAGGTTTTAAGTGACTACAAGTATAAGGCATTAAAGTCAGAAATGGTTATAAGAGAAATAAAGATAAAATGCTTCGTAGTATTAAACTTAACAAGCTAGACTTGGTTCAAGGTAGAATTCTTACCACACGTTTCCAGTAATGTTGCTGACTAAACTCTCAGGCTAGAATCTGTTCCCAAAGTCCAATGGCTGTTTATCTTGTCATCTTAGGTGAAAATGAGAAAGATGGATGGGGAGAGATAATGTGGAGTGTGTTTGCCTGTCACTTTTATAGTTCAGTGACCATTTTGAAATGTCTTTGAGGGTTACCCCAAGTTAAAGTTCATTCAAACAATATAGAAGGCAGCATGCTGTCTGGTGATGAAAGAGGAAGCATGTTGTTTCTTCTCACCTCTCTGCTAAAATGCACATTTTCCTTGTCTCCTGTCTTCCTCCTCTCTGAGGACCCTGTTTATAACTTATATGTAAATTGAGGTAAACTCTAGGGCTGTCAATTAATTGTAGTTAACTCAAGCAATTAACTCAAAACAAATTATCTTGATTAAAAAAATTAATCACAATTAATCGCAGTTTTAATCACACTGTTAAACAATAATAGAATACCAATTGAAATTTATTATAAATATTTTTGGATGTTTTTCTACATTTTCAAATATATTGATTTCAGTTATAACACAGAATACAAAGTACAGTGCTCACTTTACAGTTCTACTTTTGATTACAAATATTTGCACTGTAAAAAAAGATAAAAGAAATAGAATTTCTCAGTTCACCTCATACAAGTACTGTAGTGCAATCTCTTTATCGTGAGAGTGCAACTTACAAATGTAGATTTTTATTTTGTTACATAACTGCATACAAAGACAAAACAAATGTGAAAACATTAGAGCCTACAAATCCACTCAGTCCTACTTCTTGTTCAGCCAATCGCTAAGACAAACAAGTTTGTTTACATTTACGGGAGATACTGCTGCCTGCTTCTTATTTACAATGTCACCTTAAAGTGAGAACGGGCATTCGCATGGCACTTTTGTAGTCATTCCCGGCATTGCAAGGAATTTATGTGCCAGTTATGCTAAACATTCGTATGCCCCCTCATGCTTCATCCATCATTCCAGAGCTTCCATGCTGATGACTCTCATTAAAAAAATAATGCATTAATTAAATTTGTGACTGAACTCCCTGGCGGGAGAATTTTATATCTCCTGCTCTGTGGTTTTACCAGCATTCTGCCAGATATTTCATGTTATGGCAGTCTCGGATGACAACCCAGCACATGTTGTTCAATTTAAGAACACTTTCACTGCAGATTTGACAAACTGCAAATGTGAGATTTCTAAAGATAGCTACAGCACTCAACCCAAGGTTGAATCTGAAGTGCCTTCCAAAATCTGAGAGAGACGTGTGGAACATGCTGTCAGAAGTCTTAAAAGAGCAACACTCTGATGCGGAAACGACAGAACCCGAATCACCAAAAAAGAAAATCAACCTTCTGTTGTAGGCATCTGATTCTGGTGATTCTGATACAATCCTGCTTTGGATTGAAATCGAGCAAAGCCCGTGATCAGCCTGTGATCAGCAACTAGCACCAATACTGTCTCGAGTGCCTTGGTGAAGCTCATGTTGTCGCCCGCGGCTCCATCTGCTGCTCAGTCCTGCCTTGGACTCGGGAAGCTAGAGAACTTCACCTCTGCAAGTTTCTGATGGAGGAAGCTATGCACTGACATGTGCAGTCAGATCCGGGGCCAGTGGATCTGTCAAAGTGGCACTTGTCACCACCCTGCCAGCTTCCTCCCAAGCACCGCATCCACTGTGAGGGTAAGAAGCATGGGCATAAGGGCAGCTCTTCGATGGGGCCAAGTTGGGTGAGAAATCATGCGTCCACCCAGCTGCTCTGGCTCCAAAGAAGCTCCAGATGGAGCATAAGGCGAAACACCATCACAAGCCGCAGGTACTGCCTACCACCACGGTTACTGGTCCGACACATCTTTGCCGCTGGCACTGTAGGTGCTGCCGGAACCTTCCGGACTGTCACGCATCGTTCCCTACATGCCAGGTTGCTTGGTACCACTGACGTCCAATGCGGGGCTGATGCTCCCATATGCCAGTTCCCTGTTGCGCTCTGGCCCCTTGGATGCCTCATTGCTTTCATCTCGAGCAGATGACCCTCTCTTACTCCTCCTGGAGCGGCACTCCTCTTCCACCCTGCACCACTCACACCAACGGCTCCGCCTTTGCTCAGAGTCTGACTGGTTTTCCAAGCCGGAGACCTCCTTCTGACTTGTGTGCTCTCACAGTTCGGATCCCTGGCAACACCCACATATAACCCTTCAGCCAAGTCATGGTTCCATTACCCACCGGGGCCCACCGACCCCTGTGCTTGGCTCTACTGGCTTCCCTGGGACCCCTCCTGGGACCTTTAGCATGTAGCAGAGGCTCTCGACCTCAGTGGAAGGTTCAGGACCCACAAAACCAGCTCCTGGGTATTCTCCAACCACCAGGGTCCTCTCGGACTACCCTCTCTATCCATGAGGCTATCCTACAACTGGCACAGTCGGTCTGGCACGTGTTGGCCTCCTGTGCCCCCACTCTGAAGCGCACTAGGTGGTACTTTGTCTCATTCTGGGGAATTGACTTCCTGTTTACCCACTGGCCCCTCAACTCCCTTGTAATGCATGCGACGACCAAATGCGCTCGACTACAACGCCTTAAGGCTACTCCCTCAGACAGGACATCAGAAGAGCTGGACCTTTTAGGGTGAAAGGTTTGTTCATCTATGGGACTTCAGTTTCGCGTTGCCAATTACTAGGCCCTCTTGGCAAAGTGCGATTTCCTGACTCACTGAAAGCTCATGTAGTTTCAGACCTTTCTCCCAGCAGACAAACAGCAGGATTTCCAGGTGCTGCTGGATGAGGGCAAACTGGTCACCAAGGTGACCCTCCAGGCAGTAGTTTAGGCCACTGACACCACGTCCCACTACCTAGTGACTGGCATCATTCTCCACCAAGATTTCTGGCTCCAGTCCTCCAGATTTCCTAAAGAGGTCCAGACCACTTTCGAGGACCTTCCCTTTTGACAGTCAAAAGCCCTCCACTCTCTCAAGGATTCCCACGCCACTCTGCAGTCACTTAATATCTACACCCCGGCCCTGACCCATAGGCAGCTGCTGTTGTCCTTTCATCCCGTGTCACTTACCAGCCCTATTTTCAATTACCACAGGAGCCGTCTCACTGACATCCACACACTCAACAACCCCATTACCCCGCTGCTCTCTCTTCCACTCCCTCAAGTGTTTTGCAACGTCACTCAAACAGCTGTTTTGACTCTTTCATCGAGACCCATGAAACTTCTTTCCCCCCCCCCCCCATGGTGCCCCATATCATCTTTGGGGGCCATCTTGCCCTGTTCACCAACTGTTGGGACAAGATCACCACCGGTCATCATTCACCAGGGATACTCAATAGAGTTCCTCCTACATCGCCTCTTGTCACCTACCCATGGGGACCATGGAGATTCCTCCCATCACAATCTCCTCCAAGAGGAAGCGGATACCCTCCTTTGGAATAGAACGCCTTCCCCACTGTTACCGGGGCCAAGGGTTCTATTCCCCTTATTTCCTTGTTCCAAAAAATGGGGGGTGGTTGCCACCCCATTCTGCTTGTTCAGCAAGTTCATTCCTGTTCCAGATCGTCATGCTCCCCCTCATTATTCTGTCCCACCACCAGGGCTCCTCATTCGTGGCTCTCGATATAATAGATGCGTATTTCCACATCGACATCCACCTGGCTCATTGGATGTACCTGATGTCTGCCTGGTGCTAGCCTTTTATCTCCAACGGACTCATGCCTTCTGTGCTTCGCCCAGGCTCATTGTCACCATTGTGGAATGGTGCAGGGGCCAGGCTCTCTCCTCCCAATGCATCTCTAAATGGATCTTCCATTGCATTGTGGACTGCTATACTCTCTCTCACATTCCTCTGCCCCCTGGAATCAAGGCTGACTCCATGCAGGCTGCCATATTGCCCTTCCTTGTGGATGTACCTTGGCAGGACATTTGCAAGGCTGCCACTTGGACCTCTGTCCACACCTTTAACACTCACTATGCCATTGCCCCGGCAGCGGCAATGGATGTGGCTGTTGGCCGAGCCGTTTTGCAGACTGACTTCATGCGAGTCCACACACCTGCCTCCACACTGAGCACTGCCCACTACTCACCCACATCTGGAATCCATATAGGGACCATCACTTGAAGAAGAGGAGGAGGTTACTTACTGTAAGTGGAGATTCTTCGAGATGTGTGGTCCACTTATCTTGAAATATGTATTTGCCTTGGAGCGCAGCTGCCTCTCTGCTGGGCCCTTCGTGCCTCCACTTTAAATTTATATTAACTCTAAGTCCGGGGCTTGACAAGTATCCTGCTGCATTGCATATAAGAATATGCCAAAATGTAAAGGACCTTATAAAGATCATTATAAGCACTTGTATGGGAAAGCCAAGCCAGAAACCAGAAGAGAGTTTAATGGGAGCATCTGAGACATTCAGGAATGTAGTTCTGTGCGGTAGTTGTAAAGAGGGAGGGAGTTCAGGGCCTAGTTTAGCTCCTCTGGTGTGAATTGGAGGGTGTCTTCTTAACTGAACCTGTCCCAAATTTTACAAATAATGAGGATTATTATTTTACAAATAATCAGGATCATTATTATTCACTTGGCCCTGATTATAATCTTGCTCATTTTAACAGCTCTTCCTATATGAAAATCTAAATACTTGGTTCCAAAAGATGGTGTGACTATAGCATGCAAAGCTTCTGGTAGTATGAACTGATAAGTGCTTTCTTACCCTAAAAAAGAAAGGTTTGGTAGTTGTTTCTTTTTAATCCAAAGTGACATTATTTCCAATATGATTTTCTGTAGCTTCCCAGTGAAAAATGTGTGTGCTTGCTAAACCCGTGTGAAGAAACCTCAGCAATGTGAAAATTCTGATTAATCAAAGTGAAGTTTTGATCCCTGATGTACTGGTTGGCTTTCCCATTCATCTCTTTGCCCATATGGTTCAAATTCCGCCAAACGCTTTGCTTAAGTAGTGTTGCAATGCATTATTGTTATAGTGATTGTGACTTTGGGTGATTCTGTTTCTACTAAACCTGCCAAATTATCTGTAGCTTTGGTAGTTTTTAATCTTTGAATAGCAGGGCTTTGTTTATTAAAAAAAAGAAGAAGAAGAAGAAGAGATAATTAATACAAATTAGGATAAAACGTCCATATACATGTTGTCTCTCGTTAGTTCTTTAATGAAACAACATAAATCAGAGGAAGAGAAATAGTTCAATTGACACTTCACTATTGTAATTTGAACCCAGCTGTTAATGATACTGAAAATTATTTGAAGTTTTAGGCAGAGTAGTTCAGTTATCAGCGCTAACTCTGCCTGTACATATTCCTTTGCCTGCATGTTGCATTGCATGTGGCACAAAATGTATTTTTAGAATCGTTACAAAAATGCATACATATTACTGTGTGCTATTAAACAAGGCTATCTTCTCAATGTCTGTTGTTCTCGGTATCCTATTAAAACCAGGCAAAAAATCTATTTCCGCATGTAGCCTTTTCAAATACCGTAGTTTTCAATTTAATTATTTTGGAAGGATGATCAGGACTTTAGCATCCCCTCGCCTCTACATAAATTAAACTGCTGTCTATGGTTTAAGATATTCACTTTCAAATTCTTTAATGCTTACTTCAGATTTACCCATTAACTTGATGAAGTGGAAGACCTGTATTTTTACTGTGTTGAAGAAGCCACTCCTAAGTGGCATATGTTTCCAACCATACAAGCATCATTAAATGTAACCAAAAGACCACACAGAAGAGAGACTAGATATTCAATAATGTGTTCTTTAACTGATAGTTTCATGTGTATCTACTATTTATGAACTTTCTGAAAATGAGACCCCCAATAATAGATCAGCTTCTCATCTGGTATAAATCAGCTTTGATTTCAATGGCGCTATGCTGATTTATACCAGCGGAGGATCTGGCCTTATATACACTCATTATAGATTATTACATTACATTATAGATTACTTCTACATTATAAAAATTTTGTAGTTTTGAAAATTTTTGTTTTGGTTCAGAAGGTTTAAAATTTATTTTTTTTCTTGTTTCTGTTGAGTGTTTTTGTGGCATATGAAAGTATAGTGTTTTTTCAGACCATAAGGGATAGTAGTAGTGTGTGTAAATTGTGAGGTGCTCATTGTTCCATTAAATCTGTGTATCAGTGATTGAAGTACCTCATATAAGACAAACCTGAAAAAATGACTTTATCACCATTTGAACATGTTGTATAGATTTTTTTTCTTAAAAACAAAAGGAAATGGACATTTTAATAGTTCATAAAAGTCTCTCTTAATTGTTAGTCTCATTAACATTCTATACAACGATTTGGATGTTTCAATTTTTCTTCCTGTATTTTGACTGGCTGGGTAGGGGGCGTGATAATGCAGTTTGCTCTGGGATGTTGTGGCGTGTATGGTGTTGAATCAAAGAAGGCCTCAACCACCCTGGCCCCATCTTCTCTCTTGTTATCATTGTAACTTCACAGGCTGCATGGGTTCTCTGTCGTCCTCTGAGCAAAACAGAGGATGAGGCACCTTGTGCTGTTGCAAGTCTCCTCTGGCAAGACTGTGACCGCCAGAGGCTTCCATCATTGATTATGCTGACAGAGGCTATTCTAACCCAGCGCTGAATTTAGTCCAGTGGATGATAAATCTAAATGACACAATTTTGCTTTTCACTCATAGTATTTCACATCGATTCACTCATTCAGAGAAGCAAACATACCCGCCACATTGAAAACTGCAATAGTCCATTCCGTCCTCAAGAAGTCTACTCAGTCCTCAAGCTTCTTCAACCTCTCATTCCTGGGCAAAATATTGAAAAAGTGGTAACTACCAAGCTCTAGTAACGTGTGACATCTGCTAACATCCTGGATGCCTCATAGCACAGAGCCAGCCCCTGGTAGGTCTAAATGAGAAACTCTACAGCAGTGGTTTTCAAACTTTTTTTCTGGGGATCTAGTTGAAGAAAATTTGTTGATGCCCGTGACCCAACGGAGCTCAGGATAAGGGGTTTGGGGTGTGGGAAGGGCTCAGGGCTGGGCCAGAGGGTTGGGGAGAGGGCTGTGGGGTGGGGCGGGGCCGGAAATGAGAGGTTCAGGGTTTGTGGTGGGGCTCAGGGCTGGGGCAGGGGGTTGGGGTGCAGGAAGGGGTCAGGTCTCTGGGCTGGGTGTGCAGGCTCTGGGGTGGGGCTGGGGATGAGGGGATTGGGGTGCAGGAGGGGCTCCGGGTTTGTGGTGGGGCTCAGGGCTGGAGCAGGGGGTTGGGGTGCAGGAGGGGGTCAGGGCTCAGGGCTGGGCCAGAGGGTTGGGGTGAGAGCTGTGGGGTGGGGCCGGAAATGAGAGGTTCAGGGTGTGGGAGGGGGCTCTGAGCTGGGGCAGGGGGTTGGGGTGCAGGAAGGGGTCAGGTCTCTGGGCTGGGTGTGCAGGCTCTGGGGTGGGGGTGGGGCTGGGGATGAGGGGATTGCGGTGCAGGAGGGGCTCCGGGTTTGTGGTGGGGCTCAGGGCTGGGGTAGGGGGTTGGGGTGCAGGAGGGGGGTCAGGGCTCTGGGCTGGGGCCAGGGATGAGAGGTTTGGGGTGCAGGAGGGGGCTCCGGGTTGGGGAGAGCTGGGGGTTGGAGTGTGGGAAGGGGTCAGGGATGAGGGGTTTGGGGTATAGGAAGGGGTTCTGGGTTTGTGGGGGCTCAGAGCTGGGGTAAGGGATTGGGGCACGGGGTTGGGGCACAGGCTTATCTCTGACGATTCCCAGTCAGTGGTGCAGCCGGGGTCTGCAGGGAGGCTTCCCGCCTGTACTGGCACCATGGATCGTGCTGCACCTGAAGAGGCCAGCAGCAGGTCCAGCTCCTAGGCAGAGGCGGGCAAGCAGCTCTGTGCAGCTCCTGCCCGCAGGCACCGCACCCCTAGCCCCTCCAGTGGAGCCAGTCCTTGGGGCGGGGGCAGCGCGTGGAGCCCTGTGGCCTCCCCTGCCTACAAGCCTGACCCGCTGCTGGCTGCTTCCGGGGTGCAGCACAGTATTGGAGCAGGTAGGCACTAGCCTGCCTTAGCTGGGCAGCACCGCCAATGGGACTTTTAACGTCTCGGTCGGCAGTGCTGACCAGAGCGACCCAGTGCCTGACATGCCGCGACCCACACTTTGAAAAACGCTCCTCTACATGACATGAACAAAAGCAGGTCTTCTCACTAATACTACTGGATCTTTCTGCAATTGTCAACACAATAGACCACAAGCTATGAGTGCTTTAGTCCACTTCCTTTGCCAGTTTAAGATGCTGGTCCTGGTTTTCAAAGATAGCAATAGGTCAGAACTTGGCTACGTTATTAGCACATACATCTCTGTCCCTGAACCACC
Source organism: Lepidochelys olivacea (assembly GCF_965140295.1). Classification (NCBI taxonomy): domain Eukaryota; kingdom Metazoa; phylum Chordata; order Testudines; family Cheloniidae; genus Lepidochelys; species Lepidochelys olivacea. The sequence continues at coordinate 95,823,373 of NC_140415.1, forward strand.
AAGACAGCTGTGCTCCTTGGGGACAAAACAGTCACAGAACCCAGGACAAAACATGTGAGAGAACAGGAGAGAAAGCATTCTTGGTTATTAGGATTTGCCTATGGAACAAGTTTCCAGAGAAGGTCACAGTAATTCACGGTCTGATCATCTTTATGGTACATTGCAAGATCTATTGGTTTTTATAAGGATTTTCCCTTATAACCAGAACGATGAGGTGGAAGGAAGGGGGGTGATGAAAAAAGGATATTGCAAGCGGAACTTCGTATAACCAGTGAATCGAGATAATCGGAGACTTATTGAAGTCCACTATGCAGATCTAATTTAACTTGAAAGTACTTAGATTCTACAGTCATAAGTGCTATAGAATACCCTACTCTAGACAGATTTTAAAAGTAGACTAAAAATATATGAGCCACCTAGTTTGTTTAAAAATAAATGATTATAAAATTGTGATGGATGCATTTCTATATTGCATTGCTCACACTCTTAGCAAGAGGAGACAGAAGAACATCTATTAATATATACTATACAGTACTCTGTATAAGCAATAACCTAATTCCATGTAAAAAAATTAATCAGCAAGGATAATTGCAGAAATCCTAGCAACTACTGGAGTCCAGATATAATATAAACCAGACTGTATAATGTACTAGAGAGAAATTATTCCACACACCCCAGAACTACATAATAGATGTATGCAGTTTTGGAATCCTGCAATTCCTGTGAGTAAGTAAAAACTCCCACACTGCCAAAGCGTGAGCTCAATTTAAAGTTTTGTTTCTTATGCCCAGAGAAGAAGGTGGTTATTCCCAAATAAGTCTTTTTGGTGATAATTGTGTGTCCAGGACCATAAAGGTTAGCTGGCTTACAAGCTGTATTAAAAGAACAAGGAACGGTTTGCCAGCATGAAAGCAAATGAAGATTTACATGTTTGTCTCTTGAACTGAACTTTGAACTTGAACAAATAGCAAGGGAAGAGTGCTAGGAATTCAGCACTGCTGTAGTTAGTGGGGCTTTGATTTTTTTTTCTTAGTGTGTGTGTGAGTGTGTGTGTGTGGGGGGGGTTATCAATCAATCTGAAAGTCCTCTTCTAAAAGATGCCCAACAAATGTTGAGTATTATTGGGAGTTATATATGTGAATTCCCCCACATATTTACAGGGGTTTTAGACTGCTTAATATGAACTGTAAAAGAGAGAGAAATGTGACCACTAGGCAAAACAGTCACAAGAGATTGTCCTTGGAGAAAATATAGCATTTAACAGGAACTTGTTACTAATGAATAACATACCATTACCGGTATTCAGTGCTGATCTAGGCACTAATGAATTAATTTTTTTTCCTGGAAGCTTTCACTTTTGATGGCTTGTCTCATAGCTTTGCATGCTTCAGAAGATTTCTGTCTGGCTCCAGTAGGCAGAAAGCTGTCTTGCTCCAGCAGCCTGTCATTGCATTAATATAGTTATATACATTTCCTTAAATATTTTTTTCATGCTCTGCTCTTGTTTTTATCAGCCCTGAATTCTGAATAATATTTTAAGAAATGTCTCTCCAGACTAACTATGGTATGGACCAAGGGTTCTCAACCTTTTTCTTTCTGAACCACCCCTCTTCCCTCAACATGCTATAAAATCTCCATGGCCCACCTGTGTCACAAGAACTGGTTTTCTGTATATATAAGCCAGGGCTGGCGTTAGGGGGAAGCCAGCAGGGCAGTTGCCTGGGGCCCCATGCCACAGGGTCCCCCACGAAGCTACATTGCTCACGCTTTAGCTGCAGTCCTGGGGGTTTCAGCCCCATGCGGTGGGGCTTTGGCTTTCTGCCCTGAGCTCCAGCCCTGCATGGTGGCCCCCCTGAAACCTGCTTGTGGCTCCCCAGGGGGCCCCAGATCCCTGGTTGAGAAACACTGGTATAGACAGCTACAGTGTGAGCTCCTCTGAATGCACGATCATTAATTTTAAATCTTGATCTACAGGCATGACTTTGCTGTGTAGAAGCATTGAGTATGTTGGGATTAGGGGGTATCGATTCTACTTGCAGCCGTTTCACATGACGTTGGGGGAAAGTACTTGAAAAGAAAGGGTTGTAGTGAAAACTTTACAATTCAGGAAAAAACCTAAAGATTTTTCTTTAATTCTCTTCCCCTCTAGGCTATAGACTTCAACAGTGTTTAGTTTCTAGCTCATACCACTGTTGTAACTGAACACCAATTTGTTTGGCCCTTCCTGGTTTGGAAGTCGTAGCTCATAAATATTTTAAGAAATGGTGTATGAAGGGACATGTAATGCTATTTTCTAATTAAGCTTTGTGTTTCATTTTCTATCGGAATTTTGAAAACGTTCATGTTTAAAATGTAATTGAGATAGTGGTGCACAATACACTATTTCTGGCACTTATCCTGTGTATTAAAGCTTGGTCCTCTGTATTCTCTTATGTCAATTCTCTGTCGTTTTCACACTGCATATTACAATTTTCTCAAGTCATGTCTTCGCTTTTAGAGTCACTGCTACTGTATTGACTTGGAAGTGCTCTACATCGTCAATAAAACAGCCACAGTTTCATTCAGGGAAGTGTTGCTTGGGGCAGGTTATTTCCCTGAGGTGTGATTTTTTTGAAAATGAAAAATTTCAAACTTGTACAGACATGAACCAATAGAGCAGCACATTTCAGATTTGTGAAACAATGCACATTATTTAATATGAACACAGGGGGTGAAAGCCACTTTTGTAAGCTGTAGGGTAACTAACACTTAGTGACTAGCTGGAACGTATCTACGCCTTGGTTAAAATTCCATTTCTATAACAGTAACAGAATGCTTGCATATGACAGAATTTCCAGGTATCAGTGGTTTCCCCACCCCATTTGTCCCTAGAACATAAAGGCTTTATAAGCAAACAAACAGACAGGTTTGGAAGCAGGAGACCTGGGATAAAATCCTGGTTCCACTGAAATCAATGGGAGTTTTGCCACTGACTACAATGGGGCAAAGAGTTGACCCCTGGCTTTTGTTTACTGACTCTGCTACGGGCTTGCTGTGTGGCCTTGGGCAAGTCATTTTATGTCACATTGCCTCTGTTTTTCCATCTGTAAAATAGAGATAATGCTTAATCACCTTTATCAAATGCTTACAGATCAGCGGATGAAAAAGCAACCATGAATGGGGTTGATATGGTTTTATTATTAGAATTTGTGAACCTTTCAGGAGGCTCATTATTCGACCTCTGTACCTGGACTGACAGTGCTGCAGTGCTGAGAAAAGGAAGGAAGAGTCGGGAAGAGTGAGTCCTATAAAAAGTGGAAACTAGGTCAAATTACATGTGTTATTTGTTTATATTCATCCTAAGTCTGTAGGGACAAAATTAGAAAGGCCCAGGCACAAAATGAGATCAGTCTAGCTAGAGACAAAAAGGGTAACGAGAAAACATTCTACAAATACATTAGAAGCAAGAGGAAGACCAAGGACTCAGTGAGGGGCGGGAAACAATAACAGAAAATGTGGAAATGGTAGAGGTGCTTAATGACTTCTTTGTTTCAGTTTTCACCAAGAAGGTTGGTGGCAATAGTGAATGCTAGTAAAAATGAGGTAGGATCAGATGTTTTCAAGTCACGAGGGCCTGATGAAATGCATCCTAGAATACTTAAGGAGCTGACTGAGGAGATATCTGAGCCATTAGCGATTATCTTTGAAAAGTCATGGAAGACAGGAGAGATTCCGGAAGACTGGAAGAGGACAAATGTAATGCCAATCTACAAAAAAGGGAAATAAGGACAACCCGGGGAATTACAGACCAGTCGGCTTAACTTCTGTACCCAGAAAGATAATGAAGCAAATAATTAAATCAATTTGGAAACATCTAGAAGATAATAAAATAAGTAACAGTCAGCATGGATTTGTCAAGAACAAATCATGTCAAACCAACCTGAGAGCTTTCTTTGACAGGGTAACAAGCCTTGTGGAGGAAGGAGGTGGGGGTGGGGGAAGTGGTAGATATGGTGTATCTTGACTTTAGTAAAGCTTTTGATACTGTTTTGCATGACCTTCTCATAAACAAACTAGGGAAATGCAACCTAGATGGAGCTACTATAAGGTGTGTGCATAACTGTTTGGAAAACCATTCCCAGAATGTAGTTATCTGTGATTTGACAGTCATGTTGGAAGGGTGTAAGAGTGGGGTCCTGCAGTGATCGGTTCTGGGTCCGGTTCTGTTTAATATCTTCATCATTGATTTAGATAATGGCATAGAGAGTACACTTACAAATGCTTTGGGGGATAGGATTAAAATTCAAAATGATCTGGACAAACTGGAGAAATGGTCTGAAGTAAATAGCATGAAATTTAATAAGGACAAATGCAAAGTACTCCATTTAGGAAGGAACAATGAATTGCACGCATACAAAATGGGAAATGACTGCCTAGGAAGGAAAATACTGTAGAAAGGGATCTGGGGGTCATAGTGGACCACAAGCTAAATATGAGTCAGTGTAATGCTGTTGCAAAAAAAGCAAACATCATTCTGTGATGTATTAGCAGGAGTATTGTAAGCAAGACACGAGAAGTAATTCTTCTGCTCTACTCCGGCTGACGAGGCCTCAACTGGAGTATTGTATCTAGTTCTGGGCACCACATTTAAGGAAAGATGTGACAAATTGGAGAATGTCCAGAGAAGAGCAACAAAAATGATTAAAGCTCTAGAAAACATGACCTATGAGGGAAGATTGAAAAAATTAGTTTGTTTAGTCTGGAAAAGACTAAACAAAGACTGAGAGGGGACATGATAACAGTTTTCAAGTACATAAAAGGTTGTTACAAGGGGGCAGGAATTGTTCTTTGTAACCTATGAGGATAAGACAAGAAGCAATGGGCTTAAATTGCAGCAAGGGAGGTGTGGGTTGGACATTAGGAAAAACATTCTAACTGTCAGGGTGGTTAAGCACTGGAGTAAATTGCCTAGGGAGGTTGTGGAATCTCCATTATTGGAGATTTTTAAGAGCAGGTTGGACAAACACCTGTCAGGGATGGTCTAGATAATACTTAGCCCTGCCACGAGTGCAGGGGATTCTATGATTCTATGAAGAACAATAAGCCAAGAAAACTTGTGCTGAAATGCTGCAGAATGTGCTGGCCAAAATACATTCTTCATTAAAATAATCATGCACCTTTTCTAGAGGTTATGCTTGAGAATTTGTTACAGATTTGACTGGTTATCTGAGAGAGAAATAAAATCATGCACATTTAAAGACCAGTAAAAAGCTTCCATGTAGCCTGAAACTTTACTTAACTGTTTTGGCTGCACTTTTCCTAGGCATGTCATTGACCTTGTCATGGATATCAGAAGGTGAATAATTCAACACATATGATGACTTTGGGCCCAGTCCTGGTCCCATTGAAGTCATAAGCAAAATTCTCATTAACTGAAATAGCTGAAGGATAAGGGCCTTTCTTATGAGTGTGAGCAGCCCAACCAATGTATTTTACAACTCCTAGCAAACTTCGGTGTTATGTTCATTTTGTCATGGTTACTTGTAAGGTTTCTTTTGAAATATCAACTCAGACAATACTTTTGTGGGCACTATTGTTGCTCTTTTAGTTTTGGTTTGCACAGGTGGACTTATGACATTACAGTTTGTGTTACTGTGGATCCTTCCCAGCTGACTTTGTCAAGGCAAAATGTTTGCAGCAAGTTGATTGATTATAGGAATCCATTTACAGAAATCCATTTACAAGTTAGGAAATGCTACTGTATGATAGAGAGTTAGACTGTTCAAAAATCAAGTTGTGTGGGAAAGTCAGTGTGGTCTTACCGTCAAGACGTATCAGTGGGTGGGAACCAGGAGTCCTGGCTGCTTATTTCTATCTGTGACCTCAGGCAAGTCATTTAATCTTTCTGTGCCAAAGTGCCCATCTGTACAACTGGAATAATAATACTTTACTGCCTGACATGAGTATGGAGTCTTAATGTTTGTAAAAGTACATTGAGCTCCTTGGATGAAAAGGACTATTTAACAATAAAGTAAGATTTACATATTGTCTACAGTACGGATTCAGCAATAGGCAGTAGCTTGGCTAATGTAAAACTGTACATTGTCTGTAGGCAATGCAAGAACAACAAAACACACACCCACACACCTGGTGATTTTGTGATGTTCATCATTGAAAGTCACTTCTAATATCAGGGTAAATGCAGCGTTTCTGAAAATGACCCGGGGGCCCATCAGAACTGTTTTTTCTGGGGCCTCTGTTGTTTTGATAGCTACAGATTATTTTTAAAAGGTAAGTAGTTTCCTGAAACTGATCTTATTAGTAGTATAAAATACAATCTCTTTTAATACTGTGTGGGATGGTTGTTTTCTTTTTAAATCTGCTCACATTCTTATGGTTAAACAAGTGCTATCTTTTATCTGTTCTGTACTACTTAATGAAATTCTCTCTCAGTAATTATGGAGTATGCACAAATCATAACCTTTACATCAGTGATCACCAACCGGTAGATCGACTGGTCAATTGTGGAGCCTGTGACAGTAGATTTCAGTCTCAGTCACTGAGATCGAATGTCAGAGGGTCTATGATCGACCAGTCCATCGCGATCTAGGGTTGGCAACCCTCTAGCAGCCGGCCACTAACAGTCGGGCAGGGCTAAGGCAGGCTCCCTGCCTGCCCTGGCCTTGCGCCACTCCCAGAAGTGGACAGCATGCCAGCAGCGGCTCCTGGGGGCGGGAGGCAGGGACGGTCTGTGCGCTGACCTGTCTGGCCAGAGCCCGCAGCCTGAACTCCTCCTGCACCCCAACCCCCTGCCCCAGCCCTGAAGCCCCTTCTGCACCCCAGCTCCCAGCCCTAAGCCCCCCCGCACCCAAACGCCCTCCCAGAGCCTGCACCCTGAACCCCCTCCTGCACCCCAACCCCCTGTCCCAGGCTCAGCCAGGAGCCCCTTCCACACTCTGAACCCCTCGGCCCCAGCCCAGAGTCTGCACCCCTTCCTGCACCCCAACCCCCTGCCCCAGCCCGGTGAAAGTGAGGGAGGGCGTGGGAGAGTGAGTGATGGAGGGATGGAGTGAGTGGGGTGGGGCCTTGGGGAAGGGGGTGGAGCAAGGGAGTTCAGGTTTGTGTGATTACTGTTGTTTCTACATTTTCTTTGAGGTAGATCCTGAGTTGCACTTAAATTCAAAAAGTGATCTTGTGCTTAAAAAGGTGGGAGACCACTGCTTTACATACATTAATTACAATTCAACTGTGTGTTGTATAATCACTAAATGCTATCCTACAGTAATTCTCTTCTTGTTCATGATAAAGTATTTGCATTCAGGTCTATTTATTAGATGTCCCCTCAGAAACCATTCCACAGTAGCATTTCCTAAAAGTTATATGCAAGACACCTGGATTATGCAACATTAAGGTTATTATTTAAACACAATTTAGGAAATAGGAAACATTAAGGTTCCCATCGTAACTAACTCTGTCCCCTTACTGGAAATTTATTTGTACGCTTAACAGTCCCACTAGTAATTTTATGTGTCTTTTGGGAAGGCGACCTGTCTTGTACAGGATTTTCTTCAGAACATCGAGCACATTTGTGGATGTTGTAAATTAAATAAGAAAAGTTGTAAACAAAAGTTTGCAGAGTGAGTTGCTATTAATATGGGAACAGTAACATTTGCCTTTTCTGATTCCTATTCAGATTTGTAACCTTATGTTTGTTTTGATGAGGGTTTCTGCATTTAATTTTCTGAAGTTCAAGAAAAAAATATGCAGAAAGATGACCGAGAGGGAAAGAAAAGGAAAAAAGTAGAAGGAAACCTTCCGGTCATCCATTCATTCCCCCTCTTCCTACTGCCTTGTCCTCAGCTATATTACCTTTAGCTGTAACTTTTCTTTGTCAGCCTAACTCAGACAATATACTTCTGAGTTGGTTACAGTGTAGCTCAGAGTCTACTGCAGCCATCAACGTGCAGCAATGCAGCTCATGTTTAAAAAGGAAGTGCAGCCTGTGAAGACTACAGGTCCCAGCATGCAGTCTTCCATCTTGATTAAAGGGGACACCTTTAGTCTCTCTTTGGGTCTTATTTCCTCACTGATGAGGGGCAGCCACAATCTGCTCTATTTAATGCAAATTACATGTGGTCCCCCAGGTTCCTGACTAGTTGCCACTATGAAACTTGGATGAGTAATTTGGGTTTCCCCGGTGTACTTGTTCCACTAGTTGCTTGTTCTAACAACTTTATTTAATCATCATCTCAGAGGGGAAAAACAGCATTAGTCTGATCAAAGCCATTTCTAGAAAGTGAAAAACTTGCAAGTGTCATCCATCATTAAGTTGCCTGGGGTGTGACCTAAATTGCTGCTGAGCATATCACTTGCACCTTAACAATTTTCAATTGTCTTCATCTTGTAGACACTGAAAATAGACTTTTCCATCGTTAGCTTCTGAGAGAGAGAGAGATTTATACAGCTGATATTACATTATCTCTTTGTCATCCTGGATAGATTTAATCACATCAGTGGGCTGTATTTCATGGATGTTTTGAATGAATATGCAAAATTCTCTCTTGTCCATCCTGGCTCTGAGAATAAATGGGGGGAAAACAAGTCTCTGAAAATCAGCATTGGATTAAATATTCCACTGAAATAATGTTCTAGGAACTTGGAAGAGTTTAAATCAGGTTCTCAGACTTAAACATGAAGAATAACATGACCGGGAAAGGAGTCCAGGAGAGCTGGCTGTATTTTAAAGAATCCTTCTTGATGTTACAGGGACAAACCATCCCAATGTGTAGAAAGAATAGTAAATATGGCAGGCGACCAGCTTGGCTTAACAGTGAAATCCTTGCTGATCTTAAACACAAAAAAGAAGCTTACAAGAAGTGGAAGATTGGACAAATGACCAGGGAAGACTATAAAAATATTGCTCGGGGATGCAGGAATGAAATCAGGAAGGCCAAATCACACCTGGAGTTGCAGCTAGCAAGAGATGTTAAGAGTAACAAGAAGGGTTTCTTCAGGTATGTTAGCAACAAGAAGAAAGTCAAGGAAAATGTGGACCCCTTACTGAATAAGGGAGGCAACCTAGTGACAGAGGATGTGGAAAAAGCTAATGTACTCCTGCTTTTTTTGCCTCTGTCTTCACAAACAAGGTCAGCTCCCAGACTACTGCACTGGGCAGCACAGCATGGGGAGGAGGTGACCAGCCCTCTGTGGAGAAAGAAGTGGTTCAGGACTATTTAGGAAAGCTGGATGAGCACAAGTCTGTGGGGCTGGATGCACTGCATCCGAGAATGCTAAAGGAGTTGGCGGATGTGATTGCAGAGCCATTGGCCATTATCTTTGAAAACTCATGGCGATCGGGGGAAGTCCCGGATGACTGGAAAAAGGCTAATGTAGAGCCAATCTTTAAAAAAGGGAAGAAGAAGGATCCTGGGAACTACAGGCCAGTCAGCCTCACCTCAGTCCCTGGAAAAATCATGGAGCAGGTCCTCAAGGAATCAATTCTGAAGCACTTAGAGGAGAGGAAAGTGATCAGGAACAGTCAGCATGGATTCACCAAGGGCAAGTCATGCCTGACTAATCTAATTGCCTTCTATGACGAGATAACTGGCTCTGTGGATGAGGGGAAAGTGGTGGACGTGTTGTTCCTTGACTTTAGCAAAGCTTTTGACACGGTCTCCCACAATATTCTTGCCAGCAAGTTAAAGAAGTATGGGCTGGATGAATGGACTATAAGGTGGATAGAAAGTTGGCTAGATTGTCGGGCTCAACGGGTAGTGATCAATGGCTCCATGTCTAGTTGGCAGCCGGTATCAAGTGGAGTGCCCCAAGGGTCGGTCCTGGGTCCTGATATTTTGTTCAATATCTTCATAAATGATCTGGAGGATGGTGTGGATTGCACCCTCAGCAAGTTTGCAGATGACACTAAACTGGGAGGAGAGGTAGATACGCTGGAGGGAAGGGATAGGATACAGAGGGCCCCAGACAAATTAGAGGATTGGGCCAAAAGAAATCTGATGAGGTTCAACAAGGACAAGTGCAGAGTCCTGCACTTAGGATGGAAGAATCCAATGCACCGCTACAGACTAGGGACCGAATTGCTCAGCAGCAGTTCTGCAGAAAAGGATCTAGGGGTTAGAGTGGACAAAAAGCTGGATATGAGTCAACAGTGTGTCCTTGTTGCCAAGAAGGCCAATGGCATTTTGGGATGTATATGTAGGGGCATTGCTAGCAGATTGAGGGACATGATCGTTCCCCTCTATTCGACATTGGTGAGGCCTCATTTAGAGTACCGTGTCCAGTTTTGGGCCCCACACTACAAGGAGGATGTGGGAAAAATTGGAAAGAGTCCAATGGAGGGAAACAAAAATGATTAGGGGACTGGAACACATGACTTGAGGAGAGGGTGAGGGAACTGGGATTGTTTAGTCTGCAGAAGAGAAGAATGAGGGGGGATTTGATAGCTGCTTTCAACTACCTGAAAGGGGGTTCCAAAGAGGATGGATCTAGATTGTTCTCGGTGGTAGCTGATGACAGAACAAGGAGTAATGGTCTCAAGTTGCAGTGGGGGAGGTTTAGGTTGGATATTAGGAAAAACTTTCACTGTGAGGGTGGTGAAACACTGGAATGCGTTACCTAGGGAGGTGGTGGAATCTTCTTCCTTAGATATTTTTAAGGTCAGGCTTGACAAAGCCCTGGCTGGGATGATTTAGTTGGGGATTGGTCCTGCTTTGAGCAGGGGGTTGGACTAGATGACCTCCTGAGGTCCCTTCCAACCCTGATATTCTGTGATTCTATGAAACTATACACCCTTCTTTTTTCAGTGCAGTTTCTCATTCTATTAAATCAGAAGACAGCACCACCCTCTGGATGTAATTTTTAAAGAAGTTATTTCCTCTTCTATCTCTTCCTCCTTTGTTGCCATCACGTTTTTTCATGGGACATGGAACAGGAGAATACATTGAATAGCAGCACTCATATTACTGAAAGTTGATTCATTTTTAATTAAGGCTTCTGGGTTTTACAGTATACTTCAAAAATGGTCATAGGGCATTTTTCAACAAATTAAGTCTGTAACCAGGCAACATGGCCTTCTGAGCCACTTACTCAGCTCATGGCTGTGTATATGGGCTGGCTGCACTTCCTATATGGCTCTGGTCTATTGTGCCAAAAAAGAGGAGGAAAACAAAACACCCAGGTCTTTGCAAGACTCTTGTAGAGTTTATTTGCCATATTAAGGGAGTTCACACTCTGCATCTTCCTGTTCCCAGTCCTGACTCCCATAATCTACCTTTCTGCTGGCATCCTGCAGACTACAGGAGTTATCCCAGCCTAGGCTGCAGTAGAGAGAAGACCAGATTTCCTCAGCTATTTGGGTGTAAAGGCAAACCCCTTTTCTCCCAAAAGCATCTTCTATAGGGTGGAGGGAATCTGTTGTGATTAAATCTCAATTTGTTGGGTTTTTGGCACAAGGAGCACGGGTCTCGGAACACAAGGCAGCTTCGTTGAAACTGTCAACCAAAGAGATGAGAAGGGGTTGAATGGGTCTAAAGATTCTTACCTTGTTGGTTGATATTTTTCCTGAGTCTCAGACTCTGCACAGGTGGCAGTCAGGTTCATGGGAACACTCTGTGGACACTGTATCAGTATTGCCAAGCATTAAAAAATCTTAACATTGACTTATAAATAATGAGATTTTAAAAAATAATATATTTGGGGTTCTTTTGATTTGCCTTCTGGTCAAGGTTTTATGGGTCACATTTTCAACCATTTCTCCACAATTATGGTGACTAGACGCTTACATTTTTAAATGAAAGATGAGTGTCATAATCACATGATTCCAGGAGTCGGGGTTTTAAGAATACTAAATATTGTGAGACTCATGATGAAACTGAAAGAGATGGCTACACTAGTGTATCCCCCTCATTGTCATTCCCATGAGACCGATTTTCAGGCAGTTGGCCTATGTGGAGGCAGAGCCAGCCTTTGCAGATCTGCTAAGCCCACAAATCCTGACTACACGTCCTTACTTCCCATGCTTCTTTTAACAACACAAAAATCTAGAAAAAAATAAGTTTCTAATACTTTTTTCCTTGCTAAGAAAACCTGAAAATGGAACTGCTCCAAGCTGATCACCCAGGTTGAAAGCTTGTCTGGTAATGGCCTGCTCCCAGGAGAAATTATGACTTTAGAATAGGGTTGCCAGGGGTCTGGTTTTTGACCGGAACACTTGGTTGCAAAGGGACGTTCGTGGTGTTGGTCAGCACTGCTGACCGGGTCGCTAAAAGTCTGGTTGGGCGGCACAGCTGGGCTAAGGCAGGCTCCCTGCCTGCCCTGGTTCTGCACGGCTCCTGGAATCGGCTAGCACGTCTGGCTCCTAGGCACAGGGGTGGCAACGGGGGCTGTGCATGCTGCCCCCACCCCAAGCGCCAACTCCGCAGCTCCCATTGGACATGGGCAGCGCACAGAGCCCCCTGACTCCTCCACTTAGGAGCCGGCAGGACATGCTGGCTGCTTCTGGAAGCTGCCTCAGGTAAGCACCGTCTGGAGTCTGCACCCTGAACCCTCTCCCACACCACAATCCTCTGCCCCAGGTAAGCACCGTCTGGAGTCTGCACCCTGAACCCTCTCCCACACCCCAATCCTCTGCCCCAGGTCAGAACTCCCTCCCGCACTCTTAACTCTCTCCTGGAGTCTGCACCCCACCCCCTGCCTCAGCCTGGCCCCCTCCTGTATCCCAAACCCCTCATCCCTGGCCCCATCCCAGAGCTCACACCCTCAGCCAGAGCCCCAACCCCCTGCCCCATCCCAGAGCCCCTCCCTCACCCTGAACCCATTTCTGGCACCCTCAGCTGGAGCCCTCACCCTCTCCTGCACCCCCACCCCAGAGCCCGACTCCCCAGCTGGAGCCCTCACCCCCTCCCGCATCCAAACCCTCTGCCCCAGCTCAGTGAAAGTGAGTGAGGTTGAGGGAGAGTGAGCGATGGAGGAACCGGGGGTGGAGCCTCAGGGAAGGGGCAGGGCAGGGCAAGGGTGTTTGTTTTTGTGTGCTTAGAAAGTTGGCAACCCTACTTTAGAACAGTATGTAGCCTCTGTGGCTGCATAGTTCAGCAGACTCAGACAACTTCTGCAGAACAGCAGTCACAGAAATGTACTGGGACAGAGTCTTGTCCAAAGAGCTGTTTTTCAGACATTTTTTCCCCAGTCATATTTAGGCCATGTGTTGACTCTTGGGAGCAGACACTGGCTTTTTGTATCTGTTGTGGGGTAGATACACCCCGCCACAGCGTGTGGGGTCACATGTGGTCCAAAAGAAAGGAAAAGGCTGTACCACAGTCAGTTAGTTCTTATGCTGATGACCTTTACAATAGCCATGGTAGTTTTGCCTAATGGCCACGGTCAATAAAGCAGCCCTTCCCCTCAGGGCAGTGTGGCCCAATGGCCAGAATCCATAAAGTGGCCCTTTATGGACTGAGCAGCGTGGCCTTATGGCCAGAGTCAGCATACAGCCCTTCCACTTGGGGCAATGTGGACCAAGAGCCAGAGTCAGTAAAAGGCCCTTCTACAAGGGTCAGGGTGGCCCAATGACCAGAGTCAGTAAGTGGCCCTTCTACACAGGGCAGGGTGGCCTAAAGGCCAGAGTCAGTAGAGTAGCCCACCTCTGTGGGATTGCATGGCCTGTTGGTCTGCTGTGGGAGTGGGGCACCACTCAGGGTGTGTGGCACCCGGAGTAAGGGGACTCGGGCCCGCCCTGCTCCTTGGAGTCCCAACCCAGGGCCCTGGCAGTGACAGGGGTGGTCACCACTGAGTCAGAGGGATCCTCCCAAAACACACTGACTGCTTCTCCAGATCACTCACCAACGAAAAGTTTAAGTCCCCTGGGCTGTTCTTAGCCTTTCCCCCTTGTTGAAGCTCCTTGGTTCCTTCAGGGTCCTCAAATGGCAGGGCCCCCACCAGTGCGGTCCCTTCTCGGGGCTTGTCAGGCAGCCTGGAGTCTGTCTGGAACTCTGCAAGCCATAGTCCTGCAGTCAGGGCCTCTAGCAACTCCCTGGAGAGGGCTCGCAGCCTGCATCCTTCCTCTCCAAAGAGGCTGCTACCTTTTATATACTGCCTCCAGGCTGAGCATGCCCAGCAGGGTCGGAGGGGAGGGGAGGGACGGGGCTTCCTCAGTCTTTTTTGAAGCAGAGTTAACCCTCTCGGGGCTGGTATGGAGTAGGTACACCCTGCCACAGCATCTTAAACTGAAAAGAGGGTGATTTACTAATAGCATAAGATTTTCTAATCTTAACTTCTATCATGGAGTACTATTACATTACATTTTTCTTTTTACCTTGTTTGGTTTTACTGTGGCATGACTTGCACTTTGTAAAAGTTAAATATGATTGATAGTCCAAACAGAGCTTTTAATTACATTTTTAGGGGCAAATTCTGCCCCCTTCACTCTAGCTGTGAGAATCCCCAAATGCAGCAGTATTGGAGCAGTTCAGTAGCATTCGAGGTGGAGTGATACTTCTGCCTACCGTGGACCAAGCTCTGTGAAGGTACTTTTGTGCTGTTGTTGAAGGGGAAGTTTTGGTATAGAGTGGTGAGAGGAGCAGGGGCTGGACCTCAAATCTGTAGTAGCAGCTTCAAGGCATAAGGGAGGAGGATTGGTTTTCCCAATCCCATGGAGAATCCCAGTTCATCTCTTGCTAGGTTCTGATTTGCTAAATAAGAGTTTGCATTTTAAAAATAAGTTTCAAAAGAAATCTTTCTTTTTGCTTTATGAATTTAACAAACTAAGGATAATAATTACAATATTGGAAGTTTGCACTTAGATTAATTTTGCCAAAATACAAACATGTTATGATTTGATAAACTTTTTACTTGCACTATAAATACTATTCTAAATGTACAAGAACCTAAATAATCAAAATGACACTGAGGAATTAAACTATCTGACTGTTTCATCAGAGCCTTCTCCAATTAGCTGGACTCTGGGTAATAAATTCCTTCCATTTGAAGAGGGGCAGGAAGTTCCATCAGAGCCATCTTCCTTCAACCAAGAAGAAAACTATAAGATGAAGTCTGGGAAGGCACCGGTGGTTAGTAAGATCATCCCTGAGTAGCTGAAGACAGATGAGAGTGGTGCTGTACCATGGCTGCATACACTCTTCCAGACCATCTGGCATACTAATATAATTCCTGATGACTGGACGAAGGGGGTTATTCTGCCTCTGTTCAGAAAGGGCAATAAGACTGAATGTAGTAACTATGAAGGTATTACACAGTTGTCCATCCCAGGGAAAGTCTTCACTACCGTGTTAATGTGTTGACTTGATGCACTTCATGGCAAAGGCCAGGATACTTAGACCTGGTCATTCTACTGTTGACCTGCTCTCTACCTTGAGCCAGCTTTTTTAGAAGATGACTGGATGTAATAAGCCATGCACAGCACTGTAGACTTCCATTTAGACTTTAATTCAGTGCATTGTGCAAGTTTGTGGGATCTGATGAGGCATCTCGGTGTCATTGATAGAAGAGGTCCACAACAGAATGGACGGCTGTGTTTGAGTCAGTGGCGGATCCATGGCATGGTTTCCTAGCTCCACGGAAGTTCAGCAAGGCTGTGTTGTCACCATTGTTGTTCAGCATCAACACTGATGGGTAAGTTTGAGGAGGCAGCTGTTGGTGCTTTCTGCTTTGAGATCCTGAATACATTGAAGCTGTTTTCTTGTTGGCTGTGCTTGGTGAATTGCTGCAGCTGATAGCTGATCTGGCCAGGCAAAAAGCAGTGCACATTGATCTGTTTATTAATCTGGATAAAACTAAGTCCCTAGCTATTACCATCAAGCAGCCTCCAGATTACAACGAGCTCAAAATTACATGACTGGACAGAACATGGAGCAGGTGGCAGCTGTCACATATTTGGGCAATGTCATAGACAGTGCTGGAGGATGCTCAAAAGATGTGTGCCTAGCAGCAGTCTCTGTGAGGATGTTATGCCATCGAGCCTGCTATGAAGCCGCAGATCTATAGAACTGGGATTATATTAACTGAGTTGTATGGAATTAAAACATGGGCGCTGAGGAAGACTGAAGAACACTGGATTGACAGTTTTGATTCTTGTCATCTCTGTCAGCTGCTCCATATCAAGTGGCAGGATAAAATCAGAAATGAGAATATTCTAAGCTGATCCCAGCAACCACTTCCATCAGCACTGGTTTAGTTTCAGTGTCTTTCTTGGTCTGAACACATTATAAGAATGGAAGACCAATGAATTCCGAATTGTGTGTATCTGGAATGCTGCTACATGGCCGGCACTTTTTGGGGTGCCAAAAGCTTCAGAGTTCTGACAGGATTGCCAGGGATAGACAGAAACTGAGTATACTACCAGACCACTTTAAGCACCTTGCGAGAGATCAATCTGAGCGGTGCATTATTTGCAAGGAGATAATGTCCCTATGGGATTTGCCATGATAATGATGGGTAATAAATTCTCCTGCCAGCTGGACAACAATGGGAGTTGTGTGCACTCAGTACCTCACAGGAGGCATTCAGCATCTTTATGTTAAGGTCTAACATAACATTTGCTCATATTTTGGTTGTGGAGTTCTGATACTTCCTTATTATTAATATGCCTTTGTATGCTACATCAGCTGTTAATGGATTAGTGTGTATCATTAACAGTCCACTCTATCCAATTAGCATTACTCTCTTATGGTATATCTGGTAATTAAACCTGTGATTTAACAATATATATTAATTATAGCTTTGAAGTACTACCATGGAGTATTAAAAGTCATAGTGGGTAATTCAGCTAAGTGTAAGAAAAAAAAAATGAACAAGGGGGTTGAGTTTTGTCCTCATTCTCTATCTTCAGCCTTCCCTTTTCCAGGCTTTAAATAATTTACTCCTTCTACTAATGTCTCCAAGAAGGATTTGAAAATGTTTTGAACTGTAGAAATAATGTGCCCTAAATCTGTGACCTTGAGCATGAAAAGGGTCTGTTTTTGTGATGTATTTGAGCATATTTACCATTTTCAGTGTGTCTGCAATGAATCGCTCTTCTGAGAGTTTTTAACGTTCACTAACCCACTATTTCCCAGAATTCTTAAAGTCTCTGTGCCTCAAAGAAAACACACAAACGGTAGGAGTTAGTTTAAACAATCGGAGCCATATCCTTGGCTCCATTCCTTCTCTTTTGCATTGCTTCCATTGCACAAAGCAGACTTAGAGCCTGTTGAACTAGCCATTCACGGCTTTCCCAGTGTAGAGGAATCTTCAAATGGCACAGAGTCTTCCTAGCAGCTTTTACGTCATCCCCTCCCAGCCCAGGCACAGAGGGCATGGCCAGGGAAAAGTAGGGGTGGCCAAGATATCTGTCCACCCCAGCAATCCCCAGTTGTGGAACTGCCCTTTGGGTTGTTGGCAGCCAATGTACATTACAGCAGTCCTAAAACATATATAGGTAACAAAATAAAAAATTACAAGTTTAGTGCTTTCCCATGGGAATCTTTACATTGACTTCATTGGGCAATGGGTCAGGTTCACTGTACTTTCCACTCTTTTTCAGTATAATCCTTTCCTCTTCCTTCTCCTCCAGGAGAATCTTGGATTGTTAAAATCTTATATTGTCAGTTAAGATCCTCCCTTTTGAATTTTGAAGACTTTTTTTTTTTAAATAATTGGGTTAAAGAGAAAAATAGAAAAGTGGTACATCCTTTCTCCAAGGGTTAGAATTTAAGACTGTAAAGTATAATCCCAGTTCAGACGGTTGGATTTTTATTAATTGTTTTCTCTCTCCAGCAGTATTTATAAACAAATTTGATAGCTATTGCTAATTTATTTGAGTTTGGCAAAGACAAAAACAAACAACTTCCTTTCCCACCCAGCAAAAAAGTAACTTTATATACTTTATATATCGGGAAATACCTCTAGATGTTGGAGAAAAAAGTATTTATGAGCTAAACTCTGAGCTGACTTCTGCCAAAGCAGACCCCATTGACTTCAGGAGGTTTTATGGGGATGTACATCAGTGCTGAATTTCACCTAGGAATTTCAGTAAGAATCTGATTACTCATATGACCCAGCAAACCTCCAGGATAATTGCCCAGGAGGATTAAGTGATTCAGTGTAGAATCCTTGCTTTTCTGGTAATGAGAATTCAGAGTTTTCCCAGAAGGACAGTGATCCGGCTGTCCTTTCATTTTCTACTCCTCTTATTCCCTTACCTGAAAGCCTCCTCAATGTTAATTTCATTTAAAGGCCCAAAAACCCATTTCTACTTTTAGTCACCTAGGTGTAACACCCACTAAAGACTGGGGCACAATATAAACAATTTTCTTTAATTTTTTAAAAACACATTTTCCCCATTTTGTGATCACTGGACATACAGAGACCATTCAATAATATGTCTCTCACCCCTCACTAAAACCTTGTAGAAGAAACTCCTTTTAAACTCTGGCAGATAGATAACCCTTCCTAAATCAACATTATGTAACCTAATTAGACCATCACATTTAATATCAAATAAATTAATAAATAGAATGAATGTTTTTCTCTCCTCTTTGAAATGAGGTCTCTGTTAGGTTAAGCCTTGAGTAACAATCAGCTTCATACACACCATGCTATACAGACAGTAGTGTTTTCAAATTGTTGTTTATGTGGGACTCTCTTCCCCCATCCTCACTTAGGAAATTTTTTCTAGCCGATAATGAAAGCTTGCTCCATGTTTCTTGAAACTGGCAGTTAGATCAGCCACCAAGGGAAAAATCCAGCAGCCCTTCTTCAGTCCTCACTTAAACAAACCTCCCACTGGCTCCAGTGATTTGGCCCAGGAGAAAGTAATCAGCAATTAAACAGCTTGTGTCTACAGTGTATAAAATGCCATGTTAGTTTGATCTCATGTGTCAAATGTAGCATTCTTCCTTCCTTTTCAACTCCTTCATCAAAGTTTAAAATAGTCCATTATCAGCAGCATAACTGTATCCAGCATTGAGCTGAAGGGAATAAGGTCAGGCTGCTGTATTTAACACCTTGGGCCAAGTTCATGCCTAGTATGACTCCACTCAGGACAAAGTTACAGCTGGGTTAAATATAACCCCTTATTTCAGACATGGCAATTCTCTAGTGTAGACATAGGCTGAGACAACAAGGATTTTGGACAATGCCAGGAATAACTGGGTGAGAAGGTTCTCAGTGATAGGATAAAGTCTAGCTTTACATGCCCAGATTAAGATTGTAGCTAATTTTAGCTAATTTTCGGATGCCCCTTTCCACAGAATGATGTAGTGGTTTTAAAATGTAGTTTCTCTGAGTGGGAAAGACACAAACACAACAATTTAAATTTCATGCAGTATTTGCAGAGCAAGACTCCCACTGGGATGAAAGGACCCTCCCAAGCCTCAGACTTACTTCTAGAAATTTTACTTTGAGCTTCTTCCTTTCCAATAGCCACTCTTTAGGCAGCAGAGGGCACTTTCTTTCTTTGAAATGCAGCAAAGCATAACTTAGAACCACAAAGAAGTGAAACAATGATTACTGTTTCTGGTAAATGAAAAAAAAAATACTACAGAACGTATCTGGGCTCTACCATGCCACAGTTTATGGAAGATATGAAACTTAAAATTCTGCCTGGTGCAGGAATCAGATTAAATGCATACAGTTTAAAGAGGAAGTGGTGTACTGATGTCCTAATGATTTTCTTCATCGATTGTCAATTTCTTTTCCTGTCCCTGGCTTACATTTTCACTTAACTTCACTGTCTAAGGCAGTGGTTCTCAAACTTTTGTACTGGTGACCCCTTTCACATAGCAAGCCTCTGAGTGCGACCCTCCTATAAATTAAAAACACACTTTTTTTTATATTTAACACCATTATAAATGCTGGAGGCAAAGCGGGGTTTGGGGTGAAGACTGACAGCTCACAACCCCCCCAAGTAATAACCTCGCGACCCCCTGAGGGGTCCCAACCCCCAGTTTGAGAACCCCTTGTCTAAGGCATGGAGGACACTAAAACAGAGGTGGGCAAACTATGGCCCGTGGGCCACATTCAGCCTGCAGGACCATCCTGCCTGGCCCCTGAGCTCCTGGCCTGGGAGGCTAGCTCCCGGCCCCCCCACTGCTGTCCCCATCCCCCCGCAGCCACACAGCGCAATGCTCTGGGCAGCGGGGTTGCAGAGCACGGCCTGACCGGTGCTGTGTGTTGTACGGCGCAGCGCGGCTGCTTGTCATGGTGCAGCTGTGTTGCCAGCCACCAGTGCTCCAGGCGGCGCGGTAAGGGGGCAGGGAGCAGGGCAGGGGAGTTGGATAGAGGGCAGGGGAGTTCGGGGGGTAGTCAGGGGCATGGATAGGCATCAGGGTGGTCAGAGGGCAGGGAACGGGAGTTGAATGGGGGCAGTCAGGAACGAGAGGAGGGGTTGGATGAGGTGGTGGGGGGCGTTCAGGGGACTATGAGCGGGGGGGTGGATGGGGCAGGGGTCTCGGGGGGGCAGTCAGGAAGGAGAAGGGGGGTTGAATAGGGTAGTGGGGGGCAGTTAGGGGCAGGGGGAAGTTAGGGGCAAGGAGTCCGGGGGCGGTCAGGGAGAAGGGGTCATTGGATGGGGCAGGGGTCCCGGGAGGATAGTTAGGAAGGAGGGGAGGGGTTGGATGGGGTGTCGGGGGGCAGTGAGGGGTGGGGTTCCGGAGTCGGTCAGGGGACCGAGAGCAGGGGGGTTGGATGGGGCAGGGGTCCCTGGGGGGCCGTCAGGCAACAGGAGGGATTGGATGGGGCAGGAGTCTCGGAGGGGCTGTCAGGGGGCGAGAAGCAGGGGGGTCAGATAGGCACAGCCTCCCCTAACCAGCCGTCCATACAATTTCAGAAACCCGATGCGGCCCTCAGGCCAAAAAGTTTGCCCGCCCCGCCCTAAAAGCATTGCATTTCCTGTGTAGGCAACCGTGGCAATTGGGAATTGCCAGTGTGTCTGTGAACTGCCTGGATCCACTGGTCATAACCTGTGTTTTTTGGGAAGAGTGTGCGGTGGCCCTTACAGAAATCCCTTGTGCAAGATAATAGCCACCCAGGTTTTGCACGGGCATACAGAATTTGGGCCCAGCTGTATACGTGCACATACATACAGATCACCCTTTCTAATGCTGTGATTGTATTGAAACTTATGCTGTTAAAGCAATGGATTCTTGTTGTTGAAGATAGTTGGTAATTATATTCTCACTGAATAGCTCTCAGCCAAATGAAGACTTGGGTATATTTGTTCAGATGCAACAAAAATTTGTAAAATGCAACTACGTGGAAGGGATAAGTAATATTAACATCTCAGAAAAGTAGTTATTGTTAATAGTTATTTATATTGCTCTAAGGCTATGTCTACACTACTGCGGTAAGTCAACCTACGCTATGCAACTCTAGCTATGTGAATAATGTAGCTGGAGTTGACGTACCTTAGGTCAA
Source organism: Lepidochelys olivacea (assembly GCF_965140295.1). Taxonomy (NCBI): domain Eukaryota; kingdom Metazoa; phylum Chordata; order Testudines; family Cheloniidae; genus Lepidochelys; species Lepidochelys olivacea. The sequence goes on from NC_140415.1 coordinate 95,844,775, forward strand.
GTTACTGCAGGGTCTGCACCGTGGGGGGTCAACAGGATAAACTCGCCCGTCGACTTACCTTATTCTTCTCATCGGGGGGTAGAGTATAGGGGTCGACTGGAGAGTGATCTGTTGTCGATTTGGTGGGTCTTCACTCGACCCGCTAAATCGACTGCCAGTGGATTGATCTCAGAGTGTCAAACCCAGCTGTAGTGTAGACATAACCTAAGTTTACACAGTACTTTACAGGCCTAGACTAAAACATGCTCCCTGCCTCAGAGGTCTTAGTCTCTAAGGTACATATACCATAGGCACTGGAGAAGTTAAAAACTGCAGAGATTTTGCTCAATTTCTTGTGGAACAACTGCAGAAAGATCATTGTTTCGTTGCTGGTCATTTTTCAATCCTTAATACTTTCCTTCATCCCAATTTGCACTCTGGGGGTGCAAAGATTCTACTTTGGCATAAAGTATTTGAAGAGTTTTTATTCTGATCCCATTATATTGGCCCACTGCTACTATAGTTTGCTCGTGGCTCTTTATGGGGACAAGTATCGTCCCTATCATCTAGCTTCTCAATTATGCCCAGTATCCACTGTGTATCGCTAGGGGACACAAAGGAATCAAGTGTGGCTCCCTTACCGTGGGGCTGCTTATATGCTGCCCCTAGCCCCTTTGGCTTAGTTTGACTTCTATATTTGGGGGCGTGGGGAGGGGTGTGCTCCAGTCAGGTCAATGGGATCGGGGGGAAACTCCGTGCTTTCCCAAGGCTTGCCATTTGCGGGGGTGAAGCACCTCTCCCAAAACTATGCCCATGCCTAGCCCTGGTGAAGTTTAAAGCAGTCAGCTGGCTTCACCCTCTTCTCTATTTTCATACCAAATTCAGAAGCCTTCGGGGGGAGGGTTCCATATGACCATGGTGTACTGGCTTTATTTACATAACCAAAGGACTCCATTGTAGTGACCTGCTGGCTTTATGGCCCTTTTGGATTGTTGGAGCAGTGCAAAAGGGCCTGTCATGTATTTCTCATTTTTGTCATGTAAGTATCCACTGTTTAGCAAACTTGAGTAAAAGAATATGCTTATACTTGTGCCTGTCTATCATAAATGTGTATATGCTTATAAAAGAATATCTGTTGGAGAAAGCAGGACTGAAAGTGATTCTTTAAAAGAGTCTCAATACATGTGTGTTTTATAACCACATGATTATGAGTGTGTATGTATGTGTGTGGTGTGTGTTTATGTTGCCCCACTTTTGTTTCATACTTGCACAATACTCTTTGATTATTAAGGCTATGATTTAGTCATGCATATTTTTAGTAAAAGTCATGGACAGGTTGTGGGCAATAAACAAAAATTCATGGCCTGTGACCTGTCCACGTCTTATACTAAAAATACCTGAAATTAAATCTTGTGGGAGAACTTGGAGGGGCCGCTGTTAGGGTAGCTTTTGGGGAGGGTTGCTGCTAGGGAGAGTACCTGGAGTGGCAAAAGCTGCCGGGGGCCAGCGGACCGTGGCTGCTCCAGCCAGCTTGACAGGGACCACTGCCCAGGGCCGTGGACTGTGGCTGCTCCGGCCGCCCCAGAGCTAGCTTATTGGGCGGCCATGGGGTCAGCCACACTGGCCTGCAGAAGTCGCGGAATCCATGACTTCCTCAACCTCCATGACAGACATGGAGCCCTACTGATGATTAGTGTTCAATTTCCTCCTTTCTCTGTGTTTTAGCTGCCCATATAAATTTAAGTTGATGTAAAAACAAAATGTTTCTGTGTCAGCTTCTGCCACTGCAGATTTGTGTTATCTTTGAATTTGAGTGAAAGAGATAGTATTCCTTGGACTTGCATCTGAGACTTGCTGGGGAGGGCTTTAGGCGGTTTTAGATTTTCTTACTAGTGAACACATTTAACTGCCAGTGACAGCAAAGGGGAAGTCTGGAAGTTAGTTTTACGTTCTCTAGTATATTCTAATTGTTTAAATCAGGGGTGCCCAACCTATGAACCATAGGGGCCAGACATGGCCCACTGGAGCATTTCATAAAACCTGTGGCCTGCTTCAACATAGTGTACGATTCAACATGATTCATTAGTGTGTTATTTACATCATTTTAGTTTACACAAGTATGTAAATAAACAATACTGTATGTAGGTTGTTTCTATCTAAATACATACAAAACAAGCTGAACTTAAAATATAAATCAATACAGGTGACATTAAATCTTATTAAACTATGTACAATCTGTTTGGTACAAGCTTGTGCATAGGTTCATGTGGCCCTCCTGTGTAGTAAGGTTGGGCACCACTGGTTTAAATGAGAAATATTTGAACCAAAAATCATGGAATTTCTTTTCCTTCCCCCCTCCACCCACAAAAAACCCCCCAAAACCAAAACCTTACAGGGAAGGGCTTGGGAAATGTGGGGATTTGGGACTTGGATCCTAACTGAATGGTTTGTTGGCCCATGGCACTGTGAGCTCACTGAATTAGAATATAACAGTTCGATGAAAAAATAATGTCATGAAGATATTGTGCTGTGCTTGGACACCAGCCAGTTACCTATAAACAAACAAACACGCGCACGCACACACATACACAGAGAGCAAACAAAGAGAGAGGGAGTCTTGATCCCAAAACTGTGCTCTTTTTACTTTTGCTGCCTGAAACAAAAAAAAAAATTTTTTTCGAAAAAAAAAAAAAATAAGCTGTAAGTGAGTTTTATGAGACAGACTAAAATCTACCCTGTCAGTGGAACGAGATCAGACCTAATCTGTTAAAATTACATAAATACTGTGCAATGAATTCTGTAATCAAATAAAAAGACCTAAGGAAACTGTCCAACAAAATTAGAATGGGATTTCACATAAATGTCCTTTTGGTTCCTAGCAAAAGTAAATGAGTTAGGGGAGAAGGAGGAACAACACATAAAAAAAAAAAAAGCTCCATTTTGAGTAGTTGCAGAGCAGAATGTCCAGGCTACCAGCAAGACAGAAATAATGAGTTGGAGGTCAATCAGTAGTGTAATTGGAAAGGATGCAATCCTTGGCTGTTCCATAAAGAGACTATCTGAAAGTCATGAGTTTAATTTGTCCAACCCTGCCCTCTCCAAGTGTTGCTCAGAATGTAAAGTAGCCTCTGTCACAGAGAACCTCAACTGCAGAGTAAGTGAGAGATTTTTATAGCACCTGCCAGAAAAATACTCAATAACTACACGATTTCAGGTCCAGTGTGTAAAAGTTTCAGCTCTGGTGTTACATTTACTGCAAATAGGAGATATGAAGAGTCTAATTTATAACCCACTGCAGAGGTAACATACCACAGGGTTAGTTCGAACATTAAGTGTAGTATTTTTACAGTTAGAATTAAAGACAGCCTGACAGATCTTTGCAATTGCACCCCTCTGGGTGGTGTGTGGACAATGGTGTCATCTACCAGCTCTACCTTCCTATCCCCAAACATGAGAACATTTTAGTGTCAAAAATGAGAAACCTTTTAAAAAAGAGAATTGTAAGGTAACATATCGCCTTTGTCCAGCAAGTCAGATTGTATGCTGTAGCATAAGTGTCTGAACTGGCAGTCTGAAAGCCAAGCAATTTCTTCTGGGAAAAAGACTTGGGAGTACAAGAAAGTAAAACAGCAGGTTGACTCTTGGACGTTTCCTATTGTGGCCTCTCTCTTATAGAGAAAATTTAGATTATATGTCTTATTTCAACAAATACTGATTTATAATTGTAAACAGGGAGGACATTCCAAGAGAGAAAGGATTATAAAATTTTGATTCAAGGTCAAGATGGCTACTGTATCTCTTTGTGCCCACAAGCCTGTTCTGTAATGGGCAAACACTATTTTATAAATAGAGGACAGGAAAGAAGACACTGATTTATTTCCTGAAAGGTTTTAAATTGTTGAGGTTTTATCCCATTCAGTCCCTCCTGCTTGCCCCCTAAAAGGCAAGAATTTTTTTTCTAATATAGGCAAACTCAGTACTTAAGTGTGAAATTTAACTATGTGATTTTAAAACTCAGTAACTGGATGCGGCCAGTTAAATTCAAGGATTACTACGATAGTCCAATCTGATTTATTTTATTTTACACATGTAAGTGCTATCTATTATGAGGTCTCTATAGTGTTGTGGTACACCAATGCCTGGTGTCCCTGCAGGCTTCAAGGAATGAGTGAGCGAGGCTGAGAAAAGCCAGAAACCATAGGAAAAAGATGTGTCTTCTGCTTTACCCCTTCCCAAGTGTATCATTGGAGAGCTCAGCTGACTCGGTTGGCAGAGTTCAGTTTCCCTCACAGTCCAGTCTAGGCATCACCTCAGCCCTCCTTCCCTGACAGAAAAGGAACCAGGAAGGATTGGAATAGCCAGCTCCAGGAAAAGCAGCTCCCACTCCCATATGTAACTGCTTTATCCTATTCCCAATCTCAAGCAATACCTAGAAGAGTCAGGTTATGAACGAAATCATCCATCAAGCAACGCAAATCATTACACATCCTATTTCTAGCTTCAGAAAATGAGGAACAAACAAAGCAGGGCTATGTCTGAAAGATCTGGGTACGTTCTTAAAGGACACTTATTTCCACAATCCCATTTTACTATACCACGGACAATTCCATATTGCATATGGATGGCAGCTTTCTTACCCGTCCAAACTTTAATTATTACCATTTGATCTGACAAATGCTCCCAGGATCTCCTCCAGGATCCAGAGTAGTGTTAATACTGACTTTAAGGAAGACAGACATTCCCTATTATCTCTTCCCAGACAATTTTTCTGATTAGAACTCCGTACAGAGAGAAAACTGAAACGCACCCACAAAATGTTACAGTCTCTGGAGTATCTTGGTTTCTTGCTAAACACAGATGTATGGTATCAGGGAAGTCTATCAGAGGCCTGGGATGAAGATGAATATCATCAGGTACATCATTTCATCTCAGAAGAATTTTAAGGGATTTGTCACAGAAACAAAAATCCAGATCTTAGAGGAGCCTACTGGGAATGCTGATCTCATACACATACTTCACTGATCCGGGATTCCTGTGGTATCTATCCACTGCTTCCTGTTCTCCCCTCCACATCTCATCTGTTGGCAGAAATCAAGTTCCCATTGTGTATTCTGAGCAACGCTTAAGAAGTGAGTGCAGAGAATCAGACTTTTTTGAAGCAATCCACCCATTCATGAGCTTAGGAGAAGCTCCTGAGTGGAAGTGGAAAATGAGTAATTGGCTCCACAGATCTGGCCCGCCAGATTATCCAGAATAGAGATGGAAATTGATATCCAAAGGTTTGGGTTTGTTTTGTTAGGGGGAATTTCCCATGTTATATAAGAGAAGAAATTGTTGTGCTTTTCCTGAAAATATAGTTAATAAAATACGTAATTTAGGAAAGTAGAATTGAATTATTCCGTCTGTGGAACTCAAGGGAACTTTAAGGTGCAGGGCAATCCCCGACTGCCAGTGACTGACAGGTTCAGTTCTGCTCCCAAGCGTCAAACAAATCAAAGTGCCCACTGTAATTGATTTTTGGGTCTCAATACTCCAAAAAGAACATTTTCAGATAAGCAGAGATACATTTTCTTAATCGGACATTTTTGTTTTGGGCCTGTCTCTGATTCAGACCCACTGGTTTTTTGCAATCCCTGAAAGAAAGAGAGAGAGCGAACAAGCGCGTGTGTGTGTTTGTGTGCGTGTGCGCTCACACATAATGTATAAAGTGAATAATTGTGTATCTGTCTGTGTAGTATATGCCATTTCCACATTCTTGCAGCTTGAGAAATAGGCAGATCAGATACTATGCTTTTACAGTAATGTAATATCAGATATTTATAGACTAGTGTACACTATATCAGATAGATTTTTATTTTGCAGACAGACTGAAACCAAAGCCATTATGTGTTATGTCAGAATGAACATCCGAAATCTAACAGAATAAGCGGAGGAGACAATAAAGATCTTGACAGCCTTTCTGAGATCGCCCGCTCAACATAAAAATGTTCTGTTATACTTGGGAGGAAGCAGATATAGCATCCTTAGCCTACATGTCCTCCTGGGAAAGTATTTATGAAAAGATACAATCCTCTCTTTCTTTGTTCCATTTCTTATTTTGTTTTCGCAGCCTGACTTCTTTTGTGCAGTGTGATTGCCAGAGGTGTATATTTGGAGAAGTTGCTTGAAGGCTGTTGGTCATTTTTCAAATAATGGAAACCAAAAAAATTAAATGTATGGCTCACTGTGTGCACAAATTCCATGTTGTTTCTTGATGGATTTTTTTTAGCAAATAAATCGTGTATAAAAATAATGATTCAGGTTTTTGCATTAAACCAAGTACTCTGTCCAAAATAATTGTAATGTGCATGTTGATAAATTTATATTGCTTTTATTTGTTAGGCAACAGCTTAACAGAGATAGCCAGGCAACCTGGAGTTGGTATATGGAAAATATGAAAGCTGGACAGTAAGTGACTAAATGATCAGACCCCTTTGTTGCCCTGTAGTGTGATTGGCAGTAGTAGTACTAGACTATGTGTGTTAGCTTTGGATTCCTAGAGCTATTTACTTTTAAACAGTACCTAAATTGCATTGCTATATTTGCATCTTCCGCTGGCCTCCCTCTCCCCAAATAAACAAAGGAATCAATATATTCTGCTTCATGTAGGAAATGTCTAACATTCCATGAAGGAGAATGTGAACAGTTTTACTTTCTGTAACTTGTGTGTGTTCATCTTTAATTTTACTGACTAAATTAAATTTCTGATATTTATTCACAAAGGATGAGCTAGTCATCACAGAAGAGGATAATTTCTTTACTCTGCTCAACCCTGAATGACGTCAGAAGAATCAGTTCAAAGTTCACCTTTGCAATAATGTGTGTGAAGGGTGGAACTGGGAGCCTTTGAAGAGATTGGCAAGATAATTGCAAAATGCGTTTGTCAAGATGTTAATTCTAATCTGAACCCTTAACATCCCTATCTCCCCCTCCTCCCCCTCAACTTGGACTCATCTGTTCAGTAGGGTTCACTTAAGGGGGAATCTGCCGGAGATCCAGCAGGTGGTTTGTCATGGTGTTCCTTTGCTACATAACTGAAAGGGATTTATTTTTAAGAAGGGCTATGTTAATAGAGCTGATAATATAACTATTATAGTGTATGCTACAAGTGTCTTTTCTGTATCTCTACTATTGTGATACAATCGCATATAAAAGTTGAAGTGATGATTGCAGGTACATGTCAGTGAAATTAATTCATATTGTCTTTCAAGGATGTTTTAAAGAAAAAAAAAAAGTAGCTCCAAGCTATCTCATGGACTTTGTCTCCCTAATCCCTTTTCTGCTTCTTGTCATCTTTCACTGGCTTTTTATTTTTCTCTCCACATTATAGCAACACTCTTAGCATAAGAGGTTTGTCTTCTACAGTGGGGATTTTTAAATGTCTACGTAAAGTTGATACTACACAAACTGCAGTGATGAATGCTGGGTCCTCAGCTTTTGCATGTAAATAATTTAGGTGATAGTACCAAAAGCAACATTACCAATTTGCCATTATAACAATGTAAGAGAGGTAAAGCAAATAATTGGAACCAATGTGAACAGATATATGGCTTGATTCCCTTTTTGCATCAAATGTATGTCACTGCAATTCATTTGACTTCAGCGGGGTTACTTCTAATTTCAGTGAGAGAAGAATCAGGCCCATTGATATCTCTGTAACCAGAAATCAGAAGCCAACAAAAAGGACTAATTGGCAAAAGAATTAAAGGATGAAATTTGTAACATACAGTAAAGTGTACAGTACAATACTGGGACCAGAAAAATATCCAAGGTTTATGAAAACTATAGATATCTAAGTGACGAAGAGGGATTTCTTTTCAAAAGAAACAAATGCAATCAAGGGCTGAATGTCAGAAGAATAAAAGCCATCATGAGTCCATCCAAGCAAAACCAAGAGAAAAAACCCAGAAAGAGTGTTCAGTTAAGAAAAAGAGAAATTTAACTTACAAATCCTAAGTGAGTTTTCTGGTTGGTACAACTTACTGGCATATATCACAATTTAGATCAAACAGTTTTCACATAAAACAAAAAGGTATTACAGGAACAATTTCAATAAAGAGTGTAAAGAATTTCTTTTCTCTATAAATTTTAATGTAACAATGTGGTTCAAAACCGATACATATTATAAACTAAAATGGAAATTCTTGTTTAAGGCCTCCTGTTCAAGTCAACAGCAAAACTTCCAGTGCCTTCAGTGAAAGCAGGACTGGGCCTGATTCAGCAGATTAATTAAGGAGGTACTTCATTTTAAGTACTTACTTAACTCCATCCCTATTCATCAAAGAATCTAAGCACAAGCATGTGCTTAAAGATAAATACGTTGCTTAAGTGCTTTGCTGATTCTGAGCCTTTACTGAATAGCTATAGCAATTGCCTTGCAGTAATTATGCACTATTCTTAATATAAATATTTCTGAGCATCTTTGAAAGAGAGAATACATTTTATATTTCAATGGTGATATTGCCAATGAAAACTTAGTACCATACCTTTTGAATAGTGCAGCAGAGGCATTTGCTTCTTAGCATTTTGAGATACATTAATCTTAATTTCATTAAACAAGTGTTTTTTTCACAAGTACAATAGAGAATTCAGAAACTGAAAATACCCTCTGTTGTTCCTTTGGTCCAATGGGTTAGCCAATATTCAGGGCCTTGTATAGTTGTTTCTATTTGGATGAGAAATTGAAAATGAGAGTCAGGTGTTTTCTTTGGTGTAATCTTATTTGTTTACAAAAAATGTACACAAAGTCTGGTTTCCCTGAACATAGTGGAAACAAAAAATAAATAAATAATATTCTGGCAAAAGTTTATAGTGCAAATATGGCCTGTATCTGAGTGTCAATGGATAAAAACTCACCAGAGGGCAGCTATTCTAATCTTTCAGCATAACAATTCCTTTTATCATTATGCAGTGATTCATGAAAGTATCATGTACTTCAGTTGCAGTGATTAAATATGAACAAGCGTGTTGCAGTGAAGGAAAACTTTGGTTAACTGTGCTTTTTGATAAATATTGTCCTTATCACTTCTGGTTTTTTCCCTAACATCCCAGCATATATGATTATTAAATGTCTAATAAACAGAGGCAAAGTTACCTTTTTTGTTTGTTTTCATGAAAGAGTTCAGTAGCGATTGGACATCTAACACAATGAACGTCAGTGAAAATGAGATAGGATCTGTGGCTAAAATAGGGAAAGAACAAGTTAAATATTATCTAGACAAGTTAGATGTCTTCAAGTCACCAAGGCCTGATGAAATACCTACTAGAATACTCAAGTAGCTGACTAAGGAGATATCTGAGCCATTAGTGATTTATCTTCAGAAACTCACTGAAGATAGGGGAGATTCCAGAGGACTGGAAGAGGGCAAATATAGTGCCAATCTATAAAAAGGGAATAAGGACAACCAGGGGAATTATAGACAGTCAATTTAACTTCAGTATCTGGAAAGATAATGGAGCAAATAATCAAGCAATTGGTTTGCAAGCACTAGAAGATAAGGTCTTATTGGAAAACCCGGGACTAGAAGATAAGGTGATAAGTAACAGTCAACATGGATATGTCAAGAACAAACCATGTCAAGCCAACCTAATAGCTGTCTTTGACAGAGTAACAAGCCTTGCAGATGCGGAGTAAGCGGTAGATGTGGTATATCTTGACCTGAGTAAGGCTTTTGATACTGTCTGGCATGACCTTCTCATAAACAACCTAGGGAAATATAGCCTAGATGGAGCTACTATAAGCATAACTGTCTGGAAAACCGCTTCCTGAGAGTAATCATCAGTGGTTCACAGTCAAGCTGGAAGGGCATATTTAGTGGGGTCCCGCAGGGATCAGTCCTGGGTCCGGTTCTGTTCAATATCTTCATCAGTGATTTAGATAATGGCATAGAGAGTACACTTATAAAGTTTGCAGGCAGTACCAAACTGGGAGGGTTTGCGAATGCTTTGGAGGATAGGATTAGAATTCAAAATGATCTGGACAAACTGGAGAAATGGTTTGAAGTAAATAAGATGAAATTGAATAGGATAAACTACTTCACTTACAAAGGAACAATCAGTTGCACACATGCAAAATGGGAATTGACTGCCTAGGAAGGAGTACTGCAGAAAGGGATAGGGGCAGTGATGAGCTGCCAAAATCTTAACAGGTTCCCTCCTCACCCCACGAGGAGGTCGTTGCCCACCTCCGCCCCCCAGGACCCGTGCCCCATCCATCCCCCTCCCCTGACTGCCCCCAGAACCGGGCAAGAGGGTCTCGTGGGCCACCGTAGTGGGTGGCCACCCCACCCCTAAGAGCCAGAGGCACCTGCCGGGGGGCGAGGTGGGGAGTCCTGGCGGTGCTTACCTGGGGCAGCTCCCAGGAAGCATCCGGCAGGTCCCCCTGGCTCCTAGGGGTGGGGGAAGCGTAGTTGGGGGGGAGCAGGGGGAGTGGCCGCTCCCCCCATTGATCACATCAAAAGTGGCGCCTTAGGCGCTGACTCCCTGGGTGCTCCGGGGCTGGAGCACCCCCGGGGAAAAATTGGTAGGTGCAGAGCACCCACCGGCAGCTCCCCACCCCAGCTCACCTCACCTCACCTCCGCTCCGCCTCCTCCCCTGAACGCGCCGCCCCGCTCTGCTTCTCCGCACCCCCAGGCTTCCCGCGAATCAACTGTTCGGCGGGAAGCCGGGGAGAGCTGAGAAGCAGGCCGCGTCTTCCCACTCAGGCCGAGGGTGGCGGAGCTGAGCTGGGGTGGGGAGTGGTTCCCCTGCGCGTGTGTCCCCCCCTGCCCCGAGTTACCTGCTGCGGTGTGGACGGCCCTCCTTGCCCCCCCTCCCCCCCCCGCCGCCCGAGGTCACCTCCGCTCTACCTCCCTGGGCCTGAGCGGGAAGCCGCAGCTTGCTTCTCAGCCTGCCCCGGCTTCCCGCACGAACAGTTGATTCGTGGGAAGCCTGGGGGGGCGGAGAAGCAGAGCGGGGCGGCGCGTTCAGGGGAGGAGGCGGAGCGGAGGTGAGGTGAGCTGGGGTGGGGCGGGGAGCTGCTGGTGGGTGCTCTGCACCCACCAAATTTTCCCCTTGGGTGCTCCAGGGCTGGAGCACCCATGGAGTCGGCGCCTAAGGCTCCACTTTTGGCTGGTTAAATTAAGAAGCCCTTTTAGAACAACCGGTTCTAAAAGGGCTTCTAAATTTAACAACCGGTTCCAGCGAACCGGCTCCAGCTCACCACTGGATAGGGAGGTTGTAATGGATCACAAACTAAATGAGAGTCAACAGTGTAACACTGTTGCAACAAAAAGCAAACAACATTCTGGGATACCAGCAGGAGTGTTGTAAACAAGACATGAGAAATAATTCTTCTACTCTATTCCATATTGATAAGGCCTTAACTGGAGTATTGTGTCCAGTTCTGGGCAAGACATTTCAGGAAAGATGTGGACAACCTGGAGAAAGTCCAGAGGAGAGCAACAAAAAATTCTTAAAAATCTAGAAACCATGACCTGTGAGGAAATATTGAAAAAATTGGGTTTGTTTAGTCTGGAGAAGAGAAGACTTAGGGGAGACATGATAACAGTTTTCAAGTTTATAAGAGGTTGTTACAACCAAGAGCGTGAAAAATTGTTGTTCTTATCCTCTGAGGATAGGACAAGAAGCAATGGGCTTAAATTACAGCAAGGGAGGTTTAGATTGGGCATTAGGAAAAACTTCCTGTCAGGGGACTTAAACCTGGAACTAATTGCCTAGGGATGTTGTTGAATCTCCGTCATTGGAGGTTTTTAAGAACAGGTTAGACAAACTCCTATCAGGAATAGTCTAGTTATTACTTAGCCCTGTCTTGAGTACTGGGGACTGGACAATATGACCTATCAAGGTCCCTTCCAGTCCTACACTTCCTTGATTCTATTATTGGTATAAGTGCAGATAGGATTTCAATGGTATCCTGAGGAGGATTTTCATTGAAAAGACCTTTGCAGCTCACTAAGTAACACTTAAATGAATCAACTAATGAAATCAATGAGATTACTTTTGTGAACTTGGAGTATTCAGTGTACAAAGGAGTTGCATAATCAGACCGAGGTACAGCAGAACTAAACAGTTACATTCTAATAATCCTAAAATGTAAACAAAATACATTTCATGAGGGGGTGGGGAAAGCAGCAAACATTGCTTCCTAATATTTTAGTTTGACTAAAAATGACTCAGCTGAAAACTCTAAGTGGAACTATCTAAAAGCAGTGTAGTTAATAACTTATCCTTTCAGTTGAACTGACTGTACAGAACAGTATTGTATATGGGTTTGTTGAGAAATAAAAAGGAGTCTTGCAGTTTGTCTTTCATGCCACTATCACGCTTGTCCTTTTTTCTCTTTCAAATAAATAAAATAAAATTATTCTAACCCTATGCGTTTCAGTGGGCTGAACCATCAAAATGTCACTATTAATGTCTTTCAAATGTTAGCTAATTCTTAAGGACAATAGTCGGAGAACAGTATTCTCCTAAAACTCAGCATCCTTCAAAGCTGAAGCTCATTACTACTGTATGAGTCAGCTTAGGATAAAGAAAGAGGATACTGAGGTTTTTAGAACAAGGAAACAAAAGAGTATCTCCCTTCCTTTAAATTAGAAGAAATAATTCTGATGTTTTAAGAGGCTGTTTTGGCTTGAATAAGATTTTTGGTAAGAACAAAACCTCCAAATCTCTCCTATCCCAATACAAAATTTGCAAGGTTTTGGGTAACTTTTGCTGATGAATCTTGGTGCCTGTAACAGGGTGCTGCAGGGCCCGCTTGGCTCCTGAGCTGATAAAGTCACTTGGAGACCCTGGGTTCAGTAACCACCAGGGCAGTTTATTCACAGGTTGTGCTCCCACCACCTTTTCATCATACAAGTAGCCCTTTGTCAGGAAGGGGCACGCTACCTCCCTGCCTTTTCCCTTTCTTCCTGCTTCCCTTGCTCACCCCCCCCCCCTTTTCCTGAGGCTTTTATACAGCCCCAGACTAATTAGGCAGCAGCTGTCCCTGCTTTCCCAGTTAGGGCCAGGTGGTCTAACCAGCTCCAATTCACCTCCCTTAATCGGAGCTGAAGTGACAGAGGGCTGGCTCAGCGGTTCCTGCTCAGCGCCCTGTCACAGTGCCTAACTCTGCATTTCTTTGGGCGCCAAAACTCCCTTTGATGTCAGTGGGAATTCTGGATGTGTAAGGAATGCACAATTCTGTTGCAAGATTGTTATTTTGGACTACTTAGCAAAGTCATACCTAGACAATCAGTAGGTGTCCCAAGGCTTTGGGGACAGAACCACCACTTCAGTAGCTCGTAAGAGTGTATTCACTGTCAGTGGCTGCCAGACATAGAGGTGGTAGATTGTCCAATTACTGGCTGATACATTGATGGTTCTTTTCATATATATTCTGTTGTGCTATTTCTGACTAGCTCATCTGACAATCCTTGCTGATGCTTCACACCCAGTTGGGACTGGATAAAGGATTTGTCCTAGAAATGTGTCTGTACTGTTTCACAAGAGCTATGGTACATATTTAGTAGAATGCTGTCTCTTGTTATTTATTGGCTGTATTTAAAAGCTTTCTTTAATTTGTGCCAAATGCCTATTGTGGGGAAAGATGGATACAATATGCCAGAAAACACTCTTTGGAGCTTGCCGCTCATGGATCCTGATAATATACAATATTGTATGTTTTGCCATAATTTTATTGCCATATAATGACAAACACCATAATTAGTTTCATGGTATCTATACCCTGTAGTATCCTCAAAACATACATTGTTAATTGAAAAAAGTAGAAATAACTTGTTCTGTATTAAGCAAATTTTTCCTCTGAATAAGTGAATATTTAATGTATTAAATATGTGCTGAAACACAATGGTATAATCTCTCCTTTTCGATGTTTTGAATTTTCTTCTCAGCCATATGGTTGCCTTTGCACTCTAGCATAACATATTCTCTCTCCTTCCTTCAGCCTCATGGATATCAAAGCAGACTGTAAAATACCTATTTTAAGAATAACTTAGTAGACAGGATACTATGTAACTGACAGTATTTATTTTTTGCTGGCTGCATGGTATCCACATTTTAGACCTTGCTTTAACACAAAACAAATTTAAAAAATTAAATTATTTTATTAAAATTAAATTAAATATTTTAATAATTTTATTTGTTTTCCAAACTGAAATCAGAGTCTGTGTTTTCTGCTTGAATAGAAGATAGTTGTCAAGCATGAAGTGAGCATTATTTTCTTTCTCCTAGGAATTCTAAGTTAAATGTGTGTGAAAGAAGAGATACATTTCAGAAAACTATAGAACTGATCCTGTCACAATACACTAAACTAATGGGAATATTTAAATAAGGGACAGGGACACATCTCCATGCCTGGAATATAAACTAGACATGGGAATAGAATTACTTGTATCTTATGTTTTTGCTTGTCCTGATTCCTGGAGCTATTCTTTTAAGTTCTAGAGTAAAGAACTTTTTGTTGATCATAACTTACAAATGATTCTGCTGGGTTTTTCTTGTAGTTCCTTGCCAACATGTTTTAATCATGTTTAAGACATTGACATCTGCCCTAAAGATCACTTCCAGGAGGCAACTCCCTATCTTAAGGAGTGCTTTAAAGAATCTCCGTAGTTTGCAATATAATATTGTTTGACCTGTAGTTAGAGAGCATTTCTAGACATCCAATTTGTGCTTATTCTTTTAGTAGTCGTTATAGCCAGGTTTTGCTATAGAATCACGGTCCCCTTTTTAGGGGATTTCTTTGGACGGTAAAAGGCAACTGTACTTTTTTCCCTCAGTGTCTAAATCTACTGAGTTTGTAAACTGGTTATTGATTTTTTTTTTAATCTTAGTTTTATATACAGCAAGACTGCACCTGGGAAAACTGTAAGATAAAAGTGCAAATAGAACTTACTTTGAAAATTTGACTTACTGATTATATTTTAATGTGCAAATGGTAGCAGTTTATTGGCTTAAATAATTGAAATAGGACACACTTATTTTGCAGTAAGAGTGTCCGCCCACCCAGAGGCTTGCAACGGAATAATGAATTGCAATGGATTTGATTCTTTTAGTTCCAGTTATTGTGTGGACAACCCCTTAAAACCTTTTTTCTTCATTAGGAAAAAAGATGTTTGGATTTTTATCACATGTTCGCTAACAGGTGGTTAAATCCGAGTGGACAAAACACTATCATTTTAACACAGTATCAGAAGAGTAGTCGTATTAGTCTGGATCTGTAAAAGCAGCAAAGAGTCCTGTGTCACCTTATAGACTAACAGACATATTGGAGCGTAAGCTTTCGTGGGTGAATACCCACTTCGATGGATGCATGTCATCCGACAAAGTGGGTATTCAATGCATCCGACGAAGTGGATATTCACCCACGAAAGCTTATGCTCCAATACGTCTGTTAGTCTATAAGGTGCCACAGGACTCTTTGCCATTTTAACACAGGTTACCAGTGTAGCTTTAATAGTGTTTGCCTTGATCTGATAACCTCTGTTAAAACAATAACTGCCTTGTCCACACTAGGATTTTATTACATGTTACCGAGTGTTAGCTAGTATGGTTAAGAAACAACAACAACATCAAAACCACCTTTTTTTTCTAGTTGGATGCTTCCTTAGTCATCATTCTCCCTCAGCTCGCACACCACTGCTATCTATACACATTCACCATTTACTCTGAGTTACCAGTTCAACATTTCTTCCTGTCTCCAACCACCAAATTAATTTGTTTGAATGCAGATACTTATAAAATGTTCATCTTCATATGAATATGGATTACTTGATCTGGCATGTGCCCATCCCTGGTACACATTGTCCAAAAACCATGGGTTCAGCTGCTTACTAGATGTGTCAAAATAGGATGTCTTTTTGCCTGTCTCTAGCGGCATGAAACTAAATGATATGTTGATCCATATAAAATGTACAGAAATCTCTATGTGGATGAAGACTTCTCTCCTTTCTCATTCCCTGGGACCTCTTCCAGCTTTCTCATGCAGCCCTCCACACCCCCATGATACCATTTCTCCCAACTGCAGTGGCTCCTAGCCTAGCTTTTCCTCTAATCTAGAATTTCCCAAGGTATTTGGAATATATATTCACCTACCAAGGAAGTATATCTAGTATCTCTTAAATCAAAACAAAGTGGATTTGTCAAATCTCATATAAATCTGAAAAAAATAATGAAATAGCCAATTTGTAAATGTCAATTTTACAGCTTAAATACATTGTGTATGAGGTATCTGCAAACACAGAAAATAGGGTGAAAGTTACTGTTTTGTTTGTTTTAAATTAGGCCCATGCACAGTTAGTTCGAGAAGTTGATATAGAGAAGGTATCAGCATTTGAGAATCCCTACGTAGATGCAATAAAGAGTTTATGGAATGACCCTGGGATCCAAGAGTGTTATGACAGACGGCGGGAGTATCAGCTGTCAGACTCAACTAAATAGTAAGTATACATGGATATGGATAATTGGATATTTCTTATTTTTTTGTGTACTTTCTAATTTAAAATTCTGTTTATGTTTTAGAGTGGCTTGTAATGTTTGTGTCTACATGTACCAATATTATAAGCATGTGTAGGGACATACAATATACATATACACCAGCACATGCTTTGTACATGGAATTACAAAAGCTAAAGTTAGAGGGGATGGATCTCATTTACTGCTAGTACTGTAGTGTAGTTTTCCCAAAACAAGCATCCATTAGAATATAAAAAGCTGTGATAAGAGCTGTTAATAGAAATCTTTTACAATTATAATGATTAGTTTTTATTTATTGTATTCATGCCCTTGGGCTCCTTTGAATATCTCAGGGCTGGTCTCTACTATGGGGAGATCAACGCTGCTGCAATCGATGCAGCAGGGATCAATTTAGCGGGTCTAGTGAAGACCTGCTAAATTGGCAGAGCGCTCTCCAGTCGATCCTGGTACTCCAGCTCTCCGAGAAGAGTAAGGGAAGTTGACCGGAGAGCATCTCCCATCGACTCAGCGCAGTGAAGACACTGGGGGAAGTCGACCTAAGTTACGTCGACTCCAGCTACATTATTCACGTAGTTGGAGTAACGTAACTTAGGATGACTTACCCCAGTAGTGAAGACTGACTGGGCAGAGGGACAGCCTTGGACAGCTCTTTTGGGCCGAAGGTGCACACATGGGTGTGTGTACAGAAAGTAACACAAGTAGAGGTGAGGTTCTGAAATTCAGTGGTTGAAACTTAACAGAGTTGATAAGAATAGCATCCCTTCACTTGATTCCTGTCTTCGCTGCTCTTTTATTCCCTTCTTCAATATAACTGAGTGTTGTTTTGCAGTTCTGATGACAGGGAACTGAAAAACTTAAGCTGGTGTAATACTTCTTTTGGTGTCAGTGCCTTGGTTGTATAATATTTCTTATGCTAACGAAAGGGAAACTGATTGTTAAAAGATGCCTGATAGCTTGTTAATGTTCTTGTGTTTGTGCAACTGTGACTTACGTTTTTATGAAAATTGTTGGAAGCAGCAGGAAGAACAAACTGGACCTGAAACCAAAACAAAATATCTGTCAGGAAGGCCAGCTCTTAATTGAAAACTAAATTTAATTTTAAAAGGGAGCACAAAATACTTGCCACTCTTAGCACAATATAAGAAACTTCAGTTCAGTTAACTGGAAAAGAGAAAGCAATCTTTAAAGAATCTTTGGTTAAATTTGCCTCTAAAAATATTGCAAGTTGAATGCTTGATGTTATAAATCAACAATGAAGTATTAATCTGGTTAACCTTGGCCTGGAATCCTTTTCTGCTTATATTTTTTTAGTCACAAGTGTCATAAAATAGTGCTGTGGAGGTTTACAGTTGGAGTTTGAGCACAGTCTGCAGGCCAGCTCCAAAAAGTCTGACTGTACTGAGTTATTCTAATGAGATAGCTGAGGTAAAACTCTTCTGGAGAGACAGGAAATGCTTGCCCATGACTCAGAACTACTTGGTGATTCCATTAAAAGTAACTTTAATTAGCATATTTTTCTGATCATATGAGTTGCAAAAAATCACATAGCCTCCACTGGCTGTGCAGCCATGGTATCAGTTTTATTCTGGATGGAGCCTGTCCATTAGAGTGACAAATGAAATGGATCATCTCATTCCAGCCTCTCTTTGTTCAGATGGCAAAGCCACCATGTGGTTTGGCATAAATGGAGGCTCATCTTCAAGGGATGCCCAGAATGGAAATAAAGGCACAATTCAGCACTCACTGAAGTCAATGGGAAGACCCATTTATTTAAATTTGAGTTGTATTGGGCCTTAGGAGGTGTAATACAGGTCTTGATTGAGATTCATTTGCATAGAAGCATGAGGAAACCTGTCTAGCACCTACCTGTATCTCTGTCTCAAGACAACAATAGTAGTACCTCCTTAATATAATGTAAGCATTTGGGGAGCTACTGTAAGTTGTGGCAACCTGCCTTGATTGCCTGTAGGCATCTTTGCAACTTGGAGCTACCCAGAGTAGCCATAGTGGTTTGCGCTATGATGTCACCCCCTTCTACTCCTGGTATGCCCCTCCCACTCTTAGCACTCTTGCCAGAATGGGACTTGTTGTCCTACACAGCGCCTGGACTGGGGGGAATTCTCCCTCAGTCAGTATAGAGCTTGTATTGCTCTTGTGTAGTGGATAGTGGCATACAGGACCCAAAGAATCCCTCCTATCTGAAAATGCGTAATATTATATTTCATTAGCCAATAGTCTGAACAATCATACATTTTTTAAACTAGCAAAATTGTAAGGGAAATTTTATATCGGTTATATCCTTGAGAGTTGAAGTATGAGGAAAGTAAATTTTAGGGACTAACTAGGTTGATTGTTTGCTTTTTTGTGCTGTTACAGTGCTGAGAAGACCAGCAAGGTGAAATGGGCAGAGCCCAGCCTTTAAATTGGAACCACAAAAGCAAAGAGACTATAAGTCCAACTCCATACATAACTATAATACAGTTTTTTTTAATTGAAGTTGTTTTTTTAATGGTAGCATGAAAAAAATGGAAAGGGAGTAAGTGAGATTGGGGAATCTCATCATGCTTTGGGGTTCAATACTACCTCAGACAGAGTTCGACTGAGCTGCTTTAGATTTAGCAGGATCATTTATGGTTCCAAGAAATCATTCACAGCACTCACCATAATAGCTCCCTTGGGTAATATAAACAGTACTGCAATGGAGTTTATTATACAATCACAATAGCAAATTTCTGGTACGTTTCCTTATAAAAAGTAGTTATTTGCATTCACAGTAGCTAATTTTTTTTAACCTCAAAATGTTGCCATTTTATAACATGAGTAATTTTTATTTACTATTGTTTGCGATTTTTTAATATTAAAAGCTTCTAGTCCACATTATGGATTAATTACAACATTTAATTTAATAAGCAATCAAACGTCAGAAATGAGTCTCTATATTTTTATACACATCATATATATCTAATAAGTCTATTTGCAAATAAAATATGGAGACAAGAAAACCAAATAGTATAAACCAAACTAACTTTTGCTTTTTGAAAAATCATAATGTAGTCCGTTTAGGACTGAAAAATATATTCAGCTGCCATTAGCCTGGGGAGTCACTAGCCAGGGAGAAAGATACCTGTGTGACAAAGCATCCAGAACAAAACTTCCTGAAATTTAATGCTGGGACTTCCAAAGAAAGTTAAGTGCCCAATTCTCATTGACTTTCAGTAGGAGTTGAGCACCAAATTCTCTCAAACTGCTTTGAAAATGCTAGCCTACAGGAATAGAACAGTGGTATTAGATTTGATTGCCATATATTGACAATCACAATTTTATTTCCTATATTTTTCAAAATGTAACTTACTATGTCTCCCATGCTTTTATTCTACCTTCATCCCCTCGCTTGCTTCTCTCCACTTATTCCTCTCTTTATTTTCCTGTAACAGACAATAATGTATATTTTCCTAGGATGTTTTTAGTGTCAGTGGCTGTCCTCTCAGCAGGGCCCCTTCTTAAACAGTCAAAAAAGTTCTAACTGCATTCTCAGTATACAGTCCTTTCATTTTTTCTTCACCAGGCTGGCAACAGAACTCATCAAACACAAAACTCCAGAAGTCCAAAACAAACACAGTTTTATCTCAATTCCAACTCTACAGTTTTCTGTTCCTTGGCTTTCCTAAACTTACTGCCAGGCCTCCTGCCTGTGTCAGTCTCAGGCATTTCTCTGAAGTGCGAGGGCATGTGCACACATACACACGCACATCTAGGGCCGGCTCTAGGTTTTTTGCTGCCCCAAGCTCCGAGAGCACAACTGCCCAAGCAACAAAAAAAAAAGGGAGGTGGCCGGAATTTCTTTTTTCTAATTTATCCCATCATGTTCTGTCCCTCCGGTCTCCCACATCTTCTCACCTGCCTTCTGATCCGCAGCCACCTGTTCAACATCTGCACACTCACACCTCACACAAGATTTAGCAAGTTGATCAGAAACACAATAGCCAGAGAACAAAATTAAGATGAAGGACAATTGTCTGCTTGAGAAGCCACATATCACTCCCCAAACACCTATTGAATATGGGGGTCAAATAGTTCCTGTTAGCAGCAGTTCAGCAAGTCAGTACTCTTGCTGTTATATTTTGTGCTCCAGTGTCTAAGTTTCAATTTAAAAAAATTAAACCCCTAGCCCCTTCGGCTCCAAAGATATCCGTTAGCATATAAGCCAGATGTAAATCGGTACAGCAATGTGTACCTGAGTCTCCAGACAGGCTGAAACGCTGTGGCTTTGAGAGGTGTGTACTGCCCCTTTTCATTGCATGGAGTGTTGACTCTGAACCCTAATTAAAACAATATAATATCAACATGCTGACTATTTTACTGCTACTCAAAACATGCAGGAAAGGAGAGTGACAATAATATTATAGAATCATAGACATGTAGGACTAGTTCAGTCCCCTGCACTCAAGGCAGGACTATATAATAACTAGACCAGGGGTTCTCAAACTGGGGGTCAGGACCCCTCAGGGGGTCACACGGTTATTACATGGGGGGTCACAAGCTGTCAACCTCCAACCTAAACCCTGCTTTGCTTCCAGCATTTATAATGGCATTAAATAAATAAAAAAGTGTTTTTAATTTGTATGGGGTGTCACACTTAGAGACTTGCTTTGTGAAAGGGATCACCAGTACAGATGTTTGAGAGCCACAGAACTAGACCATTCCTGACAGGTATTTCTCTAACATGTTCTTAAAAACCTCCATTGATGGAGATTCTACAGCCTCACTAGGCAGCTTGTTCCAGTGCTTAACTAAAGAAAGAAATGCACAGTCTACTATGGGTTGCATCAAAGTTGGCAGAGTTTGGGTGGTAGCAAAAAAAAGGTAGAATAACAACACTATTTTTCTTTTCAGTCTGACCACAGGGGAAAACGGAGGGTAGGTAGTTTGTCCTGGATTCTGCTCAGCAGCTTCGCCTTTTGTATCTTCTGTTAGCAGATACCTGATAAGCATGAAGCCCCTCCAACTCTTCCATCTGTTAGAAGGAAAAATTCTTTCTGGTCCCTCCCACCCCACAGGTTTCTGGCTGCTGCATGGATTAATGCCCCACACATATTGAATTCAGAGGTAGGCCAATGTTGATGGTGGCTCCAGGACTGAACCCTACCCTTCAGGCCACCAAAAGAAGTCTTCTAAAGCTGTAGAAACAATCCAGAAGCCAATTAAAAACATTAAGATGACTTGATATATTATATTAATTAACCTTAAGACAGTAATATGTCTGTCTCCCTTTCAAGAGAAATTTCAATTTGTATTCTGAGAGACAAGATGGGTGAGGTAATATCTTTTATTATTTTTTATTCTGTTGGTGAAAGAGACAAGCTTTGTGTAAGCTCAAACGCTTGGCTCTTTCACCAACAGAAGTTGGTCTAGTAGGAGATATTACCCTACTTTGACTTTAATTTTATTGAGAGACAGTCTCTTAACTACAACGTTTTAGTAACTGTTATTCATATGGTAGTATTAAAAAGTGGACCTCTTCTTCAATAGTGGTGAAGGTGAGAAAGTTTTTCCTAATATCTAACCTAAACCTCCCTTGCTGCAGATTAAGCCCATTGCTTCTTGTCCTACCTTCAGTGGACATGGAGAACAACTGATCACTGCCCTCTTTATAACAGCCCTTAACATATTTGAAGATTGTTATCAGGTCCCCCCTCAGTCTTCTTTTCTTAAGACTAAACATACCCAGTTTTTTTAACCTTCCCTCATAGGTCAGGTTTTCTAAACCTTTTATCGTTGTTGTTGCTCTCCTTTGGACTCTCTCCCCTTTGTCCACATCATTCCTAAAGTGTGGCACCCAGAATGGTACACAGTGCTCCAGCTGAGGTCTCACTAGGGCTGAGTAGCATGGGACAGTTACCTCCTGTGTCTTACATACAACACTCCTATAAATACACTCCAATGTGATATTAGCCTTTTTCACAACTGTATCACATTGTTGACTCATTAAACTTGTCATCCACTGTAAACCCCAGATCCCCACTTAGTGTATTTGAATTTTTCCTTCCTAAGTGAAGTACTTTGCACTTGTCTTTATTAAATTTCATTGTGTTGATTTCAGACTGTTTCTTCAATTTGTCACGGTCATTTTGAATTCTAATCCTATGCGCCAAAGTGCTTGCAACCCTTCCCCTCTTGGTGTCCTCCGCAGATTTTATAATCTCCACTCCATTATTCAGTTAAAATATTGAATAATACCAGACCCAATATTGACCTCTGCAGGACCCCACCAGTTATGCCTTTCCAGTTTGACAGCAAACTATTGATAATTACTCTTTGAACATGGTCTTTCAACCAATTGTGCACCCACCTTATACTAATTTTATCTAGACCATATTTCCTTAATTTGCTTATGAGGCTGTCATGTGGGACTAAAGCCTTACTAAAAGGAAGATATGTGATGCTTACTGCTTCCCCGCATCCACTAGGCAAGTAACCATGTCATAGAAAGAAATTAGGTTGTTTTGGCATAATTTGCTCTTGACAAATCCATGCTGGCCATTCCTTATCACCCTGTTATCCTCCAGGTGCTTACAAATTGATTGTTTAATAATTTGTTCCAGCATATTATCAGATATTCACGCATATTGCAGTGTTGGAGAAGATGCTGTTGTTATTTATATAATATTTATACAACAACATAGGTATGCATAGAGCTTTGCAGGCAAATAAAAATGTCAGGCCCTTGCCCCAAGGAACACACAGTCTATAGCCTTCCATTGAGATAGGATAGTCAGAGGAAAATAGCTTGCACACACTCATGCTCTCTCACACACATATATGTGATCTCTCTCTCTCCTACTTTTCATAATAATACTTGTAACTGATTCTCCATGTAATAAGCTTCTTTATGTAAACAAAGAATGTTTAAAGAAACATGGAAACTGGAATGTACTTAGAAAATAGGGTGCTATAGAAAACCCTAAGAGAGAAATTCAAAAACTTCTGAAGGGAAGGGAGTAAAATGATAATTATGCAGTGTGTACTTTATACTTCTGAATTTACTTTGCTACCTGACTAATTTTTCAGCCTCATTTCCCATCCCAAATAACAGAGTTTTGAAATTTTGTGGAAACTTACTTTGGTTCTGCTTATTTGCTTTTTCAGACTTGTTGCTGGTAGTGGTTGCCTGGAAGTACTTGTGTAGAAAAGTCCAAGTTGAGAAAGACAGTTGGGCAGGGCTTGGATGTGATAGGACTAAAACAAACACAATACACCCTTGTTCTCCTCCTTCACCTTCCACTCTACACACACAACCAAGAGGTTTATTGCATTCTTTTTAGATTTATGTTAGATATACTCTGGAAACCCTAACAGCTTTCTCAAACTTGCCTGTTAACTTTTCAATAATGGCATGAAGCCCCAGGAATATAAACCTTCCCAAGTTGATAAAAGCTGTAATGATGCCGACAGTTCTTGTTTACATTATAGCTTTGTTCACAGCTTGTTTTAATACACTGAAAATCAATTCCATTTACTTCACTGCATACATAAAACAGCGTTACTGTGACATTACCCAGAGGATACTTATCTCAGTTTTGCTGGCATCAATCCTGGAGGTTAGAAAAATCCCACTACATCAGCTTTTAAAATGGGACATTTCTCCAAGAAATACTTGCTTGTGTGTGTTTTGAGGCGTGTAAAATGTACATACGTTCACAATTGTTTAGAAAGAGTTTTCCTTGAAATCATACATCAACTATTATAAAAAATTATTACAATAACAACAAAAAAATCACTCCTTATTGTTTTGCAGTAGATTGCAGGACAGTGCTGGTTTCGTACAGTCTCATCTGCCAGAGTTTGGTTTTGCAAAAACAAAACCAGGGTGGCTCCAGTCTCAGCTCTATTGCAGCCAGATCCCCAAAAGACAGGAGCATGGGGAGGTCAATTAAATTGTTTGCTCTCTATTTTTCAGGCAGCCTTATTCAGAATCTCTGGTTAGACAAAGGGTTTTATTGTCATTTAGAGTGTCTGTGTCTGGTGTGTGCATGAGAGAGATCATGTGTGAAGACTTTGTTCTGGGAATTTAATGTGGAGATTTGTGCCTGTGAACTGCTGCAATTTTTGGAGATTTGTATTTGTATTTTGTCCACAGAACATTAGGTTGGGAATAAGATGAAAATGTCCACTATTACTACTCCAGTGTAGCTCCAACCATTTATTTGGAAAAATTCAGCCCCCTGGTTTTACCTTTAGACATATATGAACGTGCTTACATGTAGAATGTTGCTGGTAAACCTAACCTGTGACACCGTATGTGGGGAATAGTTATTCTGACGTCTCCTGGGCAAGCTTTCTCTTTTCCATTGGACAAAAAAGGTCACCTGATTTCCTGACTACGTCATAGCAAGTTATGGCAGAGACCTGACCAGAATTAAAGGAACAAATTCCTGTTAGTTTTAGATTGACCCTTTTCCTGACAGTGGATATCTCAGCAGGTTTGTTTTGTTGCTTTGGAGATTAATTTTTGGTGGTGAGTCTTGAACTGTCCTCCAGTGGTTCTAGTCATACTTATAATTTACTCCGAAAGTGGTAGTATACAATTCTGTCTCATCAGCAACAAGTTTCATATGCAGCCTGCCTCAAGAATTTATCACATGTTCATAAGACTTATCATTATGCTAATGAAATTCAGCTAGGTACTTCTTGCTCCATTAGCCTTGCAGGTCTGTGCTTTGGAAGACTTACTGGGCTCTTATTGCCAACTGGATTCATCACAGCTATCTCATCCCAGAGTGGATAAAAATCAATAATTTATTTTTATTTAAATAGGATTTTTTTGATAAAATGCTTTTTGAGGAAAAAACATATCTAAAGATAGTTTTAATTAAGATGCATTGTAGCTCAAAGATATCTCAACATGGAATAGAGATTATAAGTTCTAATTCTGTAGTATGAGACAATATATTCATGTAACATTTAAGAAAAGTTTTGTAAATGAGTTCCAATAGTTCATGCATTAGGGACCCAATGTTATGGGGTTCCACAGGCTTCTGTAGAGATTATTTAGGTTAATCTTTCCATCTACCCAATGGGACTCAGTGCTCAGTCTAGAAGATACCATCACAGATGCTTAGTTTTGCCATTCTCAAACTGTGGATTTGTGTCTCCAGAGGTAACGTGCTCATTAACAGCAAAAATGTTTTAAATAAATAAATAATAGAGAGAGGAGAGAAATAACAGACCTCAACTCTATTGTCCCTCTGCAAATTTGTGTACACAGAGTCAATCCCCTACCTCTCTCTAAAAGTGAAAAGTTTCAAAAAGTTCAATGAATAGAAGATTGTTGGGGTGGAATAGAACTGGACAAGGAGAAGAAGTCTGGAGATAAATGTGAGAAGTGAGGGACATACACTTGTTTTGTTAAAATGTTATGTTTGCCATTGAAGAAAAAAATCCAAAATACTTAACGTTGTTGTGTTAGTTAAATAAAACAATTTAAATGTCTGTCTGGTGATGTTCTCCTCCTAATTCAGCATGGCAAGAAAATCCTCCAAATATTAATGATTAACCTGTTGAATTGGAGATAGTTCATCTCCCAAATGACTTCGTAAATATGTGTTTCAATTACCTTCTGTAAATGAAATAACCAAACAATCATTCATTTTCTGATATAGCTGTAAAACTAATCTGAAAAGTTTTCAGAATAAATCACTGTTTAAAAATGTATAGTGTGTACCTTCAAATAATCAAACCTACATCTATCTCTGAGTTGTGAAGACTATGTATTAAGGTTGTAACAACCAACAAGAATGCACTTTTATGTAGAAAACCATGATTAAATAGCGTCTTCCTGACTAGTGATTTAAATCAAATCCATCGTGTCTCATCCACCACTTTGGAGACAGTAAGAAGTATTGCAGTTCAATAGAAGTCATGGCTCTAAGAATGCTCTTTCCTTCTTCTTGTCCCCCCACCCTCTTAGTGCATTTTCTTGGCATAGAGTTCTACAAAATCTATATGCCAATTTTTATTTGAAATTATAGAAATTCAACTTGCAGAATTGTTCCCTGGCGAAGGTGGAAGTATTCTTTTCTAATCCTACTGGACTGTTTGATTACTTGCAAAAAAAAAAAAAATACAGCCCAAAGATGTGAAAATATATTTTTTTAAATAGCAATGACTAAGGCTACATTTTAGTCATGGGTATTTTTAGTAAAAGTCATGGACAGGTCACGGGCCATAAACAAAAATTCACGGGCCTGTGACCTGCCCATGACTTTTACTAAAAATACCTACCGTGATTAAAATTTGGGCGAGGGGGGGTTTGCTCTGGAGAGGGCAGTCCGGATGCTGGGGGAGAGGAGGTCAGGCTGCAGCACACAGCCCGGGACTCCCACTGGTGCTGGGGGAGGGAGGGTTGGCGGGGTTCCCTACCTGGCTCCCCATCCCTGCAGCTCCTGGGCAATGGAGGCAGGAGCCAGGGCAGGGGCTCCTCCGCTGCTCCTACCACAAGTGCCAGCTGCTACAGCTCCCATTGGCCGGGATCCGCAGCCAATGGGAGCTACAGGGGCAGGTCCTGCCGGCAACAGTAGCGCACAGCGTGGAGACAGCCCCCCCACACCTCAGGCAAGTGCCCCACCAAACCCTTCCCCTAGCCCTGAGCCCCCTCTCACACACTCAAACTGCTGGTGCTGGCCACTGCAGAAGTCACGGAAAGTCACAGAATCCGTGGCTTCCGTGACCACCATGACAGATTCACAGCCTTACCCTTGAAATCATTCCAGACACTTGAGACATCCAAACTAGACTAAAATTAGTTTTGGTCTGTCCTGTTTTCAGAAGGTGATCTAACGCACATAGCTTTTAACTTTGGTTATGAAGATTATAGACTTGGGACAACAAAGAGAGTATTACATGTAAATGAGGAGGGATTTTAGCTGGCAAGGACAAATGACATGTTTCTTGGACTTAGAGTGGGCAGAGTGAGGCATGCAGCTCAAACTATGAGACCAAAAATGGGTAGTTTTGCATACGACAAAGTTTCTCAAATGTGTTCATTGTGTGGACCACATCTTCATAGAGCACCCTGCACAATAGGACCCTGGCTTCTGAGTGCTACCCAAACACAAACAATAAATATCATACTAATAGACGCTTCTCCTCTCAGTCATGAACACATGGGGTCACCTTCCCTCACATTTGTGATTATACCACATTCTTGTGGCACTTGCTCACATGGTAAAGTAATAGGAGTACAGTTAGTTTGTATTTTAGCCATTTTTAATGATGATGTTTGTCCTTTTTGGAAAAGACTTAATAAGTCACCTAACCCCCTTTCTCTGTTGCTCTTGGACATGTTGCCCACCTGTCTTGTTCCCTGTTAGCCTTCAGTTGTAAACAATCTTCCACCAACTGCAGTTTCATTAAAAACTGCTACCTCAGAGGATAGGTCTTGTTTCCTGACTTCTTCCTTCACAGACAGCAGTCAGTAGTAGACGCAGCTAGGCTGGCTCCTCCTCCATGTATCCATATTCCACAGGAACAAGGAGAAAGACAGGCCAGTTCCCCAAGGACTGCTAGCAAGTGCTCTGAATGCACCACTGGTTGACCAGTGTAATTTGGAAACTGTTGCTATATAGATCTCAGTATTCTGTTGCTTTCTTGGGGTCTGCTTAGTGGAGCCTGCTGTACTGTTTATTTAAGCAAGTGTATTATTTTACTTTTCTTTTATGATTTCTTCTCTCTAATTCTATTGTGTCAAAAAATCTCTTTTTTAAATTAATCTTGGATACTGTTAGCTGAGAACAGGCACTGATGGGTGCCTTGGAGAGTAACTAAACTTTGGGAAAATGTATCAGGACAGAATGAGTTATTGGCTACAAGGTCAAGATGAAAGAGATTGTGCTTGCCTTCCTGAAGAGCAGCACACAGAGGTTGGTCAGAACTAGGGTTGCCAACTGTCTCATCGCACAAACCCAAACACCCTTGCCTTGCCTGTGCCTCGCCCCTTCCCCAAGACCATGCCCCATTCCCACTCCTTTTCTGAGGCTCAACCCCCACTCACTCCAGCTCCCCTTCCTCCGTCTCTTGCTCTCCCCCACCCTCACTCACTTTCACTGGGGTGCAGGCTCTGGGCTGGGGGTGGGGGCAAGGAGTTTGGAGTGTGGGCGGGGCTCTGGGCTGAGCCTGGGGCAAGGTGTTGGGGTGTGAGAGGGAGTTTGGGGTGCAGGCTCTGGGAGGGAGTTTGGGTGTGAGAGCGGGTTCCGACCTGGGGCAGGGGTTTCAGGGTGCAGGCTCTGGGAGGGAGTTTGGTTGCGGGAGGGGGTTTGGGGTGGAGGCTCCAGAAGGACAGCACTTACCTCAGGCTGCTCCCGGAAGCAGCCACATATCCAGCCGCAGCTCCTAGGTTCACAGGCAGCTCTGCATGCTGCACCTGCTGCAAGCACTGCCCTCGGAGCTCCCATTGGCTGCGGTTCCCTGTTCCCAGCCAATGGGAGCTATGGAGTTGGTGCTCGGGGTTGGGGCAGCACATAGAGAGCCCCTGGCTGCGCCTCCTCCTAGGAGCCACTGCCAGACAACCCAGCTGCTTCTGGGAGCGGCACGGAGCCAGGGCAGGTTGGGAGCCTGCCTTGTGCCAATGGACTTTTATGGCCTAAAATCTCCTGAATTGGCGTGAGTCGCCTCCAGGAGATAGAGCCCGATAACAGGAGCATCCCCGCCAAACCAGGAGGGTTGGCAGCCCTCATCAGAACCATTGTGGTTTTATTCCAAAGTTAAGAATGTTAAAATAAGTTGGCATTACTCCACTTTTTCCACTTAGGTTGTAACACTAGGCAAGTAGTACTTTTGGAGTCCTGTGTATTTCAAAAGTATCACTAACAGCATTATGGCTCTGTAGTCTTTCGGTGTAAGTCCTTTCAGGATTGGACTTAAATGCTTGCGTTTATTTTAAAAAGCCACCCCTTTTTAACACTGACCGGAAAACAACAGGTGCTTTTATGTTCCTTGTCAGCGTGCAGATCCCAAGTATGCCATGATACTGTGGCTGTTTTTTCCTGATGTCAGCAGAGAGGTATTGCCAGGAGCTTGTTACACACACATACCTTGCTAATAATGCACCTTGTGCCTATCACTATAGCAACTCCACTGAAAAATACCTCAGCAGACACTCAAATTCATTTCTAGAAAACAAATTGCAGCTATAATTAACTTTTTAAATTTGGTCTGTAAGATTAATTTACTCAGACCAATGTGATCGTATTTTAAAGTAACGGTATGCAATTTGCCATTTTGTCTGTTTTGTTACATGCTTAGCTGAATAAGTGCAATATGGTGAGAGGCCTTAACTACAATACATTTAATCCAAATAAAACAAGTCTCAGTAAATGATACACCCCCAGGGCCGTGTAGTTTTGACCTAAATTGTGTACAGAGTTGCTGCTTCTGCTAGCTGTGCACTATACTACTACTCTGAGGTAGCTGTGGTTTTTCTGGCTTTGCACTGGGTCTAATGCCAGTTGCCAGGAAATTCCAAATAAAAAGGTCATTTTTACTATTGTAAATTGAGAAATTAATAAATGAAGAAAATATCTATTTTAGAAGCACAGTTGTTGTCAAGATTTTTTTTTTTAAGGGAAAGGTCCAGTATTTGAAAACAACTTCCTAGAATACATCTGCAAAATGTGTGCACGCAGCAGTTTGTTGTGCACAGAAAACGGGTAATTGCATTGCAGAAGCTCATTCTAGAGTTTTGTGCATGCATGCCTTTGGATGGGCTTACAAATTTTGCAATGCCATTTAGGAGGCTTCTTTGAAAATTTAGCACAGAGAGCCAAGAGGTGAAACAAGTATCCAGGAATGTACAATTTGCCTACAGTAATTGTCTTTTCCTAGCATTTAGGTCCTCATTGTGCAGCACCTTGCTCAGATTTTTGTATGCTTTACATTGAGTTCCTGCTGGATTGGGGTTTAAGGCCCTAATTCAGCAAGGTATTTGAGCATATCAGTATTCCTATTTGGATTAAATTAGACGTGCTTAAGTACTTTGCAGAATCAGGTCCTTAATGACCAGTTTAACAACAAAAAAGAATGAAGAACTGAATTTTCCCATGATATTTGGGAACCTGGAAACTGCTTATCTAAAATAGCCTGGATTTGCTGACTTTCAGAGCATTCAGTGTAGCCCATTTGTTTTACTCGGCCTCAGAGCAGAGTTAGGGTGTCTGAAGTACTAGCTAATGTATTGGAGTGGGCTATTTGTATTTAGAATTGTTGCTTGATAGAAGAGGGAAGATGACTGAAATTTGTATTTAGTTTTGTAATTTTAAATAATCACCACGGTGCCCCCAGCTTGTGTATGCAGTATTGCCAACCTAAAATTTTACTATGAGCCTCATGCTATTTCATGTATTTTTAATGTCCCAGCTCCTGGAGGCAGATGACGACATGAGAAATCTCAGCTTTCATTTAAAAAATACAGTAAGCTTACAACCTGCATAGCTATTGAGGAAAGTTTAAAGATATGATTCAAGCATACTCTGTAGGTTCAAAAAGCAGAGAGCAAATAGAAAAAACAAAACAAAAATGTATTGGGTTTTTTTTGCAAATGTCATGATTTTAAAGAAAATCTCATGATTATTTGGGGCTGTCTTGTGATTTTCGAATGGTTGAGATTGGCAGTACTGTTATGGATGTTTCTTGTTATTCTAAATCAAAAGATTATCAATAAAATAAATTTGGAATGTTCTCTAGGTTTACAACAGTTATAATAATAGTCAGATTTGAAAACTGTACATGTTGGGATTTACTTTTTAACATAGTGCAATTTTTTCTTTTTTTTTTAATGTGAATTTTCATAATCTCACATTTCACTTACACAGCCCCCCATAACATTTAGAAATACTCAGTCTAACGACAAAGTACTAGACAATTCTGAGTTAAGAGAATCAGACCATCATTTTTAATTTAAACAAGTCTTGGGAATAAGAAAAGAAAGGGAGAGTCCGTTATGTAATGTTAAATAATATAAAACTATACTGTTGTTATACAATTAATTAAAACAATAGTAATATTGATAATGATTATTTATTGTAATGACACTCAGTAGTGTCTAAGCACTCCCCAGTACAAATAAAAAGACATGATTCCTCCTCAAAGAGCTTACAGACATTTCAGACATGATGCAGAGAGGGGTTAACAAAACAATAGGGACAGGTAGGGAAGAAAGGACCATGTCAACTTCAATAATGCCATGTACCTACTCAACAAAGGTTGTGTACTGTGTTTTAAATAAAGTTAATTAATAAACAAAATAAGTAGATGACTTAGTCAGTTTATTGCAGAGGTTTTCAAACTGTGAGGCATGCCCCACTAGGGGGGTGTGAAGGAACGTTCGGGGGGGTCAAGTGGCGACGCCAGGTGGCTTGGGCCAGCCTCGTGTGGTAGGGCTCGGGGAGGGAGCGCCACCTCCACCCCCTGACTCACCTCAGCGACTCATCCAGCCTGTGGGTCAGTGTCAACATCTGCCGCAGCCACACCAATTTCCGCTCCTGGAAACCTCCACACCCAGTGCTGGCTCCTCCCCTAGAAACTGTCACATGACTTTTCCCTCACCCTGAAAACCTGAGGGGGGGAAGGAGCAAGTATAATGTCTATTTTTGTCTCGGTTGGGGGGGCACAACCAAAAATTGTAATTCAGAGGGTAGGTCTCCGCTCAAAAAGATTGAAAACCGCTGGTTTACTGCATTGGAGAAGATGTGGGTCTTCAGGAGGGATTTAATAAGGAAATGGCACTCACTCTACAGAACAGCACAGGAAAGAAATTCTATGTTTCACTGCTGCAGGCGGATCTCCTGTTGCAGGATCTGGGGAAAGATATGTGAGCTTCCTCAAAGTAATGCAGAAGAGCGATGTTATCATAATATTGCATGAAAAAGGAAGTGCAGCTGATCATTAACAAAAGAGTGAAAGTGATTGTACACAATGTGTGATCAAGTCCAGAAATTAAACAAAAATATTGTTCTTCTTCGAATGCTGGTCCCTGTGTTTATTCCACTATGGGTGTGTGCATGTGCTCCACACACCCAGCACTGGAGAATTCTTGAAAGCAGTGTCAGTTGGTTCCAAGCATGTGCCCCTGCCTTCCTCATTTTTCCAACCAAAAGTACAAAGGGTGAGCTGGACCAGCTGCCTCTCCAGTTCTTACCACATCGTCTGGGTTGGAACCTCCAGTGTCCAGAGCTTTCCTTCAATTTCTTCAATCTGTAAAATATTACAGAAATTGTCTTAGTGCCTTTTTGTGTATAGTTCTCTATAGATAGTAAGGGTTTATTAGTTTTTATAGCTTTTAGCAGAGCTTTTTCTAGTTAGAGTCCCTGCTTTGGGGAACTCCCCCTCCCCTGTACCCCATTATGGGTATTGGACTATGCCCAGAACTCTGGGCTTCAAAAGCTGTGTTCTGCCCCCACTCCTTCTCAGTCAGCGACCACCACTGGTGCTGTTTGTACTGTCATAGGGAGACGCAGCTAGGTGTAACATCTGCCACTCTTTCCCTTACCCTACCCGTAAGAAGAAAGAAACTCTGTCTTAGAAAACACCTCATGGAAGAAGGCCATATCTGACCCAGACCGAGGAACCCCCCCCTGTACATCTGCCTGAATCGACATGGAGCATGCCTCCCACCATGAAGTCCGACTCTGCTGCAGGGGAATCTATACCCACAGCCCTCTCCTCCCCCGGTCGGGTCTCGTTGGGGAGGCAGAGAATGCTTGCACAAGCATAAGAGCAGGTCTCCCCCTAAGTCTGCTTCAAAGACATCCAGCACAGCTCTCCGCATTCAACTCCTGAGGATTTAGTGTTTCCTAAGTCTGAGGGCCACAACTCTAAATTCCATAAATCCCAGGGCTTGACTGGTACCAGACCCCCTACCAGCGACATCATCTCCACTGGTACCCTCCAAGTCAAAAAGTCAGTATCTGTCCGTTCTGACACAATCACCGCTTCTGCCACCAGTGGTACCCTTGCAATCTAATACTCCAGCCACATGGAGCCTCCCAGTCCCTCCTCTAGGCCTTCAACATGACTGCTTCAGAACCTTTATGCCAACCAGGGAATTTCCATTATTTATTATTATTTGTTTGTTTATATTACCATAGCACTTAGAAGACATGACAATGAAAATCCCCCACTGCCCTTTTAGGATAGTTTCCAGAGAGACAAAAGGGACTTTTCCTGGGCCAAGGATCTGGACCATCTAACAAAGTGCCTTTAAATCATTGTCCCTTTAAAATGACGCAGGTGCATATTGTTACATAGCTTATTTAAACTCCCACTATGCCAGTCGCAGTCCACAACTGAGGTTTTTTAAAGTGGGCCACAGCAAATTGATTATGCTACTTAGAGGTTGGTTCTTCAAAAATTTCTCCTCCTCATGAGCTCCTACTGTATTTGGGAATGTAGTGGATATAATGCTCTCTTGTATTTACAGCTCATTCAGTCCTATGAATGAAGATTTCCTTTCCTGAGGCCTAACAAAAAAGCCAAAGCTACTTGTGTTTTGGACTGCTGGTTTGTTGGTTGGTTTTTAGTGTTTCAAGCTCGTTGGGGGTGTTTTTGGTTTGTTTTTAAAAATTGGTATTTCAGAAGCTCCAGTTTGTTCACTCTGTTCTCAGTATAAAAACCCAAGGGCCTGATCCAACTCTCATCAAATCCTTTGGCTTTTCAACTGAAATTAGTGAATTTTTTCAGTGGTTTCAGGATAGCTCTGGAGCTATCTGTTAAATCTGTCTGAGATTTGCTGTTCAAAATATCTTTCTGGATTGGTGGTGTTTTCTTTGATTGCAAATTTATTTTCACTTTAAGCTCTTATGATAAAACCACAAAGAGGACAATCTGATAATTGCTCTAGCTCCCTCCGTGGCCTAATAGATTAATTCTTGTATGTTTTTATTCTTGTGTTCTACTTTAAAGCAAAGGTGTTTTGTTTCCATCTTTGTTCATAACCATTTACTTACATTATTTTTTTAACAAGTGATTCAAAGTACGGCTGTCAAGCGATTAAAAAAATTGTGATTTAAAAAATTAATCACGAGTAATTGTGCTATTAATCAATTTATCGTGCGATTAATCGCACTGTTAATAATAATAGAATACAATTTATTTAAATATTTTTCGGTGTTTTCTACATTTTCAAATATATTGATTTCAGGTACAACACAAAATACAAAGTGTACAGTGCTCACTTTATATGTATTTTTTATTACAAGTATTTGCATTGTAAAAAAAAAATAGTATTTTTCAGTTCACCTAATACAAGTACTGTTGTGCAATCTCTTTATCATGAAAGTTGAATTTACAAATCTAGAATTATGTTTAAAAAAAACTGCATTCAAAAATAAAACATTGTAAAAATTTAGAGCTTGCATGTCCACTCAGTCCTATTTCTTGTTCAGCCAATTGCTCAGACAAACAAGTTTATTTACATTTGCAGAAGATAATGCTGCCCACTTCTTGTTTACGTCACCTGAAAGTGAGAACAGGCGTTCGCATGGCACTGTTGCAGCCGGCGTCTCAAGATATTTACGGGCCACATTAATATGTCCCTTCATGCTTCAACCACCGTTCCAGGGGACATGCATCCATGCTGATGATGGGTTCTGCTCAATAATAGTCCAAAGCAGTGCGGACCAACACATATTCATTTTCATTACCTAAGTCAGATGCCACCAGCAGAAGGATGATTTTCTTTCTGATGGTTTGGGTTCTGAAGTTTCCGCATCGAAGTGTTGCTCTTTTAAGACTTCTGAAAGCATGCTCCACACCCCGTCCCTCTCAGATTTTGGAAGGCACTTCAGATTCTTAAATCTTGGGTTGAGTGCTGTAGCTATTTTTGGAAATCTCACATTGGTACTGTGACAGACCCAGACCAATGGGGTACAGGAGTCTGGTAGAAGGCAAATATACTGGCCACTGGATGAATAGTTTTCTGTTCCCTGAGTGACCAGAGCAGGGGCTGCCCTAGAGCAATCAAGAACCTGCTAGAACCAATTAAGACAGGCAAGCTAATTAAGACAGGCAAGCTAACTGGAGCCAATTAAGAACTTACTAGAATCAATTACGGCAGGCAGGCCAGTCAGGACACCTGGTTTAAAAAGGACCTCCCATCAGTTAGTGGGGGGA
The DNA here is from genome assembly GCF_965140295.1 of Lepidochelys olivacea. Taxonomy (NCBI): domain Eukaryota; kingdom Metazoa; phylum Chordata; order Testudines; family Cheloniidae; genus Lepidochelys; species Lepidochelys olivacea. The sequence continues at coordinate 95,880,434 of NC_140415.1, forward strand.
TGTGCAAGGAGCAGGGAGTGAGAAGGCGTGCTGCTGGAGGACAGAGGAGTACAAGCGTGATCAGGCTTCAGGAGGAAGATCCTGCAGTGAGGATAAAGAAGGTGTTGGGAGGAGGCCATGGGGAAGTAGCCCAGGGAGTTGTAGCCATCACGCAGCTGATACAGGGGACATTGTAGACAGCTGCTATCCTCAGGGCCCTGGGCTGGAACCTGGTGTAGAGTGTGCGCCCGGCTTCCCCCCATCCCCCAAACTCCTGATCGGACACAGGAGGAGGTGACCTAGTCTGTGAGAAACAGAGGGTGGGACACAGAGACTGCGGGGATTGTTCTCCGTTTCCCCCATGCTGGCCAGTGATGAGGTTAGCTGAGTGAACGTCCAGTTTGAGCCTCTAGCAGAAGCAGCCAAACTGAAAGCTGCCGTGAACCTCTGAGGCGAGCACATCCGCCAAAAAGCACAGGACCCACCAAAGCAGAGGAGGAACTTTGTCACAGTACCTTCTTTGCGTTTTGTCAAATCTGCAGTGAAAGGGTTCTTAAAATGAACAACATGTGCTGGGTCATTATCCGAGACTGCTATAACATGAAATAGATGGCAGAATGCAGGAAAAACAGAGCAGGGGACATACAATTCTCCCCCAAGGAGTTCAGTCACAAATTTAATTAACACGTTAATTTTTTTAATGAGAGTCATCAGCATGGAAGCATGTCCTCTGGACTGGTGGCTGAAGCATGAAGGGGCATATGAATATTTAGTAAATCTGGCATGTAAATACCTTGCAATGCTGGCTACAAAAGTGCCATGCAAATGCCTGTTCTCACGTTCTGGTGACATTGTAAATAAGAAGAGGCAGCATTATCTTCTGTAAACATAAACAAACTTGTTTGTCTTAGCAATTGGCTGAACAAGAAGTAGGACTGACTGGACTTGTAGGCTCTAAAGATTTACATTGTTTTTGTTTGAGTGCAGTTATGTAAGAAAAAAGTCTATATTTGTAAATTGCACTTTCACGACAAAGAGATTGCACTACAGTACTTGTATGAGGTGAACTGAAAAATTCTATTTCTTTTGTTTATCATTTTTACAGTGCAAATATTTGTAATCAAAAACAATATATACTTTGATTTCAGTTACAACACAGAATAGAATATATATGAAAATGGAGAAACATCCAAAATATTTAATAAATTTCAATTGGTATTCCATTACTTAACAGTGCGATTAAAACCGTGATTAATCACGATTAATTTTTTTTAGTTAATTGCTTGAGTTAACTGCCATTAATCAACAGCCCTAATTCAAAGCAACTAGAACTATTCTATTTATTCCTTAACTAGGTTTGTCTCAAAAGGTAAAAGCACCTTTAAAAGTAACCACCTAGAGAAAATCTATTCAGCATTTTCAGTGTTTAGTGATATGCCTAAAAGATAATGGGGTATAAAAAAAAGAGATGAAAAATCCATGCAGTCACAGACTCAGCATAGGTCAGAGCAGCTTCAGGGTTGCTTTAACTTATTCCTGGGTGCCTGTGGACCAGGGGATCATTCTTGCAGCCATAAATAGTCACATGCACAAGGACATTCCAGCCACGTTCCATTCTCCTAGCCATCTACACTGGGCACATTCCTGGGTGGTCAGATCCACTTGGTTTATGGCCTCCTTGCACCAGCAAAACAGCACAAAGAGCCTATACCACGGTGGTGAATTGCCCTATGCTTGAAAGTGCATCTCTTACTCAGGAGCTATTTGATGTCTCCAAGTTAATGAAACCAACACCGATACTGCTTTTCTTTATTTCATTTCTATTTTATGGCCATATGTGCCCTTTAAACCACAGCAGAGGCGAGTCTTACGTGCCAATTACGGGTAGTCCTTACTAACAGTGAGCCTGTTGCGGTACCAGATTATTTGCCAAACTAGTGGGAGGTGCTGCAGGCTAAGTTTAGATATGCTCTAGCTCACCCAGAAGGTATGGGCTTCATGCAGGAATTCTTGGTGAAATTCTACAGCCTGCATAGTGCAGACAGTCACACTAGATGATCATAATTAAGGTTAAGATTTAGTCATGGGTATTTTTAGTAAAAGTCATGGATAGGTCATGGGCAGTCCATGACTTGTACTATATACCCCTGACTAAATCTTGGGTGCTCCGGTGGGGGTGCTCCAGGTGCGCCACGGGTGCTCTGGGCCAGGGGATGGTGGCGCACACCCCAGGACCGCTGCTGGTGCTCGCAGAGTGGGAGGAGGGGCCGAGAATGCTGCTGCGGGCAGTGGCCTGAGACTACCCCAGCTGCAGCAGCAGGTGCGGCTCGCTTGGGGGCCACAAAAGCTGCTCAGGGCAGCCCTGGGGTCAGTCGCACTGGCCGCTGCAGAAGTCATGGAAGTCCCAGAAAGTCATGAAATCCATGACTTCCGTGACAGACTCACAGCCTTAATCATAATGGTCCCTTCCGGCCAGCGTGGATTTGATTTAAATCAAATTGATTTAAATCATTATTTAAATCACTAGTCAGGAAGATTCGATTTAATCATGGATTTCTACATAAAAGTGCATTCTTGTTGGTTGTTATGACCTTAATAAATAGTCTTCACAACTCAGAGATAGATGTAGGTTTCATTTTTAGAAGGTACACACTATGCATTTTTACAGTGATTTATTGAGAAAATTTTTCAGATTAGTTTTACAGCTATATCAGAAAATGAATGATTGTTTGGTTATTTCATTTACCTAAAGTAATTGAAGCAGATATTTATGAAGTCATTTGGGAGATGAACTATCTCCAATTCAACAGGTTAATCATTAATATTTGGAGGATTTTCTTTCCGTGTTGTATTAGGAGGAGAACATCACCAGACAGACATTTAAATTGTTTTATTTCACTAAAACAACAACATTAAGTATTCTGGATTTTTTTCTTCAACAGCAAACATATAATATTTTAACAAAACAAAGCATATGAATTTTTGAATTTAGTTAAACATTCAAGTTTTTTAAAATCAGGTTTGCTTTTGTTAAAATTGTTTTTAACTAAAATAGTTAAATGAAATATATATATTTTTTAAAAACAAAAATTAAATCGACTTTGTCAGCCAGGTCAACATGAGAAACTTAAAATATTGGCTTCTTCAGCTAACTCCGTCATCTTCACCTTCATTTTCCTCTTTGTTCATAATCTGGAAAAGAAAAACAAGCTTTCCTGCTTTTTCAGGTCCCAAACGATTTCTCAATTTGGAATGAATTAGTCCAAAGGAAGAAAATATTCTTTCTACACCAGCAGAAGAAGCTACTGCTGTTTAAAGTGAGATTATCACTTCAACAGTCTCTGAATCCAAGTGCTGAAGTGACTTCCACCAGTTCACTGGTGTGACTTTCTTTAAAATATCATCAGCAAACATGTATTTCTTGAATGGTTCTTATTACCAAACTGGGTCTCTTTTACAGCTTGTCCCTCCCTTCTCACATTTATCTCCAGACTTCTCCTCCTTGTCCAGATCTATTCTGCCCCAACAATCTTCTATTCATTGAACTTTTTGAAACCTTTCACTTTTAGAGAGAGGTACGGGATTGACTCTGTGTACACAAATTTGCAGAGGGACAACAGAGTTGAGGTCTGTTATTTCTCACCTCTCTCTATTTATTTATTTATTTAAAACATTTTTGCTGTTAATGGCCACGTTACCTCTGGAGACACAAATCCAAAGTTTGAGAATGGCAAAACTAAGCGTCTCTGATGGTATCTTCTAGACTGAGCACTGAGTCCCATTGGGTAGATAGAAAGATTAACCTAAATAATCTCTACAGAAGCCTGTGGAACCCCATAACATTGGGTCCCTAATCCATGAACTATTGGAACTCATTTACAAAACTTTTCTTAAACATCACATGAATATATTGTCTCATACTATAGAATTAGAATTTATAATCCCTATTCCATTATAAGATATCTTTGAGCTCTAATGTATCTTAATTAAAACCATCTTTAGATAGGTTTTGTCCTCAAAAATCATTTTATCAAAAAAATTCAATTTAAATAAAATAAATCTGATGTTTTTTATTTATTTTTAAAAGTCATTGGTTTTTATCCACCGCTCTTCTGGCCTTAAAATCTGTGAATTGTCCACAACTGGCACCAATGAATAATCCTCTGAGCTGGAGGGTATATCTTTTTGTCCTGGCTCTGGCCAGTTGTATGTTTCCTAGGGAGTACATTTGTCTTCTGAAAGTTTTCTAACCAGGCTTTGATCTACATTAAGTCAATTCACCTTTCTTTTAGAGCAGTTCAGGATTTTCGGGTATGTGTATCTAGCTATCTGTTGTGCCTGTCTTTGTGTGTGCTCCCAGATACAGTAGAAAAACATGCAAATCTGTTTGAACACCTCTTTCTATACATCAGGTAATTAATGTCTACATTTGTATATAGAATTACACAATTTTATCTCTCTGATATGTTTTTTTGTCTTGCTTTTAAAAGTGTTAAGTACTTATGTGGGTTGAATCTAGGAATTCCTTAGCGCAGTGTTTTCCAAACGTGAGACACCGCTTGTTCAGGGAAAGCCCCTGCCGGGCCGGGCCAGGCCAGTTTGTTTACCTGCCACATCTGCAGGTTCGGCCGATCGCAGCTCCCACTGGCCATGGTTCGCTGCTCCAGGCCAATGGAGGCTGCGGGAATTTGCGGCCGGTACATCCCTCAGCCCACGCCGCTTCCCGCAGCCCCCATTGGCCTGGAGCGGCAAACCACGGCCAGTGGGAGCTGCGATCGGCCGAACTTGCAGATGTGACAGGTAAACAAACCGACCTGGCCTGCCAGGGGCTTTCCCTGAACAAGCGGCGGAACAAGTTTAGGAAACACTGCCTTAGCAGAAAGCCAAGCATAATCTGGTGAAAAGGAAAACAATAATACTGAGACACTTGTGGTAGGTTTCAGAGTAGCAGCCGTGTTAGTCTGTATTCGCAAAAAGGAAAGGAGTACTTGTGGCACCTTAGAGACTAACAAATTTATTTGAGCATAAGCTTTCGTGAGCTACAGCTCACTTCATTGGATGCATTCACTGAATTTTCCACTGAATGCATCCGATGAAGTGAGCTGTAGCTCACGAAAGCTTATGCTCAAATAAATTTGTTAGTCTCTAAGGTGCCACTTGTGGTAGGGTTTCTTTGCCAACATCCAGTCTATGATGGCATTTCTTTAAGAGCAGGGCTCTGTAGGTGGGAAGAATGGTGAACTTCCTTGCACCCTCCTCTCTTCCCCCGCACCCCCCCCCTTTTTTTTTTTTATCTATACTCTATTTCTGTTACACTTCTTCCCACCCCACTCTCCCATTTCCCTTCCTCACCTGGCCCTGCTCCTTCCCTCAGTGGGATTATGGTGTCACTGTCTTGCGTTCCTGTTGTTTCTCCCTGTCTGTAGCTATCTTAATGACCTGGACCGTATAGCAGAACCTGCCTATCTGCCCACCCAACAAGATGTGCTTAGAGTTCGAGTCCCAACAACAGGGATCATTGAATATCCATTCGACTTACAAAGCGTCATTTTCAGGTAGAAAACAAGAAAAACCGCTTAATACATTTCTTTTCATTGTATGTTAGTTGTATAAAATGTCACATACTGGTAAAAAAAAAAAAAGTGTGTAAACATAAATTGATTCTGCACTTTAGTTATTTGTTTGATCATTTTGTTTCTTTGTTATTGTACACAAGTTGTTACCAATTGACTATAGGAAATAAGTAAAGAGATCAAGAGAGAGAGAGAAAATAAACCTGTGTATGTTTTAATTCAGTTCTTATGGTCATAGTGGAATAATTTGGAATTGATTTTTTTGAAAATATTTATAGCAATGTTTAATTACAAATTATATGTATATAAACATATATAAACCAAAATCAGTTGTGCATCTTCTTTTCCTATTTATTAGATGAAGCGCAAAGATAAACATAGAGGCTTGATTTTTAATGAATAGTTCACATATTTAAAGCTTACTTTTACTTCTACAAATAATTTTACCCACAGTTAATTTCAAGTGCAAATGCTGTCACTTAGAAATATAAAAACTTGATTGCACCTGCAATTTAAATATCTAAGTAAGAGCTTTTGGGCTGATAATTAATTGTGGGTGAAAAACTTTGCCTGAAAAAGGGAGATTGAGTTGAGGCTCTTTTTGAATTCAGGATGAGAATCAACTTAAACTTGAAAATGCTTATTTTATGTTATGTGCCCAAATTTTTTTAGCTCATGTTCATTGTTTTTCAGTAGGAATACTCAATACCTTATATGCATTTCACTACTTCATGAATACAGAATAATGGGGTGTTACAATTGCAAATTCAAAATGCAAAAAGAGGACATTTATGCTATCATACCAAATTTCAGTCTGTTATATGCTCACTCCATCATATTCTTCAAGTGACTGAAGTGTAATAGGAGTAGTATAATTTTTTTCTAATTATTTTTAACTGTAACACTGAATCATTTTTAAGCAGTTGATACTAAAGGAATGGATGAACCTCTATCCAAACACATACGAAGGACTAACTTGTGTTCTTGGCAGAAATGGAAAAATACACAAAACATCTTAAGCACTTTCAATAAAACATGTTTTTCAAATTTTATGTTGATTCTAAGTTTACGTATGTGTCACATGATCACCTATCCCATCCAAAAGATTAAATTTACTTCAGTTTAATGTTCATTTCACATGTATTTCTCACTAGATCATCAGTCCCCCAATATATATTTATTTGTTATCTTTTGAAAATTATTTGCTAGTTCCTCAAAATATATCTTGTAATTATATGGAAAAAATACAGAAACTATTTCAGTTACAAGCATTTTTACTTTGGCTACAAACTACTTTACCCTAGGCTCTGCATGCCTGTTTCTGCTAAATCTATGAGGCTGAGTCCTGCAGGCACTCCCCGAGTGTTGCTCAGAATTACTTCAAAGAGATTTCTGCATGCAGAGCACTTGAGAGGATGAAGCTTATAATTATTAAAATTTATAAGCCATGTCAGTCTTATAAAGGAAACATGGCAACCTGCCTCCCCCGCAACACATACACTGTTGATTTTTAAATATTAATGGAATGACTGCTAACAAAAAAGGGATTTTTTTTTTTTTTTGGTTTCCACCCAAATTGTTCATTACCTAAATTGCTGAATTTGATGCTCCGTAAGTGGATGTACATTGATTTTTATTAGGCTTTGTTTCCCCCTGGAATTGATGTGGATTTTGTTAACCTTGCAGAATGGTGGATGTAGGAGGCCAACGATCAGAAAGAAGAAAATGGATACATTGCTTTGAAAATGTCACATCTATCATGTTTCTAGTAGCCCTTAGTGAATATGATCAAGTACTTGTGGAGTCGGACAATGAGGTAAGCACTGACTGAAAGCACTCTCTTGAGCATTGCAATTGATTGAAACCTGAGCTCATGGTTTGGTGAACTATGGAGAGCTGTGTTTTTCACATGAGTATTTGGGAATTATGTAGGGGAGCCTGAAAATGAGTAGAACGAAAGAAATAATACTTAGTACTTACCAGTTCATCTCAAAGTAGCTAGCTGTTCTGTCATGGTCTATGAACAGATTGGTATGTCCAGTCCCAAATGTTTTCCATGTGGCTACCAGCAGTATCATACAACTACAGGTTACAAAAGCAACAGTAATGCAGAGATTAAAACGCTGATCTTCAAATGCTGTTATACAAATTGATCCCCTGTACAGATGATCTGTGGAGCCAAGCAGTTTTTTGCTGCCATAGAATCTAGTTGATTACAAAGAAATTATTTATGGTAGTTATTTGTGGAGGTAGAGTTTCCGATGGAGCCCTATGGGTAGGGTCTGTAAGGCTGGAGTGGTTACAAGGATCTTACATTTCAGACTATCTGGAATGCAGAATGAGATGCCTTGATGATGGCATTTGTTTTTGCAATTGTAAATCCAGATCCTAAAGTACTGGGAGAGGCTAACAGCTTCATTTCAGTATTTCTCAGCATAGCCTTTACACTGGGTTATATTTTCTCTTGCAGCTGTTGAGAAATAGCAAAAGAAGAAAATGGTGTATTACAAATAGCGTTGGCAGAATTAGCTTTTTATGATTTTGACAGATAATATCAATGTTTATTTTTCAGCACTTTGTTCTATTATTATCTATTTTAATTTTCAGAGTTGCAGGAAATTATGGGGGGCAGAGAAAATAATTATTTTATGCCAGTAAATGTTGAGATTGAAAAATTAAAACTTTATAACCATTAAAACACAAATTGTTAACATCACATGTCAAAATATTAGGGCTGTTGATTAATAGCACTTAACTCATGCGATTAACTCAAAAAAAATTAATCGCAATTTAAAAAAATTAATCGCAGTTTTAGTCGTACTGCTAAACAATATAATATCAAATTGAAATTTATTACATATTTTGGATGTTTTTCGACATTTTCATATACATATTCATGTATATTGTATTCTGTGTTGTAATTGAAATCAAAGTGTATATTTTTATTACAAATATTTGCACTGTAAAAATGATAAATAAAAGAAATAGTATTTTTTAATTCACCTCATACAAGCTTTTTGTGCAATTTCTTTGCTGTGAAAGTGCAATTTACAAATGTAGATTTTTTTTTGTTACATAACTACACTCAAAACCAAAACAATGTAAAACTTTAGAGCCTACAAGTCCACTCACTCCTACTTCTAACACTAAACTGGGAGGAGTGGTAGATATGCTGGAGGGTAGGGATAGGATACAGAGGGACCTAGACAAATTGGAGGATTGGGCCAAAAGAAATCTGATGAGGTTCAACAAGGACAAGTGCAGAGTCCTGCACTTAGGACGGAAGAATCCAATGCACCGCTACAGACTAGGGACCGAATGGCTAGGCAGCAGTTCTGCAGAGAAGGACCTAGGGGTGACAGTGGATAAGAAGCTGGATATGAGTCAACAGTGTGCCCTTGTTGCCAAGAAGGCCAATAGCATTTTGGGGTGTATAAGTAGGGGCATAGCGAGCAGATCGAGGGACGTGATCGTTCCCCTCTATTTGACATTGGTGAGGCCTCATCTGGAGTACTGTGTCCAGTTTTGGGCCCCACACTACAAGAAGGATGTGGAGAAATTGGAGAGAGTCCAGCGAAGGGCAACAAAAATGATTAGGGGTCTGGAACACATGACTTATGAGGAGAGGCTGAGGGAACTGGGATTGTTTAGTCTACTGAAGAGAAGAATGAGTGGGGATTTGATATCTGCTTTCAACTACCTGAAAGGGGGTTCCAGAGAGGATGGATCTAGATTGTTCTCCGTGATAGCTGATGATAGAACAAGGAGTAATGGTCTCAAGTTGCAGTGGGGGAGGTTTAGGTTGGATATTAGGAAAAACTTTTTCACTAAGAGAGTGGTGAAACACTGGGAGTTACCTAGGGAGGTGGTGGAATCCCCTTCCTTAGAAGTTTTTAAGGTCAGGCTTGACAAAGCCCTGGCTGGGATGATTTAGTTGGGATTGGTCTTGCTCTGGGCAGGGGGTTGGACTAGATGGCCTCCAGAGGTCCCTTCCAACTCTGTTATTCTATGATTCTCTGATTCATGTTCAGCTAATGACAAACAAGTTTGTTTACATTTACAGGAGATAATGCTACCCTCTTCTTATTTACAATGTCACCAGAAAGTGAGAACAGGCATTTGCATGGCACTTTTGTAGCCAGCATTGCAAGGTATTTACGTGCCAGTTATGTGAACATTCATATGCCCCTTCATGCTTCAGCCACCATTCCAGAGGACATTCTTCCATGCTGATGGCGATTGTTAAAAAAATAATGCGTTAATTAAATTTGTGACTGAACTCCTTGGGGGAGAAGTGTATGTCCCCTGCTCTGTTTTACCTGCATTCTGCCATATATTTCACGTTACAGCAGTTTTGGATGATGACCCAGCACATGTTGTTCATTTTAAGAACACTTTCACTGCAGAGTTGACAAAACGCAAAGAAGGTACCAATGTGAGATTTCTAAAGATAGCTACAGCACTGGACCCAAGATTTAAGAATCTGAAGTGCTTTCCAAAATCTGAGAGGGACGAGCTGTGGAGCATGCTTTCAGAAGTCTTATAAGAGCAACACTTGGATGCAGAAACTACAGAACCTGAACCACCAAAAAAGAAAATCAACTTTCTGTTGGTGGCATCTGATTCAGATAATGAAAATAACATGCATTGGTCCGCTCTGCTTTAGATTGTTACCGAGCAGAACCTGTCATCAGCATGGACGCATATATTCTGGAATGGTGATTGAAGCATCAAGGGACGTATGACTCTTTAGCACATCTGGCACATAAATATCTTGCAACGCCAGCTGCAACAGTGCCATGAGAACGCCTGTTCTCACTTTCAGGTGACATTGTACACAAGAAGCGGGCAGCATTATCTCCTGGAAATGTAAACAAACATGTTTGTCTGAGCGACTGGCTGAAAAAGAAATAAGACTAAGTGCTCTAAAATTAGGAAGTAGGACTTGCAGGCTCTAAAATTTTACAATGTTTTATTTTTGAATGCAGGTTTAGTTTTTTTTCATAATTCTACATTTGTAAGTTCAACTTTCATGATAAAGAGATTTCACAACAGTATTTGTATTAGGTGAATTGAAAAATACTATTTTTTTTTACAGTGCAAATACTTGTAATCAAAAAGAAATATGAAGTGATTACTGTACACTTTGTATTCTGTGTTGTAATTGAAATAAATATATTTGAAAATATAAAAAAAAAATCAAAAATATTTTAAATGAATGGCATTCTACTATTAACAACGCGATTAATCATGATTAATTTTTTAATCACTTGCCAGCCCTACAAAATATATAAACTAAATATCCTTAAATCAAGCAGCATTTTTCTTTCTTTATCTTTCGGTTAATTTCAATTATTATCAATAGAAAAATGTTTTTGTTGGTTCACGTTTCTATGGTGAAATCAAAGTTTACCAACATTTCCCATAAAAATCCAATCCTTCCAAGCCTAATTATAAAGGATGGAATCAGCAGTCAAAACACACCAATAGTTAATTTAACAGTTACCACATATATTAGCTGAACTTTGTGACAATTTTTCAGGGTAATAAGATAATTTAACATTTGGAAATATTTCCTTTTTTTAAAAAACAGAAACTGTTTCAGTTACCCTTCAAAACCTAACAGGGTGTGCCAAATCTGTGCTAGCCAGTCTTTTTCATTTAGTAACATTAAATGAATCAGCATAATATTTACATGATTGCATAGACGTAAGTTACATCACTTCAGAAAATGATAGATATAGCAAAATAAGTCTGGTATCCCCACAGACTCCCATTACTTGACTCTTTTTCAGTGTTAGTTCTTAATAAAGTCCAGTTTCAAGAGTTGAGCAAGAGCTTGTAGATTTGCCCTTTTGTTTTTTTTTTAGAAAAAACTCCTGTTACATCAGCCAGCTAAAAGTACAACCCTAATAAAACAGAGGTCTTTCAATTTTATCACTTTGGTATGCACTCAGACATTTAATTAACACATATTGAATGCTGCGTTGTCGCCTGATCTCAAAAAAGATATATATTGGAATTGGAAAAAGTTCAGAAAAGGGCAACAAAAATCATTAGGGGTATGGAACAGCTTCCATATGAGGAGAGATTAATAAGACAGGGGCTTTTCAGCTTGGAAAAAAGACGACTATGGGGGGATATGATAGAGATCTATACAATCATGACTGGTGTGGAGAAAGTAAATAAGGAAGTGTTATTTACTCCTTCTTATAACACGAGAATTAGGGGGTCACCAAATGAAATTAATAGGCAGCAGGTTTAAAATAAACAAAAGGAAGTATTTCTTCACACAACACGCAATCAACTTGTAGAACTCTTTGCCAGAAGATGTTGTGAAGTTCAAGACTATAACAGGGTTCAAAAAAGAACTAGATAAGTTTATGAAGGATAGGTCCATCAATAGCTATTAGCCAGAATGGGCAAGAATGGTGTCCCTAGCCTCTGTTTGTCAGAAGCTTGGAATGGGCAACAAGGGATGGATCACTTGATGATTACCTGTTCTGTTGATTCCCTCTGAAGCATCTGGCATTGGCCACTGTTGGAAGACAGGATACTAGGCTAGATGGACTTTTGGTCTGACCCAGTATGGCGGTTCTTATGTTCACAAAATGTTCATATCTGTGAAGGACTGGAATAGACTGACGTACTACAGGAGATACATCTTTTTATTCTGTTTATGATCAGAGTTTGTATTCCTTTAACTGGGCTTCACATCAGCATGTTATTTTATTTTACAAAACATGTGCATTATAGTAATTATTTTTATCAGTGTAATGCTCTAAGTTAGACTGCTGTACAAGCAATATTTTGCTTTCACCAAAGCCCAAATGTGGGACAAAGAGCCAAAATTAAGGGCACAATAAAAATAATACTACAGAAAGCTTAAACCTATCAACAGAACAGGTAATCGTCACCTCATTTCAGAGGACGCACACAGCACCCTACACACTTCTCAAAACCATGATAAGCTCTTAACATGTGGCATAAATGGTGCTTATTACATATGTAGGCTCTGAGCCCAAAATATGTTGGGTTAATCTCTTTATTATAGATGACATTTTTTTTAAAACCTCACTTTCACGATCCTGTATTTGTGATAGAAATAATTTAATGTGTTAACATTCAGATAATACCAGGTTTAATGTTGGATTATGGTACATAGGTTCTAAACTAAGGACCATCCTTCACAGTGAGGGCTATTCATAATGCATGAAAGCCTCTGTCTTCAGAGAACAAAGCATGATTGAAGTTAGTTTGGGCAGTAGAGGGAGGCTGCATGTAAAGTCTGTTATGTTAATTGTAGTGAGGGTCATATGTAGAGTGTATTTCTGATCTAGTTTATGTGCAGTAATATATAATATTGCATTCACAGTTAATTACTAAGAAAAAGAATCTTAAAATGAGTTGACACATTTTCATATTGGCCTGCCTTATGTTAGCTTGGTCTGATAACTAAGGATATTGAACAGGTTCAGATAAAACAAGAGTCAACAAAAACCTGGCCCTTTACTCAAACCAAGCCTAAAATGTTTCTGAGTTATGAAAATGTTTGTTTATCTTTTGGTTTCTGTTTCTTCTCTGCATTGTCCTCTTGCAGCCATGGACTAGAACAGAGGTGGGCAAATTATGTGGGCACATCCAGCCCACGGGACCCTCCTGCCCGGCCCCTGAGTTCCTGGCCCGGGAGGCTAGCCCCCAGCCCCTCCCCCGCTGTTCCCCCTCCTCCACAGCCTCATCACGCATGCTGCCGGTGTAGTGTATTAAACTGCTCCGGGTAGGAATGTGCTACTGGTAGCAGTTACGGAGAGCAATTTACTACACTACACCGGCGCAGCGCTCTGGGCGGCACGGCTGTAGCGCCACCAGCCACCAGTGCTCTGTGCTGCACGGTAAGTGGGCAGGGAGCGGGGCGTGGGGGGGAGGGGTTGGATAGAGGGCAGGGGAGTTCGGGGTGCTGGTCAGGGGGTGGGGGTGTGGATGGGGGCGGGCAGTCAGAGGGCAGGGAACGGGGGGGTTGAATGGGGCTGTGGGGGGCAGTCAGGGGCAGGGGTTCCAGGGGCGGTCAGGGGACAGGGAGTGGGGGAGGGTGGACGGGGCAGGAGTCCCGGGGAGGGCCGTCAGGGGCCGAGAAGCAAGGGGGGCGGATAGGGGGCAGGGGCACAGCCTCCCCTAAATGGCCCTCCATACAATTTCCAAAACCCGATGTGGCCCTCAGGCCAAAAAGTTTGCCCGCCCCTGGACTAGAAACTGACATATCAAGAGGGAGCTATTCTCAAAGCATTTTCATGACAGAGTTGAAACGAGAAAGCACTGGAAATCACATAGGGAAAAGCAAATTATGACAGATATACAGCCTGATTTCCAGAATACTCTTCGTATTAAACATCTGAAACTTTTGAATGGCTGTCCAAACTGAATTTCACAACTTTTTGAGATTTGCTCCTCACCACTATATGTTTATTCCCTTAAATGCAAATGGAAAGTTGAAGCTGTTTAACACAAACTGATGATAAATGCTGATTGACTGTGCGTAGCTGGAGACTAACACGCAGAACCAGCTTAAAGCTGGCATTCCCTGAAACGGACTTCCTCTCCAGGAATAACTGCACAAAAAAGAAGATGCCGTCCTCACTTGAAGAGGGATCTGGTTCATTCACAAGGTTGTTGTACTCCCAGAGGAAGTACAGAAGGGGGAGTACTCCCATAGAGAATGAAAATTTAGGTTCAGAGGACTAAGGGCATTCTATCTAGACCTGTTGTTCCTGAATATTTCTCCTTTGCATCCTATCCTCATCAGACAGGATTACACCATCGCTGTAGTATCAGGGACAGACCAAGAAAGAGACCACTTTCCTGTTCCAGTAGGCAGAGAAAAGGCTACAGAAATCTCTGTACTCCCTTCATTTTTTGGGTTGCTGTAGTCTCCGAGCAAACTGGACTCCCATTTTGAATTTAGGGTACAGAGCCTCAGAAGGTGTACATTAGCATAGCACTATTGACCTCAGTGACACTGTGCTGATTTACACCAGCTGAAGGTACCTCACTTTAGGTATCTAAGTTTGAAACTTTTGTCCTGTGTTTTAAAAGGCAATTTCATGCCCGAGGCCTCTAATTAAATCATCATTTCCCCTGTGGAACCTTCAGCCTAATCCACAGAGCCTTCTGTCAAGGTTACCTTTGAGTCAGTACGCTATAATCCTCTGCATTAACTAAGATAGAGTTTGTTATGGATACCACTTCAGTCCATAGAATAGGGGTGGCTTGTTGCTTTAGTCTGCATCCCTCTCTAGCTATTCTCACCCTAATTTTCTCTCAAAGCCTTCTGTGGAGATCTCCTTCCTCAGCTATGCCCCAAACCTCTGGCTAGGTATGAAGTTCTATGGAATTCTTGAGATGTCCAAATGACTGTCAAAATTTACCTTTCCAGAAAGAGGGGTTTAGGAAATCTAGGTCACTATTCTTCCTTCGAGGGGTTTTGGGAGGAAGTATTATCCTCTAAAGATGTCCTGTCCTGATGGATCAGGTGCTGCATCAAACTCTTATATTAGCTAGATTGGGGCGGGCAAACTTTTTGGCCTGAGGGCCACATCGGGTTTCTGAAATTGTATGGAAGGCTGGTTAGGGGAGGCTGGGCTTCCCCAAACAGCCAGGCATGGCCTGGACCCCATCCCCTATCTGACCTCCACTGCTTCTTGCCGCCTGACAGCCCCCCCAGTACTCCTGCTCCATCCAACCCCCCTGTTTCCTGATGGCCCCCTGGGGACCCCTGCCCCATCCACCCTCCGCTCTCTGTCCCCTGACCGCCCCCGGACCCCCTGCCCCTAACTGCCTCCCGCCACCCTATCCAACTCCCCTCTCCTTCCTGACTGCCCCCCTGGTGCCCCTACCCCATCCAACCACCTTGTTCCCTGCCCTCTGACTGCCCTGACCCCTATCCACATCCCCGCTCCCTGACTATCACCCCAAACTCCCCTGCCCTCTATCCAACCCCCGCACTCCCTGCCTCCTTACCGCGCTGCCTGGAGCACTGGTGGCTGGTGGCGCAGCTGCATCAGGACAGGCAGCTGCGCGGCTCCAGGAGCTCGCTGCCCTGCCGCCTAGAGCATTGCGCCGGCGACGCAGTGAGCTGAGGCTGCGGGGGTGGGGAACAGTGGGGGAGGGCCCAGGGACTAGCCTCCCAGGCAAGGAGCTCAGGGGCCAGGCAGGACAGTCCCATGGGCCGTAGTTTGCCCATCTCTGAGCTAGATCAAGCAGCTCTCTTAATCTGCATGGCTCCCTGGTTAGAGCACTCATTACTTCTCCAGCTGACCGAGGGATAGTTTCCGCAGAGGAATTGTGAAGACCCCCCACAACGTTGTGCTCCATTCATGTCAGCTGAGAGGAGAAGCAATCCTTATGTGATATGCGCTGAGAGGAGAATAGTCTGGTTCACCTTCCAAGTATCCTCGTACCTCCTCTTTTCTTTCTCACACGTCTGCTTCCACTTCTGCCTAATCCCTTTTTGGCTACTTTCACTCCTGCCTTTTCCAGGCAGACCCGTTCTGTACTGGCACCAGCCACATCTCAGAAAAACAAATTTCTCTTGACTGCTAATTTTTTGCTAGAGGTTGCAATTCCTGGAGAGAAACCCACAAAAGTATCTGGAAAATGTGGAGTTTAAGCTGAGAGTCGGATTTTCAGGAGTGCCGACATGATTTAGGAGCACTACTCCCATTAACAATTAATGGGACTTGCGCTCCTAAATCTTCCCTATAGGGACTAAGTATAGGGAATATTGTGTAGACTAACCTATTTGTGCTTTGGAAATTCTTATCTGGGAAATGCTGCTGGAGGTTCAGGAGGAAATGTGTGCATTAGAAAACTTGAAGCAGACAAGGAGGGTGCATCTATTGTCTGTACTCATGTTGCCACGTCATGGAAATTAATTGTACATAAGAGAAACAAAAGGCTCTTGGGAAGCAGTTTTGCCAAAAATTTGATTTGAAGTAAAAAATCTTTGTTTGTTAATGTCAGTATGTTGCTGTAGGAAGGTTTGGCTTTTGCAAATACTGTTCTTGTCATTGAGCAGTAAATTTTCAGCATAGACCAGAGGGGTTTTAGCCAGACAGCACATGTGTACCACATTGAATATTTACTTTTCAGTCTGAAATATTTCTTGTCAATTTTCATTCATGTCTCAAAATACCTTTGATTTCAACTTCAGCGAAGCTGAGTGATGTAACTGAAAATGTTTTTTCATTCTGATTGGAAACTAGTCACTGTAAGCAAAAACATCTCTTGATCCCCACAGTTATAATAACTTCTAGTCTTGAATTTATTTCCAGCCTTGATTTTTGTGTAATAATACTTTATTTATAAAACTTCCAACTTTTCAAAGTTTCTCTTTAAAAACATCTTATGGAGGTAAAAAGCTGCAAAATTCTTAGGTGTCCTGAAGACTGGTCCGCCTCTGTCCACCTAAAGTATTTACGATTCACATTAACACCAATGAAAATAAACTTCTGAAACTTTTTGTTTTTCACTTTGAAATCTGATGTTCATAACTTTAGTTCAAAGCAGGCTTTCTGGGTCCAACTTCTGTATTCTGTGCATATATGTGTATTCTGACAGCCTTCGGCCTGTATTCTTGCAGATCTGGAACTAATTCAGTATGGCTTAGAACTAAACACCAGTTTGGGTGAGCTTAGTTTTGCCCTTCAGTGAGCTGCACTTTCTCTCACCCACGCTGACGCTATTATATGGATAGATGTTAGTGAGATATCAAAGTGCTGCTCCATTCACCCCCACCCCCCGGCTTTCCCCAACATTCCAGTCCTGGCGAGTGTAGGAGAAGAGTGTATTTATCTCACATCAGTAAAATGTAGTTTGCTTGAATGTGGATGTGGGGACAATAAGCATTCCTGTCGCATGGCACTCTCCTAACATTAAACAAAGTAGTAAGAAGTGTACAATGTTTGTTCCTCATTTTAATTCGAAGTCTATGGTGATGTTTTGCCATGAGGACCTCTTTATATAATCCTGCCAATGCCTCTGCAGTTGCAGAGATGTCCAGACACAGCTTGAATTGAGGATTGAGTGGTGGAGCCAGCACAATGGACACACATTCTTTGCTGACTGCTGAGCCCAGCTCTGTGAAGCTCCCTGTGCACAGGTGACCGTTGGCATTGGAGCTGAGGAAGGAGCATGACAAGGCCATTTTTCACCATGGAGGGTGGCACGGGAGATGCAGGAGTTACTTCATCCTCAGGCTGGCTTGTTGGGATGGATTCTGTCCCACTCATGGAGAAGTTCAGTACACAGCCAAGCCAAAAAATAATGGGGAATAACTGGCTAGGCAGCAATGTTGCTGAAAAGGATGTGGGGCTTATCATGGATCACAAATGGAATGTGAGCCAGCAATGTGATGCAGTTGTGAAAAAGGCTAATCTAAATCTGCCATGCATTAAGAAGGAGTGTCATATGTAAGACCCGGGAGGTAATTGTCCCACTCCACTTGGCACTGTTGAGCCTTCAGCTGGAGTATTGTGTCCAGTTTTGGGTGCCACGCTTTAAGAAAGATGTGGACAAAGTAGAGAGAGTCCAGAGAAGAGCAACAAACATGATAAAAGATTTAGAAAACCTGACCTATGAGGAAAGGTGAAAAAACTGGGTATGTTTGGTCATGAGAAAAAAAGACTGAGGTGGGACCTGATAAACAGTCTTCAGATTTGTTAAGGAGTGTTACAAAAAGGACAGCAATCAGTTGTTCTCCATGTCCACCAAAGATAGGACAAAAAGTAATTAGCTTAATCTTCAGCAAGGGAGATTTAGGTTAGATATTAGGGAAAAGGTTCTAACTATATGGATAGTTAAATATTGGAATACGCTCCCAAGGGAGGTTGTGGAATCTCTGTCACTGGAGGTAATAACATAAGAATGGCCATACTGGGTCAGACCAGTGGTCCATTTGGCCCAGTTTACTGTCTTCTGACAACGGCCAGTGTCAGGTGCTACAGAAGGAATGAACAGAATAGGGGAGTTATCTAGTGATCCATTCCCTGTGGTCCAGTCCCAGCATCTGGCAGTCAGAGGCTTAGGGACACCCAGAGCATAGGGTTTCAGCCCTGACTATCTTGGCTAATAGCCATTGATGGAGCTATCCTCCAGGAACTTATCTAATGCTTTTTTGAACCCAGTTATACTTTTGGCCTTCACAGCATCCCCTGGATTTTAAGAACAGGTTAGACAAACACCGGTCAGGGGTGGTCAAGATATACTGTGTCCTAACTCAGTGCAGGGAAGGGGGCTTGACTAGATGACCTCTCAAAGTCCCATTCAGCCCTACATCTCTGTGATTCTATGTTTCTAAGAAGACAAGATTCAGAATTTGTTAAAAGATAAAACCTGTTAAAAGATAAAATAGATTTGTGTAACTTAAGTGTGCCACAAAGCCATTAAACAAAGGAAATCCTGTATACTTTAAACTAGAGATTGGGACAGGTGTGTTAGCACAGATCTAAATAATACACTGTTGAGATGTTAAAAGTAACCTTGGTTTGTTTTTAATGTATATGTTATTGATTTGCCCCCCACACCTCAAAAATAAGGGAAGAGAAAAAAAGAACAAAAAAGTAAAGGAATGGAAAGGGAGGGAAGGAGAGCAGGGAAGGGAAAGGAGAGCGACATCTTGGTTTCCATTGACTGGGAATTTAACAGATTTCTAGAAAATCAGAGCAAATCTTTTTGAGTTTTTCTGAGGTCTGTCTTGTTAGCTGTCAGGTCAGCCAAGTCCCTGTGCCAAGCTGCTGTCCTGTGGAAGCAGCCTCCTCTTCCATTTAAGCAATTTGAGTAATTTTGGATGTGGGAAGACCTTTGACACTGTCACCACTGTTCTTAACTAAAATGCTTTATAGTCTTTCAAGAGCTTTTCTGGGATCAGGCCAGTGACGCTGCCACTGATAATTTGTCATCTGTGTGGAGTGATTAGCAATGCATGGCTTCTTCTCCACTGTGTGAACCTGTGTGACTGTTTTTCGGATATAGTGGTATCCTACAGTATGAAGTTTTGCCATGTTTAATTCTAATGCCAAGATACTGTGGTGATGGACACTTCACTTAGGAAATGCATAGGACAGTTACCTATCTCAGACAAAATGTTTCTACAAATATTAATTAAAACAGATTTATGGAAGTGCCCCGAATTCATCATTAAGCTTGCAAATTTAAACTGACAAAAGTCAAGAAATTCAGTAATATGACCTGGTGCATTGGTGGATTTTGGATTGCTGTTTAAGCTGTTTCCAAGGTTGTTTAATATAATGATAATATGGCCAAGTTAACATTGTCCTTGGGAAACTTAGCCCAGATCCTTGGCTTTGGATGAGAAGCGTGCATTGCAAAGGAAGAGCTCTAAGTCACCTTGCATTCCCACAATCCTGGGTTGTCTGTGCTGGGCCAGTTGTCATCGTATTTTAGAGAAGCGTCAGGGCTGCTCTAACTTGTGTTGGTGGCCAGTAGTCCAAGAGGGCCATTGGGGATGTCAGGGACTTAAGCAATCCACAGCCATGTCCTTTACACCAGTAGCCAGGAGAAGATTGGCATAGAAGCGGTCATGCTGGCTCTAAACCACTGGAGAATCCTCCTGCACAATGGTGATCCTCATATAGCCAGTATTGCTGGCTTGTAGGGCCATTTTCCCTGGTGTAGTACAAAAAAATTCCACCAGAGAACAGCATTAAACTCTTTTATTTTCTGAGTATCCTGTCTTTTTTGCATTTAAATTTTCAAACTTAACAATGCATTAACGTAAATTTGACTGGGCTTTATTTTATTAGCAAAGGAGTTAAAATTTTTACTTTGTGTGTCTACAGTCAATTGTGTGTTTTCTTTATATTTTTTCAGTTTTTTTCTATGTGAGTTTACTTCAAATGTATAGGTGCATGTGTGTGCTTCTACCTGGAAACCAGCCCTCTTGAGTGATTAATAGATAAGGGACAGTGAAGGATTTTGCAAGCACAGAATATTCTTTTAAATCATATGAAGCTTTCTTTAAAAAAAATTAGCAATGTAGATATTTCTTATTGAGGACTACATACATGTAAAGTTTCAGTTTTAAAACAATGCTATTTGTGAATTATTCAAGCACAAAATGTTCCTGATTTCTTTTGTTTTTACATGTGAACCCTGTTTCTCCCATGCTTGGACAACTCAATAACCAACTGAATGTTTTTTTTCCCACTCACTAGCAAAAAATAAACTCACCTTTGAGCTGAGAACAGGCATGACAAATTTCACCCAAAAGGAAAAATGTTGAGAGAAAGGGGGAATCAAATGTCCAAAAGGCCTTAACCAGAACATCTCTAATGTGATCCTAGGACACAGTATAATCCTCCTTTGATCTCTCTGCCTCTTAATCAAATTAAGAGATCTGACCTAACATTTTACCAATTCTCTATTGCTCCACTTTACACTGTTTACATGGCCTGATTAGTGTGATTTTTGTAAAATAGCGGGGTTTTTTCCTAGTTAATCCACTGAATGATATTTCCTGAAAACTTTTTCCTTTCTGTTTGTATTGTGCTTTTACAAAGAAGGAAATGCTTGCTTCTCAGTTATGCATAGTTTCTTTCCATAATCTTGTTTTCATGTATGAACAACAGTATACAGGAGTTACATAACTCAGTGTATCAACATTTAAGTATACCAACCCTGTATCATTATGAAACTGGTTTAGGGCTTTTAATACTTACGTATTTTTTCCAGTGCAGTTCATGTTATAATGTACATTTTTAATGTAAATCTGTCAGCTTTATTGTCTAGTTGTCAGATGAGGACACAGTTAGTTTACGGTGTTACCTAGTGTCATTCCTCTGGGACTGAGTTGGGCAGAGTCTGTGCAGGGCTGTTGTATTAATCACAAGGGTCAAAAGAGTGTAAGGTAGTTGTGACAAAGTTTCTCCTCTGCCTTGGTGAGTCCTGCGCTTATTGGCAGATGTGCTCGCCTCAGAGGTTCACAGCAGCCCTCAGTTTGGCCACTTTCGTGGCTCAAATCTTCCGTTCACTTAGTTAGCCTCATCACTGGCCAGCATGGGGAAAAGGAAGAAGAACAATCCCCACAGTCTCTGCTGATCCACCTAGTGGATCGGGGAACAGGCCAGAGACCTTCCCCTCTGGTGGAACCCACAGTCCACTTCAACTCCTCCGGTATCAAGTAGGGAGTTGGGGGAATAGAGGGATGGGGGGAACCCAGGCCCGCCCTCTACTCCGGATTCTAGCCCAGGGCCCTGTGGATTGCAGATGTCTACATTGGCTCCTGTAACAGCTGTGTGACAGCAACAACTCCCTTGGCTACTTCCCCATGGCCTCTGCCCAACACCTTCTTTATTCTCGCCTCAGGACCTTCCTCTGGATATCTGATATTGCTTGTACTTTTCAGTCTTCCAGCAGTACGCCTTCTCACTCTCAGCTTCTTGCGCCTCTTGCTCCCAGCTCCTTGCACGCATGCCACAAACTGAAGTGAGCTCCTTTTTAAACCCAGGTGCCCTGATTAGTCTGCCTTAATTGATTATAGCAGCTTCTTGATTGGCTGCAGGTGTTCTAATCAGCCTGTCTGCCTTAATTGTTTCCAGAAAGTTCCTGATTGTTCTGGAACCTTCCCTGTTACCTTACCCAGGAAAAGGGACCTCCTTAAGCTGGGGCTAATATATCTGTTATAAACTCTTTCAATGTCCAACATAATTCTATATAAAGAGGTCTGGGTTTTTTTCCTACATAGACCTTGGTATACTTGATTTCTTGGCAAACACCCAGAACATTCATTTTAAAGTTCACTGTTTATTGATCAAACACAAGAAAAAACAAGAAATTGAAACAAGCATTTGTACTGAAACTGAGAAATTACGCAAAACAAACTTAATCAAAACCTTTAAAGTCTCTCTTCTTTTGGAGGCAAAATGTCAGAGTTTTATTTTCAGAACTACCTTTCTCTGATTAAAAAGGAAAGGGTTAATTTTACTTTCAGTCCTCATGTGTAAAGGGTACTCCTGTCTCCTGTTTCTAACAGTCACAGGGTGAAGGAGAGAGTGGATAGAAAGGGTGGAGAAAATACAACTTTTGCTGTTGTCTTTGGAAGACTGGATGGCTGGTCAGTCGCAAATGGATGCTTTGGCTGACAGGCTGACCACAGCACCAGTTGCTTAGACCCTGGTTCACATTCCAGTCAGGGGTATCATCTAATTGGGTCTTTTCTCCTTAGACAGGGCAGGATTGTGGTCCTCTCGTCTCGCTGTGCTGATGCAGTGAAGTTGATTCAGGATTTGATGAGAAGCTGAGAGAATAAGAGTGAGGATAGGAGGAAGGAAGCGAGGGGAGAGGCGAAGGGAGGGAGGGAACAAAAGGAAGGGAACAGAACAGAATCTTATGTTCCTTTGCAGTGCAGGCAATTAGGTATCCCTTGAGGACTAGATGTCATGATGATATGTTGATTTTCAGGACTCACAAGTGGGGGGGGGAAAATGTTATATGATCAAGTCTGGTCTACTCTTTCTACTTTGGGATCAGGGAAGATGAGATGAGACAAGATGAGCTGAACATCTTCCTGCTTAGAAGTCTACCAGGTTGTTCCTGACCCCCAGTAGGCTGAACTGGGATGCAAGGTGGAACAGGCAAGCAGTGCAAGTTTTTTTAGAAACCCAAAAAGGGGAAATGTGAGTGTCATAGTTCATCCTCATTATTTTGTCCACCAGTTAGGCCTAATATCTGACATACCAATTTTGTTTCATTAACTTCTGGTTCCATATCCTCTATTTTTTAACAAGCATAATTTCAACACAGTCTTTGAATAATATCAGCAGAATACTATCAGCTTTTTCGTTTGGGCTAATCCAGTTTCTCTGTCTCGTTTTCTTGCACCTGTTTATAACATTTAATTACTGAAAACAACTTGACCTATTTTCCATGGTTAAATTTCCAAGCAGGCAAAAAGTTATAGACATTTTAAGAACTTGCACATACTTTTTACATTTGAGCTTACAATTGGAGTTAATTTTTAGTTGCATTAATCACAACAGGACTCAGTCTCATGGGCCACAGAGGCATTTTGGAGAGGAAAGTGCTGCATAGGGAATTAGAACAGCCTTAGCTATTACTGACACTTGAAGCTTGCAATTAGACACCCACGGTGAGCCCATGCCAGCTGACTTCAGCTCATGGGGCTTGGGCTAAATGGGCTGCTTAACTGTGGTGTAGACATTTGGGATCAGGCTGCAGCCTGAACTCTGGCACCCTCCCATTTCACATGGTTCTGGAACCCAGGCTCCAGCCCAAACCCAAATATCTACATTGCAATTAAGCAGCCTCTTCGCACTGACAAGCCATGAGTTTTTAATTGGAGTGTAGGTGAACCTTAAGTGACAGTAGCCAGTAAGGCTATTTTGATTTAGATATGGTTCATAAAACTGCAGCCTGTTAATGAGGAATGTTTTATACCCGAAGAAAAAGTATTAACAGATGCCAGACTGCACCTTAATTATGACTCAACTAGCAGTCCTCACTTACCTCTGACCTATTGTCATCTCTCCCTGTTACGTACTGCATCCAGCTTGTTCAGTCAAGCATCCTATTATACATAATATATAGAAGAGAAAACTGTGCATATCTTGTTTTCCTTTTCAAGCATGGGATAAGATCTAGCAACATTTAGCGGAGCTGAATTTCTATTGCTTTCTTAAATACCCAGAGAAAAAAGAGGAGGAAGGAAGGAAGGAGACATTTAAAAGTTCCAAATTCTGCTGCTCAGTACAACTGCAGTTTCTCTAGACTCACTGGTGTGAATGAGGGCAAAATTTGACCCAGAGGATATACTATACCAATCACAGCATTAGTATTACAAATTAAATAAAATTCTATTAATTTTATGTGCTATAAAGGGGTTGGTGTTTTCATGTATATATAATATACACACAAACATGCTGGGAGGTGGATATTTATGGGATAAATTAATTTATCACATGATTCTGTAATTTATCATACACATATGACCACTTTACTTACCCTCTCCCATACTGAATTTTCCCCTGATACTCTTCTAACATTCCACAAGTCTGAGTGGCTTCAAACAGCTGCAGTTTAAAAACAAAACAAAACAGCCTGCCAGACAAATGTTTTCTCTTTATTCTCTCAATTTTGGAATTTTCACTGGAAAAATTATTCTTGCTCAGATCCCAGGATAGATTGGATTCAGTCCTGGGCAAGTTGCAACTTACTTATGCCTACAGATCTTTAACATTTGATATCTTACAGCTCAGTAGGGCTAGAAATATAAGGTTTTATGCTACTTGGTAGGGGAAATTACCAGATTTCCACTGAGAACTGGCAATCACTTACAGTCTTGGAAGAGCCTGAGAGATCATATTTTATATAATAAGATAATATTTTATATAGAGAGACTATATTTTCATAGCTTTTTTTTTTTATAGCCTCCTCTTAGCCCTATACTATGCAACTCCTGGTAATTAAGGCATCTGACTTTACAGGTGGAAGGACACAAAAATAGTCCCCATAAAATGTTTAACTCTTTAAAATATTTACAAAATAGATTTCCTGCAATGTGTCACATAAAGAATACATATTTGAGGTATAAAGGTTTTTTTTTATTGGCATAACTCATGGCTTTGTTATTTGCAAGTAAAGCGGCCATTTCAAATTTATAACATTAAAACCTTTATATCACATACAAACATGTATATTTGTGTGTATGTACATATAATGCATGTATATAGGTTTATCATTAGACAGACACTTTTAAAATTGTAAAATTATGTATTATACATAATATATTTATTATAATGTTGCACAATGTAAGAAATAGGTGAAACAAAGTAACAGATTCCTCTCTATAAATTGGCAAATGGGTATTCATTAAAAAGTAAAATATTGCCATTATATAAGTTAAACATATTATAGGTCTGCAATAAACACTGTACAAAAGCAAACATGTGGAAATAGAGTAGGATATTGTAATGCATTTGGTTCAGGAAACATGTTAACATTTAACTTTAGTAATTGTCTGTAATCAAGAAGCAGTTGGGCATGCAGGAGTGAATGAGGTTGGATAATTGTTCCTATTTATCTTATAAAGAGGAGGACTGAAAGGACAAAGTAGTGGACAGTGTTCCTGTATGGAGTTTGTAGGCAGCAAAACATTTAAATATATTAATTATTGATAATGTAAGTGTTGCATGGTTTCAGTTAACTGCTGTTTGGTTTTCTGAGAGCTTTTTTAATAGTTAACGAATATCCTTTCCATGTCCCTAAATAGGTTAATACTTCTGGGACACCTCACTTAATTCTAACTAGAATAATTTAGTATAATATCACTGAAAATAAATGGGGTCATGAGTTTTGATAAATGGAATGAAATTCTCTTAGCTGAGATGTCAAAAGGCAGATATTGGATTTGCCAAGCTGATACCATTATTATAGACTGGAAAAGCTACAGAGAAATTGGGTAGAACAATATCTGTAATGATAGAAGATAGCATTTGAAAATAATTCTAGTGACCTCATCTGAGCATTTAGTACACAAAATAAATGAAAAAAAAATGTTTAATTCATTATGGTCAGAGTTCATCTGCTTTATAAAGAAAAGAGAGTACACACTCAGATGTGAATTTTAAATGCATGTTTGTAACGGAGGATTAGCGAGAAGAACACTTAAGTTTTTCCAGTCTTTTGCTTGTTGTAATGTAGCTATTCAGTTCTTATTTGCCATCTCAGCTTCTGATAAGCAGGTCAGGAATTTCACTACTGCTAAATGGAGCAATGTGGAAATTCTACTCTGTGTACAAACGTCTATATGTACCCGGGGGGGGGGGGGGCAATGTTTCTCTATCAAGAGTTTCCTTTTTTGTTGCTAAAGAGACAGTGTCAAGCTAAAATTTAATATGGCCTTGCTTTTGTTATTAAAGACAACTTATATAATTAAAACTGAAAATTTTTAAAAGCTTTTATCTTTTATTATGTTTACTTTTTTTTTTGCATTTATTTTTATTATGAACAGTGAAACAAACCAGACTAGTCAGTTTCTGTTCTAATTCATATGGTTTTCCAACACAGTGAGGGCATTTTTAACCCTCTCAAGAATTGCTTATATAATTTATAAAAATGTTTCTATTCAAATTAAGTTCTGTATCCCTCTATTCTTATTGTTAAACAAACCCTATCCTGCGTGCCTAAGCTAATAATGTACCTTTAATAACAAGACTGTTCCATTTCACTGTATCTAAAACTATTATTGTTTAAAGTTATATTTATATGCTGAATATACTTTCTAATAGGAGACCAATCTCTCATATAATTCCGGTCCTCTCTTTACATCTTTAGAACTATCAACTGACTTTGCATTACAGTATTTAGAAAATAACTCCTGCTTTTTTAGCTTATAATACACTCCCAGATTCAAGTTTAGATTCCAGTTCTGCCCTTCAGTGACATAGCAAATGAAACAATCAGGAATGATTTGAGGTTTGGGAGTTTTTAAATCACAGAAAAATGGCTTACTTGATTGACTTAAACTCTAGACCTGTGCATCCAGACTGTGTCTAAATCTTGCCATTACTTTCTACACCGTATCCACACATCTAAAACTCTGATCCAGACCCTCATAATTTGCCTACAGCAAATTCCTCTCGACCTTGAAAAAATGCTATATTGCCCCACTTACATCTATGCAAAATGCTGGTTATAAAGATACTTTACCTGGGTTCTCGCTTTGACCTCTTAACTTAGCCCTCTGCATCCCTCCATGGATTTCCCCTTCTGTCATTTTCACAGGTCACCATAGTTTACAGATCACAGTGTTACAGGTGAATGAAGTATAGTTAGTAGAAGTCTTATGCTGAATCTAACAACATAATTTTTCAGTCATTTTCTGTGGCTATGCAGCCATGTGGAATTGCCTCCATCATAGTATCTGTGAAGTCCCAAAGAACAGCAGAACTGTTCTTGGTGGGGGATAGCCTGGATAATGCGATTACCTCAACTGAGCTACTGAATCAGCTTTTCCCACTGTGAAGAATTTTCTTGATATTTTGAGGATAAAATTGCTTCCGTTGTGTCAGGGTCTTGAAAAGATTACAGCTGAGTCTTCTCTGCTTGAGTTTCAGCCAGTGCTACTGACTGAGGCTCTGGAGGGCAGAAGGAGCTTTGGAAAAGTGTTTTCTCTGAGATTTTATTGTTCTACAAACACTGAATAAGGGCACAATGTAGGAACATCAGTTTTATTCAGCTTTTCTTGAGCAGATGGGGAGAGGAGTTGGTGGGGAAACTTATCCTGTAGTTTCGTTTTTAAGGACAATGTGGATGATCTTTTCCTTTTTTAGGTTACTTAATATATCTGGATTTCAAGTAAGTATTTTTAATAATTGTATACGTGCCCAGAATCCAAGTTAGGTTTTTTAATTTGTTATGTGTGCATTTTGAAACTAGAGGAAATAAATCTTTACAATAGTAGAGCTCTTTTCAGTTATAGTCTAGATGATAATAACATAAGAACGGCCATACTGGGTCAAACCAATAGTCCATCTAATCCAGTATCATGTCTTCTAAAAGTAGTTAGTGCCAGATGCTTCAGAGGGAATGGGCAGAACAGGGCAATTTATCAAGTGATCCACCCCCTGTCATCCATTCCCAGCTTCTAGCAGTCAGAGGTCTAGGGACACCCAGAGCACGGGATTGCGTCCCTGACTATCTTGGCTAATAACCATTGATGGACCTATCCTCCATGAACATTACATTTCAAGTGTCATTTTGTTACTCACTCACCCAGTTGTATGAGATCCCTTTGTAACTCTCCGCAGTCTGCTTTGGACTTAACTATCCTGAGTACTTTTTATCGTCTGAAAATGTTGCCACTCTTTCCTTTTTAGTCTTTTTCCCGATCATTTATGAATATGTTGAACAGTACTGGTCCCAGCAGAGATCCTCGGGGGACTATATTATTTACTTCTCTCCACTGTGAAAACTGACCATTTATTCCTACCCTTTGTTTCCTATCTTTTAACCAGTTACTGATCCATCCCTCTTATCCCATGACTCTTTACTTTGCTTAAGAGCTTTTGGTGAATGACCTTGTCAAAGGCTTTCTGAAGGTCCAAGTACACTATATTCCCGGGATCACCCTTGTCCATACCCTCAAAAATTTTGAATAGATTGGGGAGGCATGACTTTCCTTTATAAAATCCGTGTTTGCTCTTCCCACAACATATGTTCATCTATGTGTCTGATAATTCTGTTCTTTCAACCAATCTTCGTGGTACTGAAGTTAGGGTTACCTCCCAGTACTTGCCAGAATTGCCTGTGGAGCCTTTTTAAAAAAAATCTGTGTCACAGTTGCTACCCTCTGCTCATCTGGTGCAGAGGCTGATTTAAGTGACAGGTTACATAGCACAGTTACTAGTTCTGCAATTTCATATTGGAGTCCCTTCAGAACTCTTGCGTGAATACCATCTGGTCCTGGTGACCTATTACCGTTGAATTCATCAATTTGTTCCAAAACCTACTCTATTGACACCTCAGTCTGGGATTGTTCCTCAGATTTGTCACCTAAAAAGAACGGCTCGGGGAATCTCCCTCACGTCCTCTGCAGTGACGACCGATGCATAGAATTCAGTTAACGTCTCCACAATGGCCTTGTTTTTCTTGGGTGCTACTTTAGTTCCTTGAGTGTCCGGTGGCCCCACTGGTTGTGTGGCTGGCTTCCTGCTTCTGATTAAAAAAAAATTGCTGTTAGTTTTTGTATCTTTTGCTAGTTGCTCTTCAAATTCTTTTTTGGCCTGCCTGGTTATGTTTCCACATAATGAAATAGTTATGTGATGTTCAGCTATGATGTATTAACTAATGACAAATCAGGACATCATCATAGTTACATTATCATTTTGATGTGGGTCAAAAACCTGAAATGGCATTCGGTGACTTTAAGGTTTTGGAGTTCAAAATTCTTCTAGTGTTTTATAGACGCCATGCTCTGAAGCACTAATATTTTTATTGACTTCTGGATCCTCTGGCTCACTCACAATCCAGTCTTCACTTCTTTTCCAGAATTTTATGTTCCTCATTAAGGGCACAATCCTGAAAAAGAGTAGTGCTGAGCCACTAGTAGGGTGCCAGAATATGGTGATTTGTTGTTCGCAATCTAATCCAATAAGGTAGTGAAAACCGAGAGGAGCAGGTGCTAGAGGCTGCTGAGCTAGCAAGAACACTGATCCCAAAATACAACAGGAGCATTGCGCAAGTGGCTGAGAGAGAGAGAGACAGGAAACTGTCAGAAGCATTTTCTCTCTGTGGTTGGCCCCCAGACAGTCTGTGCTCTCACTTTCTACTGTCCTCACTTCTTCTGGGATCTCTGGTAAAGAGCAGTGGTGTCTTGAATACTGAAAATGGGTCCCACATATTCATTGTGCTTGTTAATCACCAAGACTTGACCATACCATGTTCAATCCCCAGCACACCCCCTTTCTCCAAACTCACCTTTACTAATTCCAGTGCGGGCACTTACTTCATGGCTGACCATGCTTCACTTTCCTCTGAAGTTTGTAGAAGCATCTGCATTAGTCTTTTGGTTGTCTATGCTTCTTTCAGCAGCTCACAGGATTGACCTTAGAAGAGCATACAGCAGCTGGGAAGCCACTGTATCCCCCAGAACACCCATAAATCATTTTATCTTTTGTGCCAGTAGCATGTGCTATATAGAGAAAGATAGATATATTCCTCTATCTTAATACACACACATTTTTGTTTCTATTTCTGTCCATACAAACATTTTGTGAATTAAATGCTTGTGAAACGTGCTAGAGTGAGAGCCCTTGAGAATAAAGCCACAGAACAAGGTTAGCATGAGTCGAAGCCTCACGCTGTTCCAGTAAAGGAGTGAGAGGGTAGCTTAGCCACCGATCACTGGCCCCTTTGCTGAGACTTCCAACAATATTTCCAACTGATGCCACTATTGGTGCTAATATTGGCATATAGACAGTCATCCTGTGGAAGAAGTTCAGAGACTACTACGTTCATTTCACAGTAGTACTTATTAGAGATGGTCAAGAAAATATCTTATTTTTTCCTGTGAAAAAATCTGACAAAAATATTATTTTTGAAAACAAAATTAAAAAAGATATTTGTTAAAAACTGAGAACTTCAGTTATCAATGAAAATTCAAGTTTTGTTAACAAAAATTAATTTAGTTGAAAAACTTTATTATTGGGGCTGTCAATTAATTGCAGTTAACACTTATGATTAACTGAAAAGAAAACATGTTAATTTTTTAAACACGTTAATTGCATACCTCTGGGCAGGGACGGTGTTATTGGCGGCATGGGGGCTGAAACCCCATCCCACAGCTCTGGAGGCAACGGGAGGGCTGGAGCCACATACCCCAAGAGAAGCTGGAGCCCCGAGCCAGGCTGAAGCCCCAACCCCCAGTCCAGAGCCTATATTTGACCTTATAGAAAACTCCGACGATATTTAAATTAATGTTATTCTATTATTGTTTAACCATGCAATTAAAACTTTAATTAATCATGATTTGTTTTTTTTAATCACTTGAGAGCCGTATTTATTATATAGATATATAAGAAACATTTTGACAGAAGTGTTTTAACCAGCTCTGGTAGTTAGGTGATTTGATAGTTGTTTAGACTATGAAGCCTTCTACTAAAGTTTAATGAATTTCAACTGTATTTGAGCCCATCTTACCTGGTGAAGGGATATATAACCAGGTGCAGACTCACCGGCGGCGCCTCCTGCTGCTCATCTTAGGGAATTAGCGTTCCAGCATCAAAAGCACACTTTTCAGGCCAGTGTCTCACCTTGCTGCTGGCTCCCGTGTCCCTCCCAGGACCCCAGTGCCCCTTTTACTGGGTGCTGCCCCCTTGCAGTACCCCACAGTTCTGGGTCTCCCCCTTCCAGGGGAACCCCCCACCCACTATCCCTGCCTCACCTCAGTCATAGGCTCCTGCCAGTCCCCAGCTAGCCCGCACTCCCTGGGGCAGACTGTAGTATGAGCCATTCATCAAAGGCAAGGTTGAGTTTGGACCTGCTGCCTCTGCCTACCCGTGGCTGCCCCTGCAACCCCCATACCTAATAGACCTTACCAGGCCCTCAGCCTGGGCTTTCCTAGGCCGGAGCTCCCAGGCTCCCTTGGCCTTTTCCCAGCCCTGCTCCAAACTAGATCCTTGGTTAAGCCCCTACAACCAAGCCCTTCTCTCTCTCTGGGCTTCTGGCTCACAGCCTATTTGAGCCAGCTGCGCCCTGATTGAGGCGTGGCCCCCAGCTGAGGCTGCTTCCCCAATCAGCCCCGCTGCCTTCCTTCTACAACAGCCCTCCCTCAGGGCTGTTCTAAACCCCTCTGGGCTCGAGCAGGTTCCCTCCCCCCCCCACCCCACTTCAGGACACTTTGGTAATATATTGCAAGTTAAATTATAGCTATTTCAGACTCATGAGAAGATTTGACTTTGTTTTGTATCTGATTTAAAAATACAGTTTTTAATTAAACAGAGCAATTTTTCACACCCCCATTTGCTCCTCTTTGAAGTGCTGGTCTGCAGCGAGACTTAAGACAAGTGAAGAGAATAAAGCGATCTTTCCTGAGCTCTGTATGTGCTTGAGGCATTCTCTTATTGGATTTGATCTGCTCATCACAATACTCATGACAGCATTAGTCACAACAGTATCGTCTTCTGACTTTGTTTCTTAGTTAAATATATGCATGCATGTGTTTATATTTCATACTGAGGACAAATCTTAAGAGCTGTGCATTGTTTCGATATTTTGAAATACAGTAACTCCTCACTTAACATCCTCCCGTGTAACGTTGTTTCAAAGTTACATCACTGCTCCATTAGGGAACATGCTCATTTGAAGTTGTGCAATGCTCCCTTATAACATCGTTTGGCTGCGTGCTCTGTATACTGCATGTAAGATTTTGTGGAAGAGCAGCGACTTTACAAGGGAGCATTGCACAAGTTCCTCTTCTCCGCCTCCTCCCCCTCCCTCCCAGCACTTCCCCCACCGCCAAACAGCTGTTTGGCAGCGCTTAGGACTTTCTGGGAGGGAGGGGGAGGAGCGGGGAACACTGCATTTCCACTCCTCCTCCACCCTCCCAGAAAGTCCTAAGCGCGACGCGCTGGGAGGGAGGGGGAGGAGCGGAGACACGGCACTTCCCTGCTCTTCCCCCTCCCTCCCAGCGCTTCCCTGCCACCAAACAGCTGTTTGGCGGCGCTTAGGACTTTCTGGGAGGGGGGGCAGGAGCAGAGATGCGGTGTGCTCCGGAGCGGAGGTGGAGCAGGGATGGGAAGAGGTGGGCCTGGAGTGGAGCGGGGATGGGAAGAGGTGGGCCTGGAGCATCCCCCAGCAAAGTCGGCGCCTGTTCTTCTCCGGGTAAGCTGCCACTGCTGCTGTGAAGGTGCTTCCTAGTGTCCTTGTCTGCAGCGGGCTGTGCCTGTGTGGGGTAAGCCAGGGGCACTTCCCAACCATAGTACAGTACTGTACAGTATATAATGCCTTTTGTCTGCACCCAAAAAATTTCCTTGGAACCTAATCCCCTGCAGTTACATTAAATCTTATGGGAAAATTGGATTCATTTAACATAGTTTCACTTAAAGTTGCATTTTTCAGGAACATAACTACAACATTAAGTGAGGAGTTACTGTAGTGGAGGGGAGCTCTAGGGAGCCTCCATACTTACTTCCCAGTTCCCTCCCTCCCCTGTTCCCTGATTTTACTTCCCATATTACAGTCTATTTGTATTTTTAAGAAAGAAGCACTAGATGAGACTTCTTCTGAGGCCATTCAGTGGAGCTTCTTTTGTAATTGGTGGGTTTCCTAGTAAGATAAGCAATACACTCAGAATTAATGTTGCCCTTCCATCCTTCTGAACACTCTAAAAGAGGCTCAACAGTACTCTCTATGTCATATGAAATGGTGACAGAACTGAGTGTCTTCAACATGCTAAAAACACTACAACTCACTGACACTCCACAATACCGTTCTTCATAGCAAAAGTCCAGTCCTTCTTCCAAAACCCTCTTAATCCAGGTAAACAGCCCAACATTAAAAACTTTGCTCCCTCCCAAGACCACCATAGTACAAAGTAACTTAATTGTCTTAAAAGACCTGAAGTGGGGTAAGGTTAGCAGGCCAGTTTTCTCAGTTTCCTCTCTATACCTGTGTCATGATACACCTGACACATTAACTGATTTGTGTAAAGCTATTTTTTTTCCTGTTAGTTAACCTAAAGAAGGTCAGGATAGTCCCCTTCCATCTTAATTGTATTTCTTCTCTCTGCTTTGCCTTCTCCACAGTTCTGCTCTGGAAGCTCTTCTAATATCAATGCTCATTTGCTCATCTGTTCATTTGTGATCTGACTCAGTTTACCAGCACAAACACACACACAATCCAGGTTCTCTATAAAACTTGGTCACCCTCCAAAAATTGTTAAAATTAACTATTTAAATTGAAAATACTTCAGGTGAAAACTAAGTATTTGATATCAGAGGGGTAGCCGTGTTAGTCTGGATCTGTAAAAGTAGCAAAGAGTCCTGTGGCACCTTATAGACTAACAGATGTATTGGAGCATGCTTGGGGGTCGCTCCAATAAGTCTGTTAGTCTATAAGGTGCCACAGGACCCTTTGCCGCTTTTATAAGTATTTGAGACTTCTATAGCTGATTTTGTTTGCTGTGTAACTTATAATTTGCCCACTAGATGGCATTGTAGGCAACCATAGAGACATAGTGTAAGTGTTAAATAAATCATATTCCACTACTGATTCTGTATTGGTACATGTAAATATTGTGCTCATCGTACTGATTTAAAAAATGAAGTCTTTCCTATTGGAAATAAGCACTGTTTTCTTCCTTCAGCTTTTAATCAGCTTTTTGGCCCTTTCACAGACATGTAAGATACACATGGATTTGTCCCATTGTTGCCAAATAATGCTTATTTGTGTAAAATTAGGGGATTAAAATGACACCATTAATATAATTTATTATTTCTGCAACTGTAGAAGTAATATGCAATTTTTTCTAAGAAATGACAAATATAAAGAAATATAATTCTATTGCAATGCTGAAAGAGAAATTAGGCTTTTTCACATTTCAACTAAAAATATAGACTTTTTACATATATGGAAGAAATAAATCTGTAAAACTGGGGATTGCTAAGGCTAACTCAGACTGTAAGTTTGGATTTGGCAAAAAGTATGAGGAAAAAGAGTGTGTGTGTGTGTATTTAGGGTTTATAGATATAAAAAATTACTAATTCCCCCTTTCTCCCCTTCCCTCCCCAGTGTAACAAGCTAATTTGTTCATAGCATTTCTATATAGTAAAAAAGGGACACCTAATGATAAAATCAAGGTGAAGTTGTCTCATTTTATTAGATTTAAGGGAATTATTTCATGACATAACAACAAGAGGCTCTGTTACTTAAATCACAGTGTTTGGGAATTAAGTACAAAAAACGTGTCACAGATGATTAATAAGGAAATATAATAATGTTATCCTAGAATACATGGTCTGCTGTATTCTGACATAAATATTGGTTCAGTCCACTCCTTGTATTGGTGCATAATGCAAATAATTAGGTTTGCAAATTGTGTGAATCATTTAATACTGTTTCAAGGTAAATGAGGTGACAGCGAATGAGAACATTAAAAGAATGCCATGGTACAGAGCAAACATTGATATGCATATTTGGTAAAGAGAAGAGCGAGGGAAACAAAGAAAAAAAACTCTGCTAATGTTTATGTGCCTCCATACATGTGCATATGTTTACACATGAGTCACTAGGAAACAATGTTCCCTCTAATTTTTCCCATGCATGTGTGGAATGAATGTTATGTGCATCAATATGGAGGTGATTGTGGTGGGGTGGGGCCGAGGGGTTCGGAGTGTGGGAGGGGGCTCAGGGATGAGGCAGAGGGTTGGGGTGTGGGGGAGGGAGGGCTCTGGCTGGGGATGTGGGCTGGGGTGAGGAGTTCAGGGTGCGGGAGGGGGCTCAGGGCTGGGGCAGAGGGTTGGGGTGCAGGTGCGGGAGGGCTCCAGCTCAGGGTGTGGGCTCTGGAGTGGGGCAGAGGGTTGGGGTGTGTGTGGGGGGGTGAAGGCTCTGTCTGGAGGTGTGGGCTCTGGGGTGGGGCCAGCGCTGAGGGGTTTGGGGTGCAGGCTGCCCTGGGGCCGCAGCGGAGACAGAGGACTTCCCCCAGCCCTCTTTCCCCACAGCAGCCCAGGGCCAAGGGAGAGGCGCCTCTCCCTGGCTGCAGCAGCTCCAGGGCTGGGGGAGAGGTGCCTCTCCTCGTCCTGAGCACCTGTGCAGCCCTTGATAGGCTGCTGCACGGCTGCACAGCTTAGAGGGAGCATAGCTAGGAAACCCTTCTATAATAGCCGAGAAAGTATTCAAAAGCTGGTTTAGCTAGTCTTTTTCTTCCCTAATCTTCCTCCTGCATTTTTTCATCCCCTTTATTAATATATCAAATTAAGGAGCTAAAGCTTAGTTCAGAATGTGTTTGCGACAGTTTGGATGGAAACTTATCTTGAGGCTATGAGTGCAAATTTCAATATTGCTGGTTTAGGAAGGATTCAAAGTGATTGCTATGTGCTTGAATTGTATGGCACAACATGCTAGCTACAGCTGGTTTGAATTTTATTTTATTCTAGTTTATAGTATAAGTTTTCCTAAAAA
Organism: Lepidochelys olivacea; assembly: GCF_965140295.1. Classification (NCBI taxonomy): domain Eukaryota; kingdom Metazoa; phylum Chordata; order Testudines; family Cheloniidae; genus Lepidochelys; species Lepidochelys olivacea. Next base: position 95,916,694 of record NC_140415.1, read on the forward strand.
CGATTCCAGAGTTCCTTCTGTGATCTCTAAAGCTTCTGCATATGAAATATTTTACAGCTCTTTTTGCAACCTGCTGTTATAAACTGAACTTTATTGGCATAATTTGCATTTACACTTAAAACAACTTTACACTGCTCTAGGCAAGAGGGTTCTAAAGTGGAAGTAAATATAATTACTCTTACTTTAAAGCCCCTTCACACTGTCCGAGCACTGGAAAGTGGCCTTGGTGTAAAGGAGAATTAGGCTCAAATATACACATGCATATGCACGAGTGCACACAAACATACACATATTTGCTTCTCATACAGTATCTGATTTATACTAAATCCAAACAGCAAAAAGGTCTGTTATGCATTTATACCAAATGTACAGTGAGCATACTTGTATAGCAGGTTTCTAAACATATTTATTCATAAATAGTTTGGATTCAGTTCACTGCTGTGCTTGAGTTCCTGCTATTCATTACACACAATTATTCAGACTACGAGAGGTAGTTGTGAAAATACCATGCATTCATGCCGGAAGTAGGTGATTTGGGATTCATTTTTCACTAGTCATAATTCACCATTTCTTCATTTACCACTGGCTGTTTCTCTTACAAAGTTTCAGTCAGGAAAGAGAAAGTAATATGTGACCAATCAAATACCATAAACTGCAAATAAAGTTAGCAAATGACATTCTGTCAACCACCATAGTCTGAAAGTTATTCATCAATACTGTTAAGTAATTAGGGCTGGTCCAAGAATTTTTCTCAAAGTTTGGGTTTAAAAAAGAAAAAAAACTTTACAGACAAATTAAAAAGAGTAGTGAGAAAATTTCATTTGTTTGGAATTTGAAAAAAATTGAAATAAAACTTTAAAAATTTGTTTCATATATAAAAGTTTCATTTGTTTCATCTTTCTCAAACTCTATTTTCAGTTCTAATTTTTGGGGAATATTATTAATTTAATAATTTTCCTTTCTTTCTCTTTTTCCAGTGGAAAAGAGGGGGGGAAGAAGGAAGAAGTGAAAGGGATGAAACAAAACCCACAACCCCTTCCCTTTAGAAAATTAAAAACTGAAACAAAATGAAACTTTCACTGAAAAAAAAATCCATGAAAAATGTTGAGTTTAATTTAAAAAAATCTTTTAATATTTTTCTTCACAATTAATTTATAGTTTTCAACCAACCCTATTGCAGTATTTATCAATAGCTAATATATCAGTAGAAATCGGGAATGGTTCACACTCCAAAAGAAATGACTAAAGTTTGTCAAGTTTTTAGTTCAGTTAAGACCACTCTATTAGCTCTGTTCGCTTGTTTTCTTGAATATATCTCTTGATTACACCAGACAATTTTAACCACATTGTTGGTCAATTTCAGAAAAAATACCATCTCATATGGTCCCGAATGTTGTTAATTGACAGCCAGCCACACTAATCCATATCTTTCTGGCATCTTTGGTTCAGCTGCGACCAATTTTCTACAGTCAAACTCTTAAACTTTCAAAAGATCTCTTCTGACTTGGAAATGCAAAACTCTACCATTTTTTTCAAAATGATAATCCCTTCAAAGGAGATACCAGTTGAAATACATAAATAACAAGGAAAGCAGTTGAAATAAACCCTGCATCTGATATTCTGTCACCTACATAAAGCAGAGCTAATGAAGCAGAGGGAGATGAACAGCATCTACTAACGGAAGACTGAATTAAGGATGCAAGTTATAGGCCTTTTCTTCACAAATATTCTTGTAATTAATTTTTGAGAAAGTTTTTAGTAGATATATGTAATAGCGCCAATGGAATACCAGTTTTATCTTTGTTCTGTGAAAGCTGATTTGCTTCAATAACAGCAAAGAAAGTGTGCAACACCTGGTCTGTGGAAACCTCGACCAGGTTAAAAGCTCCGTGTTTGTGGTTTTACTGAAAACAAGTGGAATGCTTAGTCTGTTCATTTGCATATCAGTACCCAGAGTGCTTTTATTGCTCACTGCTCTAAGTGATCTGACTATTAATATAAAATTACACCATCACCAATAAAAGTCCCTTCCAACAGGAAATGTGTAAATAAATAGACGGGTTTATAAATGCTTTGGCAGGGGCAGGGAAGTAGCAAAATATTCAGAATTGAAGGCCCTTCACTGGGAACCTGACAATAGGGTGCCGCAGGTGTCCAGTTTTCGACTGGAACACCCAGTCAAAAAGGGACCCTTGCGGCTTCGGTCAGCACCGCCGACCGGGCCATTAAAAGTCTGGTTGGTGGTGCTGTGGGTCTAAGGCAGGCTAGTCCCTACCTGTCCTGGCTCCACGCTGCACCCCAGAAGCAGGCAGCAGGTCTGGCTCCTAGGTGGGGGGCCCACAGGGCTCTGTGCGCTGCCCTTGCCCCGAACACCAGCTCCTCACTCCCATTGGCCGGGAACTGTGGCCAATGGGAGCTGCACGGCCGGTGCATGCGGGTGAAAGCAGTGTGCAGAGCCTCCTGGCCCACCCTCATCCCCATCTAGGACCAGACCTGCTGGCCCCTTCTGGGGCACAGCGTGGAGTCTGGACAGGCAGGGAGCCTGCCTTAGGCCCTCTGCACCGCTGACTGGGAGCCACCCAAGGTAAGCCTGCGCCCCAACCCCACCCCCCCCCCCCAGCCTAGAGCCCCCTCCTCCACCCCAAACCACTCATCCCCAGCCCCACCCCAGGGCCCACATCCCAGACGGAGCCCTCACCCCTCTGCATCCCAACCCCCTGCCTCAACTTGCAGCCCCCTCCTGCACCCTGAACCCCTCATCCCCAGCTCCACCCAAGAGCTCACACCCCAAGATGGAGCCCGCACTCCAACCTCATGCCCCAGCCGAGAGCCCCCTCCCATACCCTGAACCGCTCTGTCCCACCCCCCAGCTTAGAGCTCCTTCCTGCACCCCAAACCTCTCATCCCCAGCCCCACTCCAGAGCCCGCACCCCCGGTCGGAACCCTCAACCCCTCCCACATCCCAACCCCCTGCCGCACCCCGGAGCTCCCTCCCACAACATGAACCCTTTATTTCTGGCTCTACCCCGGAGCCCACATCCCCAGTTAGAGCCCCTTAAATACAGTAAATATATTGTTGTTAGCATTATTATTTAAATGTATTGTGATAGCTCCTAGGGGCCCCAGTCGCAGATCCTGGCCCCATTCTGCTAGGCACTGTACAAACACATTTGTTCTGTATATCTATTACCTGATACAGTATCTGTTCTCATTTAATAGCCATTCCTTTACCATGTGCTAATTAGTAGAAGTCATCATCATTCTGAAGCCAATCTCTGTATAAAGTTGTGGTGCATAGGAGATGGGAATAATTATTATTAATAGAAGGTCTGGCTTCAGAGTAAAAATGTAAAATATATTTACTACTTTTCCATAATGGGTAAATCTCAGTATGGCTTTTCTCCATGCAGGCCACAAACTGGAAGAGGCCACTCAGAGGTAGTAGTATGCATGCTGTAGATTTTTTTCCCTCTGTTGTGAAAAGGACAGTTTATCAGAGCTATTTAGACCCCAATTCAGCAGAGCACTTAAGCATGTGCCTAACATTAAGGAGACTAATAGTGCCATTAACATACTCATGTGCTTGAAGTTAGATCAGAATTCTTTGTGTGTGAGTAACTGCTGATATCAAGTGGATTCTTCTCTTCCCCCAGTATTTGTGGCAGCTGAAGGAAGTTATTGTATCAGTGATAGAGTTCTTGTTTTTCATTGTAATTATATTAAATTGTTTAGTGATAGACTAACAAAAAGTCATACTAATACAAAGCATTAATAATACACACATGCTTGGGAATTTGCATTGCAACATTTTACTGGAAAGTTCCATTTCTGCTGGAATTTATGCTGTAATTTCTCATCCACATGATTTCTGAGAGGTCTCTCTGCTCCCCCTTTTCACTTCTCACTCTCCTCTGGCAAACATAGCAGTTAAAAGGTTTTATCTGAGGTCTTTTATTTTTAATAGAAGCCACAGACTGCTGATGTGTGGTATTGATGGTTTCAGTTGCTGGTTATCCATGGTGGCTTCTGAAGGTTCTTGTAAACCATGGAGAGTTTTAAAAGGGCATTAAGGAACTCCCTGCTCTGTACTTTTCTTATAAGGACAAGGAAAGGGCACTGTTGATGGTCCCTCCCCTAGCACACAGAACCCACAGCAGCCCTCTTTACTTTTACTTGCGTTCTGAAGCTGAGCTCAATTCTGAAAGGAGCACCCAGCCAAAAGTAAGGGTTCTGAAATGGGAAGAAGTAGGTTTCCACCCTTCTTCTTGCTTATTAATAGTTGCCTGTTTGCAGGTTTTGTGCCACAGATTTTATTATGGTTTGCACTAGATAAGCCTAAAGTTTGAACTATGTACAGTGATTGTCTGTTCTCTTCTGAGGTGGTGGGAACCTCATCTACTTACAAGTTTGGGCTTTGTAAATTTGTATCATTATTATTATTTTATTGTATTTTTTATTTTATTACTGCAGTTATTTTGAGAAAATGAATTAGCAACATAAGAACCAACAAAGAAAATTGTGAAATACCTGAAAAACAGCTAACTGTAAATACAAATGCAAAAAAGTCATACCATACATGTTACAGTGTATTCTAAATAAATAAACCCAAGAACATGTAACTAATTAGCAATTCCTATGAAGAGAGTAGTCAAGGGGTTGCCTTATAAGGGATTTTATTACTCAGTGAAGGAGAATACATGATAATGCTCTGACTCTCCTGAATCAGAGGAAAAGGTCTGCCAAATCAGCTCTGCTCTGGGCAAGCAAGCAAGATTGCTGTTTGCTTTCAAAAGGATCAGGATAGTTTCCAAAAGTCTGTTTTTTATAACCATGCCATATAAATATATAGTGTGGCTTTATAAAGGCTTGGAATTTATCAGTATATCTTCATGTGTTATTGAAAAAGGCTAGTTGGATTTAATTTACAGAGTTTTTTGTTGTTTTGTTACTATTAGTATTAAATACAGACAATACGCAACACTAATATGGCTAACAAAAGTAATTTCCATTTATGCTTTATGATAAAAATAAAATAAGTTGCATTAGAGGAACCTTCCCCCATCCAAATAACCTTCCCGTTACATGCCGAAGGCCACATTTTATTAATGACCGTTACTGTCTTTCTCTAGTTATGATTGTACCTTTGCCACCTATGGGTTCAAAAAGAACTGATCCAGATGGGGTCCCCTGGATGTTTTTCCTTTCATTCTGAGGAATTACCATTTCTACACCCTAGTTCAGTAAACAATGACCAGTGACTAGTAGACAAACCAAAGAGCTCTTCTGAGGCCAGCATCACTGATGGTGCTTCAAGAATTGTTCCACAAGAAGCCTTCTATTAAAATTTAAAAAAAAAACAAAACAGGTTTTCAGGGGAGTGAGCTTCCTATCTGTTCCCATCCCCCACCCCACAATTCGGAAACAGTAAACAGGAAAAATGTCTCCTCTTTTCTGTTTTGGCCCCAGCATATCAATTCCACAGCATGCCTTCAGTGTGATGGGCGTAGTAACCAACAGCCTGCTTCTGCAAGTTGACTACTAAGCCTATTGTGAATGTGGTTAATAGCCGTAAAAGACAGAAGTGAGTATTAATTAAGTAGTTTTATAATGTTGGTTTATTCAGTGGGTTATCTCCTCCTTCCTCAAATTTTCTCAGCTGGATTTTATTGTTGAAACTTTGTATTATAAACTATTATAAAACAAGCAAAACTTGAATTACAGGACTCTTTCCATCTTGGGTTTCCTTGACCCTTACGGTCATAATTTATGATGCTTCCATAATATGTCAATGCAATTAAAACTCGGTAATAAGTGATGCTGAAATACTTTATTGTGCCTTTTATTCAAAAGGATCCCAGTGTACATTACAAATTAAATGTGTAATTCTCCCCATCAGTGAAATGCAACTAACTGTGGGATAAAATGCAGCAGCTACTTACTAATGTATATCAACGCTACATAACACTTGAGGAGAGGAAACGAAGAATAATGGGTCAGAATTCAGTGGCATTAGGCCAGCAGCTAATTCAGCCAAATATTTCTAGGTGATACTGTAAGGAAAATCAAGGCATACAGATTATTACAAGGGCTGTGAAAAACTTTTGCATCAAACCCCCAAAACTATGTGAAATTTGCCTTTGAATTTCAAAACTGAAGTGAACCTTGGAGAGGGTTTGGGCAGTCTCCAGATCCTTCCTCTCTTTTACAGTCCTCCTGTTACCTGTGTCTTCTGAGGGCAGATGGTGGTCTGCAAATTATCCTCTCCATAGTATTCTGGGAAAATGAACGGGTATGATTCCTCATTTTGGGGGTTGGTTTTGAGGGATGGAATAGGAACAGGTGCTGTTTGGCCTGTTCCTTCAGTGTGGGCAAAAAATAGGTCTTTCATGAGACACCTCCTTGGAAGAGTGAACTGTCTCTCACCCAATCTGGTAACTTGGGCAACTTGCCCAAGAATTTGGGAAATGCTCCTCCAGTTCCACTGATAACTGTGTCAATAACATCTGCATTCACATGGTACTGGAAGAACTGAGAAGCTTGAACAGGCAGGAAATGGTAATAGCATGGCCATTTCTTACAACATCGATTTTTACTTATTCTTCTGGTTTGATGGCAAGTCTCACAAAAGTGTCAGTTCATGGAATCATGGGCTTATGTAAGACACTCAGCTCGTATTTAAAAAAGAAAGAACATTTCCAGCTGTCATACTTGTGGAAAAAAGCTTTGAAAACATGAAGTCCTAAAGGCTCAAAACCAAGAAGGCAAATAAAAACAACCCCAAATGTATTACTTTGCCTTAAAAATCACGAGATTTTTTTAAAAATCTCAGGAGTGTATGTGTCTGACTCATGATTTTTGAAGACTGAGGGCTTACAATAGTGAAACAACTAAATGAGGGAGTGAAGCAGGATAGCGAATCACTGTGATTTCATGGCAGCGTTTACCAGATTTACATTGAGATTAATTTGCAGGCAAAACTAGACCCCAGAGCCCACCCTCAGTAGCCAAGCCATGTTCATGTCATGCCTTCCACCCCACACACCACTGTGCAGGAAGAGGTGCAAGCACTGGGGATTCCTCTTTCAAATAGCAGCACCACACTGGTTCTCATTCAAAGGGGCCTTCTGCAGCCATGGAAGAGGTGACCAGATTTGCTCCTTGGGATCATCAAGCTAGGACCTGCAAAACAGAAGCTGCAAGCGACAGCACACACCAAACACCAGCAGGTTTTGCACAGTTTTAATAATTACGCAAGTTGGAAGTTGGGCCCAATGCTCATTACTTTGTATGTAATCTGAGAGAGAGTATTCTAAAAAACACTCATACACTATTTGTTGTTTACTTTATGCTTCCATAACAGCACATAAGTTGGGCCTGATCCTCAGCTGTATAAATTGGCATAGCTCCAGCGGAGGTATGCTGGTTTACACCATACAAGGTTCTGGCTCCCAAATGAGCAAACAAAGAATGGGGTTGGGGGAATAACCACTGTTTGTATGGGATGTGTTCAAAACCAAACCTTTGTTCTCTTGTGGTACCTTTGTTGCATTAAAAGACTACAAGAAAGTAAAATCTTTTGTACCCAACTGAAGAGGACAAAATGATCTTGCAAACACTTGTTAGGTGTAGTGCTTACTCCCCTGAGTAGTCACTGTCTCATGGTTTGTACAGTATATATATATATATATTGTACATGCATGCATATGCAGAAATTATGTGTTACATTTAAACCTACTGTTGCTAGGCCACAGACAAGAGGTTATTCCAAATCTGATCTTAAACAATCCTTTGTTCCAAGTGTTAACTGAGGCTGGAAGGTTTGCGGAATCAAAATCGTCCATTCTGGATCTGGCTAACCTTGGCATAGCTACACTCGCTGCCTCTGTTGGCCAAGTTTCAGGAGCATGGTTGACAATGCTCAGGAAGTAGCCACATTTTGCTTACACTGTCCAAAAATGGCCTGCAAACAAGGATATACATGATGGACAGCTAGAGATGTACTCCTGCCAGAGAAGAGCCATCTTCAGCCATGGAACAGAAAGAAAGATTGGAGGGGGAATGCCAGCACAAGTGTAATTGGTTTGGTGAAAATCCAGCCCATCTTTTTAACTTTGACTGTAATACTTACAATCATGAATTGGCAGTCTTTTCGGGGGAAGATTGCAGCCATATCTGGAACTAGGTGTGGCAAGCAGAGTTCAAAAACTCCTCACTTCGATAGTCCTTTAGTATAAGAATCCTGCTGAAAACAGCTCGCACATTATCAAATTTGTCAACTCTTTTTTTTATTTTTGTTTTAATTTTTAACCTCCAAATAGGAACTTAGCACAAAGTGTGTTTTGTATTATTTTAGTTTTTATGTCAGATAGGCCACATAATTATGTGATCCTGTGCAGGATACAAAGGCAAATAAAGAGCTTTATTCTTAACAGATGACCAAATAAATGAATTAATTAAAAAGAGAAAGTACTCCCACATGTATGATGGTCACAAATGGTCAGTGTTTTCTGTAATACTTTGAGTAGTTCCCCCACCCCTTTTCTTTTCTGTGTATTTGTTTGAAAATCAAATTATTCGTTACAAATTATTATACAGCAATTAACATGAGGTTTACAGGATGGAGCAATAATGTTTTCCGTCTGTGTTCTTACAATATAGAGTAGGTTTATTTTTAAAGGAAAACCAGATTACAAGCAGTATTAGAAGAACTCTCTGGGGAAAAAATTACCTGAAATTTTATTTGCCTGTTGGTTGTGATGTATGAGTGTAGGTTACCCACTCTTAGGTTTTCATTATTCATTTATTAATTATATTTAATAAAACCAATTAATAAATTACAATTACAATTAATAAAACCACACGTACCCAGTGTTCTAGATGTGTTTATAATTGATATTTTATAAAATAATACAATAACCACTAGTTAACCCATTATAAACACTAATACTCTTCCACGCCCCAAACACACCTGCGACTTGACCTTGCAGACAGATAGGTACATGCTTAACATTACACCCATGGGTAAGCCAAGTACATGCTTAGGTAGTTGCTGGATTGGGGCCTGAGATCTTTCCCACTCAGCCCATACTCTCCCATTCCTCCCTCCCCTTAAAAAAGTCATGTGAAAAAAGACTTTGCAGCGTGCCCTAAAAGTCAACAGACTTAGACTCTGTTGGATCAAAGGGTGAATTGTTTTAGAAGCATTGTGAACTTGAGCATCCCAGGTGATCTCCACTCTTTAGGTGAAACCATGGAGAGCAACTGTTTCTGAGACCTTCCTTAAGTCCAAACCATGACCTTGAATTTCACCTAGGATCAAATTGAAAACAAGTGTAACTTGTATAATATGCTCTTTGAGATGCACTACCATAGGCACTGATTCTGTGGGTGCTCCGGTACTGGGGCACCCATGGAAAAAAATTAGCAAGTGCTTAGCATCCACTGGCAGCCAGCTTCCCCTCTCCCCCACCCCTCCCAGTGCCTCCTGTCCATCGGCAGCCCCGCCAATCTGCTCCTCCTCCTCCCTACCAGTGCCTCCCGCCCACTGCGATCAGCTGTTCCATGGTGTGCAGGAGGCACTGGGAGGGATGGGGGAGGAGCAGGAATGGGGCAGGCTCAGGAGAGGGGGTGGAACTGGACAGTAAGAGGTGGAGCGGGGGGAGGAAGAGGCAGGGCGAGGGTGGGGCCTTGGGGGAAGGGATAGAGTGTGGGCAGAGCAAGAGTGGGGGTGCAGGCTTGTGGGAGGGGGTGGAATGGGAGTGGGGTCTGGGGCTGAGCAGGGGTTGAGCACTCCTGGGCAAAGGAAAAAGCCAGCACCTGTGTGCACTAGTAAGCAAACAGGCAGTTGCATTTATCATCATCTAAAGTTTCCAAGTGAACTTGAGGTTTATCCCCATGAAGAGGTCACTGCAATAGTCCAGTCTAGAAGTGATTATTATAATTAGGGCCCCACCAAATTCCATGGAAAGTGGCCTTGAAAAACTCATCATGAACCGTGAAATCTGGCTATTGTAGGGGGGGTCGCATATTGCAACCCGAACTTCTGCATTGCCTTCAGCTGGATGGCTGGAGAGTGCCAGCAGCAGGGCAAAAGTCAGGGCGGCATGGTATAGGGGGGTTGTAACTTTTGGGGGGTAGGGCTGGCCTTATGTGTGGGCAACGTGGGCAACTGCCCAGGGAGCCATGGCTGGTGGGGGTGCCATTCACCTCTGAACTCCCCTGGACATATACAGAGAGCGAACCCACGGCCTCTTTAACCCTGAGTGCTGGTCCCAGAGCCGGGATGGGGGGAGCTGCAGGCACCCCAGGCGGGGGCTCCTACCGTGTGTAGGGCTCCAGCCGCTAGCCCTGGCTGGGCAGGGGAGGGATGTGACTTCCTCTTCCCCAGGACAGGCTGCTCCAGGGGCCAGGTCAGAGCCACCTCCAGGAACCTCTCCTGGCTGCAGGAAGCTTCGCATCTACTAGCCGAGAGCCCCGCTCTGAAGGCAGGACCGCCTCCAGTAGCAGTGCAGAAATCAGAGAGGCATGGTACGGTGTTGCCACCCTGACTTCTGCACTGCGCTGCTGCTGGCAGTGGTGCTACCTTCAGAGCGGGGCGCCCGGCCAGCAGCTGCCGCTCTATGGCTGCCCCGCCCCGAAGGCAGTACTGCGGCCTGCAGCAGCGCAGAAGTAAGGGTGGCAATACCCCACCCCCACAATAGTCTTTCAGACCTCCCCACAAACTCCTTTGGGGTTGAGAGCCCCCACAGTTATAACACCATGAAATTTCTGATTTAAATATCTGAATCTGTGAAATTTCAAATTTTTTAAATCCTCTGACCGTGAAATTTATCAAAATGGACAGTGAATTTGGTAGGGCTCTAATTATAACTATAAAACAATCCACATGTAAAGGAAAAGGGAATATCCACTTTGCCAAGAGCAGATAGGGAAGGGAAAAAAAGCCAGTCTTACTCATTGTTACTATGGGGACTTCCAGAAATAACTTAGGATTCAGTGAGAACTCACAAAATTGCAAACTTGAAGTACCAAAATGTGGACAAATTCCATCAGACGAGGAGCAGATGTTACCTCTGCCATTTCCTTTAGTGGTTTCCTCCAACCTACAAGTATTGCCTTGGTTTTAACTGAGCTGAGCAACAGCTAGCTAGTTTTCATCCAGGCTCAAAGCACTGAGAAAACCTGTCAACTGCTCCATCCGGATCCAGTGAAATGCAGACACGTGAATGTGACCCGCATACTGAAATTTAAACACTCTCTCTCTATTTCTAACTGTTCTACAGGATGTGCTCATGCTAGCCTGTCCAATGTTAGCTTATATATATATTTAAAATTCTGGATAGGAACTATGGTTGCTCTTTACTGCACCTTACAGTTATTGTGCAGTGAATGAATCAGGGCTCGTTGTGATTGCTACTAACTTTGCTTTCCAGGATTTTTCCATGCAGTTAGTTGAGCACTCTCTGAATAACCGTCTCAGGCAAGGGCTTTGTGGACTGTACATTACTGGCAATAGCAAGTGACTTCAAAAGGTCATCAGAGTGCTTTTTGTTCAGCAAAGAGATCGCTCTCTCTTTAGTCATCCCTACTGAAGCTAGGGAAGTCAGAGCCAGTCTTTCTCCATTGTCCACATATTCAGAAGGGAAACAGGGCTCAGCAAATTAAGCACTACCAGGCAGAGTGAGGACCTGATTGATGATCTCTGCCTTATGCCCATGCAAGTGTCAGTCAGTTTGCGTTCTGCTGTCTTCTAACTAGGTACATTCAGGATATAAGCCCAATACTGATGATGATTGATTTTTTTGGTAAATCACCTTCCATTTCTCTTAAAAGTCCTAGATACCAGAAAACAAAAACACACATCTCCTCTCACACCTCTTTTATACCAGTTTCAGAGTAGCAGCCGTGTTAGTCTGTATTCACAAAAAGAACAGGAGTACTTGTGGCACCTTAGAGACTAACCAATTTATCTGAGCATAAGCTTTCGTGAGCTACAGCTCACTTCATGCTCAAATAAATTGGTTAGTCTCTAAGGTGCCACAAGTACTCCTTTTCTTTTTGCGAATACAGACTAACACGGCTGTTACTCTGAAACCTGTCAGTTGATTTCAGTGGCATTATTCCTGATATGCATCAGTAAGACAGGAAAATCAGGTGTAAATTAAAACACCTATCATCTTTCTTTTTTTCTTCTTCTTTATTTGTATATGGAATTATCTGCTTGTTTCTAGCTCACTGTTTTTCTGATAAATTAGTGAATTTTTTGTAGGCAATTTTTTATAGTGTAGTATCTAAAACTCATTTTACAAACTTAAGGCGAAATTTACCCTCAGTTATGCCTGTGCAAGCTCATTGACTCCAGTGGTGTAATTGAAGGCAGAATGTGTCCCTCAGAGTTCTAAGCATGGCATCAATATTTCATACCTTTATAGTGTGTGACTGTAAAATACAAAGCTGCAAATTTTTCAGTAACTGATAAGCCTATAAGAACAAAAAAAGGTGACTATAAAGTATGAATGTTGACTTAGTCTGTGTGCCTTTTCTACTTCATCTTGTTTAGCATCGTTTTGAAAAAGAAAATGTAAAACATGTTAACTGTCTAATAAACATCTTTGCTGAGCATAGATTTCTGGAGTTTTCTTGGAACAAGAATCAGAAGATTATGCAATCTGGCAGAGGCAAATTAAGTTTTTATGGGGCCCTGGGCCAGAGCAAATGGGGGCCCCTTCCCCAACCCTTCTGCCTGCAGTCCCCCTGGCACGCCTTCTGGGGAAATGGGATCGGGGCTCAGGGGCTTGCCCTGTCTCCACTCCCACCCCCGGTGCTCCTGCTGGGAAGTGGGAGTAGGGCGCGAGGTCTTGCCCCACTCTTGCCGCCCAGCGCTTCTGCTGACGAGCAGGGGAAGCCCCCACTCCCCGGCAGGAGCGCCGGGCAGGTGGAGCAGGGCAACCCCCCGCGCCCCGACTCACTCCCCAGCAGGAGCACAGATGAAGCAGGCAGAGCAGGTTGGGATGCAGGAGCACCCCAATTGGCCACGGCTCCTGGGCACAGGCCTCACTGGCCCAGTGGCTAATCTGCCACTGCAAACTGACATGTTTCGTCTGTATAACACTGTGTTGTGAAAATCAGAGAGAGAGACTTCTGCATTAAAGTCAGCTTGCCGGATGAGAATGTTGCAACTCCCATTAAGAGTTCTGCAAAGGGCATATAATTCAAGCTTGCATTAGTAATTCAAGCCACTATGTTTCCTGTGTAATTTGCTAATTATTCTTAAGGTTTAAAGTGTTTTCAATAGCTCTTTAATTTGCTGTGGAAGGAAAAGATGCTGTTAGCCCACAAACGAAGATCTACACTCACACTGTATCTGTAAATGCCAAATTCAGTTCGGGATTTGGGGAGTGGAATCAAACTTTACGTTATCAGAAGTAGGGATTCAGAAATGTAGAAATGGTTTGCTGATGTCAGATGAAGTTATAATACAGCTCTATAATTATGAAGGCCAAACTGGAAATAAAAACTATTTTAATTTAATTACTGTTGTGAGTTATAAATGGATTTGGGCATAGGTTTGTGGCAAAAAGTCTATACTCGTGGTTCTCAAACCTTGTTTTTCGTGGACATCTTGAAAATTGCTGAGGGTCTCGGCGGACCACTTAATGGTCTTTCCAAATGTTGTTTGTACCGTTAGCTAACTATTATAAAGTGCTTTGGATAAAAGCGCTATATAAAAAAAATTAATAATTAATGTAGTTTTGTTCTACAAATAAAAGCACATAACTCATATTTTAATATCAGTAGTCTTACCTTTCTAATGCAATGGATGTGCCCTCTCTCCCCCGCCACGGCAGCCCCTGAGCTGGGGCTGGGAAGGAGGGGTGTCTCTCCTGGCAGCTGCAGCCCTAGAGCTGGGGAAAGTCGCCTCTTTCTCTGGCCGCTGCATCCCTGCACATCCCAAATTCCCCCCACCCTCTCTTCTCACCCCACTGCCCCCTCCCACCTACCCCCTATTCCCCCCAAGGCCACCACCTCACCTTACATGTGCATCTTCTCCAGGGTCCAGGCACCTAATCAGTGGAGTCACGCCTGCGCGGCTCCACTAATTCGGTGGGTGGCCCATCATTCTCTTGTGTGCGGCTGCCCAGGTATGCACCTTAGAGGGAACTATCCACAGACCACCTGAATGGAGCTCATGGACACTGTTCCCTCTAAGCTGTGTGCGTGTACACGCGCACACAGATCCTAAACCCTGCGCACATGGCGAAACACCGCGCACACAAAAAATGAAATTCTACATCGGAGCCAGGCCGATATATCATTTACGGGCGACTTTTGACATTGTTCGCCCGCCATCCGTCAACACAGCCAGATTCTACTAGCTGGCAAAGCGGGGAAAGGGAAAGGAGGGCAATAAATCGGTCCCCTCCCCGCCAGCATTTCAAACGCGGAACATTGATCACGTCGGGACAGTCGGGACCCACACATCTCCTTGTAGTCTGTTCATTTGACTGTGGACAAACTCAAGTACATGCGAATAAGTCAAAATGCCTGGCCGTAGTTGCTAAGGAACTGCAAAGATTTCCCAGAAATGAATAAGTGTTGTTTTCGTGATTGAAATCTTTCAAAGGCATTGGACTTCATACATTTACTCGTGATGTTTTACCATTTTCCCTGCGTTTTTTTGCCTCAGATTCATGGACGTGATCGGAGCTATGCACAAACTTCCAGTATCCTGATCTAAATGATCTCCTGTTTGCCCTTTTGTCGAGTCACGCTGTTAAGCGCATTGAAATATAGCCATATAATAAAAGTATTAATTTTAAATAAACCAATTTGGTAAAAATCAATCCCAAAATATCACTGTCTAGAGGTCTAAAGCGTAAAAGAACAGCAACTTCATTTAAATCTGGATGGCTGGATGAGACTATAGAGATGGTTACGCCAAAGTCACATAGTGTAATGCTTGTTAAACTTTTTGAAATATTCACATATGATGAGGACAACGGAGTGGTTTGTGTATATTGTCGAGATGCCAGAGCTTCGGGAGAATTTTCAACAGGAAGAATGTGGAACGATGTATGGAAGTTGTATTTCTTAAAGCGTCATCTGTCAAGTAAGTCTCATATAGATGGTGTAACAAGACTTAGAAACAAAAACCCTTCCTTACGGAGTGGATTGCTTAGCATGATTCTTGAAAGTCCAGCTGAAAAGCAGAGGAGGCACGTTAATCTTGAACGCAAGCGCTCAAACCCAGAAGAAATCAAGGTACTTATTGACAGTGTGTTGTTGGCTATTAAAATGAACAGCTCAGTGCTTTCTGTTCAGGATGTTAATGACCCTATGGAAAAGTGTGTGCACATACCAGCAAGCTGGAGAAGTAAAAATTTTTCTTTTGAATTTCTTGAAATTATCAACTGCATAGTCCAAGGTGACCTCATGCATGAAATAGCATCGGCAATGTTTCATACTCTAGCTGTTGATGAAAGCACTGATATATCCATTAACAGATATTTGATCTTCTACTTTAAATATAGATCCATAAATTCTGCAGACTATAAAACTTCGTTTGGTGGACTATTATGATTGCAAGAATGTGATGCTGTTTCAGTACTGTCTGCAATCAAAGAGTTTTATAAAAAACACCAACTTGATCTAATGAAACTAGTGATGTTCACATCTGATGGTGCCTCCGTGATGTTGGGAAAACTCAATGGCGTGGCAGCTCAGCTGAAACGTGATATTCCACACTTAGTCCAGCAACATTGCATTGCACTTGGGGATTTCTGATGCATGGAAAGAGGTCAAGCTGATAAGAGACATCGAAACCTTAAAGAGAACTGTCTACACGGTGTTCTGTCAGTCATCCAAGAAAAAATGCAAATTTCAGGAAATAGTGGATGCTTCTGAATGTGAGTCAATGGCTTTCAGGCCACTCAATGAAGTGTGCTAGTTATGTAGGTACTTTGCACTTCAAGCAATTATTCACAACTATAATCCTCTTCTGGAATACTTTGATCACGACAAAGATATTGTTTCAGTTTCTAAATACTACCACAAAAAGCTGAATACCATGGAATACCGAATAACATTAGAAGTTTTGAATGATGTTTTGTCGGAGCTCGCTTCACTATCCACGCTGCTGCAGAAACAGGGCCTTACACCTCTTGAAGCATTTCACCTTGCCCGAGGTAAACTAAACAAGATGAGAAGACAGTACCGTGGAGATTCAGTCTTATGGAGTGACAAAGTTAAGGCTCTCTTAGATATGAGCTCTCAGGAAAATAATGAAATTGATACCAGTTCCATAATAACTTTCATAAACATCTTGTGTGCACATTTGGCAGACAGTTTTCCAGAGGATGAAGTCCAGGAATGGTCCGCTTTTGATTGTGCAGCAATAGTTAAGTGTGACTTCAATTTTGGAATTCATCAGGTCAAATCCCTATGTTCAACATACAAAGACTTTCTTGCTGAAGAGATTGTTATAGTTAGTCAGTACAATGACTTCAAGTTTGCAGTAGCCAAAAGAATCAAAAGACAATTGGTTTTAAGTTTCCTGGATATGGTGACATTTGCTCACCAGAACGAACAGTTTCAGGATCTTGCAAAGTTGATGGATATTGGAGGAACATTCCTAGCATCAAGTGCAGACTGTGAGCGTGGTTTTAGCTTAATGAACACTCTAAAAAACCAACTATGGAATCGTTTACAAGTAGATCATTTGGACATGCTGATGTGTATTAAGAGTTATCAGCTGGATGGAGGACTGATAGATCTGGACAGAGTTTATATTGAATGAGCAAATGAAAAAGATCATAGGGAAAAACAGTAAGGTTAGTTTAGCAGTCTTTGACATTTCGATCAAGAAGGAAATTAAAATGTATTTGTAATTACATATATTATTCTTGGCTGATAATCATTTATTGATATTTTTAGGAACATTTTAAATTTAAAACACAAACTTTTGTTTTTCTTTTTTTTACTTATGATGTCTCTATCCGAAAATCCATATAAATTGACATAATGGCATACGTATTAAATTGTCTTTATTATATGTTTATCAAAATCTTTTCGGGCATGTGTATAGAATGAAACGTGAAAGTGGAAACCAACAGGCAGAAGCCTATGGACTGATAATGATCATGATTAATATGTGCTTGATATATGCTCATGATTGTCTATAAAAAAGATGACAAAGCATAATGCTTAAAACTAACTTCTGCTTCATGAAGAATGGTTAAATTTCCTTTTTCTAAGTATTTAAAAATGACATTTGTAAAATAACATGGTGTAAAACTATTATTATCACAAATTGCAAATTAAAACTTTTTAAATTTATAAGCATTTTACTTGCTTGGGTACATTTGCCTCATGGCACACAAATTTGAACTCTGCTTCAAAAATTTGCACAGAAGAAATTTTTTGTGCACACGGCCTGTCAAAAATTAGAGGGAACATAGCTCATGGACCACTGGTGGTCCATGGATCACAGTTTGAGAACCTCTGGTCTATACAAAATGTTGAAGAAGCATGGTCTAGTGTTTCAAGCACAGACTTGATAGTCTAATGATTTAGATTCTGTGCCCAACTATGCCAATGTCTTGATATAGTGACCTTGAGTGAGTCACTTGAACTTTCTGTGTGAAATCCTGGTTCTACTGAATCCCGTGGCAGTTGAGTGCCCTACACAGTGGACTAAAGGTTATAGGAGTGGCCACCTCCTCCCGCACCCCTCTAGCTGCTTTGTGTGGAGTTAGGCAGCCTCTGATAATGCCTACCAGTTCAGGCCCCACATGTGACTTGAGCAGCCGAACACCTATCTTCCCCAGGTGTGTGGATCACTCTGGGGTTTAGGTGGGAGATAGGTGCCTAGAGGGAGGCGGCATTGTGCATGCCCAAAGGGAGGAACATAGGCGCCTAGGGAACTTTTACTGCAAAAATAAAAGTGCTAAGTGAGTTTAGGTGCCTACAGGGTTAGACAGCAGCTGAGCGCGAGTTTTGTAGAATATAATGGTGCCTAAAAATGGGATGTAAGTGTCTAAGTACCTGTGTGGATCCCACCTTCTGTGCTTTAGTTTTCCCATATTTACTGTCTTAAAAATATGTTATGAGATTTAATTAATTATTGCAGAGCTTTGAAAATTCCAGTTGTTTATTCACCAATGGGAAATTTACTCTGGTATGGGAGGACTAACCTATCAATTTCTGCAGAGTTGATTTTTTTTTTTTTTAACAAAAATGTTCCAAGGAACTGAATGTAAAATTTACAAAAGCACACAAGTAAATAAAACCCAACTATAAAGCATTATCTTTGTCTCCATACATGCGGCTTCCTTGCCTATGCTGGGGCTTATAGCCAAGCAGTGGTAAAATTAGCAGGGCTCCTGATTTTTTCATTGCTGCTCTTTAGAACCCTGCAGGCAATAGCTAGACTGTACCAATCCTCTTTCATTTTCATCATGCTGTTGCTACTACTGTGCAAGTCTATGGGCAACAAGAGTTATGCTGTAGAACTGTTCACAGGAGAGGAGGAAGAAGAGTTTTACCACAGTTAGCTGAAACAATGTTGAACCCAGTTTGTACGGCCACTCAGTAAAGTCAGCATCATGTGAGATAAAATTCTTCTCAATTGAATTAAAGCACAATAAACTTTTGCAATATAGAGAAGTTCTTTCAGACATAATTATAGATTTCAGGACTATGAAAACAATAATACAAATCCAGATTATATTTCCGTAGTGGTTAAGCAGTTAAGGTTGAAACACTGTACCAACAAAAACTGGGAAATTGAAAACAAAGGAGAATGCTCTCTCCTTAACTCGGCTCTTAGGCTTTGTTTTTGTACATTTGGCTTTCTCTCCACACACTTTCCAGTAATGTGGGTTTGTGTACAGCTGTACACATAAATAGCCAGACTTTGTCAGTTCCTATTACACCTTTAACATTCATGGCCCGTTCAAAAAAAATCATACTTATTGTACATTAGCCTCAACTTGCATAACTGAAACATCCTACAGATTTAACAAACTGTTTATACAGAAATTGTGAGTTGAAGCTATAAAACCCTAGGGAGCAACAAGTAAACTCATATGATGGAATGGTTGAGTTTGCAAAATAAACACAGCTAATATATTTTGTGACCGCATCATTTCCTTTCTCTTTTTCTTATTTTCTTCCAGAACCGAATGGAGGAAAGCAAAGCACTGTTTAGGACAATTATCACATATCCATGGTTCCAGAACTCTTCGGTCATTCTGTTCTTAAATAAAAAAGATCTTCTAGAGGAGAAAATTATGTACTCCCATTTAGTTGACTATTTCCCAGAGTATGATGGTAAGTAATATTGCAACACCAGAATTCATGCTCCAGATCATAGAATCATAGAATATCAGGGTTGGAAGGGACCTCAGGAGGTCATCTAGTCCAACCCCCTGCTCAAAGCAGGACTGATCCCTGACTAACTCATCCCAGCCAGGGCTTTGTCAAGCCTGACCTTAAAAAAAAAAAAAATCTTGAGATGCTCATTGCATTTACGCTACAATGGTGATATGTGGTAAACAGCATTGTCTAAATTGCAGACAGACAGATCTTTCCAGTACTTATTGCTTAGAAATGTATTTAGTTTATATGGTACATAGAAGCTCGTAATGCAATAATAATCAACAGTTTTTTGCAGAGTTAATAGAATATGTACTTATGGTGTCAGATGATTAACTGATGGTTGGGAAGCTGGGGTTGTAATGTACTAGATTTAAAAACATGAGAAAAAGAAAAAATACAAATGAAAACGGCAACTTCGAGAACTTCTAATCATTTCAAATAGTCCACAACCTTGTAGCATTTTTTATAATGGCTATAGGAAAACAGATGGAACATCAAGTAGATTTTCACCAGCTTCGCTGGCAGTAATCACAAACCACGTATCATATTAAATAAGGTTTCCCTAAAATGTATAATGTCTATGGGTGAAATCCTGATCCCATTAAAATCAATAAGAATTTTGCCATTGACTTCACTGAGGCCAGGATTTTACTCTATACCTCCATTGTTTGTGGGGAGTGCAACAGTATCTGTGTGATACTAAATTATTTGAGATTTGCTGTTGTGATTTTAGATTTATGATTTATGAGGGTTTTATGTCTTCAGAATGCTTAGATTTTTGAGGAAATAGTCTCATATGATCAGTGGACCTAATTTCAACCTAGCCTATAACTGTGTGCTTGCTGATCTAATTAAAAGAAGATCTTTTTTTCTAGGAATTTAAGATGGAATTAAAATTTTTCTAGGAATTTGCTGCTGGTTTTGAACACAATGAATTTTTCGCCAAATATATACATAATCTTGCATATTTACATTTAACTTGGCTTTACTGTGCAAAAGAACATTTTTTAAAGAACTGGATATCTGAAGGGAACATGTCATAAGTCCTTTCAGTGCTTCAAAGAGATCTATCTGACTCCTCCCACCCTTCCACCACTCCATTTTTATAGTGGAGTTTCCTTCATTCTAATTTGATGTTACTAATATCAGGTTTAATGTGCCTGTTCCAGAGAACATTATGCAGGTCACATACCAGTTGCTAAGGAAATTCGTAGGATGTACATTCTGGAAGTTTTCATGAGGCGAAAGTGAAGTTATTTAAGGTATCTGAGTGGAGGCTTTGCTTGGAGTGGAAGAAAAGTCCCAGGTTCATCTGGTGAGTGGACTGAAGGGCTGCATACTTAACCTAAAGGCTCCATTGTCCCTACCAGAGAGTGAACAGCAGATTAGGCTACAAGTTTGCTGAGGCTTCAAAAAGATAGTATCTCTAATTTTCAAGACCGAGATTAGGAAAACACTAGTTTATGATTTGAGAGACCTAGCTCATGGTCCTGCAAATTGTTCTGTGCAGTTGCAGGGGTCCACTCACCTAGAACAAGGATAAGGATCAGACCATAGTTATTATTTACAATTCAGCATAATTTTAGTTTGATAATCCTCCATCTATTTGAAAGCTGACAGTTGAATAGTAATTATTTTTAGTATCCTTTCAAGCCTAGGTCAGCCCCACTTACTAAGATGTCCCAACACTTCCTGTTATAAGATCCTGTTTTCAGTTGTTTATAACTTTGACAAACTTTTAACTATTTGGGTTGAAATTTTCCATGGTAGGTGTCTGCCCCAGGCTGAATTTTTCTGGAAAATTTCAGCCCAAATGGTTCAGCCATAGCTAAAGACAAATCTAGTGAAGAATATGTTGCTTTGCCCATTGTAAAAACAGATCTGGGGACCTTTGTTTTGAGACACTCTGGGGCCCCTACGCTTTGGAGCACACTCACAAATGCTGGTCTGGGAAAGCAGCAGCATGTGGTCACTACTCCTGCTGATTCCCTGAAATACTGGCTGTGCAATGGATGCACATTGGCTACTCCCAAGTTGGGAGTGAGTGTTTGGTCCATTTGCCTCACGTGCATATAGCTGAACATGCAGCCTGGTTACATAGACTGCATGCCCTTCTGAGA
Source organism: Lepidochelys olivacea (assembly GCF_965140295.1). NCBI lineage: Eukaryota > Metazoa > Chordata > Testudines > Cheloniidae > Lepidochelys > Lepidochelys olivacea. Next base: position 95,938,191 of record NC_140415.1, read on the forward strand.
ATTGCAGCCTTAATTTTGATTTAATGGGATAATTATTGTGTGTAAATTAAATAACAATTGATTAGTTATATCATTAAGTTTTGTAATGTAACAACTTTGTAACAGAAGTGCATCAACTACAAAGCAACTGTATTTCATTATCAGCTAACATTAAAATTAATGAAGTTCTATCTGAGACAGTGTCATCTTAGTTTAGAATGTAATTCACTTAAACTATGTATTAAAATCCTCAGACATAGCTGTAAAAGTAGTAAATGTTACAGTACAAGATTAGTTTTTTGTTTAAACATGAACATTGAATTACAATACCCCAAATACTGGTTAACCCTTTGAAATTACTGAAAGATTAATTATAAAAGGATTGGTTTCTGTTTTGCTCATCCTCTGTTGTTACAGATTGTCCATTTCATTCTCCCATTTAATAGGGTATCTTGGTGGGGAAGTGGAATAATTGGCAGGAAAATACTTATGCCCTCATGAGCATAATTTTATCTCTGAAATTTCCCTCAATTTTATTTTAAAAGGTCCTACTGAGAAGAAAAGAGCAAGGGCATGGTGTGAGTTGATTTATAAAATAATCTTTCCCTATTTCTCTTACCAGATATCACAGACTACAACTTTCTTCCACCTGCTGCTAGACATAGTAGGATTCTCTCTGACAAAGAAGAAGCTCATGCATTTGATTAGCTTTTGCAAAACTAACTTTCTTTTCTAACCTAACAGGACCCCAGCGAGATGCACAGGCGGCACGAGAGTTCATTTTGAAGATGTTCGTAGACCTGAATCCAGACAGTGACAAAATTATCTACTCTCACTTCACGTGCGCTACAGACACAGAGAATATCCGCTTCGTCTTTGCTGCTGTCAAGGACACTATCCTACAGTTAAACCTGAAGGAGTACAACCTGGTCTAACTGTGCCTAGTAGGCCTCCCAAAATTCCCTTCAGGCAATTGAAGATATACAAGAGGGACTGTATTATCTGTGAAAACGACTTGCATAATACTAATTTATTGCCGGCCTGGACTCTGTGAATGTTCACAGAGTTTGTAGTAAATATTATGATTTTATTTAAACTATATTGAGGAAAAACAAAAGATGCTGAAATACATTCACAGCATGTTTCCTCATTTTTTTAGGCAAAACCTTGTGACTCAGTGTGTTTTAAATTCTCAGTCATGCACTCACAAAGGATAGGGGGTTTTTTGCTATTGAGGGAAAATCATGCTGGTTTCCCCTTTCTCTGACTCTTTCTTTCTCACTCTATCCGCTTTCCTCCGCTACATTTTATTATTGTTTTCAAAGGTACAACGACCTTTTTTCCCAGTTGCATTCCTTGGTAAACTTTTTTCTCTACAGTGATCTGATCAGGAAAATACTATCATAATAATTTAAGCCATCAATCATTCTAATTTTACAGTATGTACTTTTTCTGAAAGATCAAAAGTATTGATACTGTAATTTTAAAATTCTTGACATGGATATTTTGCAAACTGTCTTCACACTGTGGGCTATGATACTGGGATCAAAAACAGCAGTTGTAATAACATGGATTTTAACTTTAGCTACAATGTGGCAAATCAGAACGATGCATAGAAGACAGTAATGAAATGACTAAGGCAAAATGGTAACGTGGAATATGATAGAATTTCTTTTTAATTGCCATGTGTCTTTCTTTCTTTCTTTCTTTCTTTCAAATCATAGATGCCAAATAAAAATGCCATAGACACTACATTTTCCCCAGCGGCTGCAGCCTGAAACAGTGTTTTTTCAGGTTGGTTTTGTTTGTTTTATTTTTTGGTTTGGTTTGGTTTGGTTTTTTAGTAAGCGCTTTTAAAATATTTTTGACCACAATTTAAACATTATTTTTATTGTATAAAAAAAAATTCATGTTGCCAAACGTGGCTTTTTATAAAACCAATAGCTTTGAAACGTAAGATACTAATTGAAATGCCAAATTGATTGATTGGGAAATGGCCTGATTGAGACAATTGCCAAATGATAAAGAATTAAAGTTTTAGCTCATATGTTCCTTTTTTTTTTTTTTTTTTTTAATAGAAAATGTTCCATTTTCAATGCCAAAAACAGCAGCATGAATGAAAATGCTGCTGGATGCATCATGCACATGCGTATTGTCTACACTAATTTAAAGACAATTTTACTCTGTCCTTATGTCAAAGATAGTATGAGAGTACAGGGAACATTTTCTGCAGAAATATCAAGGCACCTTTAGTTGTGAAACATGAAATTACTGATGAGTAATCATATTCAGGACCCCGTCTTGATACAGTTGCTTGTTAATTGATTGACAGATATCTAATAGGCTTAATACAAAGTAGCCTCTCTCAGTGTTCCATAGAAAGATTTATTCATGTAAATGAAACAGCAAAGATCTTACTTTTGAACTCCAAATGTGCAATTTTTTTAAACAACAAAGACAGCACACACATTTATGAGGTTCTCTTCTGCAGGTTGGGGTGAAAAAACTTTTTTTAACAAGTCACAAGACTGCTAGCAAGCTGCAGAGAACTCAGAGGTCTGACATGTAATTGGACTGATTATCCGCAATACCATGCAGCACTAGAGTGCACTTATGTAGAAATTGCTCCTTCAGAGCAACAAAGGGGAGGGGGAAAAAGAATGGCTTACAAGTTGAGTACCAAAGTTAACAATAAATACTAACGAGATGTGGTTCATCTTTAACCCGCCCCCCCAATGCAAAACAACAATAATAACAAAAATTGTAATTTTTCTCCCTCATGAGACACCGTGTAATTTAAAACTGGTTGTAGGTATAGTGCAATTATGAATGCTATAATCATTGTACATACAGATATATATATATATAGATGATATCTATCTATCTATATATATATATGGCAGCATCCATATTGGCTTTGTAATCATTAATTTTTTGGCAGATTGAATGTGCTGTATTGATATGTATCTATGTAATTGTATTGTATGTCTTATAGCTAATTCACATTTTAAATAATGTTATTTTATTTACTTTTTTAAGAGAGAAGAATGTAAATTTTGTCAGTTTATTTCTGACTAGGGATTTTTTTTATTTACAAAACAAAATACTTTACTATAGTACAGAGCGGTACTAGCATCATGCTGTATAAAATCATTTGTACATTCCTGATTAGAGGTAAATTGAAAACAACACCCAAAGGTCACTCACTCTCAAAATAATGCTTGATTTTTGACAGGGCTTTATACAGATGTAGAAACCAGCTTTGTTAGAAGAACTTTTGCCATACGATCTGGGATTGGAATGTGAGCTCTTTAATATATTTTTTTTGGAAAATGCACAGCAGATTAGTCTTACCTCTCTGATGACTTTTATTAGAAAAGTGAATTTAGAAACGATTGTAGCCTGTTGTACAAATGTACTAACAGTTATACATCGCCACTTCCCTAAAAACACCATATGACAGAATATAATACAGAAGTCCAATGGAATAGTATTTGAAAGGTTATGAAAACCTTAAATGTAACAAAACAAAAAAAAATCATCAGCGTCCATTGAGTCAAGCTATTTTATTTAATAAAGCTACAGCAGGTAGATATAGAAGATAAAAAGTGACACTGATGTTCTAAATGGACGATCAGAACAGTTAGTCTTGTTATATATGGCATTATAAAATTGCTCCTGATTTTCCACTGTTGACTCTGGGGTACATGATAATATCCCTTCTTTTAAGATGGGAATAGATTGACCATCCCAGATATGGTGATATAAATGGAATTGTGGCAAATAGAGGCCAATGGAGCCTAAAGGAGTTTTTTTGTTTTATGGGATTTTTTGGCAGGGGCTTGGGGTGGAGTGGGAGGGGAGAGTTGGTTTTAAGTTTTGTATAAAAACAAAAACCAAAAGTTTACTCATGCTTTGTAGTTATACTGTGATTGCAAAATTTTTCAAGAGTGTGTGCCACTGGGATACTTCTGGTATGTTTTAGGTAAGTTGAACCTGTGGCAAATGTTTAAATCATTTGAGCATGTTCTGGGGAGGGAAAAAAAAATCTTCAAAATGCCAAGGCAAGCTTTTCATGAATCACCTAACACAGCATTGCAGTATGCCAGTTTACAAAAACATATTTTCCTTTTTAAATGACACAGCTGTTCCCACTTGCAATATATTCCTTTGCTGATTTTGGGTTTGGTTTTCTTTGTCAATTGATGGTTTCTACTATGCCTTATAGAGCAGAAGTTTGTGCCTCTAACATGAAGCTGAGGGCAAAAAAAAAAAAAAACAAAAACCCTTTCAACTTTGCCAAAACAATGTGATTTTGTTGAATGTCATAAATGGGGGAGGAGGGAAAGAAAACCTCTTGGGAACCTATGTGTACTAGATGTTCACTAGCACAAGAAAGCTGTAATATGTATTTTACAAAAACCTTAAACTTGCCTTTTTCACAAATTAACTGGCACTATCATGAGGGATAGAGGATAATACAGCTAGAAGGGCAGTTTTACTTTTTATAATTAAGACTATTTTGATTGTCAAGGTGTATGAACTGTAATTTTTTAATCATACTGCCACATGATTGTGAACCATAATTTTTTTAAGTTTGAAAGTTGAGAAGAGACTTTTTATGCTGGATATCAGTCAGAATTGACTGCATGATTTGCAAAAACTTTAAATGGGGGGAAAAAGGGCTGCATATTAAGATACCGCTAGACTCCCCGCTTTTGGTTGTAAGATGCAAATGACCTTCAAATTACTCACTCTCATGATCCTTCCCTTGTTTTGCATTCCTCACAAAAGATTGAAATAATAGGAAAACACAAAAACATGTTAACCCACTTGAAAAAAATAAAATGTACCCAAATAATTTATTATATGTGCTGCTGTTCTTGAAACTCTGTATAAGGGTTACACTGCATACTAACTACTACATTAATTTGTTTAACTAATGATGTGTGCACAATATGTTAACATGGCCTACCAAAGACCTTCCTCTAGTTTAAAACCCAACTATATAGTCCACATGTGTCTTTGGGATTTCATCATGTTGTCACCATCTGACTAGAAAATTAAAGTGGCTTCATTGCATGAGGTTAACTGCTGTATTTTGGACATTTAGACATCTGCTTTTTTTGTAAATACAATTCTCGTTTTGGGCATAATCCATACATTTTACAGTTTAGTATGCACTAATAATTTATGTCCTTTATCCATGTCCTATGGTCAATTCAGTAATGATCTTGCCTACCAGGTCCTCAAAACCATATGTTCAAAACTGCAGGTTTTTTCTCCTCACGCTTCACACAGCATTTGTTCAAGCATATGATTTTGAGTCACATCAAACAAAAAAGAAATATAGTTTAAGTGTAAGTAAAATCCCACTGAGTCATTGCTTTGCTGGTTAGAGGGAATACTATAACTCTCACATAACTTTAGCTCTAAAAAAAGTTTTTTCAATTGAATATTAATGTGATGGTGGGGAAAACATTAGATAAAATCAGCCAGACACATCTGATTGTAAGGAATTTTTTTTTCAAAGGATCTACAAGCTGTTGCTGGATTCTTCACATACCAACCTGGAGGTAGTCTTTATTTGACCTGAATATTTAGGGGGTTTTGTCAGATACATTTTTAACTTACAGTATTTAAAAAATCATACTTGCTGTTCTTAAAATGTCATTCAAATGCATGTATTGTCTGTTGTTTGGGGATGGGAACTAGTTTTTGACAAAAACTAATGTTGTATAAATACTTCCCCCAAATGATCTTGCTGGTTAAAAATACAGTATTTTTGGCCATAATTTTGTACTAAAGTATCTTCATTCCTTGAAGTTTGCTTCTCTTGAAGTACTCCGCTTATTGTTCTCCTGGAATGCTTTTTATGATAATGAACATTGGAATAAATCTTTTTATTCCAGTGATTACTTTTTTAGACTGTACATATTTTATCCTCATTAGATACAGTAATCTCTAAACATGAAACTTCTTGCATATCTCTATTACAAGCAGAAATTTCAAACCCTTTAAGGCTAGTCTCTCTGCAGTGGAGAAAATCACTTGATGATATTACTAAAGATTGGTTGGCTTATGTAAAACAAAAACTTAAGAGGCAGTAAGGGAAAGAAATAAGATATTTAACCAACATCCTATTAGAAAATTAACAAAATCTGCTAGGCTTCAGTATGAATTCTTTTAAAATGGGTTGGCTGAATTTCAGTGGTACAGCAATAGCAGACATGTTTCTCATATCAGAGCTGTAGCCTGTTAGTCTGTATCCACAAAAACAACGAGGAGTCCAGTGGCAACTTAAAGACTAACAGATTTATTTGGGCATAAGCTTTCGTGGGTAAAAAAACCCAATTCTTCAGATGCATGGAGTGAAAATTACAGATAGAGGCATAAATATACTGGCACATGAAAAGAAGGGAGTTACCTTACAAGTGGAGAACCAGTGTTGACAAGGCCATTTCAGTCAGGGTTGGTGTGGTCCACTCCCAATAATTGATGAGGAGGTGTGTCACCTACTGACCCCTATACTTACCTACATGCCTCCAGCTTCCATCCAGAACACATCACATGTTCCGTTGTCTACAGCCAAGCCGTAATATACAACCACATTTGCTCCAATCCCTCAGACAGAGACAGACACCTACAAGATCTTTATCAAGCATTCTTAAACTACAATATCCACCTGGGGAAGTGAGGAAACAGATTGACAGAGTGAGACGGGTACCCAGAAGTCACCTACTACAGGACAGGCCCAACAAGGAAAATAACAGAACGCCACGGGCCATCACATACAGCCCCCAGCTAAAACCTCTCCAGCACACCATCAACTATCTACAGACTATCCTGGATAATGATCCCTCACTCTCACAGACCTTGGGAGGCAGACCAGTCCTCGCTTACAGACAGCCCCCCAACCAGAAGCAAATACTCACCAGCAACTACACACCACACCACAGAAACACTAACCCAGGAGCCAAACCCTGTAACAAATCCCATTGCCTACTCTGTCCCCATATCTACTCTAGCGACACCATCAGAGGACCCAGCCATATCAGCCACACCATCAGGGGCTTATTCACCTGCACATCTACTAACTTGATATATGCCATCATGTGCCAGCAATGCCCCTCTGCCATATACATTGGCCAAACTAGACAGTCTCTATGTAAAAGAATAAGTGGATACAAATCAGACATCAGGAACAGTAACATACAAAAGCCAGTAGGAGAACACTTCAATGTCCCTGGACATTCTATAACAGATTTAAAAGTAGCCATACTTCAACAAAAAAATTTCAAAAATAGACTTCAAACAGAAACTGCAGAGCTACAATTCATTTGTAAACGTTACACCATTAATTTGGGCTTGAATAGGGATTGGGAGTGGCTGTCTCACTACAAAAGCAATTTTCCCTCTCTTGGTATTGACACCGCCTCATCAGTTATTGGGAGTGGACCACATCCACCCTGACTAGGGTGACCAGGTGTCCCGATTTTATAGGGACTTTTTATTTATATTTGGGGCTTTCTCTTATATAGCCACCTATTACCCCCCACCCACCCCCCATCCCCTGTCCTAGTTTTTCACACTTGGTATCTGGTCACCCTAACCCTAACTGAATTGGCCTTGTCAGCACTGGTTCTCCACTTGTAAAGTAACTCCCTTCTCTTCATGTGCCAATGATATTTATGCCCCTATCTGTAATTTTCACTCCATGCATCTGAAGAAGTGGGGTTTTTTACTCACGAAAGCTTATACCCAAGTAAATCTTTTAGTCTTTAAGATGCCACCCTTATGACTCCTTGTTATGTTTCTCATAATCTTTTTGATTGTCTATGGGATGACAAGCATAACAGAGTGACATTTTGCTTTTCAACTTCTCTGGTTAATACTTAAACAGTGACCAATAACTCACACTTCTATCACAGAGGAAGTGGAGTTCCAGGCCATTTGTAGAAATCAGTTTTGCTCTAATATGTGGCTGTTTAAATCTGATTCTTAGAATTCCAATAGTCTGCCTGACTGAAGTATTCAGTGAATTGCCACTAATTTTTCTAATTATTATTATTTATTTGTTTATTTTCTGTAGTGGAATGTAAGGAGATGGGAAAGTATGAAGAATAATGTAATATTCATTTATATCACCCTTATAAAGATAAGTTCAGCAAGAAGAGCCCTGTAATTTGTGATATTTAATTATACTGGATACAGTACACGCAGAAGTGATATCCATCTGATAAATTTAGCACTCATCAGTGCAGTTTATCACATACTTATGACCATATTACCTGATCACTAATCCATCCCCCCGAACTTAGTCTAACATTCGAAACGCTTAGGGAGCTTCAAACAAATGCCATTATTTTAAAACTCAGTCTTCCACAGAAATATGGAATTTCACCAAAAATTGCATCTATTAAGAGGCCCAGGATGGGCTATTGTCAGCCTTTCTATAATCAGAATGTCATGACTTTGTCTGTGGCCCTGCAGGGCTAAAAATGAAAACTTTATTGGGAGGGGGAAATTCCCAATAGGATCCAGACATTATTTCTAGTCCTGCGAGTGCCTGAGATATCAGATTTTAAAGGGTGACAAATATATATACAGAAAAAGTATGCTAGGCTATTTTTGGAAATACGTTATCAGTTGGACTGATGACAGCTAAGGCACTTGGTTTTAGAGGTGGAGTAAAAAGAACAAGTATCCTAATAGAGTTTTTAGAATGCTAAAACATTTCTAAGAAACTTTATATATGACGTATATAGAATGCATGATGGTGCTGTATAAAGGTTTTATCTGCACTCATTTGGGATGATCTGGACAGCTCACTCATGGTCTTGTCACTTCTGAGTAATACGACCATCCAAAACACATACAACAAAGCCTCTATCAACACACAACATCCTGCATGTATTCTCTATATGTAGCATACTAACACGGTAAGAATGTTAAATAAATTCCTATAAATGCTAAGGTATGTCAGAGGAAATAGCTTAGCCATGAAAGTGTCAGCTTTGAAAAAACTAGGTACTCTGGAACCCCAGACTGAAATCCTGGTACTTGCAAATCAGACTTTTCATCCTTCTGAGGTAGATGATATTGAATTCCTGTGCTTTTTAGGTCAGACCTTAAAAACTGAGGGCTTGCCTGTCCTCCCTAGGCACATTAAAGAATCTATGGCACTTTTCATAAACTGTAAGAGTTTGTTCCTGTGTCCTTCTCCAAAATTTCCTTTCCCCCACTCTTTTGTGTAATATATTGATTAGCTGCCTCCTTGCACCCCCGAGGAAACATTTTTACAGTGGTGCTCTATGTGTGTGGTTGGTGAAGCCATTTCTGCATTTCTCTGATCCTTTTTTCTTCATCTTGATTTCCTCCTTTTTCTTTTCCTATTGTTATCAGGAAGGGCTGTCTTGCAGAGGTCAAATCAGTTCCAGCAGTGGTTACAAAAGTGAAAGGACTTAAAAAACTAGGTATGGGTTTAAAACAAGGGATAAGACAGTATCAGAAAGTTCCTCTCAGTAGGGGGTTGCCCTAATTAAATTTTGTGGGCAAATATCTCAGAAAGACAAAATCTTATAGCAACAGTTTAGTTACGATATAAGTCACCAAAAGATACAATGGGTCAAATTGTGCCTAACCATTGTCATATGCAACCCCAGTGAGAGCACAATTTCAATGGAGGAGTATATTTGCCACAATGTTATTGAAAATTTACTTTTCTTCTATAGTCCTCTTACCTAAATGTTTCATAGCCTCGATAGTAGGCAACCAGTTGGTTAAAGATTGATGATGAAATTGAGAGAAGTATTAAATTGACAATAAGTTAAATGTATTCCCACTGACATAAATAACTAATTACCTTTTAAAGTGCTACTCACAAAAGAAGAATTGCATGCAGTAAATGTTTACAGATATTGCACTTGTATACATTTATTATAAAGCAAATAAGTCATTCTATCATAAAAATAAACTTCATTTACCTCAGAATGCAGTATTTGAATCAGAACCGGATTTAGGGCTTGGAGTGCGCCAGGCTAAGGGTGCTGTTTTTGTTGTTAGTGACAAAAGGGAAAATAGATGGTTTGAAGTAAAATGTTTCAAGTATTCCATATCTGGATTCATTTTTCACTAACGTCCTAGAATGTTCTGGACTTTTGTAGAATCTCGTGGAACCTTCCCGACTTTCTGAGAACTACATTTTCCTTGAACCTCCAGAATGTTGTCCGCCATGCCCTCACAGAGGGCATAAGGAGCGGGGTGTCTCCAATCAGTCAGTGAGATATAAGAACAAAGTGATAGCCCAGCTGCAATATTGTGAACCCTGTAATTGTGAAAGTGTACTTTGTGTTTTAAGACTTGAAGACTGTAAGTAGCAACTAATAAAGGACATATTTAATGAGATGTGAGAAATATCTATCAGACCCCTCTCTGCACACGAATATAAAAGAAATACTGTTACTTCTTTTGCCATATTTAACACATAATGTTTTATGACTTTCTAAGACTGCAGAACATAGATTTTTGCTTTCCCTATTACTGTCTGTTTTCAAGAGCTCAGTATAGGAAGCAAAAAGCTCAACTGAAATCTAGTCTGCAGCAAGGGGCAAATTTGATGGGAAAATATCTGAAACATAACAACATAGATCAGGCTATAGGCAGTAGCAATCGTCCCAGGACAGAAGAAATTGAGGAGCGAAGTTTAAATGACGGAAGTCCTATTACTAAGGCATTAGCAGATTTACCTAAAGATAAGGAATGGAAATGTGAGGAAAGTGATGGAGAATCATCCAGTTTTCCTGGCAGCATAGGAAGAGTGATGATAAAGAAGAATGTGGTTTACATGAAAAAGAGAGTAATGACAAAGAAAAATATGGTTTACATGAAAAGGAGAGAAATGATAAAGAAGAATCAAGCTCGCATGATGACAGAAACAGCAGTGAGAAAAATTGCATGCCACAAATCGATATATCAGATCCTACTTTATGGCCAGCAATCCTAAACAGTGTTGATATTGATTGTACAATTTTGAATGGGCCAGGCAAAATCGAGCATATGACGTTTCCAGTTAATGAGCGGAAGCGACACTTGTCAAAGTCACAGACACACTCAAGAACGGTGAGAAACTGAATCAGCATTGGCTAGTTTATTCAAAATCAACTGCTTTTGTTGCAAAATATTTGACAAGAATGCCAAATTATTGCTTGCACTTTCTGGGTACAATTACTGGCATAACTAAGCTGATGCTCTGAAGCAACATGAAAAGTCACCCAGCCATTTTAGGCCTACTCCAAATGGATGGAGGTCGAGTCCAGGCTCAAGCTGAATAAATGCATAGATGCAGAAGACCAGTGCATTATTAATGTAGAAATTCAGCATTGGAGAAACATACTTGAGCGTCTGATCTCAATTACCCTCTTCCTTGCAAAGAATAATTTGGCTTTCTAGGGGCTCGTCGGATAAGTTGTTCACTGAACATAATGGTAATTTCCTTGGTTTGGTAGAGCTATTTGGGAAATATGATGATGTCATGCATAAGCACCTATGTCAAGTAGTTTATAAAGCTATGGACCATTGCTACAGCAAAACAATTCAAAATGAATTGATTGATAGCAGTTGTAGTTTGGAACAATATCCTGTCCCAAGTAAACATTGTAAGCAAGGTATTACAAACTCAGTCGATAGACAGCGCGACGACTACTACTTTGATGAGAAGCTGCCTTGATTTCATTGTGGCCTACAGAGACAACGGATTTGAAGATGCCATCACTGCTGCCAAAGAAATGGTGGGAAACTTAAGAGTTGAGCCTGTCCTCAAGGAAACTTGTATGCTTTGGAAGAAAAGACAGTTTGGTTATGAGGGCAGAGATGAGGTGATGAGAAGCTTGGAAGAAAAATTCAAGAGGGAGGTTTTTTGCTTGCTTTTTGACACTGCTCGAATGTCCAGCAAAGAAAGGTTTAGGCAAATGAAACACCATGACAAGACGTGGGGGCAGGGGGTTGTATGACCTTAGTGAGTTGCCAGGAGACAGGAAAAAACTCTTGAACAATTGTATGGACCTTCACCGGACGCTGACACATGGGGAATGTTCGGATGTCAATGATAAAGACCTCTATGTTGAATTGGACAACATCCATCGTGTTTTGCGACACGGGAAGCACTCGTCACTCCAAGTTCTCCAATTCATTCATGATACAGAGCTGAAGGATACTTTTCCTAATATGTGGATAGATTTGAGAATTCTGTTAATGCTGCCAGTCACAGTGGTGAGTGGTGAATGCAGATTTTCAAGACTCAGGCTTGTCAAAAAATATCTTTGATCGATGATGGCTAATGAGAGACTGACATCGCTTGCTATTTTATCACTTGAAAATGCCATTTTGCCAGTCTTTGGATCTCTCTGACACTGTGCTTCAGTTTGCAAGGGCAAAGGCAAGAAAAGCGACCTTTTGAACTAAAGGACTAAAATTAACATTCTAAGGTTGTCACTTACTGTAATACTATTTACCCTAACACTATTTACTGTACTGTAACACTATTTAATACTGGTCCACACAGTGTTGGTGCAAAGTTCAATTTCTTGATGTTAGTACATTTCAGTTATTCATAAAATTAAAAGGTTTCTATAAGCTTAAAGGACATTTTTTTTAATTTGCCTATATACAACATTAATAAATACAGATTTACAGATCCTAGTGTGCACATTTATCGTCTTATATGACCGGGATAAATCATGCATGCAAAATGTGAATCAAAGTCATGAAATAGGCTACAAATGCAATAAAAAATAAGGAATTCAAAAGTTTAACAAATGGAGGAGGTGCCGAAAATGCTCCTCATCTGGCGTGCCATTTGATCTAGGGCCGGCTCTGATTTGAATTCTCTTAAAAATTATTAAATGAACATGTATTCATAAAATTGCATGTACGTACTGTTAATGCTTAGTTTATAGGCTAAAGGTCAAAATCAACCGCTTATCAGATTTTTGAGTATTTTTAAATGTATATTATGGAAAATTAGATTAATGGTCAGCTACTCAGGATTTATATCAATATTCTGATTGTTACCCTTCTAAGTGGTTCTTTATTATACTAAAATATGGCAAAATCCAAGTTTCTTAGCGTAGCCTGATTTGGTTTAGTAAAAAAGAATAATCTGCTTCTGCAAGGTGCAATGTAGGAGCCATGATTATGCTGTTTTGTCAGATAAATTTTTAACTTTTAACCTACCTAGCTTATCAGATGGTTCAGCAGCCTTGAGTAATTATTATTGTGGAGCAGAAGCCACTGTGACAAAGTCAGGCTGGGCTGCTGTGAGAGAGTGGTGGAATAGTAAAAGCCCTTTTTCCTATAAACTGAGAAGGGATTAACTCTGGTTAGAGGGGAGGAGAAACAAAATGCTGCAGGGCTGATGGCAGCAGGGAGACAGGCTTCTCCAGAGAGAGAAGCTGCTCCCCAAAACCCCCAAAGTGGAGCCCCTGATTAGGGGATGGACTGATGTGCCCTGGGGCCAACAGCGGGACAATACCACCCCAGCAAAAGGGGGTGGGGCTGGGAAGGTATTCCCTTTTTGTGTTTGTAAATTGGTTTATTTTTGTTTGGAGGAGGAACCGTCCTTGGGCCTGCCTTGAGGCCTACCTTGAAAGTACTGATAAGAGAATACAGAGGAGGAAGACAAACACTGTCTAGAGTGGGGCTGAAGCATGGTCATGAAGTCCTTTGCATCTCTTGCAGAGATGGTGGTGGAAGGGAGAGGATTATTTGGGTGCAGATGAAATTAACTGCATTTTGATATATACCACACTGTTGCAAATGTGCAGGACCAAATGCTGGTTTCACTTATGCCAGTCTAAAACAAAAGCAACTCCACTGAAGACAATAAAGTATAATTTCAGTTTTACACTAATGAGATCAGAATCTAGCCCAGAGATAGTAAACAAAATATGTTTGCAGGTAAATAATAATTGTTAGACTCTCATCTCTAGCTCAGATCCTAAAATATGATTTTGGCCTAAGTTAGCATAGTGAATCTTATGTCTTCTTTCTTAAATGAACAGCATAGCTAGAGAGAAGATTATACATACACTTTCTTTCCCATTATTTTAGAGTAGTATGTATGTAACAATTTGAGTTTAATGAAAAGTATATTCACATTTAAATATAGACTGCTTGACAGCAAATCATTGAGTCCATTAAATATTCTTGCACGATTAGTTCACAACAAAATGAAAAGGTAGTGCTAAAAGCTCATTTTACTTAGGTTCTGATCCTGCAGCGGTGCAAATGGTAATACAACTTTTTGCAGAATCAGAGCTTCAGAATTCTGCAAAGGAAAAACAATAGTCAGAAAAGTATGATTGATTGATCTTGTATTCTTGGTCAAGCAAGTGCATCTGAATCCTTTCTGGATAACCTTCAAAATATGGTTAGTTATTTTGGTATGGCTTAAGATCAGAACATATAAGTGTGAGTTCTGGCAGTTTAATTAAACAGATTTTTAACTCAACCTCCAGCCTTCACTCTCAATAATCAATGATTCTGATAATCCTCTGCTTTCTATTGTAATATTATTTTTCCCAGTGACAGTGTAATGCCTTAGTAAGAAAATGGAAACTAAATGGCCCTGCTTGGATGATGCGCACCTCTGTATTTATTAATTGTATGGTTTATTATTTATACAGTGCCTCATGATTGCACAGTGCTTTGCAGAACAAGTAAAAAGACAGATACCTACCAGCAGTCCCTTACTGAAATAGCATAGAGCCAAGTGCCCTATTAGTTTTTAGCAATATATTTATTGATTTTCACACTGTCCCTCCCATAAACTCTGTGCCCAATGCATTTGAATGGAGTGAAAATGGAGTCCATTTCCCCACCTCCCACAAAAGTCCCCGGGGTGAAGTCCTGGCTCCTTTGAAGTCAGTGGCACTAGCTTCCAATAGGCTGGTGGGCAAGGCTTTGTTTATGCTCGGACTTTATTCCTAAAATTTCGCAAAATTGCAACTGTTGGTTCAGCTTCATGAGTGGTAATAAAGGTTGGAGCATATGTAGATGGTGCTGGTAGCCACCAGTGATTAAAGTACTGTCTTGTGTAAACTGGCTCAGGGTTAGATGACTGTGGCCTAAAATGCCAGCAACTCCTAGGACCCTCATTTAGGCTAGCACTCCCATCATCGCTGCCTCCTGTGCCACTGAACCCACGCTCTCAATGGTGGTAAATTTTGTCAAAAAAAATCTAGGGCACAATCCTGTAGCTTCGTGTGAGAGTGATGTGCTGCGCCTCTCTGCTCTGTTGGCAGTTGTCTTTACTGCCTCACAGGGCCGTGTTTAGGCATACGTAGGGCACCGAAAATTTGGGGCACCCCCCTTGCTGGCTGCGCCAGGTACCCCCCCCCCCCGTGCTGGGCCGGCAGGCTTCCCCCCGGCCCCTCCCCTCCGCCCACTCTCGGGCGGGACCTCCCAGGGCCAGGAGCGAGAGGGTGCGTGTGAGTGAGCAGGGGGGGCTGGGAACAGAGCTGGGGGCATACCCGGAGGCTGGGAAGAGAGCGGGGGGAGCCGAGCCCGGGGGTAGAGCTGGGCCCGGGATTTCGGGGCGGGGGGGTCAGAGGAGGAGCCGGGCTGGGAAGGGAAAAGAGCCGGGGTTCTTTGTCTGGCTCAGGGAGCGAGCAGTGACCGCGCTCGGGCATCCGCAGGAGCAGGCTGGTGGCCCCGGGGGAGAGCAGCTGCTCCGAGCAGCCCGGCCCTCTCCCCGCTGCAGCCCACGTGCCCTGCCGCGCCGGCACGGCCCTGCAATCGCTCTCCTAGTCTCCTTTTCGCTCCGCCTCCCTCTTCTCTGAAGTTTAAGCCCAAATGCCGAGGATCCCCTTTGGACCGTCACCTTTTCCTCTCCTCCCTTCCCCAGCCGGGATCTGCCGCGGGCAAGGGCTGGGAGGAGGGAGAGGCACACACACAACCTGGCTGGGGAGGAGGGAAAGTTAAAGGAAGATAAAGACGGTGGCGTTTGCTTTGCCTGCCCATTCTCAATATTCCGGGGTCAACCGGAGGAAACTGACATTAAAACAATGGGAGGAGGGGAATGCACCTGGAGCAGAAAAGCAGCAATCAGGGCTGCAGAATGCAAGGGAGGGAGTGACCTCTTGGCTGGGGAGGAAGATGGACTCACCTTTGATAAGGTTGGAGTAGCTGAAAAAATGTATTTAGGGGAAAGGGACATGATTTTTTTTCTTGTGGATCCAAGTATCTCCTGAGCTGTCTCTCAAGCTGGTAGCATTTTGAAGGAGGGAGAGTTCTAAACAGTGCAGAGTTGGTGGGATTTTAAAGGTCCCTTCAGGAATGCAGCACCTTCCTCACACATGGGAAAAACCTTTAAAACTGCCTCAAATAATCCAAAACAAGAGCCACCATTCAAATGAGACTTAGCTGGTTATGGCTCCAGCCCCACTGTTGAAGCATTGTTGAAACCGCAAGCCGAGTTATACCCAGTACAATCCCACTGAGCCGGGTGTGGCAACCAGGTGTGTAAATCACGGCAGAAAAAAAAGACTGGTGCCTGAATATAGTTCCTTTCTTATTAAACTGCACATCCCAAGCACCTCTTTACTTTTCAGAATTAGAGGGAAAAGCTCTATTTTAGGGAGAATGAAAGACCCTAAAAGCAGTCACAGCGGTGGCAGGCAAGGGCCTGGATGAGGGCTGGACTCAGCCATTGGTCTCTGCTATTCCTTTTTTAAAAAAGAACAGGAGGACTTGTGGCACCTTAGAGACTAACAAATTTATTAGAGCATAAGCTTTTGTGGGCTACAGCCCACTTCATCAGATGCATAGAATGGAACATATAGTAAGAAGATATATGTAGCCCACGAAAGCTTATGCTCTAATAAATTTGTTCATCTCTAAGGTGCCACAAGTACTCCTGTTATTTTTGTGGATACATACTAACAAGGCTGCTACTCTGAAACCCATTTCTTTTTAGTCATTCAAATGGATTTTGGGTCATGGCTGACATCCCAGCCATCATGTAAAACGCTTCCCTGGGGCCTTTTGACGTGCACACAGAGGTATCTCACTGCCAAGTCCCTATTCTAGGAGGGGAGTAGAGGGGAAGGGAAGGGGAAGGCTGCAGGGTGATCTCCCACCTCCATGCAGACAGTGGCCTGTGCTTGCCACTGCCATGCTGGAGCCTCCACATTTATTTATTGACAAATTATGCAGAATTTTAAAATGTTGTGCACAGAATTTAATTATTTGGTGCTGAATTTTGTCAGGAATATGGGGTGCTGGGCAGTTGAGGGGGGCTGTGAGAGGGGCAGTGGGTGGGGGCTATGGGTAGGAGATTGCTGGGCATCGGGATCTGTGGTGGAGATCTCTGGGTGAGGCGCCACTGGGCATGGGAGTTGCTGGGCATAAGGGGGTGCGGGGTACTGGGCAGGGGGCCATGTGGCGGGGCATGCTGGCAGCGCAGGGCCGGTTTGGAGGCACAGGTGGGAGAGAAGTGCAGGGGCTAGGGGTGAAGAAGGCACAATGAAACTGTTTTTAATAAAGTGCATGTGGCAAGTTTTCCAATACTGTAAGCTTATATTTGTGTTGCTAAGAGCAAGCCAGGCATAGGGGCACCAGTTTAATAATACTGCTTAGGGCCCCATAAATCCTAAGGAGAGCCTAGTTGACTCAGTATCTTTTCTGATTGCTCAGCAGTTTGCTTCTCTATACAGAGGGTTTTCAGATTTAGTGCTTCTAAAACAGTCAAGAAAGAAACAATTGACGAAGACACAATGATGACCAGTGGAGGACTACTTAAGAACAAGCCCATGCAATCAGGAGAACAGGCTGTGTACTCCGGCCTGCCTCAGTTCTAGCTTCAGACTCTCAGTCATGCAGTACAAGAACTGAGGGCAAGGGGAACTTTGTTTTTGTGGAAAACTAACTTTGAAACTACTGATTCTTAAGCCAAGAATATATAGAGTAAGCAGTGCAAGGCAAAATGGGTACCATCATACCTCTTTTAACCACTGAATCCTAGTTCTTTTGAAAATACTCAGGGGCAAGTCCAATCTGTTAACAAAACTAACGGGTTTTACAAATAGAGGTTGTAAACTTGGAGGTCTCACTGAAGAAAACACACATGCACAAAAGATCTTGCAATATTAGAAAACAACCCCTTGAAAATGGGTGAATATGGGTAATGGCATAAAGAATTTAATACAGACAAGCCTTGAGGTCAAATGTACTCCTTCCTAGGACATGAAGTGGCTGATAAGCCCAACTCTTGCCACTTCAAGCCTTTATATTTTTAAATGTTTTAGCAAAAAATGGCAAAAATATTCTAAAATATGTGTGTGTGCACATATACACACATTCGAATAACCAATCTAGAGGGAAAAAATCAGATAGATAAAGCATTTTGTATTTTGCATACTAAATATATCCATACAGATAATACTAATCTACTTAATGTGTCTCTAGAGCGGTATCAAAACTTCATAGTTTCTTTCATTTCTGATAAGGAATAGAGAATGCATTTTGTTCTTAAGGTATTGTTTTAAATAAAGCCGAAGTTTCTTTTTTTAAACTCCATTTCATTTGGATGGCTGGGTTCCTATGTTCTGCAATGTCTTGTGTGTAACCATAGAGATGGAAATTTCAATTATTAATAATTGAATTATCTCTCCCTGGAGTTAAAGTAGCAATGTTCTACCCAGTGAAGGTCTGCGTTTCTCTGGAGAGAATTACATGCATTTTATAAACTATGATGCTGCCAAGAGATTCCTGGATGCTAAGCTATTATCCTCTCAAGAAATAGAACTAAAGGGTATTTTCAAGGTTGAAAATATCAAGAGAATGGAGCAATTAAGCATCTGTATATCCCAAACTTTTATTATATAGTATCACTTTTTTTCTTTTGGCTTAATTTGGGACCTCAGATCTTCTAGGTGCCCCACCCACCCCCCATGCACTTTCCCCCCTTTTAGTTATTGAAACTGATGTATTAACATTTACCTTGGACAATTGTATATAAGAAACCTTTTATAATATGAAACTATATTGGGCTTTTGGATGAGTTTAGAGACATTTTTTATCAACCTCCTACTTCTCCCTTCCAGCAAACTATCCTGCCTGCCTGGTGATTGCTTGTTTACATTAAAAAAAAAAAAAAAGGTCCAGATCATAGTATCATCAATGGGGTTTGAGGTAGAAGATGACTCTCCTTTTTAAATATATGTTAGTACAGGGATGCCATATATTGTTACTGAAGGCTGCATCAGTACCATGGAGGGACACAATGATCCCTCTGTAATTTGGTCATTATATTTATGCAAATGGACTGATTGTTAGAGGTGCTACCTGCAGTCCCATTGACTTCAATGGTAGTTACACATGCTCAGCATTTGTGCAAATCAAGTCCAAAGTACAAACTCAGAAATCTGTTAAAACAATTGTAATATTTGAAGCACTTCTAGCCTTGATGGATGAATAGAAATTTCTTGTTTGAAGTCACCAGCAATTAAAACTTGCCCCTACCTTGCATTTATAGGCAATGTGCAGTTTACAATTTTACAATGTATCTTTCTTTAGAAGCCAGCCATCAGTGCAGATGCAGCTCATCAACATCATACATTTATGACAAACTTTTGAACATAAAAATCACCTATTTGGGGGGGGGGGGAATTAAATTTACATAGACTTATTTTTATTAATGTTAATATAGGAACATTTTATTATTTGGATGATTGGTTACCCATGAAAAATAAAAGGTTTATGCTTATGTGGAGGTTCTGCCAAACCTTTCTCCTGATTCTCATGTTTTTTCAAGTACAGTATCTCAATGCGACATGAGTAATACCTTTAGCCACAGTTTGAAATCTTAGTATATTGATTGCTAATTTACTAGTTTACAGGTTAACCACCCATGAGAGAGTTTTCCAAACTAAATGGAAAGTAGCATTTAGGTTCTCCCTAAACATGTAAGAAAGGCACTTAATATGCTTCAAGTTAGGTGCCACAATATACACCAGGAATACTAAGCAGGTTGTTTCAATGGTGTAACAACTAACTCCTAGAACTTTAGCATAGCAAATGGTTTATTTAACTAATAAAGTAGTTTAGCATTTATTCATGAGGAAATCAGAGGCCATGCAATCTCACCATAAGCTAAATATATATTTTGATAAAATGATGGGCAAGTTGCGAGAAGCACATACCTTCTTTAGTTTATTGTAACAGTAACATCATACTAAAAGAGTGTGCACCCTGCTGATTATCTCACACTAAGAGTATGACTTTTGTAAGAGACTTTGGCCCTACCTGAAGCACTGGCTGAAACTCCTAACTATCCTTCTATCGTTAGACTCCTCCTCTGGAAATGCATACATTTCACAGATGGATTAATCACTCCTATTCCCTTGTCTATTGTTTTCCATCAGGATTTCCTGCTTGCCTGCTAAAGTTGGTTGGTTTTGGTTTAAACAAGAAGGGCTTTTCTTGTTTGACTGGCTTTTACCTGTTTCTTGTTTCCTTGTTTCCAAAAAGTTATAACCTCTTTACTAGCTCATGGAACCAATGTATTCCATTAGATTGTTCCCTAAGGAACATAGATATCTTAACTTTTGTAGCAGGCATATTGATGCAATGGTGCAGGACAGGCATGTCAGTCTGTGCAGAATATGACTGATTGTATCTGATTGGTGGATTAGATGAACAAAACTTCATGCCTTCTGATGCACTTTCTTCATACCTCTCTATTCCGCCACATAATCCCCCACCAAGTCCCAAAAAAGCCATGAACTGGTTAATAATTGCTTTAGAAATTTTGAGCCATTAGAGGCATTTATAGATAATTTATCATTAATCAAGGTATTCAACATATTATTATAACTATTACTATTTAACATTTCTATTGTAGTATCTCCTAGAGATGGTAAGAACATAAGAATGGCCATGCTGAGTCAGATCAATAGTCCATCTGGCTGACAGTGGCCAGTGCCAGATGCTTCAGAGGGAATGAACAGAAGAGAACATTCATCAAATGATCCATCCCCTGTTGTCCAGTCCCAGCTTTCGACAGTCGGAGGTTTAGGGACACGAGGACCATGTGGTGGCATCCCTGACCAGCTTGGGCTAATAGCTACTGATGGACCTAAGCCCCATGAATTTATCTAATTCTTTTTTTGAACCAGTTACACTTTTGGCCTTCACAACATCCCCTGGTAATGAGTTCCACAGGATAAGTACTTCCTTAGGTCTGTTTTTAAACCTTGTGTGTATTAATTTCATTGGGTGACTCCTGGTTCTTGTGTTATGTGAAGGGGTAAATAACAATGCCCTATTCACTTTCTCTACACCATTTATGATTTTATAGACCTCTGACATATCCTCCCCTAGTCATCTCTTTTCTAAAATCATAGAATCATAGACTTTAAGTTTAGAAGGGACCATTATGATTGTCTAGTCTGACCTCCTGCACAACGCAGGCCACGGAATCTCACCCACCAACTCCTGTAACAAATCCCTAATTTATATCTGAGCTATTGAAGTCCTCAAATCGTGGTTTAAAGACTTCAAGGTGTCATTTTAAACTCTCCTCGTATGGAAGTTGTTCCATACTTCTAATAATTTCTGTTAGCCTTCTCTGTACCGTTTCCAATTCTAATATATCTTTTTTGAGATGGGGCAACCAGAACTGCACTCAGTATTCAAGGTACGGGTGTGCCATGGATTTACATATATTTTTGTCTTATTGTCTATCCCTTTCCTAATGGTTCCTAACATAGTGTTATATTTTTGACTGTTGCTGCACATTGAGCAGATGTTTTCAGAGAATTATGCATGATGACTCCAAGATCTCGTCTCTTCTTTGAATGGTAACAGCTAATTTAGAACTCTTTGTATGTGTAGTTGGAATTATGTTTTCCAATGTGCATTACTTTGCGCTTAACAACACTGAATTTCAACTGCCATTTTGTTGCCCAGTCACTCAGTTTTGTGAGATCCCGTTGTAACTCTTTGTAGTCAACTCTGGACTTAACTATCTTGAGTAATTTAGAATCATTTGCAAACTTCACCACCTCACTGTTTACTTCTTTTTCCAGTTAATTTATGAATATGTTGTACAGCACTGGTCCCAGTACAGTTCCCTGGGGGATCCCACTATTTATGTCTCACCATTCTGAAAACTGACCGTTTATTCCTACCCTTTGTTTCCTGTCTTTTAACAAGTTACTGATCCATGAAAGGACCTTCCCTCTTATCCCATGACTCCTTACTTTGCTTAAGAGCCTTTGGTGATGGACCTTGCACTTGGACTTTCAGAAAGCCTTTGATACTATAGTTGCTGGATCACCCTTGTCCACTTGCTTCCTGACCTCCTCAAAGAATTCTAATAGACTGGTGAGTCATGTTTCCCTTTACAAAAGTCACACTGACTCTTCCCCAACATATTATGTTCATCTGTGTGTCTGATCATTTTGTTGTTTACAATAGTTTCAACCCATTTGCCTGATCCTGAAGTTAAGTTTACCTGCCAGTAATTGCCAGGATCACCTCTGGAGCCTTTTTAAAAAATCGGCATTGCATTATCTAACCTCTAAGTCATCTGGTACAGAGGCTTATTTAAGTGATAGGTTACATACCACAGTTAGTAGTTCTGCAATTTCATATTTCAGTTCCTTCAGAACTCTTGCATGAATGCCATCTGGTAACTTATTACTGTTTCATTTATCAGTTTGTTCCAAAACCACCTCTATTGACACCTCAGCCAGGGACAGTTCCTCAGATTGTTACCTAAAAAGAATGGCTCGGGTGTGGGCACACGTTGTCTGCACTGAAGACATTCAGCTTCTCTGCAGTGGCCTTGTCTTCCTTGAGTTTTTCTGTAGCACCTTGATCTTTCTTCCAGGGGCCCCACTCATTGTTTGGTAGGCTTCCTGTTTCTGATGTACTTAAAAATATATTTGCTGTTAATATTTGTGTCTTTTGTTAGTTGCTCTTAAAATTCTTTTTTGGGCTGCCTAATTATATTTTTACACTTAACTTACCGGAGTGTACGCTCTTTTCTGTTTTCCTCAGTAGGATTTGACTTCTAATTTTTAAAAGATGCCTTTTTGCCTCTGACTCCCTCTTTTACTCTGCTGTTCAGCTATGGTGACATATTTTTGTCCTCTTACTGTTTTGTTGTTTTTTATTTGGGGTATGCATTTAGTTTGAACCTCTCTTATGGTCTTTTAAAATAGTTTCCGTGCATGTTGCAGGCATTTCACCCTGGTGACTATTCCTTTTAATTTCCATTTAACTAGCTTCCTCATTTTTGTGTAGTTCATCTTTTTGAAGTTAAATGTTACTGTGGCGGATTTCTTTGTTGTTTTTTCCACTGCATAGATGTTAATTTAATTACATTACGGTCTCTTTATAACTTCCTGCACCAGGTCCTGTGCTGCACTTGGGACTAAATCAAGAATTGACTCTCCCTTTGTGGGTTCCGGGACTAGCTGCTCCAAGAAGCAGTCATTAATGGTGGCTAGAAATTTTATCTCTGCCTCCCATCCTGAGGTGAGATAACCAGTCAATATGGGGATAGTTGGAAATCTCCTATTATTATTGGGTTTTCTCCTTTTGTAGCATTTCTAGTCTCGCTGAACGTTTCACAATCACTATCTTAGTTAGGTGGTCAGTAGCATATTCCTACTGCTATATTCTTATTATTCAAGCATGGAATTTCTATCCATAGAACTTGTATGGTACAGTTTGATTCATTTAAGATTTTTACTATACACCTCTACCCCGATATAATGCTACACGATATAACACGGGTTCACATACAATGCAGTAAAGCTTCGACATGCTGCTCTGAGCAACGTGTTAAGGGTGTCGGGCCGGGCCAGGGCCAAGGGGTTGGATAAGGGGCAGAGGGTCTCGGGGGTGGTCAGGGGCTCCCCCTCTCCCTGGGGTCTGGGAGGCAGAAGCTGGAGGAGCACTTCTGGGGGCCCCGCAGTCCCAGAGTGGCCCGGGGATTAGCCGGGGGCCGGGAGCACCCTGCTCCGCTTCCCTCGACACGGCCCCGGGGGAAGGGATCCCCCCACATTCACCGGCAGCGGCGGAAGCAGAGCAGTGCAGCCCCAGCCCACTCCACCAGCTCCCAGCCGCGGCGCTCCACTTCCCACCACAGGTGAGTGCGGGACCTTTCCGCAACCCCCCCTCCCTCCCAGCGACACGGCTGGGGCCGGGGCAAGGAAAGCAGAGTGGGCTGGGGCCGTGTCGCTCTGCTTCCCGCTGCCGGTGAGTGCGGAGGACATCCTTTCCCCAACCTTCCCGCACTCACCAGTGGC
This sequence comes from Lepidochelys olivacea, assembly GCF_965140295.1. Taxonomy (NCBI): domain Eukaryota; kingdom Metazoa; phylum Chordata; order Testudines; family Cheloniidae; genus Lepidochelys; species Lepidochelys olivacea. The sequence goes on from NC_140415.1 coordinate 95,962,490, forward strand.
AGGAAGCAGAGCGCCACGGCTGGGAGGTGGCAGAGTGGAGCGGGCTGGGGCCACATTGCTCTGCTTCCTGCCGCTGCTGGTGAGTGCCTGTCATGGGGCGGGGGGTGTGGATAGGGGTTGGAGCAGTCAGGGGACAGGGAGAAGGGGGGGTTGGGTAGGGGGTGGGGTCCTGGGGGTGATCAGGGACGGGGGTCTCTGGAGGGGGTAGTCAGGGAACAAGAAACGGAGGGGGGCAAAGCAAGTTCGATATAACGCGGTCTCACCTATAACACGGTGAGCTTTTTTGTCTCCCAAGGACCGCGTTATATCGGGGTAGAGGTGTATTTGACTCAGTGCTTTCTTTGTCACATTGTGCTACTCCTCCACGAGCACGACCTACTTTGTCATTCCTGTATATTTTGTAGCCTGAGACCTCAACCAGGTTGCAGTTATGCCTGGTCATTTTTTTCCCCCTTTTTAAATATATAAAGATTGTCTGCCAACATTTTCATAAACTGCTGTTACTTTACTGTCTTTTAGTCACGCAACTACATTCACATAACCAAGTTATTTTGTTGGTCTAACTAATACAGAGAATTAGTAATGGGGTATGGACCCTTCAACTTAATATCATTATTTCAAATCCAGCCTTCCTCTGCACAGAACCAAAGGTTAGAATACGCTCTGTATGGGGGCTTAGTGATGTATGGTATATGATATGATATGAGTGGGTGTTGTCAACCCATTTCTACAGGGCAAATGCTCTGATCATTATGTTAATGGACACTCTCAGTGGAGAACGCAATTGGCATGCCTTGTTGTCAGTCTCAGCAAATACCTCACCCCATATAGGGCAGTGAATCCTGGTGAGACACACTGGTGAGGTTAAGCGAGTTTTCACACTCTTATACTTACTGTGTCTGTCCTAGGAGGGAGTATAAAACTGCGGTCTCCCAGCACATCAGTGTTTCACAAACATTTAATTCACTTGGAGCCATTCTTTTTCTTGGCTGCAAGCTCTACTTCCTTGTGCCTATACCAGTTGCCATCTGGCTGCTGACACACTTCCCTGTCTTCATTCTACTTTTTCTCTTACAGTCTTAGTTTTATCTTCCTCTTTATCTCCTTTTATATATGTAACATTTTCTCACAAGATACCCTCCCATTTTTGATGATGTAATTTATGGTTTCTGGAACAAGCACCTTCTATCTACCCTGTTGCTGATGTTCTTAAAAGGGATACAGGTATAATCATTAAACTCATTTGCTTTATTTCAGATTATTTAAAATATCATGATAGAATTTTATACCTTTTTTAATTCTATGGATGAACACTCATTTCTGCTTGAATTCACTGTAGGTTGTTCGAATGTTTGCGATTTACAAGTAAAAGGCATGTGGAAAAGCCAGTTCAGGAGCTTTATATGAACACCTCTCCTGTTGTCTGTTGTAAATTACTTCATCATTTAAAGTGAGAAGGCCTCTGTCAAGGTTCCTCCCCCACTCTGAACTCTTGGGTACAGATGTGGGGACCTGCATGAAAAACCTCCTAAGCTTATCTTTACCAGCTTAAGTCAAAACTTCCCCAAGGTACAAAATATTCCACCCGTTGTCCTTGGATTGGCCGCTACCACCACCAAACTAATACTGGTTACTGGGGAAGAGCTGTTTGGACGCGTCTTTCCCCCCAAAATACTTCCCAAACCCTTGCACCCCACTTCCTGGACAAGGTTTGGTAAAAAGCCTCACCAATTTGCCTAGGTGACTACAGACCCAGACCCTTGGATCTTAAGAACAATGAACAATCCTCCCAACACTTGCACTCCCCCTTTCCTGGGAAATGTTGGATAAAAAGCCTCACCAATTTGCATAGGTGACCACAGACCCAAACCCTTGGATCTGAGAACAATGAAAAAGCATTCAGTTTTCTTACAAGAAGACTTTTAATAAAAATAGAAGTAAATAGAAATAAAGAAATCCCCCCTGTAAAATCAGGATGGTAGATATCTTACAGGGTAATTAGATTCAAAAACATAGAGAACCCCTCTAGGCAAAACCTTAAGTTACAAAAAAGATACACAGACAGAAATAGTTATTCTATTCAGCACAATTCTGTTCTCAGCCATTTAAAGAAATCATAATCTAACACATACCTAGCTAGATTACTTACTAAAAGTTCTAAGACTCCATTCCTGGTCTATCCCCGACAAAGACAGACTATAGACAGACCCACAGACCCTTTGTTTCTCTCCCTCCTCCCAGCTTTTGAAAGTATCTTGTCTCCTCATTGGTCATTTTGGTCAGGTGCCAGCGAGGTTACCTTTAGCTTCTTAACCCTTTACAGGTGAGAGGAGCTTTCTTCTGGCCAGGAGGGATTTCAAAGGGGTTTACCCTTCACTTTATATTTATGACAGCCTCTTCTTCTTCTTTTATATTAGAGACCAGGAGCTTTAATATGGGGCTCTTTAACTGTACTCTTTAGAGTAGCCAGATGCCATCTGTGTGCTAAATCCATCCACAATATTTTCAAAAAGTCACACTCACAAGGAAATGTGTCTGAGAATGATAAGGGAAAGAGGTAGGAAACTAAATGAGTCCTGCCCGAAACGTTCATTATGTAAAATAGAGGCAGAGTGCCAGTGGGATCATTATGGCTTCAGCACAAATGTGCCAAATTGCCTCATACCCCCAGGCCTTAGGAGCTGCAATAAAGAGAATGGTTACAATCATTGACCACTTCTAATTCTTGTATATCATTTTAATCTTCATCTGTCATGTTCATTTCCTATTAGAGGGCCCTCTGCTGCCTTTGTCAGACATGTCTGTTGCTTTCCTGCCATCTGCCTCTTTGAAAGTCTCACACAACTTTTAAAATATACTTCAATTCCTGAATGCTATCCTGTCCACTCTGTTTTGCCTACTGAGACCGAGGAGGGCTGTTGTTGCAGAGTTAGACTGTCAGGAGCAAGCACATGCATGTAGGGAGAAAGTCACATAAACTGAATTCACAATGGTTTTGGTTTGTTGACTTTACAGAAATTAAGTTTGCTGCTATAAAAAGCCAGTGAAAGGCTTACTTCACATATGAAAACCTTCCAGAAACTGAAATACTGGTACTCAAAATAGCAAAATTGACAGACTTGGTTACAGGTCTGGTTTTTTTAACCTTCTCTTTCCAAGGAGACACGAGAGGAAAGACAGCATCTGTCTCTGAGTCTGTTATTTTTTTAAACTTCTATTTAATTTAAAGGAGTAGTTGTAACTACAGGTTAGTCGGGTTAATGCAAGAGAAGACAGCAGCTGGAATCATTCTAATGAAGTGCAGTTCAAGGTATTTAAATTTAAGAATACATGAGGAAGATGACTTTATTCCCAACTATATGGAGGATTTTATTTGTTATAAATATCTCTCCTTTCTAATATGATAGCTTCTAGTTATAGTCAACAGAACTTACTGGGCTCAAGCCAGGAGTAACTAGGTGAAAATCTATGGTCACTATTATATTGGAGGTCAGACCAGATGATCTAATGGTCCCTTCTGGCCTTAAAATGGGTTAATATGATTTTGTAGTTTGTTCAAAGAACATGAAATGAAGAACATTACAGAGACTCAAAGGGCTTGTTTACACACAGACTATTTTAGTTAAATTGATGCAAGCTTTTTGTGTGGACACTTATCCTGGGGAGATTATCCTATTTCAATGTAGCTTAAATCAGTAAAAAAAAAATCTGCTCAAACTGTGTGTTCTGGTAGATCAGTCCAAAGAACACTTGCTTAGGGCCCAACTCCTTGTGAAGTCAATCACAAAACTCCAGTTGACCTAAATGGTGCAGTATTACACACTAGAAAGTACTGGAGACTGGGTGAGGGATCTTCATAATGGAGTGCTCTACTCTTTGCAGCACTTTAGTTTGTTCTCTTCTTTCCACTCAGAGAAGTTCAAAAAACCAGTGCATTCTCCAGACTTGCCATTTTGCTAGTTCTGTTAGGAGGTGGTTCACCGGTGAGATTTCCTACACTAGTGAAAGGAAATTACTGTGGTGGTACAATTCAACTGCTTAGTCTTTCTGTCAGTAATACTCAGAGCCTGTTGGAGACCCATAACATAGCTGTAATGCAATATTTTCTCCATATTTAAGCATTGTTTGGCTATAGCTAGAGCTTTCTACTTTATGTTCTCTGGAGCAGATCTGCATTGCAACCATAGCGTACCCTCGGGATACCTTGCTGATGTTAATCCTTGAGAAGCAATGGATTTGGGCTCTGATGTACAGCTGCAGGCTAAAGTGTACAGCAGTGAACAAACTGAGACTGATGTCTGTGATAACTAGGAGTTGATGTTGTCTGAAGTGAGCAATTGGTGCACAATGTTGGAAATAGTTGTCTATAGGGTGTCTGTTTGGAATGGATTCCTATTTTGAGGCATATTTTCTGGAGGTCTAAAGTCACCAATAACTAGACCAATCACTTTAACTCCAGAACTTTTACTTCCCTTGATCTTGTGCCTTAGGATGGCATGGAGAACTCTAGGAAAGATATTATGTCCTTTGGTTTGCATCTCCTAGGTGTGTGTCCTTAATTTTGTTGTTTTGGATATACATTTCACTTACATGTGTCCTGTGTGTTGACAGTCTAACTGGGCCAAATTAATCTCCGGTGTAGCTCCATTTAAGTCTGTGGATAGGGACAACTATATGATTTTTTTTTCTTCTGGTACTGATTGTTACCCCTAGTTATTTTTGCCTGAGACCTTTGGTGAGGTGGCAGATACCTGCTTGATGTCCTTTGTTTCTCTTCCTCACTTAGCTGGCAGCTCATCACAAGTAAGATGGGCAGCCCCCTGTGTGGATACAAAATGTGCATCCACATCTGATCTGTGAACCGCAAACATGGTCTGCGGACATCCGCAGATTTGCAGGGCTCTAAAGATGGGGGGCTTTATTTCTCCCTTCCCCCCAACAAAATGGAAGTAGAGGGAGTTGTTTGTGTTAGACTGTGATACATTGACATCTTGTTCAGGGGCTTTTAATCTTAGTTTTTATGGAGGTGGCTGCTCCTGATTTGTTTTTTTCAATAATTGGCTCACCCATGGTGTGTCAGCCACTAGTGATTCTAGGTTTATCCTGTGTTAACTCTGAAGCGAAACTATTTAAATTTCTACAATAACTTTCTCTGCTGATCATTTTAGCAGAGATATCCAGCTACTCTGACATTTTAAGTGGTACTTGGGATTGTGGGTGGAACTTAAGATCACCTGTATTGCTGTTCTCTCCCCAGGAAATCCACCCCACCCTCCATTACCATCTTATCTGATGCATTTTCTCCAGTTTTGTCTGCAGATTGATACACAGCTTTCTTTTGTTAAAGTGACCACTCGTTTTAAATGATCCTATTTTTAATTCCTTTCTTTTCTAACAAATATGCCAGCTGTTGTTTCTGCCATTGCTTCTTTTATTAACTTAGTTTTAGTGTATATCATGTTTTCCCAAGGAGTCTCTATGAATTTTAAACATTTGATGTTGGTTTTATTTTTTTAATCAAATTTTCTTCCACCGATAATGAATTATTACTGTTTTAATTCTGTGACTATTTATCTCAAAATCTTTAGAATGCTTGGTGCTCCGTTCCTTCTTGAAACATCTCCTTCCTCCATTTAATCTGGTTGGGTTGAGGTTCAAATCAGGACACTCAATGTAAACTGCTATTGTTAAAGTGTCTTCGCTTTTATTGTGACTAAATTGGGTAGACTGACATCTGTCCTGGTTCTATTGGATTTTTTTGCAGCATTTGACACACTTGATGATATGATGACTTTATCTGAACTCATTAATAGCTGGTATCTACAGCAGTATTTTCTTGCTAGTCTTGTAGCTTTATAGTCACAAGGAAGCAATCTTCTTGGCATAATCTGTGGGTGGCTGTTCTTCTAGGTTTTAGGCCTACTGCTTTTCTCTTTATACTGTCAACCACATGGTGCCCTTTTAAATTTTTCTTGCTTTCCTTATTTCTTGTATGATGATGACACAAATATTTATGTTTGTTTTCTTGTATTTTCTGAGTCTCTGCATTCGTATTTCTCCTGCTGCTTGGGTAATACCTCTGATTAGATTAACTTCATTTCTGGACATAAATACTGACATTCTGGTTTTTGGCTCTGTCGCTAACTTATTCACTATTGAGTTAGCATACAGTATTTTGAGCTAAAACTCCATTGGTATTCCCGTTTCTGTCATTTCATCCTTAGACTGAAGCTGTCATTACACCTTGTAATTGCACAAGACTTTTACTACATATTTAAAATACATACATTTTAAAACACTAATGCAAAATTTTAGCATGAGCATTCTTTTATGGTTCAACTGTTGTATGGCCCTCTTTGCACTGGTCAATCCATGTCACAGCTGGTTTACAAACACTTGGCTCATCTGATTTTTTTGTTGTTGTTGTTGCTTCAGATATCGCCAGCTGACCACCCCCACACAATCCCTATTTAAGTGCTTTCCTTGTCTACATATTTCTGTATCCACAAATGTATTGTTAGAGTCTCCCTCAGGGCTAGGTCCACACATTTTCTGTGTGGGTTGCCCCTAGGGTTGCCAACGTATTTAAAAAATACAGGATTGTTTTCTTAGCACCCCTCAGAGGGAGGAGTACACTGTACCCACAGGGGTCAATGGTGGGGTGCCCAGTACCACAGAGGGTGGGAGTTATACTCCTGGAGGAATTCTGCGCCACTGCACTTGTGCAAAATTTATGTCCCCTGCAGATTTCTTTGCTTCCTCACAGAAAAATGACTTTCTGACAGGGAAGCAAAAGGAAGTTACAAGAGCGGTCATGTGACCCTTCCCAGCATTCGGGTGCCCAGGACAACCGGCAGAGAGGTAAATCACTGTGGGGCAGAAGGCGGGACTCGGGAAGACCCGGCTGGTGGCTCCTACCCTGCGCTGGGCTCAGCTGTTAGTCCTGACTGGCCTGGACGAGACGGGACTTCTTCTTCCCCTGCATGCCATCTGGGGCCAGGTCAGACCACCCCCCACATTTCTACCCTGGCTGCAGGAAGCTCTGCAAACTCCCCCTGCCTCCAGCTTCCTGCACCCATTGCTCCTCAGCTGCAGAGGGAAGGATTCCTGTACAGGGAGCTGCTTCCCCATCTACCCAACCCCCGAGCATCCAGACCCCTTCATACCCAGACCCTCCTGCTAACCCTCATCCCCCCTGCACTCAGAACCTCCCCGATGAGCCCCACTTTCCCTGCACCTGGACCACCGCGAAGAGCCACCCGCACCCAGATCACTGCCCCACCAAGCCCCAACCTGGATTCCCACCGCACTGAGCCCCATTCCCTCAGCATCTGGACAGCTCACTGAGCCCCCAACACCCAGACCCCTCGCTGAGCTGTATCCCCGGACACGCAGACCCCGCCACTGAGCCTCAACCACCTTCACCTGGAGCCCCCTGCAGAATCCCATTCATACAGAATCCCATTACTGTTGCACCCAGAACCCCCCCAACAAGCCCCTGTGATCCAGATCCCCCACTGAGTCACCCACACCCAGATTGCCCCACACAAAACCCTCTCAACCCATATCTGGATTTCCCCCACATTAAACCACTCCATACTTGGATCCTGCCTTGCTGAGCCTGCCTGCCCGCACAGAGGGGCTGGGCCCTGGGGTGTTTCTAAGGCAGGCTGAGTCCTTGCGTTGTGTCAGGCCTCACCGCTGAGTCCATGTCCGTGGGAGGGGTGGAGGGAGCTACACAGTGATCTCCCACCTCTGTGCAGCCAGTGGCCTGTGCTCCCCAATGCCATGCTGGAGCCTCCACATTTATTTGACAAATAAACTTTGCAGAATTTTAAAATATTGTGTGCAGAATTTTAATTTTTTTGGCACAGAATTTTTTTGGTGCAGAATGCTCTCAGGAGTAGAGGTATTAACCATGTGATAGTTGAGGAAATCTTCTGCTCGCTGCAGTCAGTCTTGGCTGCGGAGACGCAGCTCCAGAAATGAACAGGGTCTGGAAGGGAGTGGAAAGAGGCACCTGTGAGTACTGGCGCCCTGCTGGACAGGGCTCCGTGCTGACTCCAGCCCGTAAGCATGTTCCTGTCTGCTTTCTGTGTGCAGGCTGCCTGTCTGTCAGGGCAAGTGAATGGGGCTGTGTGCCTTGGAGCTGCACTGAAGGGCCAGGATCAGGAAAGGGCTCTGCCTGGCAAGGGGGTCAGCACTCACGGGGTATAGCCTTTCATTTCCCTCTGACAGAGTCTCTGCCAATGTCCCCAGCAGAGGAGCATAACTACTGGTTTGTGGCAGCTGCAGCAGTGGAGAAGCAAGGCAGGCAGGGAGCCTAGTCCTGGCAGCCAAGACCACCTGCACAGAGCCCTGTCCGCTTCCCCTGCTGGAGAGAGCCCCGTCCTGATTCTTTCTAGCCTTTTAGCATGACCCCATCAGGTCTTGTGCCCCCTGATAACCTTATGTCCCATAGTTTGGGAACCTCTGCGCAATAGGAACATTGGTTCAGTAAATCATGGGACCGATTCTGCATTACTACATTGCATTATTTTTCAAACTTAATATAACTGGAAGGTGAGGTAATAATAAAACTGGCTTTGCATAATGGCATTATTTTTAATACGTTGAAATATGGGATAAAAGGAGTCCCATACTGATTTAGTAAGGGATAGGCAATTTTCTATTTAAATAAGGGACGTCCCTTGTAATATGGGACTGTTGGGAACCCTAGTTGTCCCCTCTCTGTAGCTGCAGGGGGCAGAATCAAAGTTGATTGGATGAAGGACTAGTCCCCACCTTCTGGAGACTCCCTCACTTTTATTCTGCCTCCTGTAGTTACTGGCTGGATGGGGGAATCACCTGTGAGAGAGAGAATTCACCAAAAAAACCAAATAAACCTGAAGAGGTAGTTTGTCTCCTTCCTGGAATTACCACAATGCCTCCCCCACATCCCCTGACTGCTCAGATAAAGGCTAAGAAGATGGAGGAGAAGAATCCAAGCAGGAGACCGAAGCTGTCTTCCTCCTGCTCCGTATCCCCACCCAATAGTGCAGAAGGGGAGAGGTTTGTGCCTTGTGCATTCCAGACTCCTCATCTGCTGGGTCAGAAAGGTTTAGCTTTGGCCTCCTGACCTCAACCCAGGAGATGGTTCCGCAGGAGTTCCCCACCAGTGGGGAGTGACAGCTGGGATGCAAATGCCTCAAAGGATGGTGTAAAAATGAAGAGAGCCCTTCAGCCATTAGAGGCGGTCACATCAAAGGGCAGCGGCCTACCACAGGGGTTGAATCCACCATAGACAGAGCAAGGGGTGGATGGTTAGACCATTTGGGGCATGCACCCTCCTGCAGCACAGGTTCCTTCCCGTCCCTTGTTGGGTAATTCATTTTCCTACCTTAGACCCTGGGGAAGTCTGAAGGAATTCTGAAATGAGGGCAGAAGAAGGGAATCTCCCTTCAGGAAGAAATTCCCTCTTTGGCTAGGGATCTCTTGGATTTGGCACAAAAAGTGCCTTTACCTCAGAGTCCACCATCTTATGAGCCCCAGGCAGCACAGCAGTCCACTCTCTAAAGGGCAAAGATTAAGAGATAAAGGCCTGCTAGTCAAAGAGGTTCTAAGGACTCCTCATCTGACCCAGGTTCCCAATCCCCACATACCCGAAGGAGTAAAACTAAAAAATGAGCAAGGGGTTCAAGAAATTACCTTAAAAATTTAGGAGAAAACTGGCCTGTTCTTTTAGGGATAGCTATTCCTCTGACTCATCACCAGAGGGCGCCAGAGCTAAAGGCTCTGCTCCCAAGGGTTTCATCCATGGAAAGAAAAAGTACTACAAAAGGAACAAAGTTCTGTATGTGTTTGGTTCTTCTTCTTCTTCTTCTTCTTCATCATCATTTAATTCATTTTCATCCTCATCTAGGGTATCACCAAAGGAAGAAGGATAGGAAATCTGCTCAATCTAAGTCCAAATGAGGAAAAAGGAAGTCAAGAGGAAAGTCAGGATCATCTTCATAGGAGGAAGGTGAACTCTCAACCTCAGTGTGAATCGCAGAATGAAGTAAAGCAAGAGACTCTTTTCCCAACTGAATCATATGTGAAGATGTTATGAAAGGTGATTAGAGACTTGGTTGTTCCATCAGATGAGCCCATGAGAAAAGATTCTGAGAAGAGATGATTGGTACAGAAATTACCCAACAGTATTTTCCAACTGCTTCAAAATCTGAACCACACATTCCCTTCACATCATTTTGGGAAAAATAATTAAGGTCAAAAAGGGAACACCAGCAAAGTCTATGACAGTGGTTTCCAAACTTTTCCCCCCAAGGACCCGTTTGGCACCTTATTAAGTGTCCCGGACCCCTTTCATTTCCAGTACTACTGGAATGCCCACACTAGCTTGGGAATGCTCCTTCCAGTGTGACCCATGCACTGTGTGCATTCTGGCTCTGGCTCAAGGGATGGGCCCCCACATAACCCACAACAGACTCATCCAAGGTTCCCATTTTGTGAACCACTGGTCTGTGAGGCATGCCAAAAAAATTCTACAATGTGTACCGTAGCAGAGCAGATTTTGTCTCTTCCCAAAGTGGATGTGGCTGTTTCAGTATTAGTCAAAGACACTGCTATCCCAGTGGAAGGGCAGTTTTTTCCCAAAAGAACGCACAGAGTAGAAATATCATTGCACTCTGTTTGAGGCTGCATCTTCCTCTCTGGGGGTATCTGCTATGGCAACATGTTTTGCAAGAGTAATACAGGCCTGGGCTGACAGTTTGGCAATCAGATTGCAAAAAAAAAAAAAAAAAAGGCTTAGAAATCATTACAGGTAGTTTTGGAGTTAAAGAAAATCTCAATGGCTTCACCATTCATAGCTGCTACAACAAGGGATGTTTTGATGTTTTCAGCACATGCTATGGTCTCCAAAGTGGTGACTAGATGGCACCTCTGGTTATGAGCCTGGATAGGCAATATGCAGGCCAAACTCATGTTATCAGTTTTGAAATATCCAGGAGGTTGGCTATCTATGGCGCCATTACACAGGTGGTGACAGAATACTCAGATAAATCAAAAAAGACCTTAGAGAATACCTCTAAATCCAGGAAAAAGGGATAGCCTACTTATTACAGGTCTAAATATCATTTCATGGCTACTTCCCTACATACAGAAGGTGAGATTACAGCAAAAGCAAATGGAACCAGTCTAAACCCAGAAAGAGCAGAGACCAATCTTCCTGCAATGCAAATTCCAATATTAGAAACAATGCCTGACTACAGTCAGGAAAGTTCTGACAAGCAACACCTAGAGGGAAAACTATTACAATTCAAGGACCAATGATCTCTCTCCACATTGGAGAGATGGGTCCTGCATGTGTGGTTTGACAAGGATACATTATAGAATTTTCAATGATTCCAAATTGTTGTTTTCTCCCTTCTCCAGTATACTCAAATCTGCAAAAGAGACACCCCACCCCCCCAAAAAATGACAAAGGTCATAGATCATCTTTTGCAAATAGACATGATAGAGTCTCTGAGGAGAAGACATTCTCAGGCCATTGCTCAATCTTGTTTCATCCATGACTCCAGTGTTCACAAAAGGCCTTATTGTTCTTGTGGCTTGTCTGAAGCAGAAGGGGATAGAAGTATACCCTTTCCTGGATTACATTGTACTCAGAGTCCCACCCAATGAAGGATCCAGTCAAGTGACTCAGTTAACAGTCCAAACATTGGAACAGCATGGATTTATAGTACATTTCTGAAAGAATCATCTTCAACTATCTAAGCACCTAGGTCACCTTGATAGACATGCCGGCCCACAAAATCTTTCTGTCAGTCAAAAGATGGGACACGATCAGATCAGCAATTACCTTCCTGAGGAGGTGCCCAAGGATTACAATTACTGTGTAAGAGTAATAAAGCCTAAAAATAAAATTGGAATTGAGACACCTTAAAGACAGACCTTTGGACCCACCATTATTACAAGAGATGACTGTAGCTGGCTGTGGTTTCCATTCTTCCACAGTTGTTGAACATACTTACATAATATTAATGATTAGTCACTAATAATAAAGAATGTTTTTTCCCCTGCAAACAAAATGACTTGGGTTTTACTGAATGGAGCACACATGGTGCTTTAATTCCTTCATTCCTGCACTCTTTGTAACAATTTGTGAGATGCACTTCAGTGACTCTTAATGGGAACAAGGCACTTAAAGTGATTGCACATGGAGTTATTGCGGAATAGCTGTTCCTAAATAAATCCATGTGTGGACAAGCCTCTAGCAGTGAGGGCGTTAAGGAGAGGCTTATCTCCTTTTCACCTTTACAAGAGCAGATCATTTGATATTTTCCTAACCTTCATTATTTCATCATTTGTTAGTCATCCTTATCTCTGCTTTCCTATTCCTCTAATGAGATGGGCTACCAGCAATTTCTCTTGGATCTCAATACTATTTTTATTTTTTGTAATTTATTTATGGACAAGGAGGAGGATTACTCTATTTGTAAAGATTAGATTTCTCCTAACACACAATAAAATTGATCATATTTGATTGTGATAATAAAAGTCTCAGAAATAACTCTGCCAAAATTAAATATGTACTGCTGTTGCGCATTTCCAAGGTAATTCTATTACCAGTAGCCACTAATATCTATTGAATTATGATTAATTTATTTCAAACATCATTTTGTTCTACTGATTTTTCATTTGACTATATTATTTTAATATTACTGTAGTTTGACTGGCACCCTCTTATCCAAATTCTTCTGTTCAACTCAGGGATAAAGCTGGATGTAACGTGTACTTTGAAGATGACTGAATCTAGGCTATTTTTCGCTGCACCAAAATTGTGGGGTCATTAAACCTGTCAAACTTGTTTGGGCCAGTAAGAAAGTTTCTCTGAGCCAATTCCTTTTAAGGAGTGTAGCTACTGGGAGTTACTGAGCAGTGAAATTCACAAAATACACAGACTGCCAAAGACAATAAAGAAGTCAGCTGGAGTGAAACTTTATCACTGTGTAAAATAACAATACAAACAGAAACTAAAACACCCATCCTGAAGAAAAGCCATTTAGTCAAACAAGATATTGAGTTACTGTAGAGCATAATTCACTTTAATATCCTGATTTGGAAGTACACATAACATTTAAGAGTCTGGTTCTCCACTTGCCTTGTAGCCATAATAATTAATCCTGTAGAAAGTGGATGTAAAATGCTACCAAACTGGAATTTCTTCACTTAGAGCAGTGATAATAGTTTATACCTATTATTCTCAGATATATATGACTGACACTGAATGCAGTGGAGAATCAGAGCCCTAGTTTTCAAAATGTTCCTTGTTTTCTGTCTGAATCATAAAAATGCCACCCACCCACATCAACAGGTGGGGGAACTTGATGGGGCCAGCAGTGAAAGGGGACAGTCTCAGTGGCAAGGGAAGGAGACACTTGCCAAGGGAAAATAGGTAGCCCCTTCCTTGGGAGTCCCTAACACATTCGCCAGCTGAGGGAGAGAGATGCTGATTGGCCAGCATTTCTGAGCTCCCAGGATTTAGCCCAGCATGGGGACCATGTGGAGCCCATTTGGCTCTGTTCCAACAGCCCATCCTGCTTCACCCTCTGTCCTCTTCGCAGGGAGGAGGGGGCTAGGACTCAGGGCAAGTCTACACTACAGCGCTACATCAGTCCAGCTGCACCGCATCTGGTGAAGACACGCTATGCCGACAGGAGAGCGCTCTCCAGTCAGCATAATTGTTCCACCTCAGCGAGAAGCAGAAGCTACATCAATGGGAGATCATCTCCTGCTGACATAGTGCCTGTGGGGATGGAGCAAAACGTGCATTGCGCGGGGAGGGAGGCTTTTTCACATCTCTGTGTGGTCTAAGTTATATTGATTTAGGCTGTAGTGTTGACAAGCCCTCAGAGAGAGCTGAGTCCTGGAAGTGTAGGCTGAGGAGAGCCAGCCTATCCCACACCATTGGTTATATGGTAAGGAACCCTGTAACCCCCTCTTCCCCTCCTGGAACCAGTTAAATGCCAGAATAGGAAATATGGATGATGGGCAGGTAATGCCTCTCCCTTGTGTTAAACTTTAATAAAAATTGTGGCCTGCAGTTTAATTCCATGCATGCGTCTGTCCTCATTTTTCCGCTGTGTCCACAACAGTAATTTCTAATACCATTCTACTGCTGCCTTTGCTATTGGTACACAAGTGTTTGGTGTTATAAGGAGCATATTTTCAAAAGAAGGAATTAATAATGGACTCTGGAGACGAAGCTGAATAGGTGTATTTTCAGAATTTTATAAAGAGGGAACAGTGTATAGCAAGATTGTGTGTCATGGATTTATAGGGTCTGTGCTTTATCCAGCCTTTATACAGCCTCTTAAGAGTACCCCTTTTAGAATGCCAGGCCCCAACAGTTCACACTTTTTCCAGGCTCAATGGCTCTGAGACTGGGCCATCTGGCTCCAGCAATCTGTCACCATGAGCTCTTACAGCAAGTTCAACTTAGTTTAGACTCCTGTTCCGAGACTTTCACACCTTCAGAGAGCAATGCATTATATTTATTCCAGACTGTGAATTGTCATGTTTCTTCATTCTGTTAGGCATGAGGTTTTTGTTTGCTTTTTTATTCCATCAATTACCTTTCTGTAGGGAAGTTGTTTAAGAAGTTAGAGAATTACAAAGTAACTGGAAGTGAATTGCAATACAGCTTTCATATTTCATTCTTTCCTGGTTGCTATAGAGTAGCCTTTCAGGTTAGTGACCCCTTATTCAAAGAAAAAGTATTCGTGATCTCCATATATCTACTATCAAAGTATCAATGATAAATTTACAGGATTTTTTTTTACTTTGTGTGGGTTGCACGAGGCTGATAAAGAATATTTGACCTTGAAGGCTATGGGTCTGTGGGTAGTGAGGGAGAGAGGTTATCTTTTCCTTAGATTGGAATAAAATGTTCAACACCTCATGATCCTTTGATTGCCTTTTGTGACTTTTCGGGTGCCACAACCCACCAGTTGAGAAACACTGTCAATCAGCAAACCCCAGTGCTAGTATGTAAGGAGTATACTAGCCCTTTAAGGACCATCCTGGGGCTCACAAACAGAACAGCTTGGGTGCAGTTATGGACACTCCCTGCTTCACTTTGGTGACCTGCTTAAGCAGTAAGAGGAAAGTGAGCAAGCGGGGCGGGGAGAAGAGAACCTGAATAGTCTGCAAGAGGGGTAATCTCTCTCCATGGAGGGTAGCCTGACCAGAGACTTTGGTTTGGATTTTAATCAGGGTCCTGAAATAAGGACCTTGGAACTTGTATTCCAGGTGCTCCTTCCTTAGACTTCCATTAAAGAAGACAGTCTTAATTTGATTAATTTGCTTTTGTTTCTCAAAATCTGTGCAAGAAGATTTATTGATGCTGAGTGGGGGGTGCGGAAAGAAAGGTAGGGTTCACCTGCTGTGCAACACCTGGCCACAAAAGGTTGCCTAAGATGGTCCACCTCTTTACACAGTGATATATAAACATTTTTCCCCCCACACAACTTGGAGATGCTTTCTAAAAGGGACAATAAAGAGATGTTCAAGTTCTGATGATGATATGTGATTATATTTAAGTACCCTGCAACTAGCGAAGGGTGGGGAACAGATCTAGAGTCTGCTCTCAAAAATACACATACAACTTTGCTTAGATACACAGACCTCCCCTGAACTAAGGGCAGAATTTCACTCCCAGTTGGATAGTTCAAATATAATTAACTCAGGACCAGATCACAGTCCCAAGATTTTGCTTGCCCTAAACAGAATGTGGGATCATCACCCTTTTTTTACTTTACCTCTCTTGGGACCTTCTTGAGAGTTCTCCATGTGGTCTGGATATTCACCCAGAGGGAGCGGGGAAATGAGCAGACCTAGTTTAGTAGTGGTAGGAGGTGTGATATTCCTATCTGTACTCTGTAATTCTATGAAGATTAGTAGGAAGTGGCCTTTCCCAGAGCCCCCTCATGCTGGAGCATCATTCTTTAAGAAGGTCTGGGGCAGCCAGAGGTGGCCCTGGTAGTACAGTTTGAGTCATGCTGCCAGGTTGTTCAGGAGTCGTGTGTATAGAATCATAGAATATCAGGGTTGGAAGGGTTATCTCAGGAGATCATGTAGTCCAACCCCCTGCTCACAGCAGGACCAATCCCCAATTTTTGGCCCAGATCCGTAAATGGCCCCCTCAAGCATTGAGCTCACAATCCTGGGTTTGAGCCAATGCTCAAACCACTGAGCTATCCCTCCCCCCTGGTCTTGATCTGCACATAGAAACTTTATATCAATAGGAAGTCTTTGTATTTACATAAAGCCTTAAGGGCCCATTCTGGCATAAAATATCCACAGCCTTCTGAGCTGCATAAACCTTAGAGAGCAACAGGTGTTGCTCAGCTGCAGGCTGATCAATCCCAAGGGAAGAACAGTTTATCTGGGCAACAAGTTAAAAAAATTGCAGT
This sequence comes from Lepidochelys olivacea, assembly GCF_965140295.1. Taxonomy (NCBI): domain Eukaryota; kingdom Metazoa; phylum Chordata; order Testudines; family Cheloniidae; genus Lepidochelys; species Lepidochelys olivacea. The sequence goes on from NC_140415.1 coordinate 95,978,947, forward strand.
ATTTAGGAAGGAGAGCTCCAGCACATGGCCATATTCCATAACTGCCAAATCCCAGAAATAATTGGTTTGCGATACAAAGCCATATTGCCTAATTGACCTTCTACAGACTGAGCTGGAGTCACTCCTCATAACTCCAGGTTGTAAAGGGGATCAGACTGGGATTTTTAAGAATGTAAGCATATTTGGAAGTGAGAGGCATTCTTGCCCCGATCACTGTAATCCTTTAGGGGTAAGGAACACACTCTTCCTAATGGCTGAGAAGTCCTTAGGGACATTATCATTGTGCAGAACTTGAGACTTTTCCAAACAAATCAGAATCAAAATCACAAGAGGGCTAATCTCAGCCTTAATTTCACTGAGGCAGGAAGGTTTAAGGGTTTCCTTTCTCCGACCCACTTTCTTTCTTCTCTTGATCACCACTGTGGTGTTGGGGCCATCTTTGTATTATTGGTGAGTCCCTGGTGAGATGGGTTGGGGTTCACTTTTTCTTAAAATGATATTTTAGATGGGGTATTAGATGGGGGTAGTGGGAGGGGAAAGGAAATTCTGTCTGCACATTAATTTCTGCAAAATTCTGCATTGCGTAGTGGTGCAGAATTCCCCCAGGAGTACAATTTGTCCCTGTTGTATGTTACGCAATAGCAAGCAGACTATTTAACATAACAAAGCTGCTCATTTTTACTTATTAACAGTAGCAACTGGAGACCCCAAATGAGAACTCACCTGTGCTAAGCTACTAGAACATATAAGATTCAGGTGTCTAACACTGTTGTTAAAATAGGTTTACATAACAGTAGTAAAAACACCTGAATCCTGTTTTACTAGCAGTTTACACCACTGCTGACAGTCGGTGGAATATGGCTCTAATTTTACTAGTGCAGACAAGGCTTAACTGTAAAATTGTGTTTCATACCTCACAACATGGAAAGTAATATTTGTACAGCTAAATACAAGATAAGTATGTAAGCCAAAGAGAGAAATGTGACTAATTGTACAATTAGTGACTCAGAAATGAAGAGCTGCAACCAAAGGGTCAAATAGTTTCACTTATTGTGATTTTTCTATTGGAGAAAGAAAGATGGGGGGAGGGAGTCACACAATGTTGGGAGATATAAACATTTTATTAAAGTTAATGTTTAAAATCAAATTTACACAAGTTAAGAGGGAAGGTACTTTACATCTGGGATCAGGCTTGGGTTATGCGGGATTGCAAGTATCAGTTGCAAGGTTCATGAGGTACACACATATCACATAACCAGCATAGATCCAGATTGGGGTGTGGGAGTTTTTAAAGCGTCAGTGTATAAGTGGGCTCAGGTGCGCCACCCATGGAATGTATTAAGAGTCCAAGTCAGTATTGGTGTAGAGAATAAGTACATAGGTAGGGTGCATCCCTCAGTTCATCAGGGAAGGAAATGGGTTATTTCCCTGGTCAGTGTTCTTGGTTACTCAACCTGGTACTGCCGGTATCCCTTCTTGTCCCTGGACGGTATCGCTGCCACCATCAAGTGAGTTTGACAAAGATTCAAGGAAAAGAACCACTTGGAGTTCCTGTTCCCCAAAATATTCCCCCAAATCCCCTTCACCCCCTTTCCTGGGGAGGCTTGAGAATAATATCCTCACCAATTGGTACAGGTGAGCACGGACCAAATCTCTGGGCTTTTAGGACACTAAAAACCAATCAGATTCTTTAAAAAAACCAGAACTTCATTATAAAGGAAAAAAAATAAAAGCAGCACCTCTGTAAAATCAGGATGGAAGGTAATTTTACAGGGTAATCAGATTCAAAACACAGAGGATTCCCATCTAGGCAAAACTTTAAAATTACAAAAAACAGGGATAAACCTCCCTAATACTATACGTTTTTATACAAGTGTCATTTTTAAATGAGAGAATAACATATGTGAAACCTAACCTATCAGACCTACTTTGCTACAAAACTTTCTCTCCACCTCGCTCCCAACAATTGCACAAGATTACAAAGTACATCACTCCGTTTGGGTGTCAAATCTCTTCCCACACCAAACTGGGGTTAGCTGACTTCATTAATGTACTATCAATTCTTAACACTAGAAATGTGGAATCATTCTCCTAAGGTTAGTGAAAGTTTTAGACTTCTGAAATAAACGAATGCCTCATCCACTTGAGCTTTTTGTCTTCTTCTACTTAATGGTGCGTCCCTCAGTGAGTCAGCTTGCCATGTAGTTTAAAGACCAGCACCCCCCATGTAAATTGGCAGAATGACAGTATGCATCTCGGATTGTCTCAGCTTCAACAAACAGGTCTGCACTCATTCCAGTGAGATCCCGGGAACTGATTAACCTCTAGGTTATGCATCAAGGCTGCAGATGCCAGACGAGGGAAGTGTGCGCAGAAAGAGGCTGCTAAGCGAAACAAGTTTTGTTCCCGGGAGGCGAGCCCCCTAGAGCTCAGCAGCTCGCGCCCGGTTTGCTATCCCTGCCCGGCAGCAGCGCCTCCTCAGCCTCGCTGCTGGGGAGCTGGAGACAGCAGCCGCTCACCTGTCGGAGCAGGGATATTTCAATTACGGAGGCAGACTGGGCGCCTGGGGCTGTTCGCCTGCAGCTGAGCAGCCGGGGCCGCGTTACGTACGGACAGACTTCTCCCCCGGGAAAGGGGTTTCCAGAGGGGCTGAAGGAGTTTAAGGCACTGCCTCCCCTCCCCCGCTCCTGACTCCAGCCTTTTAAAAATGATTAATTTATTATTATTCAACACCAGGCGCCATTTGCTCCAGCGCCCTGCCGGAGTCCCGCCGCCAGTCGGACTGAGCTCGCAAGACGCCCCGCCTCCCCCACGTCTCCAGCGGCAGCAGGCACAGCCGAGAGCAGTCCCGGCTGCTCCTCCCTCTCCGCCTGGCTCCCTCTCCGGACAAGGAGCCGCAGCCTGGAGGTTTCATTTGTCCCACTGCCTCCAACTGGCCGCGGGCGGGAATTTCCTCCTCCTTCTTCTTCCTCCTCCGCCCCCCCCCCCATTGCCGCCGGTCTCTCGTGACACTCCGAGACGCATTTGCAAATATTAACCCACGAGAGGAGGGACAACGAGATATAAAAGCACCTGCCCGTGAGCCCAGTGCCTGGGGGAAGAGGCGAGCCCAACCCACCGAGCGCGGCTCAGCGCGGCCGCGAGACACCCCGTGGGGACGCGGCCGCGGCGCTCGCATCCCCGTTGGCTTTGCCGCCTCCCTGCGTGGGGACTCGTCTGCTCCGGAGCCCTGCGGACGCGCTGCCCTTGCCGGCCAGCCGGCGGCTGGTGCCGCGGGGATCCGGGGCTGGCGAGAGGCTCAAGCCCGCCCGTGGCTCGCAGAGGACCAGGTGCGGGCGGGTGTCGTTTTCCCTGGCGCGCAGAGCCGGGAGGGGAGCGCTCCTCGCCCGCACCCTGCCGCGCTGACCATGGCCGGATGTTGCTTATCCGCCGAGGAGAAGGAGTCGCAGCGGATCAGCGCGGAGATTGAGCGGCAGCTGCGCCGGGATAAGCGGGACGCGCGCCGGGAGCTCAAGCTGCTGCTGCTGGGTGAGTGAGTGAGGGAGGGAGGGAGTGGCTGCCTCCTCTCCTCTCCTCTCCTCAGCCTCGCTCGGTGACTCCGCACCAGGCCTCCGGGACCGTGCCGGGATGGGGAAGCTGAGGGCCCCGTTGGTGCGCGGCTCTCTAGTCATCTCCCTCCTCTGCTGATGCCCTCGCATGGTTGCCTAATAGTACCCGTCCAGAGCCCTTCTTGTTGGGAGAGAGAGAGGAGCTCCCTGGGCTGAGGGGAAGGCGGGAGCTGGCTCCTGCTAATAACAAAACTTGTCAGCGTTTCCCGAAATTCTATTTTTCAGCGGCATTTTTAGTCAAAATGTCAAACTTTGACCAGTTATTTTTGATTCGGTGTTTGTGCCTGTGTGTCAGCCCTTCCTCACATTTTGTCTGGAGCAGCGCCATTCTTTGCCAGTGACATTCTCCCTTTGGGTGTTTTTGAGGGTTTCCTTTGGTCTGGTAACCTGGCAGTGGAACGCTCGGTAAGCAAGGCAGCTTCTGGCTGCATCTACAGCAGCAAAACTGAGACCCGTCCCTGCCCACCAGTACAGCCCTGCTGGTGGTCGGAAGGACACTGGGTGGGAGTGCTGGTGTGGAAGAAGCACTGGTATTTCAGTTACCATCCGGTGAAGTGAGCTGTAGCTCACGAAAGCTTATGCTCAAATAAATTGGTTAGTCTCTAAGGTGCCACAAGTCCTCCTTTTCTAGTTAACACCCTGTTTGCTACTGGGAGGAGCTCTAGATAAAATGACCGGAGCTGCTTGCACTTTTTCTGTACTGGTGCAGCCACTGGAGAAATGGCCTTGGTCACAGCAACGCCTGTGGAGTTGTAGAGAAAAAATACTAGTGCAGGCTAAGCCTAACCTATAGCTTCCCCCCTGTGGCACTTCTCCAGAGGTGGATGACAGGACTGAGTTTCCTTGTGCCTACAGGGCCACGGGTGTCCCTTTTGTAAAACAGAAGTTGGAAAAAAAATCAGGAAAGGCCTTGACTACCCCAGTAACACTATTGTACAATGTAGTGTTGGGACGATTACGCTCCAACTCTTTTTTAAGATGTGCGTCTACAGGAAATAGAATCCCGCAACGCAGTATGAAACTCAACCCTGGGCAGATAAATGACCCATTGCTTCTCACCTACACTTGAGATTTCAGTCATTCTTGCACTTCGCACACACTTGAATATTATCATGTCAATAAACTATCTGTGAAGAGCAGGGAGTGAGTGGTTGCCTAGTCCAATCTGTATGTAAACGTTGCCCTGGAGAGATGCCTGGAGCAGCTTTACTGTTGAAATCCTGTTTACTACAGTCATGCCTAAGGCCAAACAAGAATGGGGCTATGTTGTGCAGGGCACTGCACAGAGAAGTAGATGGTCTTCTTTCTCCAAAAAACTTACAATCTAAACAGACAAGATGGACAGCGGGTGGGGAAGAGGTAGAACACACAAGCACAGTGAACAATGTGATGCTCTGACAAACATGTTAGTTCTATGGGTTTTTCTGGGGGGAGGACAGTTAGGGGAGGATCAGCTAAATAGAAAGAAAGGGAAAAGGAAGAAGAAGAAGGAGGACAGGGTGGGGAGAAGAGGGTAAGAGGGGAGATGTGTAGTGAAGCTGAAAAGATTTCTCCAGCCTTGCCTTCCCTCTCCCTCACAAACAGCCAGTCATTAGGGAGTCACAAAGTCCAGTCAAAACTGTAGGAAGTTTTGAGGTCCTGGCTTTTGTCAGCTTTTGCTCATAGTGGTTGGAGTCTCTGGCTGGGTCTTCTCTGCAGTTTTCCTTCAAGGACACATGCCTCTGTGTGGGGGTGAAGAGTTCTCCCTGACACAATTCTGGGCCCATTTCGGTGTGTCTACACTGAGCTTTTTTCTTAAAATTTGTCATGGCTGCATTAGGAGTGGTGCAGCTCTACTGGGTGGTAGTGTTGGTGGGACTTTCTAGTAGAGACAAGGTGCTGACAGCTGCAAGCCTTTTTACCAACTTGTTTAGATTTGCTCTGAACAGGGGCAAATGAAACACTGGCATTTTGTCTTCATTCGAGCTCCCACTGCCCTGGCGGTAATGTATCAGGGGTCACACGGCTGGTAGTATAACAGTGGGAAGCTTTTAAGAACAGTAAGGGTGATTAATCATTAAAACAAACTACCAAGAGAAATGGTGGATTCTCCATTTTTTGAAGACTTCAGATAAACACTGGATGCCTTTCTGGACAATAGGCTTTAGCAAAACAAGTTTATTCGATTGAATGCAGGGGTAAGTGGGTGAAATGTAATGGCCTGTGGTATATAGGAGGTCTGACTGATCTAAATATCTCTTCTGGTGTTCAGCTCTATGGATCTATGAAAAATAAAGCTCACCATAGACACAGTCTGAGTTTAGTGCAATGAGATAGGACAGAGTAAAGTTAGTACTTCTTCCAGAATCTGACCTCTGTTGCTACTGCCTCTGCCTCCACTGCCACTAAATGAGGGAAATTTAAACAGAGCAAACTCTTTCATCTGATATAAAATTTATAAAAAATGCGTGAGTCTGCCTTTTCAGTGAGTGAGGCTTGGCAGGTTTTCCACTACCTCTGCTTCCTCCTGGGGAGATGTTACCTGTCCTTTCTTTACACAAAGATATCCTTGATCTCTCATGTAAAAATTTATTGCTTGGGGCAGCCAAAAGTTTAGTTTATGTGTCTGTATTATAGGTACTCAGACAAGGAAAGGAGAAAAAATATCCTCCATAGTGTGTGTGTGTGAGAGAGAGAGAGAGAGATTAAAAAACACAGATTTTAATAAAAGTCCATATCTATGTTCCAAACAACATCTCCGATAAAGATGATTATGGAATAGTCTAAACATCGAATTTACTTTGTGTTGTTTGTTTATATTTTCTTAGCTAAGGCAAATTGACAAGCTTCACTGTTGTTCCTAGGCTAGTCCAGTTTCATGTTTTTATCCACTTTCATGATATTGCCATGTTTCAACTGGAAATGCTGCACAGGCATATTTGGTTAGTTGTTTAAATGTAAAAGAAAATGAAATATATTGACTACGTTAGGGCCAAACTTAATTTTTAGAGAACACCAGACATAGTAGTTGCAGTTTCCTGGTATCTTATGGAATATATCTGATGGTAGAATCTCTTCAGTCTAGAAGACAAAGGCGTAACAAGATCCAATGGATGGAGGTTGAAGCTAGAGAAATTCAGACTGTAAATAAGATGCAAATTTTAATGGCAGGTAATTTTGTCATTGTAACAACTTATTTAGAAACCTGGTGTTTCATCGCTTAGTGTTCAGATCAAGACTTTTTAAATATTTCTCTAAAATATATGCTTTAGCTCAGCCTGATGCTACAGGCTTGAAGCAGGAGTCACTGAATGAAATTCTATGGGCCTGAGTTATGCAGGAAGTTGGACTAATTTATCATAATGGTGCTTTCTGGCCTTAAAATCCACAAATCTATTAAACTGTTCAGGTTTTCAATTTAGTTGACTTTGTCAACTAGAAATTTAATTTTTAAAAATGAATTCGGTTTTGGACAATTACACCTGTCCCCAAGTTACCCCGCTGTTTTAAGATAAAATTTTTCCACTTTTCTCATCTGTTCCTGTGAAAGACCCTTTACAAAAACAAAATGGAGTATACAGGGAAAATAGTGTCAAAATACAAAGGGTGTGATTTTTAAAAGTGCTCACCATTGGCTTGACTTCAATGGGAATAGAGGAGGTTTTGAGTAGACTAACATCAAGTGCTTTTGAAAATCCCATGTAATGTAAAACTGAAAAAATGGAAATGTTATTGTAGCCTTGGTTATTGTAATCTTAGACTTACATGTAACAATAGGGTAAACATTTTCAGACAAATACAAAAGATGCAATTTTTAGTTGACTGTAATAGTCAAGATATGTCTCTATTTTCAGAAGAACATAAGCACTGTATACATATTTTTACTATGTAGGCCTAGTCAAGATGTCCTGCAGTGGCTCAGCAGCATGAGTACCAACCTGAGATGCAGAGCACAATCCCCAAATTAGTTGTGAATTCTATACCTAAATTTCACCAACCAAGTAGCAAGTGTAAACTCCTTGTGCACGATAACAGCCTTAATGCGGAATCACAGTCAGTCCCTTTGGGTACTCCAAATTCTGTCTCGCAACTCAGGTAAGCCTACATTTATGGCAGATGGTCCCTTACATCAAGAATCACAGCAATATTCAAGTTACTCGCAGTCCCTAAGGACCAGTGATTTACCCCAGGTCAATTGCACCTTAGATCGCACACCAAAAATAATGCTGTAGCCATCCTCTAATAAACTATATACAGATGTATTAAAAAGGAAATGAGTTATTTACAAGGTTAAAGCAGGTAAACCTACATACACAAATGAGTTACAATCCTAAGTTTCAAAAAGCAATAGTAGCATCTATAATAAGCAAGCTCTATATATCCTTTAGGGCTAACCCAGGCTAACCACTGGGGTTGTCTTGCTTATGCCTAGAAAACCTTGCCCCCCAGAGTCCAAGCAGTTACAGTTCTTTCTTGTTAGGGGTTTTCATTCCCTTCCCCCCCATGTGTTCTGAGCTGCAAACTCAGCTGATGGGAGGAATCCACTTCCATGATTCATCTTCTTTGGTGGGGGGGTGGGAAGAGGGAAGCAGAACAACAAAGTATTTTGTCCTTTTCAATGTTCCACAATAGTCTGTCTGGTGTCCATGTGCCTTCCTTGTTGGGCAGGACATAACACCTTATCTTGGAGACCAGTATTTTACATTAGTTAATATCTGTCTCCTGTCTCGTGATTTATAATATAACAGAGGCTTGCAATGCAAATGCTTAAATATTATCTTACAGTATGGGATACAGATGCTATAAGTGAGATTAATGTATGCAACAACCCACAAGCATTCAATAAAGTCTAAACACTGAACACATTCTTGTAATTCTAATACCTATTTTAACCTTACTAACACAAGAGAGTCAGACTGATTCCAGCTATGTATTTGTCAAGTGTTCAGTTGAGTCACGGGGACCTTGGCATGAGCTGGCACCTGGTCTGCCAGCATCACAGGCCCTGACACTGCAAACTTACATGCATGCTTAACTTTAAACATGTGATTTGTCCCACAGAGTTCAGTATAAAAACATACATACTTTTTGTTACGAAAAGCTACAATCACAGCTGAGTCTGTCTTGCATATAATTTAAGGCAGTGGTTCTCAAACTTTTGTACTAGTGACCCCTTTCACGCAGCAAGTCTCTGAGTCCTATAAATGAAAAACAGTTCTTAAATATTTAACACCATTATAAATGCTGGAGGTGAAATGGGGTTTGGGGTGGAGGCTGACCCCTGGAAGCGATTGGATTTGTATAGGGGAGGTATATGTATTGATAACCATATGACTTTAAATCATGGCCTGTGTTGTTAACCATCTAGAATATCTGTGTGCGCATGATCTGTTTTGTCATGGTCCTATTTCAAATTTGTGAAATAAGAAGGGATAGTTTATTTTCAGGTTAAAGCAACCATAAATTCTAAAATATTGGAGCTTCTTGCTTAAGAATTTACTGCACTGTAAAAGTTTAAAAAGAACAAAAAAATCATTCTACCCTGTTTCTCTTGTTATATTAGCTAAGGATCAGATTTTTAACAGAGCTCAACATCAATAGCTCCCATTTAGGCACCTAAGTGGCCAGATTTTCAAAATCATAGGATCATATGACTGGAAGGGACCTCGAGAGGTCATCTAGTCCAGTCCCCTACACTCACAGCAGGACTAAGTATTATCTAGACCATCCCTGATAGGTGGTTGTTTTTTTTTTAAGATGCCCTTAAAAATCTCCAATGATGGAGATTCCACAACCTCCCTGTGCAATTTATTCCAGTGCTTAATGTCCAACCTAAACCTCCTTTGCTGCCATTTGAGCCCATTGCTTCTTGTCCTATCCTAGGCTGACCATATAGCAAGTGTGAAAAATCAGGACGGGGGTGAGAGGGTAATAGGAGCCTATATAAGAAAAAGCCCAAAATATTGGGACTGTCCCTATAAAATCGGAATATCTGGTCACCCTATCCTCTCCTCAGAGGTTAAAGAGAACAATTTTTCTCCTTCCTCCTTGTAACAACTGTGACAGGGTCAGGCCGGATGGCTACAGGAGAGTGTTAGAAGGTGGATATATTAGTCCCAGATTAAGCAGGTCCATTTTCCTTGGGTAAGGTAATAGGGGCAGTTTTTTGAAACAGAAGAAACTTGCTGAAACAAATTGAGGCAGGCAGGCTAATTAGGACACTTGGAGCCTATTAAGAAGCTGCCAGAATCAATTAGGGCAGGCTGGCTAATCAGGGCATTTGAGTTTAAAAAGGAGCTCACTTCAGTTTGTGGTGTGCATGTGAGGAGCTGGGAGCAAGAGGCACTAGGAGCTGAGAGTGAGAACGCGGACTGTTGGAGGACTGAGGAGTACAAGCATTTTCAGACACCAGGAGGAAGGTCCTATGGTGAGGATAAAGAAGGTGTTGGGAGGAGGCCATGGGGCAGTAGCCCAGGGATTTGTAGCTGTCACACAGCTGTTCTAGGAGGCACTCTAGACAGCTGCAGTCCACAGGGCCCTGGGCTGGAACCCAGAGTAGAGGGCGGGCCTGGGGTCCCCCCAAACCTCCCAACTCCTGATCAGACGCAGGAGGAGTTGACCTGGACTGTGGGTTTCACCAGAGGGGAAGGTTTCTGGTCTGTTCCCCAACCCACATGGTGGATCAGCAGAAACTGTGGGGATTGTTCTTCTTCCTGTTTCCCATGCTGGCCAGTGATGAGGCTAGCTGAGTGAATGGCAGGTTTGAGCCACTAGCAAAAGTGGCCAAACTGAGGGGTGCTGTAAATCTCTGAGGCAAGCAAAATCCGCCAAGAAGAGCAGGACCCACCAAGGCAGAGGAGGAACTTTGTCACACAACCTTTTATGTACCGGAAAACTGTTATGTCCTCACTTAGTGTTCTCTTCTCCAGACTAAACAAACCCATTTTTTTTTTTCAATCTTCCGTCATAGGTCATGTTTTCTAGACCTTTAATCATTTTTGTTGCTCTTCTCTGGACTTTCTCAAATTTGTCCACATCTTTCCTGAAATGTGGTGCCCAGAACTGGACACAATAATTCAGTTGAGGCCTAATCATCGTGGAGTAGAGCGGAAGAATTACTTCTCGTGTCTCGTTTACAACACTCTTGCTAATACATCCCAGAATGATGTTTACTTTTTTTGCAGCAGTGTTACACTGTTGACTCATACTTAGTTGTGATCCACTATGACCCAGATCCCTTTCTGCAGTACTCCTTCCTCGGCAGTCATTTCCCATTTTGTATATGTGCAACTGATTGCTCCTTCCTAAGTGGAGTACTTTGCATTTGTCCTTATTGAATTTCATCCTATTTACTTCAGACCATTTCTTCAGTTTCTCCAGATCATTTTGAATGTTAATCCTATTCTCCAAGGCACTCGCCACCCCTCCCAGCTTGGTATCGTCCGCAAACTTTGTAAGTGTGATCTCTATGCCATTATCTAAATCATTGATTAAGATATTGAACAGAACCAGACCCAGAACTGATCCCTGCAGGACCCTACTCAGTATGCCCTTCCAGCTTGGCTGTGAACCACTGATAACTACTCTCTGGGAACAGTTTTCCAACCAGTTATGCACCCACCTTTTCGTAGCTCCATCTAGGTTCTATTTCCCTAGTTAGTTTATGAGAAGTCATGAGAGACAGTATCATAAGCCTTATTAAAGTTAAGATATACCACATCTATTGCTTTCCCGCCCCATCCATAAGGCTTGTTACCCTATGAAAGAAAGCTATTAGGTTGGTTTGACATGATGTGTTATTGACTAATCCATGCTGACCTTTACTTACCACCTTATTATCTTCTAGGGTTAGCAAATTGATGGCTTAATTATTTGCTCCATTATCTCTCCGGGTACTGAAATTAAGCTGACTGGTCTATAATTTCCTGGTTATCCTTTATTTCACTTTTTATGGATGGACACTATATTTAGCTTTTTCCAGTTCTCTGGAATCTCTCCCATCTTCCATGACTTTTTGAAGATAATCGCTAATGGCTCAGATATCTCCTCATTCAGCTCCTTGAGTATTCTAGGATGTATTTCATCAGGCCCTGGTAACTTGAAGACATCTAATTTATCTAAGTAATTTTTAACTTCTTGTTTCTCAATTTTAGCCTACGATCCTACCTCATTTTCACTGGCATTTACTATGTTAGACATCCAATTGCTACTAACCTTTTTGGTGAAAACCGAAATGAAGAAGTCACTTAGCTCTTCTGCCATTTCCACATTTTCAGGTATTATTTTTCCCCCCTCATTGACTAATGAGCCAACCCTGTCCTTGGTCTTCCTCTTGCTTCTAATGTATTCCGAGAATCTTTTCTTGTTATCCTTTATGTCTCTAGCTAGTTTAATCTCATTTTGTGCCTTGGCGTTTCTAATTTTATCCCTACAGACTTGTGTGTGGTTTTTTTTTTTTTATATTTGTCCTTTATAGGTTGAATGTAAACAAACAACACAAGTTTGAATATATGAAATAGATCAAATTGTTCTCAGCAGAAGCTGCTGGGTGCTGAGCTCTGTTCAAAATCTGGTCCCCATTATCGATGCTGACCACTCTTGAAAATATGATTCTGTTATGTTTTCCTGTTAATCTAGAAGAGGACAAAGTATATAGATAACAACACACCTTTTTCTTGTTTTGACTACCACTATGAGAAGAATATCAACATAAGGCTTCTGGTCTCATGGAGAAAATAGTATTCCTTATGAAAATGCCTTGAAATGACCAAGAACCAAGTAGTAGCCAATAGGGGATGTGAGTACAGGTTTAATGTGGTAATGTTGACCCTCCTCCCTTAGCATACAGGGAACTGACTTTTCTATAGGCTTACCAAGGGCCATCTCAAGTAAATTGCATTATAATAATCCGGGAGGAGACAAAGGCATGAATAGCTCTGGTGAGCTTCCTGGTGATCCACAGATAGCAGGTGCTGTGTCTTACTGTGTGTTTGTATAATATGTAGCACACTAGGACCCTGATCCACAATACATAACAAAAGTAATGATCGAAAATCCAATATGAGTTAAAGCTACTGTCAGTATATCTTGAAGCAGCAGTGGGTCCAACCCGACCCCAAGGCCGCAAGCCATATTGGAAAAAGGGTGACACAACACGTCCCTTATAAAGTTGCAGTCCTAACCCTCCATTGCTCTAGGAATCTGGACTCAGCAGCTTCAGTTGTCCAAGTTGTATCTTTGCCAATTTGCACTTACCTAGGTGGGTTCAGTTACTCAGTACTACAAATATCAAAGAAGAGTGTGTAAATGAATACTGCAGCAATCCCCACAGAAAAAGTAGAGTTCCTCTCCTTTATTGATTTGTATGACTTACAGTAGGAACATCCAACATTTAAAACAAATAAGGTAGTGCGGACAGTTTGTTCATATTTCCACAGCAGCTGTGACTAGGAGTTGTGTTTATCAGAAACTGTTATCCTGTCTTGGGGTTTTTATTGTGTATAATTTTTACTACTCTGTCATCAGATCTGTCAGATAACCCAAATGAAATGTCTGTATCTTGATTTATAAAATCAGTAAATCAATAGGCACAGTGAAAGAGTCACCCTACACCAGTCATGAAAATAGTATAGCTACCCTATGGAGGATGGTGGTCCATTGATTAGAGTAGTAGCCTAGTTTTTTTGGGGGAGACCTGGGTTCCATTCCAGGCTCGGTGACAGCCTTTCATTGTGACGTTGGGCACGTCACTAAGGTCCAGCTCCATACAGGGACCACCACTGCATTCTACAAACCCACACTTAGCTGGTGACTAAATTTCCATTGTAAAAATCTCCTATCGCCTATATTTCCACCTCCTAACATGTGCACGGCTGCCTTATTCTAGTTGTGTGCACTTCTGCCTCCCACCTAACTAGTATGATCCACAAACTGGGGGATGACGGGTGTTTCCTTGCCTGTTTTGTCTGTGGGGCCAAATTAGTGGGTATTCTAAGAGCATGCCTAACTCCACAAAAATGGCCAGTGGATAGGGCGTGAGAGACCCTCCCTTATGATTTTTAGCACAGTAGTTAGGGCATTCATCTGAGATGTGGGAGACCCCTGTTCAATATCCCCCTGATGAGACGATAAGATTTGAACAGGGGTACCCCACCTCTCAGGTGACCACTGAACTGTAGAATGAGTCTTTCTCTTGCCCAATTGTTATTTACGTAATCAGTTATTTAATTAAAGTGGAACAACTCCACTAAGAGAGATTGTGCGAGACCCACATCAGAATATCCCAAATTCCAAGGGCACTTTCAATCCCTCCACCTGGCCCTTGGACATGGAGTTAAGCAGACACCCCACTCATTTTTGGAAGAAACAACTTAGGAGCCTAAATCACCTGACCCCGAGAGGGGTTCTTAGCTGTGGATTGCAAGCAGAGATAAGCACCTCCCTGCAGCCCAGCCTTAGGTATCAAACTCTGTGAGAGGGCTAGGGCTTAGGGCATGCCCTCTAGTTGGCATCTCCCATTGCCCTGTTTAGGTGACTCCCCGCCTTGCATGTCGGCTGTTCAGGATCCTATTCTTAAGTGCCTATCTCTCCCTATTCATTGTATAGGGAGCCAAGGAATTTAACTCAGGCTTTGTGGATCTCATTGTTGGTCCAGTTATTTTCTAGATGCTTAAAAGATAGGCATTGCAACACTGAGCCCTTTGCAAATCCAGGCCTTAGTTACCCTGTGCTTCAGTAATCGTACTTTCTTGCCTTACAGCGCTGTTGTGAGGATAAACACATTGAAGACTGTGAGATGCTAAGATGCTACAACGATAGAGCCATATAAGTATTTTATATACACAATATTTGAGTGCTTAATCAACGTTTGTGGGAACATTAAAAGATTTTATATAGAATCATAGGACTGGAAGGGACCTTGAGAGGTCATCTAGTCTAGTCCCCTGCACCCATGGCAGGACTAAGTATTATCTAGACCAGGGGTGGGCAAACTGCAGGCCAGATCTGGCCTTCCAGCTGTTTTAAGCCAGCCCTTGAGCTCCCACTGAGGAGCGGGGTCTGGGGCCTGGCCCCCCTCCAGTGCTCCAGCTGGGGAGCAGAGTTGGGGGCTGCTCCTGGAAGCAGTGGCATGGCCCCCCTCCGGTTTATCCGTGCTCCAATGGCCCCACTCCAATGGTCCCCTCTGGCGCTCCAGTGGGAACTGCAGGGGCATTGCGTGCGGATGGGGCAGCATGCAGAGCCACCTGGCTGTGCCTTTGAGGGACATTCTGCTGCTTCCGAGAGCCGCTTGAGGTAAGCGCCGCCCTGAGCCTGCACCTCTGAGACTCTCCCTGCACTGCAACCCCCCGTGCCCCAGCCCTGATCCCCCTCCTGCCCTCCAACCCCTTGATCCCAGCCTGGAGCACCCTCCTGCACCACAAACCCTCACCAGCCCCACCCCAGAGCCTGCACCCCCAGCCGGAGCCTGAATGCCTTCCCGCACCCCAATCCCCTACCCCAGTCTGGACCCCCTCCTGCCCTCCAAACCCCTCAATTCCATCCCAGAGCACCCACCTACACCCCAAACACCTCATCCCCAGAGCCCTTCCCCTCCCACCCCCGGCATGCCAGTCCCCTGCCCCAGCCTGGAACCCCCTCCCATACCCCAAACTCCTTATTTCTGACCCCACCCTGGAGCCGATACCCACAACCAGATCCTCACCGCCACTCGCACCCAAATCCAAATTTTGTGAGCATGCATGGCCCACCATACAATTTCTCTTCCCAGATGTGGCCCTAAGACCAAAATGTTTGCCCACCCCTGATCTAGACCAGCCCTGACAGGTGTTTGTCTAACCTGCTCTTAAATTTCTTCAATGGTGGAGATTCCACCACCTCCCTAGGCAATTCATTCCAGTGCTTAACCACCCTGACAGGAAGGTTTTTCCTGATGTCCAACCTAAACCTCCTTTGCTGCAATTTAAGCCCATTGCTTCTTGTCCTATCCTCAGAGGCTAAGAAGAATAATTCTTCTCCCTCCTCTTTGTAACAACCTTTTATACACTTGAAATACAAATACACACACACACACAGAGGTAATACATATTAATAATAATTATTGAGGGATAATTGCTGGTTTAGAGGATTGCTAATGCAATACACAGCCATTAACCGACTGGTGATCAGTAGATACTTGAATAATGACTAAAACTTTTCTTCAATAGTTTGGCAGTCCCAATCCAATTTCTCAGGGATAAGTGTCTATATTGCAAAACAGTCCATCACTCCAACTGGCACTAATTTGTACCTTTAATGATCTCAGCAGAGAGGCCAAGGTGTGTACAAGCATGGAGACTGATCTCCCTGGAGTCGACTATGGCCTTAATCCGGCAATTTGCTCCTTGTGGGAATATTCCTCATACAGAGGAACAGACGCCCATAGAAGTCAGTGAGGCTCTTCAGGAGTCCACCCATATGGATCAGATTGCAGGTTCATGTCCTATGTGGATAAGGAGGAGAGGGACGGGACATTAGAAACAGATAAAAAAAACAGTAAGGGGAGAGATCGGAATGAGAGAAACAGGAAGGTCAGAGATGTTGAAAACGGGGGTAAAAGATGAAGAAGATGGTACCGTAAAGTAAAAAAGGAATAATATTCTTTCTTTTTGTCTTTAAGTGAAGAGGGGAGGGGAAGAAAAAAAAAAAGAGGAAATAGGACTGAATGAATAGGAGAATTACAACATGCAAACAAGGGAATAAAGGTACACACATGGAGGTGCCCAAAACTGTTTTTATCTTAACAGACTTTATTTTATTGTGTTCCTACATTTGATAGTGTTTCCCAAGCAGACATACTACAGAACCAGAAGTTATGGGAAAGTGGGGTTGTAAATGTTGTTGCTTTAGGACTGGAGTTTTATTTCTTCGTACTATTACTGTTGGGCATGTATCCAACAATTTTAAATTGGCTGTAACAGTAGGTAACTTTTTGTACATGTTAAAGATGATGAAAGGACAGTTTTAAAAATACCCGCCCCCCAAAGGGTGATAAATGGATAAAATTGAAAGGAATAATTTGTGCCTGTTTGGCAATAGCCAGCCTGGAGGTAAATAGCCTGTTTTACTACCATCAAGAATATTAGCTACAAACTGCAGGCAGATTTTGCAAAATCTTAAAGTACGTGAGTAATCCTGTACAAGTGAGTAGTCATTTTGAAGACATTAAGGCTACTGAGTTATGTGCAGTTATTCATATACATAAGTGCTTATGGGGTGGAGCCCAAAGTACCAACTCCAAAACCAGGAAGGAAACAAAATGCTTTGGCCTTTCCACAACATCCTAGAGATATGTCTCTGGAGAGAACCTGACTGTTACTTGTAGGATCACTCACTTGCTTTCTTCAAGTAATATCTTCTCTCTTTTTCTCTCTTTATTTCTTAATGTATTTGGGATAGATACCTTTTTTTTTTTTGAGAGAGAGAGTTTGCTCCCTTTCTTGTAGCTTAGCTTGGTGATATTCTGTGGATCGTACTCCCCCGTCCCATGAATGAGCAATGGCTCCTCACTTAACAAAACAAAACAAAAAAATGCAAAGCTTAAAGTGTGATGTTATCAATATATTGACTGCATTTCTTCTGTAAATTTTTTTTAGGAGCAAATTGTAAGAATGCTAACAAATACAGCTACTTTTCTGGCCAGTGGCATTGTTCTTTTTCTTCCCTAGCTGTGCAAAATGTAATTCTAAAAGGCCTCAATATGCACTAATCTCAATTTGGACATAATTTAGGTAGGCAGCTCTGTAGGGCACCAAAATACAAGGAATAATAATCTTTTCATTTTTTAAAAAAAAAAGAAACTATGAATGGAGGGATCCTTGATGCTGAGTTCTCTAGAGAAGATCCTGGTGGGATGGGTGAATGCTGTCTCTTTCCACTGTTTAGGGGCTGCAGTGTGCTATTTCTTAGAATGTCAACAACCCATCCCCTGTAGAACTCTAACTTGCACACCCATTTTGAATTCTCATCCATTCTGGAAATTAATCCTAGGTTTCTTGACTCCTAGTCCTATTTTTTTAACCACAAGATAATCTTTTAGCCCTACATGAATTCACTTATGTTGTTACAAACCAATTCTAAAAACAGTAAACTACCCCAGAACTGTGCATTAGTAAGCTGTTAATGTTTTTCCTGGCTACTACATGCTTAAGGTGCATTGTGAGGAATGAGCACAAGTGATTGCAACTATCCAAGAATTGAATTATAGTCTACTAATGCACACCTTCATGTGGGTTATTGTTGAACTAGACAGGAGATTGTTTGTTTGTTCTTTTGGAAAGTGTAAAACTAGCTACATTTAACACTGAGGGACTGATTTTTTTCATGGCTGTCTGTGGAATGATTCCTGGATCATATTAAGAATTTTCATTAATTCATAGATTTAAAGCCCAGGAGGGACAATTATGACAGTCTCTTCTGCCTTTCTGCATAACTCAGGTCATAGATTTTTCACCCAGTAATACCTTCATCAACCCCGTAACTTCTCATTAAACTAGAACATAAGATGTGCAATCTCAATTTAAAGACTTCAGATTTTGGAGAATCCATCAATTGATTCTGACTTATATGCAATTTGTTTTCTAAAAGAGCAACTCTATAAATAGCATATCTTAAATCTTGGTCTTGAGATTTTTAAGACATACTGTTTAAAGTATTTTAAAGATAATATAAGGAATAAACAAAGTTCTGATAATTTCCAGTGTGATGTATGGCAGTTCAGCTGCATGGTGTTAAATCACAATGCACTGCACCAATAACCTTTCTTTGTTCTCACTGGCCTGTGGTTGAAAATTCAAGGTTATTCCCCACATCTAGCATATCCAGTGTCATTTGTTGCCTTATTAGGGTTAAACTGGCAGGTTTCTGGGAGATACCACTCCAATCAAAACATGGAAGAATCAGTCTGAAAAGTTAAGCAATGATGACATTTGCCAAAGATTGTAGGATATAACTAAAAGTGATATAGGAGGGCAGGGAGGAAATTTTAATTCTTGAGCTATTTGAAACTGTCCTTGAATGTGGAAGACCCAAATAATTTTTGGGGTGGGAGGTAGGGGAGGGAATGAAGTAGGGAGAAAGAGAGCATGACTTGTTGAAGACATTTGGCACCTCTCAGGATTGGATTATTAGTAAACACCTCTAACAACAAGCGATTTAAATCATATCACTTCAATTTTCCTTTAAGATAATATTGTACTTTTGTTGTTGTTCCTGCTGGCAGCTCTTTGTGCCCCACTGTATTTCCACGGTATCTTTTATGTGCCCACTCGTTTAACAGTGTGAGGGAGATTATTTTATACGGCTGTTGTAATCAAAAGATGGTATGTAAGAAATTTGTCTCTACCTTATCCCACCCTCTTACCAAGAAATGCAAGTTCCATACCAGCTTCATGTGTCAGTATAAAATTTGAAGTTGCAGAATATGCTAATATGGCTTTGCTTGACAATGTGTTCACTAGTTGTGAGTGTTCCATAGCTTAATTGGCATCTTATTACTTTGAAAGGCAGAGAACCTGAGAAATGGGGGATTATAATAATTGGGTATATAAAAATATGAATCTTATTGTCAAACTTTAAAGTTTATTCTCTTTTGCTTGTCTTCACGCTAATGCTTAACTAAATGTTCTTGTTTCTTGGTATGTACTGTCCTGTGGATCTAATAATATTAACAGTAGAATAATTAAATTGAGAATATATTTCTTGCTAATGCCAAACTAAAATTTAAGGGCCAGATTTTTAAAAGTACTCACTCTGCATGCAGCAACTCCCATTGTTCTTAAGAATGTTGCATTGCATATCTTTGCTTTTACAGTGGGTGCTGCTGGGTACTGAGCAACGTTAAAATCTGATTTAAATATGAGGGCTGCCGCACTGGAGACCTGAATTTTGAAGCAACAGGCATCCTCTGGGCCTGCTTTCAAAAAATGGTGTTAAGCTCTTGGTGTAAGGATTGCCTAAGTTTCGCTTTCACTGAGTAACGAACCCTTGCTGTGCAAGCTGTACAATGGCAGCGGTCTCATTTTGATCGCCAGCAAAATTGCTCCAAAAAGCAATAACACGTGTCCCAACTTAATCCAACTCTTTCACACACAACACCTTAATGGTGTTAAATCAGAATAACTTTCCAAATGAATGGACTATGTGACAGTCAAGTTTGTGGAAATAAGAGAGTATGAGCATAACAGAGTAAGGTGGTTTTTTGTTTTGTGTTTTTTTTTTTTTTAAACATACCTAACTTCATCCAATTCAGTCTGTTATATATTTCTTTTTGGTATGTGTTGGAAATGGAGATGATGATGATGATACTCTGCAATGGTCCATAAGAAATTCAACAGTATTCTAGGTGATGTTGAAGGTGGCAAGGAATGCTGGAGACTTCCTTTAAATTGTTTCCATGCTTTCAAGGATTTGGATAGATTTGGGGGGCCTCATGCATCCTTAGTTGTCATTAAACCTAATTTTTATATCTGTTAGTATTTGCTGAACTTGGAGTAGATAAATGAGAGGCTGCCCTGTCTCACTGAGTGTGCTTTTTCCTTCATCAAATATGCAGAAAAAAGAATTACTAACTAGTTCACGCAATTTCAAAGTCAAATAAGTGATCCAGGATCTGATCCATGACAGATCAATACTTGGTTTCCCTTTGAATAAGGGAGCCTCATAAGAAAATATTAATCTTGTACTTAAAACCAGAGGAGTGCAGATGATGAATGTGAACAAACAAATGTCTATCAAACAGCATGTCCATTTAAAAAGATAGCACATTAAAACTGAAATATTGTATGGGAGCCCATTTGGCTGTAATTTAAAGATAATCATCAAAGATAATATTTTGTACTTTATTTTCTCTTTTGTTCTCCAAGAAGGTTTATTTAATTAGAAATCAATTCCAGGAATGATTTCTCACTAAGGAAAACAGGTTAAACAATTTCTTATTTGATTATACAAATTACTTGTTGCCTCAGTGTTGCACTTAAATATACTTTCTAAACAAAAAAAGAGTAACACTTGACATTCAATTTGCCATTTCCTAACATAGTAAATATCCTGTTTAATTATTTTATCTCTATAACATGGATACTCACGCGAAGGGATCAGCTTCATTTGCACAAATCAAAAAATAGATTGATAGTAATTTTGAATCTGTTTTACAAAGGATGTGGATTTTTTTTTGCATTCAGGATACATAGTAAATTGTTTGCTATGCTGTAGCTTCAGTTTGCTATTTTACTTTCAGCTTTAGTTTTGTTTTAATATATTTGTATATTACTTCATTTAAATTTATTTAACTCATTTAAATTTAGTTTGCTTAGCAACACTTAGGATTGTAAGGTGAGACTCTCATGAATACTTTTTGCAAAATAGGTCTGAGGTTTGCTGTCAATAATATTTAAATAGGAAAATCTTTGACTTTAGAAAGAAAAAATATAAAATTGTTACCAATGCCTTATATTTAAGATGAGATATCAACTATACCTATTTCCAGTCTATTTATTTTTTAGGAGGAATGAAGAAAGCTGAATCTGTAATATCTGTGCTTTTATACAGCGAGTAATTAAAAGGATTGAGCTTTTCAATTGAAACACATTTTTAGGTTGTGTACAAAATGATTTTTTTAGGTGATAATGTTAATGAGAGTGAGACAGGTAAACTGCCACTCACAACACTGAAAAATTATGTCTAGTATAAATCAAAATATGGTATACTGTAATAATAATGATTATAGGAAATTTGATGAAAGAATAGTAAACAAGAAGCAATATATTCTTACTTAAGTACTGTCATATCTTCAGCAGTCACATAATTGATCTATCAGCTTGCAGTTTGCGGTCTTGATTTCTCTGTTTAACATGTGGAAAAAACTACATGGAAAATCTAGGTCCCATTGACTCCTCTCCTCACCTACATTTCTCCACTGTATAGTGTGCAGTGTTGGTGTAGCCGTGACACTCCCAGGATATTAGAGAGACAATGTGGGTGAAGTTATATCTTTTATTGGGCCAGCTTTTGTTGGTGTGGGAGACCGGCTTTTGAGCTTAGCTAGAGCTCTTCTTCAGGTCTGGGGAAATTTATTCAGAGTGCACAGCTAAATTGCATTATGGAATAGGCCACCCAAATACCCTCAAAGAACCTACGACAATACAGAAATAAAACCTCCCTCTGACGCACACCCCTAGTTGTCACGTGTCACCACACACCAGAACCCATACGGGGTATCGTCAAACAACTACAACCAAGACTCCGGAGACGACTCTTCCTTCAAACAACCCCCCAACCTCTTCTAGCTTATCAGAAGCAAGCTCCCCACCCCCAAGACCAGGACACACCAACTGAAAATGGCATGAGACCCTGTCAGAACAACAGATGCAAAACCTGCAGACATATCTCCACTGCTACAATGATCAACATCCCCCTACACTACAGTACACTTTTCAAGATCTGTGTGGTGTAACTCATCCAGTGCACTAAATGCCCCAATAGCAACTATGTGGGTAAAACTATGCTCTCGAATGAACTCACACAGGAAAACCGATAAAACACAAATACACCCTGAACACTTTTCACAAAGTGATCACTATATCTGACTGATCAGTCCTCATCCTCAAAAGAAACTTGCACAGTGCTTTCACAAGACAAGCCTCAGAGCTTAAATTCATAACTTTGCTAGGATTCTAAAAAATCATGGGCTGAATAGAGACACTGGCTTTATGGCTTATTATAACAAGGTATAATCTCCCCAACTGTATTTTTGCCCCTCCCCTTTGCCCCCTATGACTGGAGGGGTGTTAATAGGCCACTTCACCTTAAATGGTCCCTTGAAATATGTGTTCACTACTTATGCTAAATGATCTGTTCCACCTTATATTTACCTGTGACACTTGAAGTATGTTTCCCAGATCAGAAGAAGAGCTCTGTGTAAGCTCAAAAGCCTGTATCTCTGACCAACAGAAGCTGGTGCAATAAAAGATATTATCTCACCCCCCTTGTCTCTCTAACATTCTGTATAGTGATATTTAGTAGCCGATGTTGGCATTGGCGTATATTATTACTTACCATGCTTTTTGGGACAAGGTATCTTTTAATATATGTTCTTGGGTGCTCTGTTAATTTTTTAAGCAGCTGTCTATTTTTGTTTTTAATGTATTGCTTGAAGTGTGACAATATAACAAAGAGTGCATCATATTCCCCTTGTTAAGTTCTTAGTTTGTAGAATAGTTTTGCTAAAATGCAAGATATCATTACAGATAATATCACAGTATGTTTATAGGTGAGATGACAGCCATGTACCACTATTTTCAATTGCTTAATGACTTCTTCAAAACAATTTTTGTGCTGACATTCCTCACACTTGTTCTCAGCCCAGAAGTGTGTGTGAATGCAAATCTTGCCACACACCTGTTAATTCTGTCTTTACAGTCATGTAAAATGTGGATAAATGTATAAATATTTTATCTGGAAGTAGTTTTTAAAAGAATAAACTGTCACTTTTATGTGAGCCCAGCAGTTCCTGTTTTGGGGTGTCTAGCCCCAGAGGGGAAGTCCCTACAGTTGCTGGGGATTTTCAAACTAACTCCAATTCCCTACATCCTATTTTCTGTTGAATCTGATTTGTTGAATCATTTGTAACTAACTGTCCTTTCTCTGACACCAAGAGTGACCTATGCACCATTCCACTGATTCCTGTGGAAATGTTTTTGAAGTGTGGGGGCTGTAAGTGCGAAAGATTCTGGGACACATTTGAAGGCCCATTATGAGTGTTTGCCTGTGACAGCCTGATATGAAAATGTCTGAAATCCTCAGCAATAAGTTTATTTTGATGAAAGTTATAGAACAGTGCACATCAAAACAATATTTGATTGTATCTACCAATTGTTTCCATGCAGTGAAGATGATAGTGATAGTTAGAGAATCAAAAATATTGAAATAACTTCTTGTAACATTTCCATCTGCTAGATTTTCACTTACATAAGGTGCAAAGAAGGAACAAGGACATTTGGCTGAGACAGTCGCTTAAGATCATATGTTAAATGCAAATAGGTTTCTTCTCTTATGTTACTAATATGTTGTATATTAAACATGAGAACTTTAAAAATCTAGTTTGTTTGTAATGAGTTAAGCTCTTTGTTTAATTTGTGTGGGTTTTTTTTTAACTTTAACACTGGAAATTCACTTAAATTAATTTCACTTTTGTTTAGTCAGTTTCACTTTCAGGTTCTTACTGCTACAATGCTTGGATTTCAAACACTTCAACACAATATTATTTTATCTAAAAATAAACAGTCTGTTTCTGTTGGAATTCAGGGGGGAAAAAACCTGTGGAACAATTTCCAAGTGTCTTAGATTTTATGAAACCTTATTTTTAGAAAATTTAAATTTTGAGACCATATTTAAGTCAATAATGCTCATTCAATTTTAAGATTCCCCCCCCCCCCCAAAAAAAAAAAAAAAGGATCTGTGACAGTGGACTTTTTTAGCTTTGCTTTCATCATTGTTTTTCCCTTGTTTCAACCCTGCGCGATATTTGAACCCCAATATTTTAGGAAGGATGAATACATTTAGAGAACTATATTTGCTTTTAAGACAGTACTGTGTCTTTCTACCAAAAAATTGTGTCTGAAAGTTCTGTGATGAACCCAGCAGCTGATTCTTAAATATGAAACTGTATTTAATTAAATCCCAGGAACAGATGTTTTATACTGAGGAATTCCAAATTTATTGAAATGCTTCTACTCTAACAGTATTAGGTTCATGTTGTGTTTTAAATAAAAAACTGGAGTGGTTTCATTGGCGAATTTAAGCAGGCATAGTTTATCTGATCTAATTTATATAGAGAGCCTCTATTCCTCATTAAAAATTGAGCCAGTACAATTCTTTAGAAGTATGTGTGAGAACATTTTGTAAAATGAAGTTAACCTTAATAGAGAAATTTTCCATGCATATTTCTTACATTTCTGTGGTTTAAATACCAACTCAAGAGCTCCTCTAGTTAATGTCCCTTTTTAAGTCTGATTTCCCCCCCCCCCCTTGGTTAGGATATGATTTGCTTGTGCCCATCTTCTGCTGAAGAACTTTTGATATACACACACACACACACACACACACACACACACACACAAAATCCATTTACGAAATAACACCCTGTACATGCTGTCTGGGAGATATATGAAAGAACTGCTACAAATTAAAATACTACATCTCTTGAATTTATTAGCATGCAACACATCATCATTCCTTCCCCTCCCCTGACCCGTTTTCATAGTTGGGCTAACACTTAAAAAGAAAATAATGATCAGACTTACTTTTTTTCTAATGTATATTATGCAAAGTATTAATCTCTGTTCATAGATGTATTAAGGCAAATAAACATCCAACAATAAAGGCAGCCTTGATTAAACTTTTTATTAGCAAAGGCCAACAATTCATACTGCCCTTAGGATATATCCATTTCATAATTATTGTCTCTTGTATTTGAAATGAAAAGAATGTTCCAAATCAAAAATTGGCACTGGTTAGGTTAGTACTGAGACTTCAGCTGTTGTGATAAACTATTTGTTTCATTGTTACTTAATCTTCTCAGAACCTGTCTCTGTCTGTCTGTATTGTTCAGATTTGGAATTAGTTTTTACTCCTTTTGTATATTGTCCTCCCCATCCCAACCTCCCTCCTCCTCCCCTTACTCCCCACCCCTGAACTTTGTATAGCGAGTAGCAAATGCAGATCTCCATCATCAAGTTGTTTTCAACATCCAGCTGTTTCCAAATGTACCATATAAGCATTCAGGATAGGACCTTTAGTTGCAATTTGTCTGCAAGCTACTGCATGTAGTTTTTTATTTTACCCTGTGTGTAGAGACACCTGGTACCCAACTAAATGAAGACTTAAACAGAGAAGATCATTTACTATTTGCAGCCTTTCCACTGCAAGTACTAAAAAACACTACTAAGATTTTCAATCTGTTGTCTTAAATCAAAGTTGCATGATGATTATGAAGCAGCAGCCGTTCTTAATTTGTGTGTTTTAAAAGAGTCCTCTAGATATTTAGTATATTTATGATTTGTTATGGTAAATGCGGGGCAACAGTGGGGCAACATTAGGATGCATTTAATAAAGAAGTCGATACTATCCAAGTTCCAGTTACAATTCTTCTTTGAAAGAGGAAGGTTTCAGTGTTAAGATCATTCTCAAACAAGCACTAGTCTTGGTATTCCTTTGCTCAGTTTGTATTTCATGGACATCCTGTCATGTTCCTGTGCCAGATATGGACTTGCTACAAAACTTGTTTATACACACCAGATGTGTTCATCATAACATCCTGTAATGCTCTGCCAGGTATGGCTGAGGTTCGTTTAAATAAGGTATTTTCTGCACAGTACTGTCTAGTGGCTGAATAATAAAATACGGCTTAGCATTCCATTACATATCCCGTCAATTTCAAGCATCTAGCAAAAAATTGTCCAGCTATGAACCATATTTTTAGGGTGACCAGTTGTCCCGATTTTGTAGAGACAGTCCCGATATTTGGGGCTTTGTCTTTTTATAGGTGCCTATTAGTCGTCCCGTCCTCCCGTTTCCCCCCCCCCATCCACTGTCCCAATTTTTCACACTTGCTCTCTGGTCACCCTATATATTTTTGTGTTGTTGATTTGTAAGAACACACGTTAACGTAGGTGAAACCCAACATGGAAAGCATATTACAGAGGGCAGTTAACATACTGCATCAGAATTGATCAGGAAGCTACATACCTGTGCATCAGTTAGCAGTGGTTCTCAACCTTTTTACCATTGTGGGCCACATTTGCATCCCACAATGTGTTATGTGGGCTGCATCCAGTACTACCTATATGGCCCTGACGATGTCATATGAGCCTCAGCTGTGTGCTGACTGGGCCGCAAGTGGCCTATGGGCTGCAGGTTGAGAACCACTGAGTTAGGGGAAGTTATTTAATCCAACCACACAGTGCTGCTTTTTCTTTCTTGACTTTTCCAGAGTTATGTTTAAGGGTATGTCTACACTACGGAATAAGGTCGAATTTATAGAAGTCGTTTTTTTAGAAATCGGTTTTATATATTCGAGTGTGTGTGTCCCCACAGAAAATGCTCTAAGTGCATTAAGTGCATTAATTCGGCGGAGTGCTTCCACAGTACCGAGGCTAGAGTCGACTTCTGGAGCGTTGCACTGTGGATAGCTATCCCACAGTTCCCGCAGTCTCCGCTGCCCATTGGAATTCTGGGTTGAGATCCCAATGCCTGATGGGGCTAAAACATTGTCGCGGGTGGTTCTGGGTACATATCGTCAGGCCCCCGTTCCCTCCCTCCCTCCGTGAAAGCAAGGGCAGACAATCATTTCGCGCCTTTTTTCCTGAGTTACCTGTGCAGACGCCATACCACGGCAAGCATGGAGCCTGCTCAGGTAACCGTCACCCTATGTCTCCTGGGTGCTGGCAGACGCGGTACGGCTTTGCTACACAGTAGCAGCAACCCCTTGCCTTGTGGCAGCAGACGTACAGTACGACTGGTAGCCATCATCGTCATGTCCGAGGTGCTCCTGGTCGGCTGGGAGCGCCTGGACAGACATGGGCGCAGGGACTTAATTTGGAGTGACTTGACCAGGTCATTCTCTTTAGTCCTGCAGTCAGTCCTATTGAACCGTTTTATGATGAGCAGGCAGGCGATACGGATTGCTATTAGTCGTACTGTAACATCTTCTGCCGGGCAAGCAAGAGATGAGGATGGCTAGCAGTCGTACTGTACCATCTTCTGCCGAGCAGCCATGAGATGTGGATGGCATGCAGTCCTTCTGCACCGTCTGCTGCCAGCCAAAGATGTAAAAGATAGATGGAGTGGATCAAAACAAGAAATAGACCAGATCTGTTCTGTATTCATTTGCTTCCCCTCCTCCCCCGTCTAGGGGACTCATTCTTCTAGGTCACACTGCAGTCACTCACAGAGAAGGTGCAGCGAAGTAAATCTAGCCATGTATCAATCAGAGGCCAGGCTAACCTTCTTGTTCCAATAAGAACAATAACGTAGGTGCACCATTTCTTATTGGAACCCTCCGTGAAGTCCTGCCTGAAATACTCCTTGATGTAAAGACACCCCCTTTGTTGATTTTAGCTCCCTGAAGCCAACCCTGTAAGCCGTGTCATCAGTCGCCCCTCCCTCCATCAGAGCAACGGCAGACAATCGTTCCGCGCCTTTTTTCTGTGCGGACGCCATACCAAGACAAGCATGGAGGCCGCTCAGCTCACTTTGGCAATTAGAAGCACATTAAACACCACACGCATTATCCAGCAGTATATGCAGCACCGGAACCTGGCAAAGCGATACCGGGCGAGGAGGCGACGTCAGCGCGGTCACGTGAGTGATCAGGATATGGACACAGATTTCTCTGAAAGCATGGGCCCTGCCAATGCATGCATCATGGTGCTAATGGGGCAGGTTCATGCTGTGGAACGCCGATTCTGGGCTCGGGAAACAAGCACAGACTGGTGGGACCGCATAGTGTTGCGGGTCTGGGACGATTCCCAGTGGCTGTGAAACTTTCGCATGCGTAAGGACACTTTCATGGAACTTTATGACTTGCTTTCCCCTGCCCTGAGGCGCATGAATACCAAGATGAGAGCAGCCCTCACAGTTGAGAAGCGAGTGGCGATAGCCCTGTGGAAGCTTGCAACGCCAGACAGCTACCGGTCAGTTGGGAATCAATTTGGAGTGGGCAAATCTACTGTGGGGGCAGCTGTGATGCAAGTAGCCCACGCAATCAAAGATCTGCTGATATCAAGGGTAGTGACCCTGGGAAATGTGCAGGTCATAGTGGATGGCTTCGCTGCAATGGGATTCCCTAACTGTGGTGGGGCCATAGACGGAACCCATATCCCTATCTTGGCACCGGAGCACCAAGCCGCCGAGTACATAAACCGCAAGGGGTACTTTTTGATAGTGCTGCAAGCTCTGGTGGATCACAAGGGACGTTTCACCAACATCAACGTGGGATGGCCGGGAAAGGTACATGACGCTCGCATCTTCAGGAACTCTGGTCTGTTTCAAAAGCTGCAGGAAGGGACTTTATTCCCAGACCAGAAAATAACCATTGGGGATGTTGAAATGCCTATATGTATCCTTTGGGACCCAGGCTACCCCTTAATGCCCTGGCTCATGAAGCCGTACACAGGCAGCCTGGACAGTAGTCAGGAGCTGTTCAACTACAGGCTGAGCAAGTGCAGAATGGTGGTAGAATGTGCATTTGGACGTTTAAAGGCGCGCTGGCGCAGTTTACTGACTCACTTAGACCTCAGCGAAACCAATATTCCCACTGTTATTACTGCTTGCTGTGTGCTCCACAATATCTGTGAGAGTAAGGGGGAGACATTTATGGCGGGGTGGGAGGTTGAGGCAAATCGCCTGGCTGCTGGTTACACGCAGCCAGACACCAGGGCGGTTAGAAGATCACAGGAGGGTGCGGTACGCATCAGAGAAGCTTTGAAAACCAGTTTCATGACTGGCCAGGCTACGGTGTGAAAGATCTGTTTGTTTCTCCTTGATGAAACCCCCCGCCCCTTGGTTCACTCTACTTCCCTGTAAGCTAACCACCCGCCCCTCCTCCCTTCAATCACCACTTGCAGAGGCAATAAAGTCATTGTTGCTTCACATTCATGCATTCTTTATTCATTCATCACACAAATAGGGGGATGACTACCAAGGTAGCCCAGGAGGGGTGGTGGAGGAGGGAAGGAAAATGCCACACAGCACTTTAAAAGTTTACAACTTTAAAATTTATTGAATGACAGCCTTCTTTTTTTTTGGGCAATCCTCTGTGGTGGAGTGGCTGGTTGGCCGGAGGCCCCCCACCGCGTTCTTGGGCGTCTGGGTGTGGAGGCTATGGAACTTGGGGAGGAGGGCGGTTAGTTACACAGGGGCTGTAGTGGCAGTCTGTGCTCCAGCTGCCTTTGCTGCAGCTCAACCATACACTGGAGCATACTGGTTTGGTCCTCCAGCAGCCTCAGCATTGAATCCTGCCTCCTCTCATCACGCTGCCGCCACATTTGAGCTTCAGCCCTCTCTTCAGCCTGCCACCTCTCCTCCCGGTCATTTTGTACTTTTCTGCACTCTGACATTATTTGCCTCCACGCATTCGTCTGTGCTCTGTCAGTGTGGGAGGACAGCATGAGGTCAGAGAACATTTCATCGCGAGTGCATTTTTTATTTATTTTTTCTTTCTAATCTTCACTAGCCTCAGCTCCTTAAGTTTCACGCGGCACTGCTTCGGGTCCCTGTTATGGCCTCTGTCCTTCATGCCCTGGGAGATTTTGACAAAGGTTTTGGCATTTCGAAAACTGGAACAGAGTTCTGATAGCACAGATTCCTCTCCCCAAACAGCGATCAGATCCCGTACCTCCCGTTCGGTCCATGCTGGAGCTCTTTTGCGATTCTGGGACTCCATCATAGTCACCTGTGCTGATGAGCTCTGCATGGTCACCTGCAGCTTGCCACGCTGGCCAAACAGGAAATGAGATTCAAAAGTTCGCGGTTCTTTTCCTGTCTACCTGGCCAGTGCATCTGAGTTGAGAGTGCTGTCCAGAGCGGTCACAATGGAGCACTCTGGGATAGCTCCCGGAGGCCAATATGGTCGAATTGTGTCCACAGTACCCCAAATTCGAGCCAGCAAGGCCGATTTAAGCACTAATCCACTTGTCAGGGGTGGAGTAAGGAAATCGATTTTAAGAGCCCTTTAAGTCGAAATAAAGGGCTTCATCGTGTGGACGGGTGCAGGTTTACATCGATTTAATGCTGCTAAATTCGACCTAAAGTCCTAGTGTAGACCAGGGCTAAGATACACTGATAGATTTTGTATTTGGAACTCAGCAGAGAGTTGTAGCAGAAATGTTGCAACAACATCACTGTGTTTTTGATTACATGGGCAATTTTGAGCAGGGTTGGTGTCAAGTATGGAGGATTCAGAGTCCTAGAACGGTAAGACCTTGATATCATCCAGTCCATATCCCCCTGCTAAAGGCAGCATTGTCCCTAAATAAATTCATAAGTGTATGTGTAGCTGCATTTCTTGTTTTATTTTTAGTGGTGGCAAAGGAAGGATTATGAGCTATTCTAGCCAGGCTCTCAACCTGACTTTCCATATTTGAAAGAGAGAGAGAGAGTGTTATAAAACACATTATGAAAGAGGTGGATTGTCTGTGTATGCAGCTATCTAGCACCATTCCATTGTTCAGAATTCATTAATGAGTTATCGTAAAAAGGTAACAAATGTTTTTATAAAGCAGCACCACTTCCGAAGGAGCCAGCTACTCACACTTCTTGGGTGGCTGATACCACTTAAGTCACATACCTCCTAACAGAGCTGAGCTTTGTAGGTATTCTGCATAACGGAAGACCTTATCAGGTTATTCTTCATGAAGGTTTACTGAATTAAAGGGGCTGCAGATTATAAGTGTTTTCCTAATACCTTGTAATAGTCATACAGTAATTTAATGTTAGCTATCAAACTGAATCCTGAAATTACTGTGTACTGACATTTTCTCTGCTAAATCCTATAAAAAGTATCTGATTTTTTTCTGAAAATTTAGATTAGAGGTCAAATAGTCCAATTTAAATGTGTGGTGTGTACTCACAACTACTTGCCAATTGTTTGTTGTTAATTTGTATTACAGTGGCACCTAGAGGCTCCAGTTAAGATTGGGTCCCCAGTAGCCTGGGCACTGCACTTACACATGAGACAATCCCCGGAGAGTTTACAGTCTAAATAGAAAAGAAAAAGGTGAGCGTGTAAACAGAGGAGGGGAAATGATTTGCCCAAGGTCACACAACAGATCAGTGGCAGAGCAGGCGAAAGAGCCCAGAGCTTCTGACTCCCACTGCTTGTTCTATTGAGTAGGCCCTGCCCGCTCTAATTCCGATTTTAAAGCACTTTTTAGAGAGTGATCATAAATGAAATGGGCTATTATCAGAGAGGAATTATTTATTCTAGAATCAACCTTGCTTGAATTCATCAGAAAATATATTTATCTCAGACAGTAGAATCTAATTTGTCCATATTCCTTTTCATTTTGTACGTTTAGGCTCTAGTTCTTGTTCAGATGAGTCACTATGGTTGCCACTTTGAAATAATAATTTTTTTTTCTGTTGCCTTTCTCAGATTTTCAAATGTATGACAGGAACATGGATCCATATAGCCAATCTTTACCTTCCTATGTAAGGTGAAGACAGCGGCTTAGCTTACCGCAACTCTGGGGCTGTGGTTGTATGTGACTATGAAATAGCAATTATACCGCAGTTCACATTGAATCACATATGGGCACTTTCCTAAGCAGTTGAAAGGAATGAGTGGTGAGCAGAAGGCCAGCATAAGCCTATGCACCATATTAACCCCATGAAAGCCATATTTTGAAGAGTTAAGTGGGTCGTAACTGGAGTGCAGCCTTTATAATAGCCCAGTGTACAGAACTGAATTTCATATAAGACATCTTCCAGCATACACTGAAGCAATTCAGAGGTTCCTGTTGGCTTCAGTGGGCTCTGGATTGGGGCCGTAAACATTAGTGTCTGCTCCCTGAAGCTTTACCACCACTTTCCTTATTCTCTTTGTCACAGCAGAAATACAGGGGATTCACCCCTCTGTTAGGTTCCTGCCCTGATCTTGCCTACTGCAGCAATGGAGATGGGTAGAGAGTAGTTACTGTATGCAAGGCTGCTTGTGGTACAAGTAGGGTGACCAGCAGCAAGTGTGAAAAATCGGAACAGAGCGTGCGGGGTGTGATAGACCTAGGCCAGTTGGGTACAGCAGAGTAGCTGAAGGCAGATATACTGGCCACTGGATTAACAGTTTTCTGTTTCCTGACTGACCAGAGCAGGGGCTGCTCCAGGCTAATGAGAATACCTGACTCCAATTAACCTGCAAAGAGCCAGGTGAGGCCATTATGCTAAGGTGACCACTTGACTCTAATTAAGGCCCCTCTGATACTATAAAAGGGCTCCTCACTCCAGCCTGGCAGAGGAGAGGAAGTGTGGCTGAAGGGCTGGTTAATGAAGACACCCTCAAGTCATTGGTAAGGGAGCCCTAAGGTAAGGGAGAAGCAGGAGAGCTGTGGGGAAGTGGCCCAGGGAAATGTAGCAACTTTGGCAGTGAAAGGTTGGCTGCCAACAGCTGCTATCGTTAGGGTCCCTGGGCCGGAACCCAGAGTAGAGGGCAGGCCCAGGTTCCCCCCAACCCACCACTACAGAAACACCTCCTGGGAGGGGAAAACAGGCCCCTGTCAGGACAGGAGGCTAAACTGTTTTGGTATGAGGCCGCAGGAGCAACACAGACTGTGGGAGTTCTCACAAACCTCCTTGCTGGCTTATGATGAAAAGGGCTCAGTAGACTCTATCTCTGGCCCTAGAGAGAGAAGGGCTATGTGGAGGGTTACAGTGAGCCTCTGAAGCTGGCATAAACCGCCTGGAAGTGCGGGACTCATGGGGACAAAGTTGGCGCTCTGCCACAGGGGTAATAGGAACCTATATAAGAGAGCCCCAAATATCGGGACTGTCCCTATAAAATCGAACCATCTGGTCACCCTAGGTACAAGTCACCTTTATCCTGGTCAAACTCTCATGGACAGCAGTTAGTGTTTAAAATGTCTGTCTGTAATACACATGTACAGTCTGGATAGAGACATGTGTAGGCTGTTTCCTGGCCCATATATTACAAGTGTTTACCTCATGAACTCCTCACAAGTTTTAAACAAAAAAGATCCTTTAGCAACAAAGTGATTAGCAAGCTTGTGCTATAAATATTTACAGTTGTGAATATAAGCAAGGCTGGAGATATGCTGGAGAAATTCTGGTGAGGGGAGTTTCAACTAAACAGGAGATTTAGCATTTTGCCCACTGAAAAATTACAGAAAATCTTGTCTCGTACAATAGGATTTATCCCATTTCCTGAAGAGCAGTTTTGCTGGTTCTTTTTGTATATTAATCGACCGCTTTCTCCACTTCTTATAGCTGTATTATAATGGATCTTATTCAAACCATTTCTACTTCCTTTGGAAATAATTGTGGAGAAAACAATGTTTGAATTCCTTCTGTTCTTTCTAAACTGTCTCCAAGTTGGTTCACCTGTCTAGTTATCACTATTAAGATTGAAGTGAGGTCCCTTAGTTTTACCTTTTAACTACTATGCGCTACATTATAGATGGATGAGACAAACAAGCAGGCTGGGGAGGGGCTGAGGGAGATGGAGTAACCAAAATAATACTGTGTGCACAGTTGGTGGCTAATCAGGAGCCATTTGTCCCATCTCTCTCTCCCAGTCATTTAAAAACTCTCACTGGCTAAAGAATCAACAAAGTTCCAAAATCTCTGCAGCATGGAAGAAAAGAGGTTTTGATGTGAGACTATGACCAGTGTTGCCAACTCTCATGATTTTATCAAAAGCCTAATGACAATTATTGTTTTCCTTAAAGCCCCAGCTTCTGGAGTCAAGTGGATAGGTGATGATTTCAGCCTTTTTTTATTAAAGAAAAAGTAAGTTTCTAGTCCTCATGGCTGTGGAGAAAGCTTCAAAATGTAAAGTGCACCCTAAAGGCTCAAAACAAACAAACAGAAGGCAAATTTAAAAAAACACCAAATCTATTATTTTTTACATAATCTCATGATTGTTAAAGCCAATCTCATGATTTTTGGTGAGCCTGACTCACAATTTTTGAACATTTGGGGATGGCAGTACTGCCTCGGGTATAACCTCTCATAACCTTGAGCTTGTTTGGAGGCTCTAGCAGGAGAGCGCAGCTAACGTATACCCTTGAAATAATAGATTTCAGAGTAGCAGCCGTGTTAGTCTGTATCCGCAAAAAGAAAAGGAGTACTTGTGGCACCTTATGCTCAAATAAATTTGTTAGTCTCTAAGGTGCCACAAGTCCTCATTTTCTTCTTGAAATAATAGACGCTTGGGGCTAAAATCAACTCTGATAGACTGGTGCAACTGGAATCAGAATCTTTCCCCAAGGGGATTTGTCTACACAGAGGCAGCAGTTAGAGGATGAATACCTCTAACAGCACCGTCTTCATGCAGCTTCACAGATTTTACAGGTTTGGATATAGAATGGTTGTTTTGTTTTATTTTTGGTTTACTAATCCTTTCGCCAGCAGTTTTTGTAGCACTTATCATCACAGGTGTTTAAATCCTTAAATAAGACATTTAATACAAGGAATGTACCAGCCTATATGTTTTAACAATGCAAAACTGTAATGGTGTATAAACCAAGTATTAGTGTATCAAGTAATCTGACAGTTGCCTTGTGAAGTTAAAGGTTGCAGAATCATGAATTGTAACCTGCAGTACTTGCTGATACCTCAATTAATCAGGTGCTTATGAAATGCCATTTTAATAAAGGTGTTTCTTTTCTAGAAATGTGAATCCTTGTAGTGGGAAAAGCAATCAATTAAAGTTTTTTTTTTTTTTTTTTTTTTTTTTCCTTTCATAAGTGAAATGATATAGACACAAGGTAATGTGGATTTAGTATCAGACTAGGGTAGATTAAAAGCACAAAAGGAGCACTGAAAAGTGTTGCCTCTTTCCAAGAGAAATGGAATATGGTTCAGTAGAAGCCAGCATACTACAAAGCTAACACAAGGGAAAAATCAGTCATGGGCCAGATCACTGTGAGTTCAAGGAAAAGATTTTTGTGACTTCTTTTTGTACTCATCAGAGTGCTTAATATCCTGCCAATTCAAAATCTCCTTGATAGATTTCTGAATCCTATTTACAGCCCAGTTTATGTATAAACTCATATTTACAGCTATTTTTGTCAATCAATTTGTAACTAAAGGATTTTTTTTTTGCAACATTCTGAACAGATCAATAATCTGTGGTTGAGGAGGTGGGCCCTATGCACACCTGTATGTGTATATATTGTAGATTTTTAACTAAGATGTCAGAAATGCAAGTAAAAATGTTGCACTGTGGATTATTGATCAAGTTCAGCAGCAGCTTAAATTTACATATTGGATGCAAGTGGCAAATAACTGAATTAACATTCAGGAAATGTGCAAAATGAGTGTATCAGTAATGATTCAGGGCAGTGGTTCTCAAATTTACTTGATCGTGTTCCCCTTCTTTGTGTCTGTAGTAGTGTACACCCCACCCCCCAGGTGCTCAGCTCTGTGTTCTTGGGGAACCAGGGTGCAGTATCCAGCCTGTCTGAAAGACACCCCCCACCCCACCCTTAAACCAAAACCCATCAGAGAAAAAACTTGCAGAGAGCAGTGAAGGGCGTTGGGAGACACACCTAGACCCCTCCTGACAAGGGTGACAAGATTAAAACATCTCCATTAGCATGCAGAATGAAGAACAGAGAACTCCCCTAGCTTCATCTGCATGAAAGATGAGACAGGGAGACATCTCAATTTGCATACAGAATGGAGAACCGCACAGAACTCTAGAAAAAGAAAAGGAGTACTTATGGCACCTTAGAGACTAACCAATTTATTTGAGCTGTAGCTCACGAAAGCTTATGCTCAAATAAATTGGTTAGTCTCTAAGGTGCCACAAGTACTCCTTTTCTTTTTGTGAATACAGACTAACACGGCTGTTACTCTGAAACAGAACTCTGGGACGCACTTCATCATGGTAATCTCTGCTCCAGATGTTAATGAACCTATGCCTGCACACACCCAGCTCAGCAATTATCAGACCAATTCTAGTAATAAATCCGTGATTGATATCCAAAATACTGAAGCAGCCTAGTTGCATTGTGAGCTCCCTGGAAGAAAAGACCACTCAGAGCCAAGAGTGATCAGCTCCTATTGTCTAGCCTAAAGAAAACCCTTGAGTCATCAGTTTATCTGTAAACAAATCTATTGTTCTCCCTTGAACCATTGTAATTTCCTCTACAAAAATCCCTACTCACCTTCCAATCAGTGTTCTGATGCTTAGATCCAAACTATGCATCATTCCACTGGGACTCCATCTTCACCTGACTGATCATGCTGGGGGCTCTGCCTGTCTCCTGCCCTCAGGACCCTGAGCTACCACTATCATCTGGGAACCCTAACCAGTTCAAGCCTCCTGGAGTGGGTGAGATTCCCCCTCTTTTTCTCTCTCTCTCTACCTCAGTTAACCTTTTATAATGAACTGTTATGTTGATTTAGGCTCTCCTTGTGTAGTTATCATTATTATTCAATAAATAACTTTTATGGTTAAGCTGGTTGCTTCTCTCTCTCTCTTGTGTTCTTAGTTTTTCCCATTTACTCTGCAGCAACGCTTCTTTTACCTAAGCTAAAGATCCCTGTAGCGCCCAAAAATGCGGTGGGGTTTGCTCATCAAGGGGGTTACTGCCAGTACAATTGTGACATGAAAGTGGGATAGGGACGTGTTAAACCTGTGGCATATAAGGGCAGGGGCAGCTGAAAGTGCTGCTCGGCCCAGCCTGTTGAGACCAGGGGCACATAGGGGGGATAGCTTGAAGGAGCTGCTTGGCCCAGCCCATGGAGACCAGGAACATATGAGGGGATGGGCTTGAGAGTGCTGATTGACCCGATCTGCTCAGACTTTCTCTGTGTGTGTGTGTGTGTCTCCGTGTTCATCTAGTTCTAGGGCTGGGGGAACCTAAGTCCTGAAGGATAGCTCCCTTGGGAGATGACTTTCAGAAAGGAGTAGCGCTCCATATGAACACACAAGTGACATAAGCAGCACATTAATAGAATTACAGAACCCCCCCTCCCAGAAGAGTAACCCTAATAAATGAGCATACCTCAAAGTAACAGGCGTATTGGGTAACGCAGCGCTGAAGGCAGAGCAGCGAGCTGTGGCTGCTGGTCAGGTGCCCAGGTCTGAAGGCAGTGTTGCTGCAATCAGTAGTGCAGAAGGAAGGATGGCAATACCATACCACCACCCTTCTAAATATTGCACAGTAAGTTTCCTCCCTCCCAGCCCCTCAAAGCTTCTCACACTCCCTAGAATACATTCTGGGTCCCCCCCAAGGGGATTTCCCCCCCCCCCCAGTTTGAAAACCTCTGGTTCAGGGGTGACCAATAGATGAATACTGTGACCCAAAGCAGCCTTTTCGAAACAAAATATTGTTTAATCTCAGCAGTGGGAACAAAGCAGAACAAAGACTAGGGTTCTTTACAGCACAAACAGCCTACATCCATAGCTGTTTTACCGATAGTTTAGGTAAGCCTACGTTGTTGCAGACATCCTTGCCTCTGGGGACTGGGGTTCAGGCTGATTCCCACAATCCTTGCTTCTCCCTTGTGCTTCAGGGACTGTGATATTTTCCAGTTCTCACCTGAAGACCCCCTGAGGATACAAGATGCGGCTTACCAGTCAAACAGTTGATTCCTGTATGGTTAGAGTAAACTTCAAAGGGAATGCCACCTTCATTGACCTAGTAAGCATAGGTGAATGGGGCAATCTGCAGGCATTGTCCCCTTTCCTGAAGACATGCCAGTAAGTCCTCCTGAAATTAACCACTGGTAATCATATAGCAAGCAACGTAATCACACATATTCATCAACTATTACAGGCATCTCCCACATCCTTCACAGTAACTTACCCACCAAGAGGATGGAAAGGAGCTATGGCAGGGAAAGTAACTAGCTGGAGGGTTTAAAATAAAGCGGGAGGAACTAAACAGGAATATGTAATGTAAGCACCTCTCCTTCCAGTTTACAGCAGCACAATTCCCAACCTTTTAGGGACTCAATACTTTATTGGTGTAAGTGGGCACAGAATCTATTGCACCCTCTATACGAGGGTTGAATTTAGAAGGTGAGTTCTCAATGAGTTAGAGTTTCTGAAGCTTTCAATTTTTGATTAAAAATTTCAAAAACAATTGAACTGAAATTACAGGAAGACTTTGGGCGTGCTAAATGCAATTACCTAGAATGGAATTTGGCCAGTGTACCAGGGCCAACAGTTTTATTCTTGCATTAAAATTGACAGGGAATAGAGCAGGGCTGCATAGAGATATGTCTGTCAATATACTTGCTATTAGACTGCTTAGAAGAGTAAAGTAAATTTTTTGTGGTGCAAGCACTGAGCTAGGGACTTTTGAATGTTAACCATTCTGGTATTTGCTCTGAGGAGGAAAGGAGTGGAGAAAAGCTAGTTGCTGAAAATCCCCATAGGCTGAAAATGTAGAAATACCAGTTGGGCTCATGTAAAGCTCGCTCTCATGAGTTCACCAGTAGGGCAGCCTACAGTTGACCAGGTGTTCCCTCATTGGTAAATGTATTTTAGAGTATTTGGCATTAAAAGTATTTTGCACATAGCTTTTTAATTACATTGCTCTAAGGAACATCTTAAAACAAGAGCAATCATCTCTATATTTAGCTGACTTTCAGTTAAAACAAAGAACAAAAGCTTTGCTGTTCTGTCATTCACTTTTAAAGTTAGGATCTATTAGAATACCATGTTCCATGGTTACAGAGATTTTTCTTTCATAATTTGCTTTCCTGTTTTCCTTTGAAGAGGTCATGTACCTAGAAAGCAGATATTACGGTTAGGCCACGCCCACAGCTATCATCTTTTTGGTTTCATTAAACTTTTCCTTGCATTGTAGGAGCTTGTTTTAGTTCCTTACATAGTGCCTGTAGTCTGGTTTGTAGCATGTGGATGATTTCCTGCCAGACAAATTTAGCATTTGGTGACCTCACTGGAGTCAAGGGTGTTAACTATTAGGACGTTGTAATACTCTACTGAGAAAACATTATAAAAAAAAAAATGCTCAATAACAAAAATCCAATATTGATCTGGGCCTGTAAATGTAAAACTCCCTGAGGGAGTGGATCCTCTAGCTCAAATATAAAGTATAATAATCTCTTACTGTAAAGTATTGACTAAAACTAGGTTAGAAGGTGAACTTTCTTTCACTGTAACCTGCCAATATATTAATTTGACATCCTGTAGATAACATCTTTCTTTCCTTATTTACTGTTTGAGTTTTGGCACTTCTTAGGCTAAAATATACATGTTTTAGAAGAAAGTTCAACTTACAAAAGATTTCATTAAAAATTGCAAAGGGTAATTATGTTTAAAAGCACTAATAGTTAATGCCTGTTCATAGTTAATCATTTACTCAGTCTTTTTTTGTTGTAGTAAAACACATTTGATCTGAGTTGAACAGTAACTGCAGAACCTTTCTTGTTTATTCACTATCTTGCTGTGCAAGGATCTCTCCACTCCTTTTGATTTTGTTGGGGTAATACATTTGTTTTTAACTTACTTGCTGCAAGTTAAGTGAACTGCTAAAGGTTCAGCAGAAATTAGATGAATAAATATCTAGCTAGTGGTTCTTATGCCAAATGATAATGCAGTGCTAAAGGAAGAGGTGGAACAGGAGAAGCCATTTTACATAGTTATAAGTAGGCTTGGAAGGATTAGAGTTTTACTGGTAAATGTTTTATTGTATACACACAAACCCATGAATTTTTTTTCCCCCCTTGATCATGATCAAAATATACAGATAGGCAAAGTAACAAAAATATTGCTTGAGAATTTATTAGAGTTTGGTTTAAGGATATTTGGATATGTATGTGATGTTGACAATGATTCCTCCCCCATAATTTTGCACAACTGTGAAAAATTTAAAAAAAGTTTAAGTGAACATTGATATTATATATAAACATTAAAAAAATAAAATTGAATTCAGACAGGCCTCATAATAAGTGTTCTTGACTGCATCATGAGTTTGACAAATTTTTGTGAAAACTCAAATATTTCAAGTGCACCTGAATTTAAAAATGTAATATTTTTGCACACTTGCAGTACAGATATCTTTATAATCCCTTCTTTTCATTGCTTTATTATTCATACATCAGGAGTGGTATATGCATTGGTTTTGTGTTTGGCATTTTATAAGGCAAACATACAGGAAAAAAATGGTTTTACGTTTTTTGGCCCGTATCCAACAGAAATATAGAAGGCATAGAGGATAGAGTTTATAATTACATGCAGCTATACAAGTTGGCCTGTGATCTTATCAGATCTCTCCAGCAAAGTGCAGCCTGACCTGGTTAGAATGTAGATGGGAAACTTCCCAAGGAAAATCTGGTTGCTCCAGGAAGTTATGCTACTAATTCTGTAGGTGGTTTTTCTCTCCCCTCTGACTTAGTATTCAAACAGTGCCACAACGCTGTTAGGTTTGATGCTATTACATAAGCTCTTGTCCTTTAGTGATAGGAGACAGTCTATACTAATTGCAGTATATATAAAGTATACTTCAACCTGCCTATGCTTTTTTACTTGTTAATGTGCAATTCTGTTTATCTGTGGTTTATACATTATTCTTTCCTGGCTAAGGAGTAGATGTTTTAAAAGCAAAGTAAACACTGAGAGCAAAGACAGAGTGTGCTGTTACAGTATATACAGAATCCAGGCTGTAAAAGCTCCCTGTGAATACTACACGATTTTGAAATAGTACCTTCTTAATACAAACTTGGTTTGTTTTATTATGGCTTCTATACTGTATGTGTGAATTGGCGGGAGAGAGGAACTGACTCTGTTCTCAGAGATGCAGGATGATGTAGCAGGGACTTGTCAGTTTGTAGTTTGAAGGTAATCTGAATGGTTCTGTTCACCTATTCCAAATTATATATAAAATGTGAGATATAAATAATGGTTCAACACTGTGTGAGATAGAAGGTGATTTAGCTAATTCTGCATGGGATGGCTCATGTTCCAACAGGGTTGCTGGTGTTGTGATGTCACAGCATAGTGTGTACTGAATCAACACTGAGTGGGACCACGGCAGGGAAGGGGAATTATGATTTTCCTTTGCTATTTGGAGTACTTGGCAGATGGACATTTATTTAACTCATAAAAAATATTTGCAAGTCATCCTTATGCTGGCTGTCCAACTGATTTCCCTGTTTAACACAACTAAAACTTTTTTTAATTAATCTGCATTGGTTAAAGAGTAACATTCCTGATTCCATATTTATAATTATGTCATCAGAAGTTTGATAAATGAGCTGACAAATTGCTGTAGCTTCTGTGTGTACTTCTGTATCCTCTTGCTGAAATACTGTTCTGTGATTCCTCAAAACTATACTTAATGATCTATGACAAATAGTCCAATGTTCCCTAAAGCAATGGCATACTGGGAGAGGGGTCTATTTTTCCTCTTTTTTTCCAGCCGTGGAAGAAAGCTCAACCACAGCAGTGGCTAAATCTGGCCCT
This sequence comes from Lepidochelys olivacea, assembly GCF_965140295.1. NCBI lineage: Eukaryota > Metazoa > Chordata > Testudines > Cheloniidae > Lepidochelys > Lepidochelys olivacea. The sequence continues at coordinate 96,020,743 of NC_140415.1, forward strand.
TTTCACACACTTACCTCATAGGTCCTGCAGCACAATACCCATATAAAGGGAATTGTTTTGATCCCTGGACTCCTGTGCTTAAGAATCAGAGGTGATATCCTTAGATTTGAGTGGACTGAGGGAGAAAGAGGAAGGTGACAACTGGATTCACAAGTAAGTGATTGTACAGTCACAGAATAACAAGAAACCAGTAAAGCAACAAAACCTACTGCAATTATAAGAGTAAAATCAATAATGTGAATAGTCTGTGTTTGAACAATTTATTATGGATCATACAAGATGTGATTTACAGATGAGTTGCTTCCTGCTAAAATTTTCAAAAGTGATTTAGGGACATAGAGGCCTACATCTCACAAAGTCAATTGGACTTAAGTTCCTAAATCACTTAGGTGCTTTAACTATTTTACTTTCCATCTTTTGTGAAAGTGCTAAGGTTGATCCTGGCGGGAAAATAGTTGAGAAAATCATTAGATTATAAACACATTTAGATTAGTTGAGTAAGGTAAGACAAACAAGTGTGCATTTTGTAGGGTAATTTTTAGAAAGTGTTCACAGAATGGTGAGAACAAGGGCTTGGATTGGTAACTTCTGCATGATCTTGTCTATTGCAGTTCCGTGGCACCTTAGAGATTGTGCCACAAGTCCTCCTCTTCTTTTTGCGAATACACACTAACACAGCTGCTACTCTGAAACATGCCATAACTACACTAGGAGTTTACCTTTTACTATGTAGTTACCAAGTTTCCTTAAAAGCCTTTAAAAAAAAAAAAGTGCTGAATAATAATGCTGCTTAGATGGAGCAATACCATTCTCACAGGATGGGAGGGAGCAGAAGCTGCAGGGTTGTTTTCATGACTGGAGAAAATGATAGACCTTGTGCTTTTTTCAGACCATTTAAGCATTTGAAGGAGCCTAATTTCCATAATCAAAGTTGTCCATCGTGTTCTATAGTGTTTTGCATATGTCAGATTTAGAAGTCAAATGTGAACGAACTGCAGTCTTGGGCAGATTTCAGGCATGCATTAATACCAGTGAGTTTTTCTTTGTTCTTACTAAAGCTGAAATTCCTCAGGGTAATGGTTGGTTGTTTTTTTTTTTTTCTTCAAAGTTGTGGGGAAGGAAAAGGGTGGAGAAAGCATTTCTTAGGCTTTTCTCGTTAGCATAAGAAATACTCCTCTAATTTAGTATAGACAAAGGTGTATGTTACAGATTGCCCACTAATAGATGGACCATGTCAGCCTTGATCAAGCTTTTATTAGTTTCTTGTTGAACATCCCAGCAAAGCATTTTTTAATGAAATTTAAAAAAAAGTCAGGAGAAAGAAATGCCCTCTGACCTTTTTTCTGTTTCTTTCTGTTAAAGAGACTACATAAACCAGAAAGAGCATAATGCAGAGATTAAAAACTAGGAACCAAAATAGAGGCTCAGACAAAATTCAAGAAAAACAAGGCCATTGCAGAGAAGCTGCATTTATAGTGTACCTGGATTTCAAAGGGTAGGAATAAAGAATAGGGGGATAATTCAATGTTGTATACATATAAGCACTAGATTCTAAATTAGCTATTACTACCCAAGAAAGGTTTGTTTTAAAAGAGAAAAATATATACTTATTTTTTAAACTGCAAGGCAGAAAGGTGAAAATATAATGCACATCTCAGTCTTCCTGTGTAAACCTTTACATATAAACTATAGCATATTTATCTTTGCTTGTACGTCTTTTAAGCTCTTCGGTAACGGATGGCATTTAGAATCTTTTGGTTACCACAGAGGGCCCCCTGCTCTCTACCAAACAGCAAGAAGCATCTTAAAGTTCTGGCAAGCATTAGTAATCTGTTTAGAGTATTCCTGTTTTATGTGTCATGCTTAGGCCAGACTTTTTTTCATATGTAGTCCTCCTTAGCTCTGTTTTTATCCTCACAGGAGCAGCAGGAACTGTTGCTTCTGGCTGGGGAGTTCTCTTGCTCTCTCTTTTAAGGAGAACTAAGCTGAAGTGCATCAAGGCCACAACTCATCTCCCCTCGGGCCAAACTCAAATGAAAGAGAAATTGTTTAGAGAGAATTTTTACTAGAGGCACAGAGAATCCAGGGTAGAACACTCCTTAACTACCAGACAGACATGCTTTTCCACCTGATGCCAGTAGTTGCTTAAAAGTTAAATGCATCTCCAACCCTCAAAAACCTAGTGTTCTCATTTCTTTTAACGTAAATTAGGTGCAGCCTCCTATGTAAATCCTATACACTTTGCTTGGCTTAATCTTTGTGCATGTTTCTTTTCTCATTTCCTATAAATTTCCCAGTATGCAAATTTTATCCAAAGAGTTAGAGCTTGACTTTATATTTTTCCATGTTTTGTCACTGATTATGAATTAAAAGACACTTACCTTGATTCATCATTTTTTTGTATTCCTCTGTATTGCTATTAAAACATTAACCTCTGTAATGTTTGCAAGCATTACTCATGTTGTGTTCATACTGTGTTTTCTTGCAGGCACAGGAGAAAGTGGAAAGAGTACCTTTATTAAACAGATGAGGATTATTCATGGGTCAGGTTACACAGATGAAGATAAGAAAAGCTTCACAAAACTGGTTTATCAAAACATATTTACCGCCATACAAGCTATGATCAGAGCTATGGAGACTCTAAAAATACAGTACACATCTGAGCAAAACAAGGTAAGAAAAGTCTCCCTTTTCGCTTCATTACATAACTGGTCCGGAGGCGCGCCTGAGGAAGGAATTCAGTTCTGCTGTGGGAGTTTTTTAGCTCAGTTAAAAATCAAACAAACCTCACCCAAGTGCGCTACATTTTTTTAAAAGCAGCCTTCTACAGTGTGATTGACCAGCTCGTAGCGGAGATGAAAGGCAGCAGGCGCTGACTGTGTTTACTCACGCCGTGAAATCAAAGTCACATTTCGCGTCCGCCGCACCGGGGGCGGAGGCGCGCCTGGAAGAGAGTAAAAGGCCGGGTAACCGGAGAGGCGGCGGCGGCGGTCTCTGCCCCTCCAGGCCGGCCGGCCGCCGCGGGACGCGCTCCGCTCACTCCCCTCCTCTTCCGGAGCTCCGGGTGCTGCAGCCGCCTCCGCCACTCGCGCGTGGGCCGCTTCCGGCTTTGTGCGCCGAGCCCCGCCCCCTCCCAGGGAGGGGGCGGGGCCGGGGCCTTTAAATGGCCGCGGCGGCGGGACCCGACCCAGGCCCCGTGAGAGGAGAGGGCCCCGCCGCCCGCCTGCCTCTCTCTCTCTCTAATTCAGGGCAAGCCTACTGCACGGGCAGGAGGCGCTGCGTAAGTGCTGGAGCCGGTCAGAGGTAAGCACCACCTGGTCAGCCCTGTCCCTTCCCCTCTGACACCATTACTGATGTACCCTTTCCTTTTTATTTTGGAACATGCGTCAGTCAGTCAGTCAGTCTAGATGTTCCGTTTTCTTTGGACTATAGTTGCCTCTTTAGAGACAGTACTGCTTCAAAGGCAGCAACACTTTTACGGAGGGAGGAAGAAGGAAAAATGCAATGGACTCGTACTGATTCAGTCACTGGTCTCTCCGGGTTAAGATTTTTGCTACAGGGATGGTCTCCACCTTTGGTTACACTGGGAAGAACGATGCTGCCTAGGCTGTCCTACACCTGAAGTGAAACAGTAACTGGACAAAGTGATTGCTTGGTTCCCACAATGGCACCTGACGAGTTATCTACCTGAGCTTTGACAGTTTAGACAATTGTGAAATAAATCCTTCGTCGGAGTACCTGGAGCTCCCCTTGCTTTTTTGGTTCCCAGACCCCACTAACTTACACTTGTGCAATACTCCAACATGACCATATCCATGAGGAGCAAACTTTCCCCTTGGGGAAGCTGCTGGCCATCTCATTCTCTTTGTAGGATTGGCTCCATCTTGGAGCAGGCTGAAAAACAAGAAAACAGTGTTCTGCAGTATTCAAAATCCATTTGCAATTGTTTTGAAACATTTTCATTAATATTTACCTAAATTGTAGTAGAAATATTTTTTTAATCATTATTTAAAATGTGTTTACCAAAACACACACTTCCTTACTGGTAGTTATGGTAAACAACATTTTTTTGAAAATGATTAAAAATTTTCAACTGTCTGTAAAATATTAAAATGTTGCAGACAAATTCGATAGTTTTGTGCTAATCTGTTTTAGAAAAAAGTAGATTTTTCAGGAAAACTTCTTTCAGTTACAGAACTGTAACATGCTTTGCTGTATCTGTAAGGCTGTCCAATTTTTCAGCACCCAAAATAAAACAAGGCTGTTGAAATTACAAGCAGTGTAACTCCGATATCCATTTAAGGAAGTTGAAGTCCTAGAGATAGATGCTGTTTTACAGATTAATAGGTGTATGAATGAAAGCAAGGTTATAGGATCTGGGAAACTGTGAAGTTCGTTGCCTGACAGCAGATTTGTAGTATGTGGAATCATTTTGCAAGAATAATTGTACTTCAGGATGGGTGTGGGAGCTTATGCTAGAGAGTTTGTGTCCTGGCATACGCTCCTCTCCAGTACCAATACCTAAATACAATGTAAAGTAGTGGGCAGCACTTTTCTTCTGCTGCAGTGGATCAGTGTGGATGGGAATGACACACATAAGGACTAGAAATACTCCTTTTAGGAGGCTGACACACTGCCTGTCTGGCTAAATATTTTATCCTGTTTAAGACAAATAGCTAGTTCCTTAAAGCTTCTTACAGTCAGCCTTCTTTGTGAAGGATCCAGAAGAAATGATGCTCAGACTTTTTACAGTGTACAGCATCTTTAGATACAAAAAGTTCTGCAATATCAGTTAGAGCATATCCTTTACATTTGAAAAATAAATAGGGAATATTTTAGTAAAATCAGAGTTTACATTTGATGTTAGCACTTTTAAGAGCAGATTATGAATTAAATGTGGGTATGGAATTGAGTGTTTTCAGGCCAAAAATTATGTAGGCACTGCAGTACTACAATAAATACAAGACAAAGTCCTGACAGGTCTTTGTGATACCTGCCCTATTGGTGCCTGAAAAACAGACATAATTGAAGACATGTAAGTGGTCAATATTCAGGTCTTTCCACTTCAGAATCGGAAACTTCCTCCCCATTCCCCAAAATATGAATAATAATAATAATCTGTGCATAGCCCTAACATTTGTTGCATTTGAAAGTGGTACTATCTCTGTGTGTGGAAATCTCATGCTGTGCTTAACAATAAAAAGAAATATACATCAGAGTGGTGAGAAGAAACTACGATTTCCCTCACTGATCTCTAGAAAATAGTAATAGGTCTTAAAAAAAAGTATGGAAGTTTGCTTGAAGTATTTGAAACCTTGAATAATCTCGAACAAGAGCTTCGTAATAAGAATCTATGGGTAACATTTGCTCCTGGGCAGAGGACCAAGTAGTAGCCTGTGCACTACTTGCATCCCACTTAAACCCTCAAAATATGGCTAAAGTGGAACTTAAGTGGTGGTTAAGAGTTGTCTAGCCTGCTGCATGGGGTGAATTTCATCCTGTATGAATAAGAGCAACTTGGTGTTCCCCAGAGAAACAGAGTTGTTTAAAAGAAATCTGTGACAATAGTTTAAGGATTTTGAGTACTCCCACTCCATCAAATGCAAGCACTTTTTTTCTGGCTTTGCTCTTATTTACTTAAACTTTTCAATCCTTAACTCCTATCCTGGAGATTTCAAGGGCTCATCCTGCAGTCTAGTACAGCATGCACTCTATGACTCTTCTTCTGTCTTGGAAAAATCAGATGCTTCTGTAGAGATCTGGAATACTCACTGAAGTGTGTGTATAAAAATGTATGATATTTAAATGTTGTTTGTGTATTTTAGTACTTAATACTGTCCACCTAGGAAGTTTGTAGTTTGTACTTAGACCCATGATTCAGCAAAGCAATTAAGACACATTGAAGTGATGTTGACAGCACTTGCTTAAATGTTTGGCTGAACAGGGATTAACTTCTGCATGTGTTACAATATAATTGCTTTCTGTATTCTTTTATCCCTGTCAATTAGCCAGATGCCATAAATTTAATGGCTGGACATTTATTCTGGATTAAATCCTGGTAACATTAAGTCAGTGGCAAAACTTTGATTTCATTTTCATTCCAAAGTTTCTGATTCCTTATCTAGAATCGATTTGATTTTTAGCTAAAGTTGAAACAGCCTCAAAACATTTAGCATCTAAAATGGGTTCAGATGATGCATCTGTGACAAATATTGCAACCTCATGGAATAGATTTGGGGACCATACTGACATACATTTATGTATCACTGTGGGCCAGGGATTGTATACAACTCCAGGGGGGAAGGGTTATCGCAGCTCCTCCAAGAGCCAGAAAGAATTAAGGTGTATCACTTAGGTTGTAAACACCCCCAGAGAGACTTGCATATAGTGGTTCAGACTGGGTTTTTAGAGAACAGCCAAAGAGAGGGCTTTTAGCATAAAATTGTAAACTGACTTAAGGCCTTTTTCTGATCCAGCAAAGGGAAAGGATCTTCTGTCCAAAGAGGGCCCCAACGCTTGGTTGGAAAGACTTTGGCCTGCTAGAGCTCTGTTACCTTAAGAATAAATGTGCTTGCTTAGAAAGAGCTGTGTGGAAACATGTAACTTCCAGTAACACCCTGTTCAAAGCAAGAAAGCAAAACACAGATGCTGGCCTGTAGGCAGACTGGCTCAATGGGGATACCACAGTGTAAGGCGGGGAAACTGAGCAACCTTAAAGCCCCCTGGTCAGAGGGGAAAGGGACAGAGGTGATGACTGGAGTTGGAAACCATAAGTGGGTACCCTCAAGGGACCATGGGGGATGTGCGGGGAGAGGGAACACAGGTACCCTGAAACTGTGACAGCATCAGTGTACACTTGGCTAGAAGTATGGGATGACAAAGATGAGACAGATTCCTCTCTCCTTTTTGTTTTTTTAAAAAGATACCTTTCTCCAGTGTATTAATGAAGATGTGCAACACTTTTGAAAAAAATGTCAGTGAGACAAATGCCTCTCACAAAACATAAGGGAAAGTTAAGTTAAAGAAGTGATCATAATAATTATACCAGGGCCATTTTAGCAGAGCAGTTTATTTTGGAAGAGAAGCTAAAATCTCTTCAAAAACTCATAATTGGTACTTCCCAAGAAATAAAAGGTCAAACTGAATAAATTCAGCTGTAACTCGACAATATCATTACAAAGGCGTAATCAATAGTTTTTTGCATTTGGAAATAATGCCAATCATATGCTTTCAGAAATGTGCCATCCCATTAGTTCGCTGACCGTTATACTTGCTATTTTAATAACTGTTTATTAAAAAAAGCCACATTTTAAAGTTCTGTAAAGATGTTTATGCAACACAGATATGTAGGTCAGATTCTCAACTAGTGCAAATTCACATAGCTCTTGAAATTATTGTATGAAAAAAGTATAATTAAAGCAAAAATATCAGCAAATGACGTTCAAATAGCAAACCTGTAGGACCAGAATGGCTTTTACAGCAAGTTCTAGACATCCTGTCAGGAGCATCTAGTGCCTCAAATACTTGAAAGATTTCATTGCTTCCTGAAACAAAATTGCCCAATTCCAGGTTGGAACCCAGCATAACAATACTCCTGGGGAGAAAAAATAATCTGAGATTATAGATCATAAAGAACAGTATAAATAATCTAGCTAATAATGTACTAGCAGAAGTCTGAGCAAACCAGATATTCCTAGTTCTCCTATTGCCAGTTCACAGTCCTGTTATATTTCAAGGAGAGCCACAAATAACAATACTCGGCAAACACTTAAACATCTTTCATCTCTTAAACAAGTGAATAAATGGGGCTTTCTTCTAGTATTAAGTATACAGAAGGTTTTTTGCGACTACATTTTTGTAGAAGGGGAGAAATGTAATTTCTTCCATCAATTTATAAGCACAGTAAAAAATTTTATAATTCTCCTAGTACATACCTTTATTTATCATACATCCTGTCCTAGAGGGCAGCAGTAGGGGTGTTTTTTGTCACCTCTTCTGTTTAACTACAAGGGGTTCAATGGCCAAAGCAGAGATTCAGGGTACCACAATACATGGTAAAAAAACTTAGAATCGCTCTTACTGCAGATGATCATGGCTTTTTCTCAGTGAAACCTGTGCTCCATTCATGCCTTACAGAAATCTTAAAGGCCTACAGCACTATGGCCCCCATTTAGCAAACATTAAAGAAGATATCTAATCTTCAATTGGAAAGCTTTGTTTGTACTGAAATTAAAACACCCATAATAATTTCTAAGTTAGTACACTTAGAAATTAGGATTAATTAAATTTACAGAGATAAGTGATCAGGTTGATGAGATTTTCTATCTTTTATGTTAGCTTCAGCCATTTTGGAATGCTTTCCTTTACCACAAAAATCTCCTTCCGTCAATAGGATACAGTAGTGGTGAATTGCAAATAATGGCCACGTTAGGGTAACTAATTTCTTTGTTTGGTGCCGACAAGACACTCAGTGCTGATGCATTCCTTATGGCTGTTTGTTTTTTCAGGTGATTTTACCTTTTTGCTGCTTGTCTTCCCCCATGCTCCTTGTTGAAGTTCTCCTTCTAATGTACTGCTAACACCATTTAAAGCGGAAGATACACTCCATTCCTTCACAGCCAGTGAACCTATCATCCTGTAACAAATTTTAGTCATACAGGTTTCATTTTTTCATTTAATTAGGAAAATGGTCAGCTGATCAGAGAAGTGGAGGTGGACAGAGTAACAGCTCTAGAAAGAAAACAAGTGGAAGCAATCAAGAAGCTCTGGGCAGATCCAGGAATCCAGGAGTGCTATGATAGACGGAGAGAATACCAGCTCTCAGACTCTGCTAAATAGTAAGTACACAGTGCTAGCACAAGGTTGACCCCAGGCTTCTCCCAGAGCTACAAAGAGTGGTGGACTCACCCTGCTTAAGTCAATCTACTCCTGTATATCCCTTGGCCTGAAAATTTCATCCACCTTTTAAATTAGTCTGAGATTTATGCTAAAATTTAAAATAATTCTGTGTAAAATATTTGTTTCCAATCTTCTTCTTTCTGTGCAGTTACCCCCCCATGCGGAGGTCAGCACAGCTGGTACATAATTAAATTTCCTTTTGGGAAGAGCTTGAAAACAGCTGCACAAAATACATCAACGTCAAGCAGGCAGGGCAGTGAGTTTCACAATTATGTAATAATAGTTTTAAAAGTACGTAAATTAGGGAATGAAATTTGGTGTACAAATTAGCCATATTTGAAAGTTCTCAAACTTCACTGTGAAGTAAATCTTCCTTTGTCTAGTGTGGTCTAAATTATAGTTCTGAGGTCACAGAAGTAATCTGGTGATTTGCTATAGCTCCTCGGAGAAAAAAGTGCTCTTCACATTCATGGTCTGTGCTAAACATCTATTCTAAAGAGTTCCTGATTATGAAAATGTAACCGTTAATGTGTTTTGGGGATCTGTCTTGTCCTGTATTTCACAACAGGATTCTGGCCCATCTGCTGTTGCTGTGTAGTGCTGAGAAGAAAAGTTGCAGATATTAATACTCTGTACCTGTAGCGCTCTTTTGAGTGGTTTCTGACTTCCTCAAGTAACACTTATTTATCTAAGCACAAGAATGCAATAGTTTGACTAAACCCTGGCTTTATAAACCACAAATCTTGTGCAATCAAAGAGGTTAAATTAGATTTCTAGACTAACTGCATTGAAGGCAGAAAACTCTTACCGATTTCCTTTATCTATAAATGAATTTATCTATATGTGACTAATCAATCCATTTGTTATTAATGTAAAGTACAGAAAGTAGACAAATCTCTTTAATATTAAAGAGAAGTAAGAAAACTCCTGTCAAACACCACCAAGCATCTTCTGGAAAACACTTCCAATCCTTAGGGCGGGGAAATCAATTATTTTTTGTCAAGGTCCAGACTCCAGAGACGACAATAAAAGAATAAGTAAATAAAAAGATTTCCGGGGTCCATTCAAAAGTGTCTGGCAGTCCAGATTTGGCTTGCGGTCCACCTATTGACTACCGCTGCCTTAGCATATGTGTACGCTTCAATTAGACACCTGCAGCTGGCCCATGCTAGGACCCTGTAAATTGGGAGGGTCTTAGAACTTGGGCTGCAGTTGTAACCAGAATATCTACACTGCAGTTCCATAGCCAGAGCCTTGCAAGCCCAAGTCAGCTGCAGATTTTAATTGCAGTGTAGAGATTCCCTTAAATATCACTTTTTATACACAGTTGTGTAAATTGAAGAGCTGAAGGGTCCCATCTGCATGAGAATCTGGAGAGGGGAAGATGATACCACACTTTGTATATACTGAAACAATGTGTTGCCTGCATGGCAGGATTATTTTACTCCAGAAAAGAATGTGGATGACAAGTTTGTTATAGATTATGAAGCTTTTGTCTAAACAAATAAAGTTGCTTAATAGTATTGTCAGTCCCACTGCAAGGAGTCTAATACATGGACATGAAGTGACTGGATGGTGAGCAAGGCTAGAACATTCATGAAAGTTTCAGTTATCAAACTTGTGAGATAAGAGTTTACAATTATTTTGCATCCTTCTGTGGTGTTATGCTGGGCCATGGTAGTCTTTGGCGACTGGAGGGAGAACTCAATAACTTTGCATATAAACCAAATCAACTCTGTGAGGAAGTTGGGGATGCCTAGGAAACGCCTCTGGTATGGAATAAATAAGTGGGTATCTGTAAATTCAAGGCATATACTTGCAGGTACTGTACTTAAAAGAACCTGGTATAAATTATTTCTCTTATGTTAAGTATATAGTTCTTCCATTTGGTTTGTGGGTAAACTATTATGCTTACTGCTCCATATTTTGATTCATTACATCAAAACATTTACTTAGCAATATATACTTGTATCTTATTTTGCAGTTACCTTACTGACATTGATCGTATTGCCTTGCCCTCATTTGTGCCAACTCAGCAAGATATTCTCAGAGTCAGAGTACCAACTACGGGAATTATTGAGTATCCTTTTGATTTAGAAAACATTATTTTTAGGTAAGATTGACTGTATTCTGGCAATGTATGAAATAAATTAAAAGATATGACTTTATGAAATTGTCTGCAGAGACTCTGCCCTTAAGATTACAGTGAGCCTTACACTCAAAACAGGATTAATATCAGTTTCTTACACTTCAGTGATTGAATTTAGTCTCCAAATTCAATAAGTAACTCTTTAGAGAATTAAATTGTCTATGGTTTTTTTAAATGACATTTTCTAACTTTTCCAGAGGATATTTAAAATCCATTCCTCTTTGAGACTGGGCCAATTTAATTTTTTAAAAAACTTTTGCCTTCCTATATCCAAACAAGCCCAGTTACCATGTATTCCAAACTGCTCACACACACACCACATAGAATGTCAAAGGCCTCTTTTCAAACTTTTAGCTTGAAGATATTACCAACAACCTAAGAGTTATTTCTCTGATTTGACAATAAGCAATTTAAGAGACGCTGACAGAATGGTCCAGATCCAGCAGTTACTCAGTTCTCTGGCACGCTTTTCCAGCCTCCGGAGATCTCCTCCCCATCACCAGATCGTCACTTTCCCTGCCTCTCTGCTCGCCCTTCATGCTTGATCCCAACTTAATGACACGAGTCATAGGGAGAAGGACTCGAGTAAGATCCATCTGACTAACCACAAGAAGCTAATCTGACTGAGACGCTACCTCCCTAGCTAACATGCAAGCTCTGTTTCTTCAGCATATTTGACTACAGGCTGTCCCCATCAGTGTGTCCTCTCCCTTGTTACCAACTGCAAGCATGAAAGGGGCAGTGAGAGGGGAACCTTGCACCCAGAGCTACATGGGAAGTAGAGTTTGAAATTCTGCAAGCCATGCAGCTTCTCTATGGAGTGACCTGTCCTGTGGTTTATAATGAATGTCAATGAAAAATATTTAAAATGCTGTGTGCAGTTAGGCCACAGAGGATGGGGGAAAGCAGCAGAGAGCAAGACTAGGCATTCTCTTCTATTCAAATTCAAATATGCCAGCAATCCCCATGGTATTGGGAAATGAGCTGAGCAGTAGGGCTGAAGAGTTTGGGTTGTCTTGCTGTACTGTTTTTTCTGCCCACCTGCCAAACCCTGCTTCACTCCTCCTTGGATAGGCTTGCTTTTCCCATATCCCCAGTCCACGCAGACAGATCTACAGCCATCTGCTACCCCATACCTTCCCCTGTTGTCCTCTCTTCTTCTTCCCCCAGCCCCGTCCCAATATCTCCTATTGCCCTCTGTCTTATTTTAATATCGGAAATGCCCACAAAAAATTAACTTAAAGTTGCACAACAGCATTTTCTGTAAACGCATCCACTAAATAATAATAGTATTTAGCTTTTATACAGTGTGTTTTCTCATCTGTAACTCTCAAAACACTTTAAAAAGGAGAATATGAATAATTAGCTCTAGTTTAGAGTTAAGGAAACTCAAGTGCAGCGAGTTGCTTGAGGTCCTACAGCTATCTGGGTGTAACAGAGCTCAGGTGTCATGACTCTCAAACTAGAGCCCAAAGAGATCATCAGTAAAACACTCTTATGAATTAGACATTTGAGAGAGAAAACTATAGGACGATACATGGTCAGCGTAGCAAAAAGTTAACTGGGATGCCCAAGGTTCCGTACTATGACATGCTATTAATCACCTGAAAAAAGGAGGGAAGAGCAAGGTGGCTAATTTTGAAGATGGCATAAAACTCTTTTGGTTAGTCAAACTTAGCCCTCATCATCACTAGAAAATAAAGATGTGATCTGAACTTGAGGTAGCTACTTGAAGTAAGATCCTAGCAACAACAAGGCAGTGTTCAATTGTCAAATGAGCTAGCAAGTCAAATTAAAGATTACACTGCCGCATTGAATTTATCATTGGGCTCAACGAGTAGTGATCAATGGCTCCATGTCTAGTTGGCAGCCGGTATCAAGTGGAGTGCCCCAGTGGTCGGTCCTGGGGCTGGTTTTGTTCAATATCTTCATTAATGATGTGGAGGATGTCGTGGATTGCACCCTCAGCAAGTTTGCAGCAGTGTGCCCTTGTTGCCGAGAAGGCTAATGGCATTTTGGGCTGTGTAAGTGGGAGCATTGCTAGCCGATCAAGGGACGAGATCATTCCCCTCTATTCGGCATTGGTGCGGCCTCATCTGGAGTAGTGTGTCCAGTTTTGGGCCCCACACTACAAGAAGGATGTGGAAAAATGGGAAAGAGTCCAGCGGAGGGCAACAAAAATGATTAGGGGGCTTGAGCACATAATTTGAGGAGAGGCTGAGGGAATTGGGATTATTTAGTCTGCAGAAGAGAAGAATGAGGGGGATTTGATAGCCCCTTTCAGATACCTGAAAGGGGGTTCCAAAGAGGATGGATCTAGACTGTTTTCAGTGGTACCAGACGTCAGAACAAGGAGTAATGGCCTACAAGTTGCAGTGGGGGAGGTTTAGGTTGGATATCAGGAAAAACTTTTTCACTAGGAGAGTGGTGCAGCACTGGAATGTGTTACCTAGGGAGGTGGTGGAATCTCCTTCCTTAGAGGTTTTTAAGGTCAGCTATGTTTCTAAGAACAATAGAAGAAAAAATCGTTATTAGTATTTATTGTTGGTATGATTTAGTGGTTCGTGCACCATCAGGTACTAATTATGGCAAGAAACAGGATTAGATGGGCCACAGGTCTGCTAATGTATATCAATTCTTATGTTCCTTTATAACATGCACATCAGCATCAGTGCATTTGTCCTTCCACCAAAAGCATCATCATAGCCAAACATACGCTGGCTCTTTAGCTTTACAAAAAAACCCTTATTTTCAACACAGAACCAACTACAGAGCACACAGGGCACTCTGATGCACAACACTCAACTCCAACATCATACCTTTTCATCTACAAACAACAAACAGTCTTTATCACTGCCCGTGTGTCTATAGGGAAATATTTTGATTAGGGCTGTCAATTAATCACAGTTAACTCACACTATTAACTCAAAAAAATTAATCACAATTAATCTCACTGTTAAACAATAGAATACCAATTGAAATTTTACATTTTTGGATATTTTTCTACATTTTCAAATAGTGATTTCTATTACAATACAGAATACAACAATTACAGTGCTCACTTTATATTTTTGATCATCATTTTTACAGTGCAAATATTTGTAATCAAGAGTTTTTCAGTTCACCTCATACAAGTACTGTAGTGCAATTTCTTTATCATGAAAGTAACTTACAAATGTAGAATTTTTTTGTTACATAACTGCACTCAAAAACAAAACCATGTAGAACTTTAGAGCCTACAAATCACTCAGTCCTACTTCTTGTCCACCCAATCGCTAAGACAAACAAGTTTGTTTACATTTATGGGAGATAATGCTGCCTCTTCTTATTTACAATATCACCTGAAAGCGATAACAGGCATTCATATGGCACTTTTGTAGCCAGCGTTGCAAGGTATTTATGCAAAACATTTGTATGCCCCTTCATGCTTCAGCCACCATTCCAGAAGACATGCTTCCATGCTGATGTTGCTTGTTAAAAAAAAAAAATGTGTTAATTAAATTTGTGACTGAACTCTTTTGGGGGAGAATTGTATGTTTCCTGTTCTGTTTTTCCTACATTCTGCCATATATTTCATGTTATAACAGTCTCGGATGATGACCCAGTACATGTTTGTTTTAAGAACATTTTCACAGCAGAATAGCACTCAACCCAAGGTTTAAAAATCTGAAGTGCCTTGCAAAATCTGAGAGGAGTGGTGCGTGGAGCATACTTTCAGAAATCTTAGAAGAACAACACTCAGATGTGGAAACTACAGAACAAAAAAGAAAATCAACCTTCTGCTGGTGGCATCTGGCGCAGATGATAAAAGTGAACATGCATTGGTTCCGCACTGCTTTGGGTTGTGGTTGAAGCATGAAGGGACAAATGAATCTTTAGGACATTTGGCATGTAAATATCTTGTGGTGCCGGCTACAACAGTACCATGTGAACTTCTGTTCTCACTTTCAGGTGACATTGTAAACAAGAAGTGGGGAGCATTATCTCCTTCAAATTGTAACCCAAACTTGTTTGTCTGAGCGACTGGTTGAAATCTGACTGAGTGGACTTGTAGGCTCTAAAGTTTTACATTTTTATTTTTGAATGGAGGTTTTTTGTACCTAATTCTTCATTTGTAAGTTCAACTTTCATGATAAAGAGACTGCACTACAGTACTTGTATTAGGTGAATTGAAAAATACTATTTCTTTTGTTTTTTACAGTGCAAATATTTGTAATCAAAATATAAAGTGAGCACTGTACACTTTGTATTCTGTGTTGTAATAGAAATCAATATTTGAAAACTTAGAAAACATTCAAAAATATTTAAATGGTATTATATTATTATTTAACAGAGCGATTAATGTTTTTAATCGCTTGACAGCCCTAATTTTGATCTAACTGAAGTTGGAGAGAATTAAAGTTGCATGTGATTAGGAGAAACTGGAAGTATGCATTATCAGATTTTCTCTGTCAGAACTAAGTTTGATGTGGAGCTGAGACGTCTGTGTGCATGTTTGGTTGTTATTTTGGTAGTAATATGTGAGCAGAGATTGCTATGAATGTAAATGTTGGCGTAACTTGTAATTTTCTTGATTTTTTTTTTAAGTGATTGTGTTGAGCGGAAATGCACTTGAGCAATTCTGAGTATTGGATCTGGAACATTTTATCCCTGATGACATTAAATATGCAGTTATGGGAGATAAACATTTAGTTTTACTCACTTAACTTTACTGCTACTTTCATATAGAAAGAACCTGCATAATTCTACATCCCCTCCTCAAGAGCTGCATTCAGAAAGCTGAAGCAGATCATGATGGTAGCTTTCATATATAATGGCTTGCTCAATTCATTCTGACCTATGCTGATATTTGTGATCCTTCAGCAAGTGAATTAACTTAAAATATGTTAAATAGCTTCCATGTTAGAAGTAGCTACACTTTTTATGGGTCAAGTGATTCTTGGAAAAAATGGTCTACAAAGTGTCTTGGGTTCTGCTGGTTGACCGCTTCTCTATACATATTAACTACATATAGTCAAATGATGACACAAAACAATCATTGTGCTGTTTGTTTCTGTTTAACAGAATGGTGGATGTAGGTGGCCAGAGGTCTGAAAGAAGGAAATGGATTCACTGTTTTGAAAGTGTTACCTCTATCATTTTCTTAGTTGCACTAAGTGAATACGACCAGGTCCTGGCTGAATGTGACAATGAGGTAAGGAATGAGCGGATCTCGATTAGGCATAGAAAAAAGAGGCTTGTATTTCTGTAAGAACAATAAAACCCACTAGTTCTTTTTAAATGCATGTATTACTAACAGTTTGTCCCTACAAAGTTGGAAGTGCAGCATTATCCATCCATAAAGTTATTTGACATTGAGTCATAGTGACTGTGGCTCTATTTTAATGTATACTGTGGGACAAAACTGGCTCTTGAGCTACAGACTTGCGGGCCTTACAGCTTCTACACAACCCAGAAGGACCTCCTGAGGAGCTTCTAACTGCTGCAGGAATCTGTTTTGCCTCGCTCTTTCAGTGATAACAGCTTTTCACATATTAATATTAAAAAAACAAAACAGCCTAATGAAATGTCTAATATAGAAACAGAATATCTAAAGTAAAGGCTATTAGACTATTGAGTTACAACCACGTCATTAATAGAACAGTCTAGTTATTGAAAGAAACCCAAGTATTTGAAAATCAGGAAGTTTATACTGTGCAATTCAAAAACCCTAAACATCTGAAAGTCTAGAAAGACAGTACTCACAAAGTATAAATACCAATCCTCCTCAACTCTGAACACTGTTCCTCAGCTGTCTTTCAACTATGGGCCACAGACCACCACAGTCCAAAAGGAAGCTGCACATACTGTGCATAGCTGCCACTAATTATGGGCTGGAGACCTGATCCTGCCTACGCTTCCATTTGCCAGCTGAGAGTAGGGCAACAGTCTCCCACCAAAAGGAGAAGAGAAGGCAGTTGAAAGGAAAGCAGCTAAGGTTGTTGTTAATATACCACCATAAGTACTCCTCTCTTTACAAAATAGAGATTGAGTGCCTTTGCATCCATTACCTTCTGAAGTATTTTAAAGATAATTACTATCAAGTAAGTGGATGTTCTCTTTAAATATATACATTTCCTAATCCTCTTCTGACTTTTATTAGCCTCTAGGCATCAATATCTTGCGGCAATTTGTTCTATAGGTTAAATGTGTGTTGTGAGAAACTATTTCCTGCAATCAGTTTTAGATTTTCTGACTTTGTTTCACAGAACAAAGAAGGTAAATAGTTTCTTTCTAATCTACCATTCATTATTTTGTATACTTCAATCGTACCTCTTATTTTTCATCTCATCATATGAAGTCCTTTCACAACCAATCTCCGAATCCTTATTTTTTCCCACATCTTTTTTTGAAAGCGCGTGACCACGACTGAACACAATATCCTAAGTAAGGCTATAAGGCTTGGATTTATAGAACTATCTTATCATTAGAACTGGTCTGAAAATTGCTAATAAAAGTTTAGGTGGAAAATGCCAGTTAAGTTGAATCTGAACTGTTTCACGAAAACAGTTCAGGTTCAAATTTTGGTCAAATCAGAGGCAGAGTTCTGATGGAAACCTCTCTGGTTCTCTGCTAGCTCTCCTGGTAAGCTGCTGGGAACTCCAAACTTCTTCCTATGGAGGACACTTAGGGCTTTCATGCTCCCTGCCCTGAAAGCCTCATCTGCAGGGAAGCTGCAGACCGTGCCACGCTGGGGATCCCCTGGCTTCCAGACTCCTGAGTGGGAAGTCCTAGGAGTGAGCTGGCCTGAGAATCTGGAAGCCCTGCATCCCCAGCCTGGGGATGACTGCATGGTGGAGCTGCCCTGGCAGCTGCAGATGTTTGGGAGCCCTGGTAGCTGTGAACTAAAATGCTTGTCATGCTCCCCATGGAGCATGTTTTGTTTCAGAAACACTGTGTCATGGTTTCTGAAATGAATTTTCAGTTTGTGGAAAATTTCCTGCTAATCAGAAATCTGTAGGTTCAACCAGCTCTAATTATAATACTTCCAGTGTTTGCTAATCCATCCCTTATGAATTCTCCCACTGCTCTTTGGACTGCCACTGCACATTTTAGCAGAGGCTTTAATTGGGCTGGCCACAGTGATGTCCAGTAATACACATGAGTAGTTCAGATGACTTCTGATGTGCATTACCTTCCATTAAATTTTGTGCGTCGTCATGCTGCCCGTTCACTTCGCTTCAGGCAGGCCGGATCCAAAGCCGTGTGTGTGTATAAAAATATTAAGTAGGGTAGTTAATACTTTTGCTACAACTCTGCTGGGCTGAGAGAGTCTGGTAAGAGAACTTGAAAACGCACTGGTTTTATGGAGAACTTTATTTTGGATTGATGGTTGAGGTGTGAGTGATTTGATTTTTTGTGTGTCCTGATCACGTATATGGTAATGCTTTAAACAATTGAATTTCAAATTCATTTGTCTCCTTGTAGAATCGAATGGAAGAAAGCAAGGCCTTATTTAAAACGATCATCACATACCCATGGTTTCTGAACTCTTCAGTCATTCTGTTCTTAAACAAAAAAGATCTTCTAGAAGAGAAAATCATGTACTCCCATCTAATCAGCTATTTCCCAGAATACACAGGTGAGCTTTTATGCTAGACTATGTTCACAATAGTGACTTAAAATGAAATTTAAACTCTAAATGTGAGTGTTAATCGCCTTACCTTTTCCCGTTATTAGTTCCAATTTCCCTGCCCGCTTTATAAATGAGATTGTGTAATATATTTGAGGTAATTTGGCAACTAATTTTTTTAAAATTCTGCCTGTTAAAATCTAGACCTAGGTCATAGTATATAATAAAACGCAGTTTTGTTGTTTTGAAAACCTAGGCCTCGATCCTGCAACATGTGGGCAGATTGCTGAGCCACAGACAGCCCAATAGCAGCTAGGGCAATCTGTGAGGCTGTATTGTAAATAGCAAGATCAGGGCCAGAGGCTTTTAAAAGCGCTGATTTCATGCAGCCATAGTGTTAGACTTAAGATGCCAGAACACAGGAAACCCACTTTCATTTAGCCTGACCTCTGATAACACACACATTTCTCCTCTTTGAGGTACCTGGGCACAACTGTGGCATATCACCCTGAATATTTATTGCTAGAGCTAGGAGGAGACTGGAGTCTGATTTTAAATATTACAGCTTTTGAATGCAAAGTTGAAAACTGTGCATTTTGATACAGAGGAAGATAATTGGTTTTACCTATAATATAGGTAAACTTAGGGAAATATATATCTCTTGTTCCCTTGTACTACATACTCTAAAAGTTTCTAGTACATTTTCTAGGTGTTTGCTGAATATATTGTGGTATAGTTACTTTATTCTCTACTTTATAGTCATTCTCATACTGTCTAGGCATTTCACAAATAACTGGATAAAACAAAATAGTCTAAAGAAAAACCTTTGGTGCATTTTAACTTAACATTGCTGTTACCTATAAAACTTGCTTTAAAGTGGGTTCAGTTGGATACTGAAATTCAGTATCTATTCAATAATCCCAAAAGAATGACGGACCTACACTGATGATGGATTAAGACTGATTTAAATCAGCATTTTAGGTGCAGAACCGTCTGTCATAGTAAAATGCATTAGCTTGCTAATTAAATCCTATTGAATCCTAAATTTAAGTTGAGAAAATTCCTTTGATTAAAATACTTACTTAAAGAAAGTCTACCTCCCTCTTAAAATAAAATCCCAGGATGCAGACTGCCATAGAAACATCTTATAGTATGCAGAGCTATATCAAATATTCAAAAAGAGGGAAAACTAAGAATTCAATAAGCTAATAAATATACCGTGTGTTATGTATCAGTCTGACAATTTAGTCTTATACATTAAACATTGTTGGCACTTCTGTATGATAGCAGCCTAAAACAAACATACATCCTCAAAGTAATTTGTAGGAACACTTTTGAGTGAACGTTGTACTGATGACAGTGTTTTACCATAGAAGTTTATCTGAAAGTTTAATCGTAACCGTACCACTTCTACATATTAACAAGTTTAGCCCCACTAGATATATAGCTTTTTGTTGATATGCTTGCATAATGTTATCTCCCAGTAGTTATCCCATGCTCAAAAATAGTCACTGCAGTAAATTATATATAGCTAAGTATTTATTTGAATGGGCTGGCTGATATTTTGTTTGAACTAAATATTTTATATCCTTTAAAAATATTATCCATTATGCCTCTATAAACAGGACCTAAACAAGATGTGAAAGCTGCCAGAGAATTCATTTTGAAGCTGTACCAGGACCAGAATCCAGACAAAGAGAAAGTAATCTATTCCCACTTCACTTGTGCCACAGACACAGAGAATATCCGCTTTGTCTTTGCTGCTGTCAAAGACACTATCCTACAGCTAAACCTGAGGGAGTTCAACCTGGTGTAAAGAGAGAACCACGGCTTGGATCCACCTATCGTCATCTACCCACCCACCATAGACTAATAAAAACATTAGTGCATTCTAAAAAATTCCACAAAAGACAGATTGACACAGATACAAATAGAGTTGTTCTTTGAAACAATTTACTTACAGAAACAGAGGTTGTTCCTGTACATTTGCTGATCTTGAAATATTTACGGAAGAGAAGTGGATTAATAGAACTTTAAGGGAGAACTTCCAATGTTTACAATTTTTTAAACTATACATTTTAAATATTGTTTTTATATTTCCCTTAATTTAGGCTGTGAGATTTTGTGTGACAACTGTGGTTCAAAGGGTATTTAAGAAATTTTTTTTATAGAACTATATATAAATCCATTGCCATTCATGTTATTTTCTTAGGGTTTTTTATTGCATTTCATAATCATGAAAATTATTGTAGGAAATTTTAACCTCAGATGCCTTAGAAATGATAAAGTGATGCTATTTTAGAATGTTAGATACTGTAATATTTATCATTTAAGTTAGAATGAGCTGTTAGCATTTTAATGAATTTGGGGGCCATATATTGAATTTACTCATTTAGATTTTTATGTTGGAAGTGTCTTTCGTCGGCTGATATGCCAAAGTCTTAACATGTCTTTGATGTCATTTGGCAATAATACACAAGAGCCAAGTGTATAGTTATAAAGCACATAGCTGTCACTTCTATTAAAATGACAGTGTAACACCAGTACCCAGCACTTGCAATTCACTAACAGACCTTTGTGGCTAGAAAGGGCATTCAGTCACTGAGGTTTCTAGGCCCCAGGTAGTTCCTCCAAAAGCCCTTTGCCATAGGAAGAATAAAACTGCCATCCTTGAGGATGCAGTTGCATGTACTGAACTGGCCACTAAATTACTCATTTCCATTTGTGTATGTGTGTGTATATATATTAAAAAAAACTGTATTCCTTACCACAGCCCCTGCATTTAGGCTTTACAAGCCGGTGTAGGAAGCATACTTAACACCTTAGTCACACCATATTACTTCCAGAAGATTTTCAGACCACTAGAACATTCTCACCAGCTTCTGCCACAGTAACAATATCCATTTAAGATATATGCACTAATGTCTGATAGTCAGTTTTATCAGGGATGAACAATCTTGCTAGTCACTGAAGTGTACCTTGAAATAGATCCAGCAATACCACTGTTATGTCTAGCAAATACTCCTTAATAAAACATTCATATTGATTTTTTAGGATTAATCCAACCCTCAAAACACCACCTTCCACCAGCCCATGAGAGGATCAGCTGCTCTTTGGGGCTGTGTATTAGCACAGTGACACCCTCATCCTAATTTAGCCTCTTGGATGCTAACATAATATAAATAAGTAATTTCGAGTCAGTGGGGAGAAGCCTACTCTCTGCTCAACTCCAGCTAAGAGTCATAACCAACGTCTCAGTGCATAGTAGAATGCTCCCTGAACAATGCCAGTGCCAATACCCACAAACCTAAGGTGGAACATTATTTCTGGGGAATGCTGCCATAACATGGAAAGCTGTAAAATTTCCATTGGCCAAGGTCTCCCTCTGCAGCAGGTATGATCACCCCATTCCCAAAGGAACGAGTACTATAGGTTTCTTTATAAGTAAGAACTGACACATGGTCATGAGAGGAATACTCATACTATGAAAGGCCAAGAGACCCTAATGAGTGGATCAGAATAGTTTGTTTCTTTAATGTTAGAGCAAAACCCAGTGCAGCATCTCCATGCTCCTTTAAAGACACAAAAGACTTGACTCCATAATCACGTGTTGGAAAAACAAACATTCAGCTGTACACATGCCTCCCTGCCCATGTAGGTGAAGTAATTAATCAGCAGCAAACATGCCTGGGGCTGAATCCATCAAGGACAAGGACAAAAACAACGTTGCTCTTAACAGCCGGTACTCCAGTCATTCATGCACAGCAAGTATGAGTTGGAGTTGTGAATAATTACAGTGGCCGAGACCACAGACCCTTGGACAGTTCAGCAAATTGACAAACATGACAGTGTAGAAGAGATGACAGATCGAGTAGCTACAAATCATGTATTTTGTTTCAATGGGTTAATCAGTGAAAAAGTCAATGTCTTCCAGGTCACAGGTAGTACTGCCATCTTCAACACTCCTGAAAAAAATGCCAAGGCCTGGCATTGTTAACAGATCCTTGTCAGCTCTGGTCACCAGTGTTCACAGCCTGGCCACTTGGATATTCAGTAACATAACACATGAAATATCTTGCCATGAAGTGTACATACCAATGCCATTTGCTTCCAACTATCACTAACACCATAAGCTAAGTGAATTTTAATGACTACAGCAACCTTTTCTTTGTTAAAACTGCACCCCAGTTGACCACAAAGAGCATGAGCATGCACATTCATCATCATCAAAGCGTTCAACATAAACCAAATCTCACTAATTCACAACCTTAAGGAGCTGAAAGCAAAAATGTGGAAACCCAATTGTTTGCTGGACCAAAATAAGATCTGCTCTTACTAGGGCATCACATTATTACTGTACCCAAGATTTGAAAGAATCACCACTAACATCCTTCAGCCTGTTTACAGCTTCATCTAGCGATACACGATGGGAGAAAACACATAGAATGCCAAGGCCCTGGAAGCAATCAATCCAAGGGACATCCACCTACAGACTTCTAAGAAAACCTAGTCCAGTTCAAACCTATTGGAACAACTTACCTAGGGATGTAGTAGATACTCCATCACTTAAATTTTTAATTCAAGATTGGATGTCTTTCTAAAAAAGATGCTCTAGCTCAACCAGAAGTTATAAGATAGATGCAGGAATTACAGAGTGAAATTCTACAGCTAGTGTGAACCAGCAAGGAAAGGAATGCAGACTTTATATTTTACTGAGTAGTGCCCCAGCATCACATGCCTGTAACTTGTTCACTTTAAAAGAGGGTACAAAACATTTCGATCGCTGATTTATTTGCAATTAGGATAGCTAGTGGATTAGCCAAAATTCACCCTGAGTATTTTTAGATAGACTCCTACTGGCAAAAACTTCAAATGTGGGCAGTGCCTCCAAAAGAGGAAGTTTGAGAGTTGCAACTTCTCCCTGTCTCCCAAAAATCTGAGTGGAACATGTTTGATACAGATTTTGGATTATTTGCCTAGATTTAATTAGAAAATCCTAAAAAATAATCTTCAGATCTTCACCAGTATATATATAATGCTGTCCCAGGAGCACTAGTATTTTATTTATTTAGCACTTTCATGGCTTCTTGTGTCACCCACATGGTGAGCCTATCACAACCAAACCAGCAGGTCCTGAGAAGGCAGAGTCTTAAGTGTGAAGTTCACAGGCCAGCTACCACCATTAGCTATCCCTAATATCCTTGTGCTCTTTACTGGTTTGTGCCACAAAGCCAGGCCTCTGTCCCAAACTCTGCCTGTGTACCTCTCAGCCCAGCAGTATAAATCAGGCTGCTGGATGACCTCCATGGGTACTTGTACTGACCCCAACAAATCTCAGGCTCTGCATTTTAAAAAAAAACACCAATATTTTAAACACCCACAAGATTGTGCATTAATAGCAACAGATTTTTAAATATGTAACATGCTTAAGTGGAAAGAGGTGTTAGTGAGTTATTAGCTAATTAATTCAAATACTGAAATGCCAACATAACATTAAAAACCAAACTATGTGACTGTCATGTAACCAATACATGGAAAAGGTGGCTTTGAGAGAGGATAAAGGTACATATAAATATATTCATTCTATATGTAAGCATAACCATCTTTTGCAAAAAATGTATCTGTTTTTTAGGACAAATAACTGTCCTATACATGAAAAATGTAATACCAAAAAATGAAACAAAGTGTCAGATAGTAGACTGTCAGAACTAGACTTTGCATTGTGCCTTTGAATCAGTCACAAATATACAACTCTCTTCTTATCAACAAACCTTATTTGCATTTTCACCTACAATTATCACATTGAAAACTGAAGTTTAATTCTGTGTATTTTTTCCAAAAAAGGAAAACCTTAAAAAAAAGAAAAGATTTATCCTTCAATATTGGTGAACTAGGTTACAGAAAACTGCAACATACCTGAGATTATCCTCTGATTTGCCTCTTTCCGTTTTGTCTCCAGAGTCTGTGTACCATAATGGGACAATCAGCTCCTCATCCCAGCCCAGTTCCTAAGTGTCCTCTCCATTAAGTGTTGCAGTTTATCAGCAGGGGAGAGAATGTTGTGCTCCAGCCTGTAGTTTAACAATGGCCAAGTGTCAATCTTGTTGAACAGCATGAAGTGTGCACAACAGCTCTGAATGTGTCATCCAGGTGTTACTAGAACAATCCGGTTTTTAGAAATAATCTGATTTATGGAAGTTTGGGAAACTCAAAGGTATAAGAACTTTTTAGCTCACAGGGCCCTGTTGGGCACAACTTCCAACAACTTGAAGTCATAGGACCTCATGTTCAAACACCAAGTCATGAAGTCATAAAGACCTCATGTTCTCACTAATTTCTGCAACCATGTATGATCTTACAATGTCTCAAAGTGTAACAGCAATTTATTTGCTGCTGTGTTCAATTCTGGAAACACTGCAATCGGAGACAGCAGTAAGGTTTTGTACAACTGTTTCTGACAACACTTTACAACATTCTACTGTGTGACAAGAATACAGGGATCATTGTAACTCAGTGAAGTTGGTGAGAAAAACCACAACATTACTTTTATATATTGCTGTAAGCCTTTTCTTAACACCTTCATATGTGCCTTTTATGTAGTTCTATATAAAAATAACACAACTGAAATAAATAGGTCAAAGTAACACACTGATGGCACATGTCTGAAATAAATTTACATAGGAAAAAGGGGTTACTTACCAGTAAATGAAGTTTACTTACCTGTAAACAGAGGTCTTCAAGATGGTTCTGCATATTTCATGTATGGGTTATTGCACCACCTTGTGGTGCCTTGTGGCACCCCTCCCCTTAGCATCACCAGTGTTCTGAGGGAGAAGCTATACAGAGATGGAATGCCCCCAACTCCTCAGTTCTTTCCACCACAAATCCAGAGACAAGGACTGTGACAGAGAGGGTTAGGCGGGTCAGAAGTGTGAACACAGAGCTATCTCCAAGAACTCTGGTTACAGGCAGGTAACCTTCATTTCTTCAAGTGGCTCTGCATATTCCTACTTACGGGACAGACAGATAAGCAGTGCTAAAAACTAACCTGGAGGCAGGAACAAAGTCCTTGTTGAATAGACTGAAGCACTGCCTTGCTAAACCCAGTGACCCCTCCGGAGGCCAAGTCCAGAGCATAATGCTCAGTGAAGGTGTGCACCAAAGCCCAGGTTGTAGCCCTCCAAATTCCAGCAACTAGCACCTGTTGAAGACAAATGAAGGATGTAGTTGCAGCTCACGTGGTTGACTAGCAAAAGTTCTTGTATCTGCTGCAAATGTGTAACATGCAGCAATACATAGTTTAATACACAAATAGTCTAGGAAGAGACTGTACAACCCATGAGGTTATTAGCATAAGATACGAACAATCTAGACAATTTACAAAAATTCTTAGTTCTATCCAAATAGGGAAGAGCCCTCTGGCAACCAAAGTATAGAACAAATTCCCCACTTATTAGAGTAAAAACAACAAGGAGTCCTTGTGGCATCTTAGAGACTAACACATTTATTTGGGTATAAGCTTTCGTGGGCTAAAACCCACTTCATCAGATGCGTGCACGGCTATCATACTGAAACTTATTAGAGTGTAGTTTAGGGGCAAAAAGAGCAAATTAATTGTCTGGTTAATGTGAAAAATCAGACAATACCATAGCAATTTATTTGCTTAGGTAAAAAACTGGGATCAGGTCTGAGACCTACCTTGTCCTTATGAAAAGAAGTGAAAGGTGGATCAGATATAAGTTCGTTCACTCTCCTGGCCAATGTGATGGCGATAATGAAGACTGTTTTGATAGATAAATGATAGAGTGAACAGGCAGCCAAGTGTTCAAAGGGCGAATTCACCAGCATGACCAAAACCAGATTAAGGTCCCAAGAGCGAATAGGATTTCTAATGGAAGATACACATTTGATAAACATTTCACAAACTTCTTAGCTGAACCATGAATAGTGAGCTATCATCCACAAGTGTATCATACGTGGAGATGGCTGCCAAATGAACTCGATGATTTTTAAATGCATGAAATATTCCAGAACATAAGGAATGTGAGCCGATACAGATGAATCAGAATTTCTCTTCATCCATGCCTGAAATCTGGACCATTCTAAAAGGTAGCAGTTTCTAGTTGACTGCTTTCTAGAGTTAGTTAGCATGTCCTGCATTAATGAAGAACATGACCTCTCAACAGCAAACGAAGTCACAGTCTGATCACTCACACAGCCAAGTGAAGAGACTGTGGGCCCGGATGAAAGATCCTGCCCTCCCCTTGACACAGAAGTTGCACAAAGACTCCGCAGGAGAGTTGCAGGAGATTGGTAAACCACTGTTGATATGGCCAAACTGGAGTGATAAGAATCACTCCTGTCCTATCTTCCTCACTACTTTCTGAATCAAGGGAAAGGGATGAAAGGTGTACATCAGGCCCTTCCGCCAGTGCAGAAGACAGGCATCCGATAGGGATTGACTGTCCCTGACCACTCTGGAACAGAAAAGGCAACACTTTTTGTTGATCTTCTTTGAACAGGCCCACATCTCATTGACCGCAGCTGGAGAACATATATGGTCTGAACCAATTGATCCTTTAGGGAACCATTCGTGCATCTGGGAGCTGTCTCTACTCAGATGATCAGCAACTATGTTGTTTTCCCCTGCTAGATGCACGGCCATAGGATAAGTTATGACAAATATACCAGTTCCATAGACTTACTGCCTCTGCACACAGGACCGTAGAGTATGCCCCATCTCCCGCACACTGATGTAATACATTGCCGATGTATTGGCCATCACCGCCTGCACAATCCTCCCCCCGCAGAACCACCTAGGAACCAGATGAAGAGCTCTTAATTAAAATACACTGATGTGCAGGGTTCTCTCCTGAGAAGACAAGTGTTCACAAACTGTTAAATTATTCAGATGCCCCCACACCCTCCAATTATTATTTGCGTCTGAAGTCACTGTCAGGGCTGGACCTAGGGGATTGAATTGTATATCCTGAGCACAGTCGTTCTGACTAACCACCAGTCTAGAGAAACTATGATGTTCAACAAGTGAAGATGGTTATGACTTGATCTGTAGACCTGCGACATCCAATGCTGCACATTCTCAGATAAGAAATGGAGTCACACAGGTCCATAGGACCCAAGAGATTTTTATTCTTTGGGTGGCACATCATTGAGTCTTTAACAGTCTTTCATTTTGATAAGTCTCTCCTTTGGGCCGAAAGCGCTCCCCCTCCACTGAATCCAGTATGGAGTCTCTAAAGGGAATCCTTTGTGAAGGGCAAAGGATTAACTTTGGGAGGTTGAGAGAGAGCTCAAGGTCGAAGAGACTGGTTGTGAAGATATGGTTTAGCCGGTTCTCACACACACAGCCTTCAGTAGCCAGGTATCTAAACAGGGGTAA
This sequence comes from Lepidochelys olivacea, assembly GCF_965140295.1. Lineage (NCBI taxonomy): Eukaryota > Metazoa > Chordata > Testudines > Cheloniidae > Lepidochelys > Lepidochelys olivacea. The sequence continues at coordinate 96,048,802 of NC_140415.1, forward strand.
ACAAAAATACCCTCATTCCTCAGGTGAGCTGCTACTACAGAGTGACATTTTGTACAAACTCCGGATGCTGTTGAGAGGCCAAATGGGAGCACCATGTACCGAAAGTGGTGACCAGCCACCACGAATCAAAGGTACTTGCTATGATTTCAGTTAACTCAAGTATGAAAATACGCATCCTATAGATCAAGAGTCATGAACAACTCCATGAACAAAAGCAAACGGATTATGGTGGCCAGAGTCAACATATGGAGCCGAAACATCTGAATGAACTTGTTCAAGCCTTTAAGTCTAGTATTGACCAAAACCCACCATCCTGCTTCTGCACCAGAAAATAGTGGGAATAAAAACCCCAGACCCTCAGGTATTCAGGAACCTCCTTGACTGCTTCCATTAGAAGCAATTTTTCCATTTCTGTGGTCAGATTTGCTTCATAAGAGGGGTCATTGAAAGGGGAAGGAAAAAGGGTATTGGTAGGAGGCAATCTTTTGAATTGTATGGCACAGACTCTTTCCACAATCTGTAGAACCCATTGGTCTGATATAGTGCGCTAATCTGTTTCCAAAAAAAAAAAGTCTTGTCTGGCTGATTCTTGACTCTTGATCATTTCGTCAAAACTGGAGTTTGAGGATTCATGATGTGGACACTGGTGAGGAAGTGGGTTGTTTAGGTTTAGACCTTAGCATAAAAGGCCATTTTCTAGATTGATGCTGGGAGGTTGCAACCTGCTGATATTGATGACATCTTGATTCACTGAAGAATACGATGGCAAAGACTGTGGGTCAGACTGCCTTGGATACCAGGAAGCAGGAGCAGAGGGTGATGGCATCCTAGCAGATGGAGCTAGAGCCAGAGAATGAGCCTTTAATCTCATGTCCTTCAGTTTTTCCATCTTTGTGCTAACACGACCTTCCCTTCTCAAAAGGGAGAACCACTAGCTTAAGTGTCCTATAGTGTCTGTAGCTAGAGATGAGGAATGGAGCCATGCATGCCTCTTAATCGTCATGGCAGGCACAAATGCTCTTGTGGCAGTGTCTGAAGCATGACAGGAGGCCTTAAGGGAATGTTTAGCTACACTTTGATCTTCTACTAAGAGGCATCAGCCAATCGTCTTCTGTCATCAGGCAACTCTTGTAAAAATAAAAAGTCCTTTCCCATAAATGGATTGGTAATGGACCATAGGTTCTCTGCCCAGATCTCATCCTGCTGCTGGCAGCAGTCACCACCAATGAGTTAGGCACAGGGTGGGTATAAAAATAAGAAAAACCTTCAGAAGGGATCTGGTAATAATTTGTCTGCCTTATTTGGAGACCAGTTGACAAGATGGAGAAGTGGACCACACTGATTGAGCCGGCTGTAACAACCCATTGAACATGGGTAGAAAGAGGCTACTCTTAGCTGTGGCACCAAAGATTTTGGCTATTGAATAAGGTGGGAAGTCTTTTCCACAGACACCACAGGTAGGTTCAAGGTAGATACCATGTGATATACCATAGAATAGAACTGTGCAGCATCCTCAGAAGGAGAGGAGGCTGAAGACACCCCCACATATTCATCTGGTTCATAATCTGTATCCATCTACTCTTGTTTAAAAAGGAAAGTTACCTCCTCATCCTCCCCTTGTACAATACTTCAGGCATCACTGTCTGTAATGTCAGGAAATCTGGAGGAGTCGAATCCAGGGACCTCTGGGCTGCCTGAACTTTAGTAGATGAGACATGACGTCTCCATCCATGTGGAAGGTAGTTGAAAAATTCCTGAGGTGGGGTTTGGGAACATGCTGACTGCAGGCGCATCAAGGGGTGGTCTGAATTGTGCCACCGGTCTCCGCACTCTTCCTCTATCTCCCTCCTGGTAAAAGTCCAGATCAGAGATAGAGTGCACTGGGGACAATAGTGGATCCAGCACAAGATATGGGGAACCGGCTCTTCATGGAAACTCTGTAAAGCTCCTGGGAGGAGGTGGCATTGGAGGATCAATGAAAGGTCCTTCAATGCCTTCTGGCCTCTTCTTCCTGCCAGGAGACAAAGATGATCTTGGAGCTGGGGAAATAAGCCTCTTCTTAGAACTCTTGCATTTCATGACACGTGCAACAGTGTCAAGAGGAGAACTTGGGCTGCCACACTGATGAAACTCTCTGAGGACATAATCAGAACTGACACACGAACCAAAAGCAGATCTAAAGATTATATCAGATCCAGACCATATCAGAACCGGTGTTATACACAAGTCCATCTCCCTTGCTATTAAAGCTGAGGATGGAACAGGTTTGCGCTTTGGAGCCATTTCTTGTCAGATTCAGGTAGATCCAACAACTCTGATGCCTGGGAACCAGCACTGCCAACAGTGGCTGCCTTGTCCATATGCCCTGACAAACTGATCTTCCTGGAACTGGAAGTGAAGATCAAAGCCAATGCTGGTCCTGCAACTGCTGGAATTCCATCAGGATTGGAAAGCTGTAAGGTATGAGGTAGGGCATTGGTGAGAGTGTTTGAACTGTCTCTTGACCTCTCTAATGCAATCAGGACAGCACATGGCCTCTGATTTGGCTATATGTAGCTTTGAAGGCTTAACTGAAAGAGGGAGGGATGGGATCCTGACAGCTGGTGTGGTTTCTTAGAACACTTCAGTCTTTTGCTGCTGGGAGCCACAGGGGCCAAATCTGGCTTTACAGACTCTGGATCAGAGGACTGCTCAGATCAAGAGGGTCTGGCTTTGATGGTTTCCTTCAGGAGGACGAATTGCAGGCAAGTCTCCCTATCCTTGAGGGCTCTGGGAGTAAAGGTCTGGCAGATCAAACATCCAGAAGGTCCTTCTCCCAGGCACTGGAGGCATTGCATGTGGTCATCAGATGCCAAGAAGACAGCTGAGCATGAGGTGCACCTCTTAATCCCCACTTCTTCTGCTTCCTCAATTCTGTCATAACATGGAGCCAAAAGAGAATCACTTACTAACTGCTAACGATAACTATCTAAGAAAGACAAACTCTGGCTCTGAAGAGACTGGAGAGGTTCACATCTGGCCAGGCACGTGGCTGAAAGGAACTGAAGTGGTGAAGGTGCTCTGCTCCTATGTAGCCTCACCCTCAGAACATAGACTCATGAAGGGACCATCATGATCATCTAGTCTGACCTCCTGCACATTGCAGGCCACAGAACCTCACCCACTCACTCCTGAAATAGGCCCCAACCTCTGACTGAGATACTGATGACCTCAAATTATGGTTTAAAGACTTCAAGCTAGAGAGAATTCACCATTTAAACTAGTTTAAACCTAAAAGTGACCCACGCTGCAGAGGAAGGCGAAACCCCCCCAGGGTCTCTGCCCAATCTAACCTGAGGGAAAATTCCTTCCTGATCCCAATATGGTGATTAGTTAGACTCTGAACATGTGGGCAAGACCTGCCAGGCAGACACCTGGGAAAGAATTCTCTGTAGTAACTCAGAATTCTCCCCATCTAGTAATGCTGAAGGGAGGAGCAGAATGTGAGAGTGCTTTGAGACTGATAGATGGTTCTATGGCAAGGCACCATAAGGTGATGCAATATCCCATAAGTGGGAACATACAGAGCCACTCGAAGAGTTGATTCTTTGGGAGTATTGTCTCTGAATATTCCCGACAGTTGGGATGGAAATATTTCAAAGGCAGGCCATGGGTGCTGCCCTGGCTCTAGATGAATAAGCCCCAAGCTTTTCAGGTGTTGGGACTCCAGTTAAGATGTCATAATTGTGTGTGTTTTAGGTACAATGTCATATTGTGCGTCTGTATTAGCATTTAGCCTCTGAAAGGTGAGCAGAGCCTGTTTGGTTGCTTAACTCCACAGCATTTGTGCATTGCTTTCTTTCCTGTTGTGGCCATTTTCTCTGTGCCACTAACTTCTGAAGCAGATACGTCCATAGCAATTACTTTGTTCCTGTGATTTGATAAGTAAACCATCTCCCCTTGTTCATTTCTATGTAATCATGGAGAGCTCTCCTTACATCTTGGAGCTAAGATTCTGTTTGCCAAGATGGCTGGAGAATGGCTTCACTAGGAATCGGTGTGACTAGATGTGAAACCTAGCCCATGGAGCAATTCCTATGCATGATACAATCATCCTTAATAGTTGCAGGAGTGTTGAATTGGAGATGTTTTGCTGTGATTTACTTCCTGTACTTTGTGGGTGAGGGTGGGAGCGAGTTGAGAAGGTCCTGTCTTGGGCTGACTCATTTGCTAAATATAGGTTTGTTAATCTGATTGTCTGGTTGCAGAAGACTTTTCTGGAGTTTTGTCACATAGCCCTGCAACTATAATAGATTTAGGATCAGGTATATAGTTCCTTTGGATTCGTGATGTTGTCCCAAAATGCTCTTGCCAGAAATCACACCAGATCAATGCAAGAGCTTTGAATTATGCCACCAAGTAAATTTAAAGTAAAAATCACTCTTAGTGGAAAAAGTCAGTCGCCTGTAGGATGTCACACCATGACTTGTTGCTCTGGCAAAGTATGAAGTTAATGATGCCGGCATTGCCTGCTGTACCTCTTTTGTCAATATATGCAATCTTGTGGAAAGACGTCCTTCTCCAAGAGGAAAACCAGATCTTTTACCAATAAAGCTACTACTGTTGTTAGCTTTCAGTTTACACAACCAAGAGACTTTTGGATAATTGAACATAGAAAATTTCATTTTTATTTATTTAAAACCGTGATGCTCTTGTAGAAAAAGTGTAAGAGAAACCTGGTTTCTAAATTTGTTTTGGTGGGAAAATATTTTCCCCTTAGTTCTCTAACCTTCTTCCATTTTGTCTTTATGAATATCAGGGTAACCACTGGTTTTCAAGTTATAGTATCAAAAGTATTCAGGTGGAGAAAACCTCTGAGTATTTGACTGTGGTTGGCCATGGTCAGAATGAGAAAGCTCACCCTCATCACAAGAAGAACTACTGGCAGAGAAGTAATAACATTTATTTTTTTGGGATGCAAGGGGTGCGCTGTAAGTTGGCTTAGCCTATTCACTTTTTTGTGAGTTTCTCAACAGCAATTACCAGCTGGTCTGACGAAAGGGGTCTTGAACGCTAAACACATCATAGTTTTTCCCCTTTATTTTCAAAAAGGAAGTAGCAGACTGTTCTCACTCTGAGCTGGAGACATCTCTCACAGGGACAGGCAGTGGGGCAATTGTTCCCAGTTGTGTGAAATGTCCACGAAATAGTCCTGAGAGTCTAAAACAGAGTTGGTCTAAAACCAGAAAAAGTTGTCACAAAAATGTCGGCCTGTTTTTCCATCAAAACAATTCAGAATCTGAAATATTTTGAGCAATTGTGGTCCATAAAACACTAACAACCTGCTTTCTCAAGTCATTTGGAATTTTGCAGACAAAAAAAAATGGTTTCTCACTTATGACCCTGTAATCCAGTGGTGGAACAGCCGCCTTGGAAATAGAAGCCTTTTATGCCTGCGTCTGAGCATAAACAGCACCATGCATTCCCTTCATTCAGGTTGTACCCTGCAAACATGTTCCTAATGTGGGAAAGCAATGAAGAAAAAGTTTAAAACTCTGATTTTTGTCATATTAATGTTTAAAAAACAAAATCCTGAAGAAGGGATCACTTGTTTCTGTCATGTAGGCCCTTCTGCCAGGAGGTGAGGCTCAGAGTCTGCCTAAACAAGGACTGCAGGACTGTTTTATGAAAGCTTGCATCTGCCCTGGAAAATAGAATCATAGAATATCAGGGTTGGAAGGGACCTCAGGAGGTCATCTAGTCCAACCCCCTGCTCAAAAGGAGGACCAATCCCCAATTAAATCATCCCAGCCAGGGCTTTGTCAAGCCTGACCTTAAAAACTTCTAAGGAAGGAGATTCCACCACCTCCCTAGGCAACGCATTCCAGTGTTTCACCACCTTCCTAGTGAAAAAGTTTTTCCTAATATCCCACCTAAACCTCCCCCACTGCAACTTGAGACCATTACTCCTTGTCCTGTCCTCTTCCACCACTGAGAATAGTCTGGAACCATCCTCTCTGGAACTACCTCTCAGGTAGTTGAAAGCAGCTATCAAATCCCCCCTTTCTTCTCTTCTGCAGACTAAACAATCCCAGTTCCCTCAGCCTCTCCTCATAAGTCAAGGTTATGGCACAACGGTTCGTGAATATATGTATCAACCACGACATAGCAGCACTGCAAATGTCCAATATGGGAACACCACGAGGAATGCTATGGACTTTGATTGTGCCCTTGTAGAGTGAGCTCACACCCACCGACAGGGCTTAGCCAAAGCTGTTTCATATGTAGTCTTGATGCAGTATGTTACCCATTTAGAGATAGTCTCTGAGAAGAGTGCTTGACCCTTTATACCAAGGGTGGGCAAACTATGGCCCGGGGGTTGCATCCGGCCCTCCAGACATTTTAATCAGCCCTTGAGCTCCTGCTGGGGAGCGGGGTGCAGGGCTTTTCCTGCTCTGACACTCCAGCCGAGGAGCGGGGTCAGTGGCTTGCCCCACGCCGCACGGCTCCTGGAAGCAGTGGCATGTCCCCCCTCTGGCTCTTATGCGTAAGGACAGCCAAGGGGCTTTGCAAGCTGCACCCACCCCAAGCGCCACCCCTGCAGCTCCCATTGGCAGGGATCCCTGACCAATGGGAGCTGCAGGGGCAGTGCCTACAGATGGGGCAGCGTGCAGAGCTGCCTGGCCACGCTTCTGCATAGGAGCCGGAAGGAGGACAGGCTGCTGCTTCTGGGAGCTGCTTGAGGTAAGCGCTGCCCGGAGCCTGCACCCTTGACCCCCACATGCATCCCAACCACCTGCCCCAGCCCTGATCCCCCTCCCACCCTCAAACCCTTTGGTCCCAGTCCAGAGCACCCTCCTGCACCCCCAACCCCTCATCCCCAGCCCCACCCCAGAGCCTGCACCCTGAGCTAGAGCCCTCACCCCACCCCAGCCCCCAATTTCATGAGCATTCATGGCCTGCCATACAATTTCCATACCCAGATGTGGCCCTCAGGCCAAAAAGTTTGCCAACCCCTGCTTTATATGATCTGCATATAACAAGTGAATGAGGCAAAACATGAAAAGGTTCAGTCCTGTCCAGATAAAAGGTCAGACATTGCCTGACATCTAACATGTGGAGATGCTGCTCCTCAGGAGATGAATGAGGCTTAGGAAAGAACAAAGGTAAAACATAACACCTGGTTTAAATGAAACTGAGAAACCACTCTATGACCACATCCATTTTTTTTTGTCTAGTCACTTTTTCTTTAGAGAATTGCATATAAGGAGGCTCTGCCATCAGAGTGTGCAACTATCACACTCTCCTTGAGGATGTTATCACTACCAGAAATGCAGTTTTCTGACACAAAAGTGGAAAGGGACAAGAGGTCAGTGGCTCGAACAGATGTCCCATTAAGGCCTGACAGAGGAACTGGCTCTCAGAGCGGAGGATATAGATGAAGGAGTCCTGTTAAGAATCTTGCTCCCATGGCATTAGAGAAGACAGATCCCCCAGAATGGGGGGATTAAATGCAGATATTTCTGCCAGATACACTTTAAATGAACTAAATGCAAGCCCTAACAACTGAAGGTGCAGCAAGTACTCTAAAATGTCCTGGATAGAGGCCAGCGGTGGTTGGATTCAGTGGACTAATAACCACACTGAAAATAGTTTCCAATTCACTCAATAGGCCAGCCTGAGCGGGTTCCCCCCACTGTTAAGGAAGACTCATGGGATAGCCACCAAACACTACTCTTCCCTCCTTGTTCAACCATGCAGTAGCCACACCATAAGATGCAGGGAGCTGAGCGCAGGATTCAAGGTGTGGCCTTGGTTCTGAATGAGTAAGTTGGGATGGGAGGCTGAATTGACAGCATAAGAAGGTCGGAGAACCAGCACTGTTTTGGCCACACTGGGAAAATGAGAATGAGCTTGGCCCAATCTGCCTTGAGCTTGAGGATGACCTGAGGGATGACTGGCATCAGGGGAAAGGCGTACAGTGGAGACGACTTGCAGCTGAGGTGAAAAGCATGACAGGGAGCCTGAACTAAGCCTTTGAGGGCAGAACAGACATTTCCTGTTGTCCCTTGTAGCAAACAGGTCAATTGTCAGGATGCTCAAAGTTGTGAAGATGACCTGGAGGACATTTGCCTTCAGGGACCACTTGTGATTCAGGAAAAAATATCTGCTGAAATGGTCCACGAGATGATTCCAAACTCTGGGCAAGTGATTGGCTATCAGAGTAATGTTCTCCTTGATGCAGAACTGCCACAGGCTGATCTCCTTTAGACAGAGGAATCTGGTGTCTGCTCCCCCTTGTTTGGTCACGTAGTACACCGTGGTGGTATTGTTGGTAAGTATGTGAGCCACTGAGTCTCTGATACAGTCACAAAATGTGCGACAGACGTTCTAAATGGCCCAAAGCTCCTGCGCATTGATATGGAGCGAGGCCTCCAGCTCTGACCACAGTCCCTGTGCTTTTCCTTGGCGCAGTTGCCAGAGAATGGCTCCTCCATTTCTTTGGAGAGGCGCCAGCTCTGGAATGCGAAGCGGCAGCACTTTTGGAAGCCAAAGGCAATCTTCGACCTGACGAGAGCCCTGGTACCAAAGCAGGCGCTGCTTCAGTGACGGTCTGGAGCCACTTGGGTCTGTTTTGTGAACAATCTGCAGATTGCACAACAGTCTTTCACGTGGGCCTGGCTGAGACAGAGCACGCACTGTCCATGGGAACCACTGTTGAAGATCACTCCCCAACATGAAGGATAATGTTTAAACCATGAGGGCATCACCAAGGAAAACTAAACTAACACTAATCTAACTAAAGGTACTACTAACTATATACAACAACACAAAATTACACTAGAGAAGTTGTTAGGTTAAGACCACACAGAGCCCCAACTCCAGACACAGGGGAGGGGTAAGAAGGAACTGTGGGAGGGTTGGGGTGGTGCCGCCTCAAATAGCCAGAAGAGGGGCTACAGCCATGAGGCATGGGCACCGCTCCTTTATGGGTATGGATAGGCAAATTTCTCCAGCTCCGGTGCCCTGGGTGCGCAGACACGTAAGTGGAATGCGCAGCTACATCTACTCAAAGAAGAAAACCCAGCACTGAGGAGAAGAGAAAGAAGCCTGAAAGCAGCATTTTAAAGAATGGTCCCTGTATTTTCTTCAAAAAAATAGCTTCAAAGATGAATGCTGAGAACACATGAGGTAAAGTAAAAAGAAGGTCTCCCTATTTCCCAAAAAGCATCACAGATGTTTAAAAATGAAAATGGTGAATCGCTGCATTCTGTTTATCCCCCGGAGACAGATTTTTCAGTGGTTTGCTAGATGGGTGAGACATCTGGGATATCTTCTTATAGAACTGAACTGTCCTGGATAATAGGAAAAGTCAAATCTTTAGTAAGAATTAACCAATACAGATTGAGAAATTAGAAAAATGTAATTTATCACTGGAAAATATGTTTAATTATGGACTTACTGGTTGCTTGCTGAAAATACAATACAGCAGACTCACTTTCGCCCTTTGTGCGATGGTGGTATAATTAAATATAAATCAATAATTAATGAAAAAATAATCATCATTTTCTGGAGCTCAAATGCAAAGCAACAAGAAAGAGGAGAAACATTCCATGCTGTTTAAAAGGAATATACTACTGTTTCCTCTAAACTAACACCATACAAAGAAACAAACATACAGGTTTTAAAGTTAAAATTTTTAATAAATGTATTTATCTATAGCAGGCATAAATATTTCCATTGTGTGATTATATTGTCAGATTGCAAATTATACAAGATTTAGCAATCATATAAAAATATGTGAACACTGTATTTATAAAAATCATCATTTAACATTAGCAGACTAATTTCTTATGAAAACTGCATGTTTACAGTTCAAGCTCAAGAACTTGGATGGACCAGAGTGTAACACTTAATTTACTATTTTCATAGACACATGGGCTAAGAGAGTCCATGTAAGAGAAACAAAGACCAGATAGAACTGCAAAGTACTGCTCAGATGTAGAAATAGAATTTTTTGAACTGCTAACCAGCACAAACTAATATACGTATGTTTTTTATGAAAGGTTACAAAGAAGCATAAACTACTACTGTTATTTTTATAAAAATATTAGAAAACAAGGGAAGGAATTTTAAAAAATTCTTTTTCCAGGACTTATGGCAACTTTTAAATCTTACATCTGATTCCTGATTCATTTAGAGGGAGAGAGACTATGTATCATGCATGCATATTGTATACACTCTGCAGTTTTAATAAAAAATCCAGTTACAAATCTCAACTTTTTATCAAGGAAAACTTAAAACTCAGGGCTGCATGCCACTCTCAGGTGCAAACAACTCTCTTTGAAGATAACTGGAGTGGTGCTTGTATATCCAGACAGATAATTTGGCTTTAGTTGCATATAGCCTAAAGGTTCTGGGTAATAACACTTACAAAGTGGTCCTATTCTCCTCAATCATGGTAACAAAATCCACAAGACTAGTGAAAATGGAAATAGTTAAACTATATAACTTATGAGGAAAACATTCTGAGCTATATTAACATTTATATATATATTTTTTAACCTTAAGGCCTGGAAAAGACTTTATAGAGCCCTTAATTGTATGCAATACCATAGTTGTGTAGAACGGATGTTAGATCTTTTGACTTATGAATATATTTCAATAATGTCTCTTGCATATTTTATGACTACAGTACCCCACTTTTTATAGAGCTTAGTTATTTGGACACAATATTACTATTTTTAAAAAAAACCTATCAAATTTGCTGCTCTTAATTCCACGTTTTGGTTTGTCAATGATTATTACTAATACTACTATTTTTAATCAAGTTAAAAAACATAAAACGGTTTTTCTGAGACATCAAACTCGCTATTTTCTCAAAAGAAGAAACTTTATGTTCATACAGGGAAGATAATGTGCTTCAATAAATGTTTATAGTATACTTAACTACTATTTTAACACTACAGTAGACAAAATCAAAAGGCAGACATTAAAATATGTCTTAAATTTAATATAATTTGTTAATAAAATTAATATATTCTTTTCCACTGAATACAGAATGGCTGAAGTGTAGCAATGCAGTCAAGACTGGTAGCAAGGTGTAGTAATAGGAGTCCAGAAGAAAGATGATATGGGGGAATATGCAGCCTGTTGGTCAAGAGAGGAGCCTGAGAAAATCAGGGCAAGGTAGGATCCTGGAAACTGGGAAAGCAGGAGGAAGTCTACAAGTGTCTTTTTCAAAAGTTCTGGAATATTATGGAATTGAGACTCTTTCCAGGTTCTTTTAAGCTCTCTGAGTAAGGATCTTTGATGGTTTATAATATTAAAATAGTTGATAATTTAGAGAAATATAGCATAAAATAGGTGTGGCCAACCTGAGCAGGAGCCAGAATTTACCAATGTACATTGCCGAAGAGCCACAGTAATACGTCAGCAGCCCCCCATCAGTTCCCCTGCAGCTCCCAGCGCCTCCCGCTCACCAGCAGCCCTGATGATCAGTGCCTCCCCCTCCCTCCCCGCACCTCCCAATCAGGTGTTTTGTGGCGTACAGGAGGCTCTGGGGGGCAGTGGGGGCAGGAAGGGGTGCAGCGGGGGCAGGGCCTGTGGCAGAGCCAGGGGTTGAGCAGTGAGCACCGCCCTGCACATTGGAAAGTTGGCACCTGTAGTCGGTGCCTATACAAGGAGCCGCATATTAACTTCTGAAGAGCCACAGGTTGGCCACCGCTGGCATAAAGAATAGAAAAAACTACAATCTATTTAAACAGGAGCTTGAGCACAGCTATACATAGTCTTTGAAGATCTAGTTTAAGAATTGGGCACCGGAAATAGAGAAAATTTTGAAGTACTCTAGGAACTTATTAGGTGATCAGGATGAAGACAGGATTTGCACAAAATTATTTTATTGGCAGAGTACATCAGGAAAATAAAAGTTGGTGATAATCAAACCCATCAAACAAAAGAAAGCTTCAAACAGAGAGGAATGATTTCAAAATAAGAGAACAAAAAGGCTATATACAAATGAGTATGTACAAAGAAGCCATGAGTTGTGAGAGAGGCCAAAAGCAGAAATTCGAGGAGCGGATTTGTAGCAAATATAGGAAGAAAGAGTAAGATGGTATTCAAGAGAGGATCACGATAAGGCTCTTGATCCAGTTGTATTGTATAAGTTTAGAAGTAGTAGTGGTAAAAAGCAGGGATTGAGAAAGTTTGTATTATCTGGTATTCACCTAAGACATTACCAACAATCAAACAAGACAATATATTCACTATTATTTTGGTGTGAATGTAACTTGAATAAATACTCTTGGTGCATGTTTCATGTTTTCTCTACTATGAAGGGTACACATGAGAGGAGTAACAAACAATCATTGTCATAGTTTGGAACTTGTTTATATTCTTTTGATTCAATTTACATTCAATATAGCAAAGAATAAAATGTTCTGGGGGAAATTACAATAATATTACAATATATTTTGTAACCGGCTGAAAGGTTAAACAACACAGCAGGAAAGACTTGGTATAAATGAAATGAATTGTAGTTTGGCAAGCCATTTACTTTAGCTTTTACAACAAAGCAACATTTTGGATAGCTCAAACAGCACCAGCAATTTCAGGAGGATTAAATTCCCTAACTATGCACATTCCAAACAGTGGTTTGGAAATAACATCTTGGCAGCAGATACTACATGCATCAGACCTTCCATAGTCTTCAAAATCTGGAGTAGACAATATGTTCATATACCACTGTGCAGTTCCCCTTCACCTTTTATGTCCACTAATCTATAGATTTTATTTTTCAAGACATCCTCATATATTACTATCCACACATCATAACAGCAAATTGAAAAAAAAAAACCCAATATGACATCACAGCAGGCGTTTCTTTACTGAAGTCCAGCTGCCACTTACATTTATTCCAACTGGATATTAAACTTTTTTTTAAAATCGTTTCATTAGGTGAGTAAAGGCAAATGTGAATGAAGCCAATATTACTTTTGTTAAATTACTTTAATATGAACATGATTTTTATATAAAATTTGATTAGTTCAGCAGTCTTCTAGAATTTATTAGTTTGCTTTGCATGCAATACTATGTAACCCTAGGAATACTACTGTATAAAGCAGTACTCTTAAAACCTCAGGATATGCTTCATTATGCAAGTTTTCCAACTCCACTCACATAGTTAAAATAAGGTCTGACTACTCACAGCATTATTCCAAAGATTTATCTGTTTCTCCTCTCCCCAGATTATCACTTCCTCTGATAAACTGACCTGTTCTTTTTTTATGAATACCAGTACATGTGTCATGAAGCTTTTGCTAAATCTGAGTGGCATATAAAAGAGTTTACACTAAAAGTGATATTACTATATTTTAAATTTATCATGAACTGTTCATTTATATAAAAAATAAAGGAAACAATTCCATGATATTTATCAATAAAAAGCCCTTCTAAAATTAAATATCTAAGTTAGACATTTCTGGTCAGCAGTCATTCTGAATTTTCTTCAAGCTGCAGGAGAAGTTCTAAGTTCATTTGAATTTCAATATAACATAGTGACTGACATCTATGTAAAAACTGATGGGAGAACTTAGAGTTTGAGTATTTGATCACCACCTCAAGATGTGCTCCATCTAAAATCACACAGATTATTCTCAAGCTTAGTTTCTGTAGCAGACGTGAAAGAATCAGACATAAGACAACTTCATCTTTATACTGTATTTGTAAGGAATCAGGTATCTAGATTTAGGTCTCTGTAATTTCATAAGTAAAAAACCCAGCAAGCCAAAAATTGGTAGAATTTTTTTTTTTAATCACCAGATTATTTTACCTGACTGACTGATTACTCAATTAAAATTTGACTATGATTATATATCATACAGGCAGAACAAAGCTATTACAAACTCTCCTCTTTTTTTGGGGGGGGGGGGAAGGGGGGCTGATAATCAAGCAGTTTCACATGTTAAACAGCAATTAAAATGCAATAGCCAGAACTGTGCATTCCATGTTCTCTGTGTCTTGGAGCTTCTCCAGTGATTACAACATTGGATGACTTTCTCTCACTTCGTCCAGTTTAGAAAGGATCCACTGTGGGAGTTAAGGAAAAAAAAAGTTCCCTTAGTAAAAACTATGCCGTGCAGTAGAAAATTTGGCTGGGATGGCCAGACATGTCACCACTTAATACCTGGTCCTAATCAAATCTTAACATTATGCAAAGTTCAAAATCTACAATAGTATTTCTCTGTCTTTCCTGTCTTAATCCTGTCTTTTGAAGTTCAAATTTCAATCTCCCACATGAGAACATATGGGACTACTGCTAAGACATCTGGCTAGGCCAAGATTCCAATTTCTTAATCTGCAGTTAGGGTTGCCACCTGTCTGGTTTTTACCTGGACAGTCCAGTTTTTGGCTTCTGTGTCCAGGTGCCATATATTAACAATAATATTTTAGAAAAGTAATAATCATCAGTGTGTTGCACATATACTGGAAAGACATTATTATTCATTTATATTATCCAAGCATTCTAGGCAAGTCACAGAACAGAGAATGACATGGTTCCTGCCACCAAACAATTATAATTAAATTTTAGAGGTGACAAAAAGAATGAGGATGACAAAGAGTTGGCAGAGGGTGGAACCAGCAAAACTGAATCTTGCTGCAATATGATCATATGGTAAGTCAGTTTAGGCTCAAACATGTTGTTGGTTCTGTTAAGGTTTTTCTTAACTATGTATTTAAAATTAGAAAAATAAATATACTAGTAAGTCAATGAACACAGTACAGAGAAATTAGTTTTCAGAAGGGATTTAAATAAGAGGATATTGGCATGGCAGATCGGAGTGGGAAAGGCATTCCCTGTATCATGATGAGTATGAAAAAAAGGAGATGAAGTCTCCTGGAAGAAAGAAACAAACAGTGTATCAAGGCTGATAAGAGGCCAGGTTTGATAAATAAATATGACTGGAGTTATGTGCTGCTCTGTGCCTCAGTTTCCCCATCTGTAAATTGCAGACAATCAAATTCAGAGGCCATAAGGCATCATTGTGATAATCTAGTCTGACTTTCCACATGACATAGACCAAAGACCTTCCCCAAAATAATTCCTAGAGCCTACATTTTAGAAAAACATCCAGTCTTGATTTAAAAATGATCACTGACGGAGAATCCACCATGACCCTGGGTAACTGGTTCCAAAGGTTAACTACTCTCACTGTTACAAATTTACATCTTTTTTCCAGTCTGAAAGCTGGAGCTGGCCTTGTAGTCTCCAGAGGGCTTTCATGGAGTTCTATATTTAGGGTAACATGAGGAGCTAAAGAGGGCCCTTCCCTTTCCATGATGTCTGGATCTGAGATGAGAAGATGACCAGGGTCTCAAGGCAGAGTCAGAAACCCTATAGACTCATCTTTTAATGGGGTCAAAGATACCCTGAAGCGGTTTCAGGTGAAATTTGGAGAAGTTGGTGCAGGCACAGAGCCAAGCAGCAGAAATGCATGAGGTGGGATAGTGAGTAGCTTCAGTGGTGGATCCCAGGCAGGTATGGAGACTTCAAAGGTGTTATCAGGATCTGAACTGGTGAGAAGTCCAAACTGGTTGTTGCCACGATGTGTGGCTCTGGAGGAGTGGGGAGAAAAAGTGACCATGGTGCCATTTCTGTGTCTCAGAGGCCCTCCTGGGTTGGAGGGTACAAGGAAGAAGAGGGCTGGCATTTCCTTTTTCTGTTGTTTTTACCTCTCTTGTGAGGAGATGTTTCCTCTTCTCCTTTGTTTTACCCTAACAGATATCTGCATTGACTTGTGATGCCAAGGCAGAGGCATTGGCACCAGAGGATAGTTCTGAAGTTGGTTCTGAGGGCATTGGTGCCAAATGAGGAGTACACACAGAAATGGCCGCTTTCTATGTTTTGTGAAGGCCACTGAGGACTTTCTTAGCAGTGCCTGTTCCGTCTGTGGTGTTGCTTTTGATTTAGCCAGTTTTGGTGGTGCCAAATAAGGGATTATTCCCAATACAAGACCTAAGATCTGGTCTTGGGCCTAAGACAGATGGTGAAGCTGAGGCTGGAGCAGCACAATGTATCTTGAGCCCTGTGTAAGAGCACCTCAGCACAGAGGGTCAGTCCCTAGCACCTTGGAGGCTGCAGGAATTGAGAAGTCAACTGAGCCTAGAGCCCCAAGCATCTCTCCCTTCTAGTATGGGGAGCGGAGCACTTCGGGGTGGACTCCGGGGCAGAGATGGAGACCTAAGCCCCGCACCTGGAGCTTCAACTCCAGCATCTGTGTCCCTGCAGAGGGGCAAGGCGTGACCCCTGCTGGTGGCCTTGGGGGAGAGGCCGCTGCTTTACCCCCCCCGCAATCACCTCCCAGGAGGCTGTGGCCACAAGAAAAGTCCCTGGTGGATGCATTTGAGAAACACTCTATACTACTCCACACAAACTAACCACAAGAAAAATAATAAGCTAAACAGAGAAGACCTAGCCTAGGGATATGAAAGTGAGTTCTGTTCACTGTCTGTGGTGGGAGCGAAGAATTAAGGCACGCACACATAGTGACGACAAAAAGCTTATGTGAGATCACTCATGCACTCAATGAACATGGCTTTTTTTTACAGCTCGACACTAGAAGGACCCTATCTCACAAGTGTGAATACACAGAAGCACTAAAAGATTAATCTTACCAGTATTTCAAATCTGACCTGCAAACCTTCTCTTCCACGTGTGTCTTGAACAAATAGTGCTATTTAAACCAAACTAGGAGAATGGTTCTGTGATGCAAATAAATGCCCTCTAGGAACTGGGATGAATCCTCCAGTCTAATTTTCACTTTTCACCAAAGCTACACTGCATTTTGATTTCTATCATTGAAAGACTAATACACTGAAACCCAGTATTTTAACTGGCTCTGCTATATTACTCGTTGCTTACCACTCACACAGTCAAATCAATAGTCTTACATAAAATAAAGTCTTACATGGGCCTAAGCAAGGAGATATTTTGCATTAGATCTGTGCATTTTTGAAAACTAAATACTCACTAGTTTATTGTTGGTTTCTGTTTGTTTAGTGGCCATGTAGAATTATTGAATTGTGCCCAAATAAAGGAGTTTCATTGCAAATGTGATCCCCAAAGAAGTTTACTGTAAAAACTACTATAAGTAATCGTGTGTAACGATCTGTAGAGGAGCTTTTTATTTTGTGTGCTGAAATACTGTAATTCATTGCACAATACATTTTAAAAAAACAATTAAAAAAAACAACCCTACAAATTTTCTACCCCTGCCCACTAAGACTTCAACTATTTAAGAAAATTTCACATTTCAGAATATTAATTATAACTGGAGGAATGTTGTCACGATTGATAAGTTAATATTTTTTGCAAAAGACTTTGATATGTTATACAAATGCTAAATATTATTTATAGAATGTATTTATAAGTGGAAAACCAACTTACTTTTCACAAAATAAGTTTACTCTCCAAAATGAGTAACAGCACTTATTTAATCATCTGCCCTGAGAAAACATAGAAGCTGAACCTGCAGTCCTCAGGGTAGTTCCCCCCAATAAACACTAAGTATGGAACATTTCTTCCTTACCATGTCAATGCTCCAATGAAGTCAGGCTTTTTAACAAAAGTATAGTACTGTATTACTATAATTTAAATAGCAGTGGCTGGTATTTACCTTGGCGTCTTCTGGAGTCCTAAAATTAATTATTTTTCCAAACTCTTTGGCATGAAATACGGACTTAACTCGTTCCTACAAAGCAAGCAATTTTAAGTTAAGTTATGACCTCAATTTTTCTAAAGTTAATGAATGTATAATGCTTTTATACTCTGATTTGCTCTACAAAAGCGACCTTCAAAGTGCAGTCTACATAATAAACTGATTTTTAATCAAAAATCTTACTTTACAACATATCACTCTGTTTAATACACTGTAGATCACTTTAAACATTTATATCTATAAAATAATCTAGTCTACCTGGGAAAAGCAGGTTAATAAAAGCAAAATGTGATGTGCTAAATTTTCTGTGTAATAATGGTCTGAAGTAAACTATGTGAGAACCTATGTGTACTGTGGCTAAATTTAACTGTTTCTTGACAGTTCTCTCATGTATGTACACAATTTTTCATGTACAGAATCACTTCGTTAGTGAATTCCATTTTAGGATCAATCCCTCTTCCTGGCTGCTGCTCCCTTTAGGAGCATAGTCCATGGAGAGGACATTACACTCCCTTTAGGAGCATAGTCCATGGAGAGGACATTACATTATCCTTATCGTCAGACACTCAGCTGAATAGAAAAGGTTTTCCTGAGTCCAAATCTTCTCCCAAATTCCACTCTTCTAAGAAAGAGGATACCAGACCCTTTGCCAAGTAACTCTTGTGCCAGGGGCTTTAGGGAGGGTATTTGGACTTACCCAGATAAAACCCTGATCTGGGAAGACAGCCCTTCCTGTTGTGTCCCAGGAGTTGAAGAGTAGTGACGCTCTCTTACTACTGTCTCCAAAGGAGTGTTAGCGTGTATAGAAGGGGGATGTAGGACCTGCAAGAAGCTCTCAAGACTCTACAAGTATGTCTACACTGCAATATAAGATGAAGCTTAGATTCAGGCTTGAGCCCAAAACCTCCTTCCGTCTACAAACAAATCTCTGAGACTCGGACTCAGACCTCGGGTTCTAGAACCCTGCAGTGGTGGAGGGTTTGAGCCAGAGTCAAGCCAGGACCTATTGCTTTACAGTGTAGATACAGCCTCCCACCCACCTCTGACTCCGGCCCTGGGAGTCCACCAAAAGTATCCTATACTGCCATAATCTTTCTTTGTCCTCTCTAACCCAAGAATCTTCAATCAACTCCAGGAAAACAGATGTGGTCAGCTGCCTTGAGTCTCTGTAACCCTGAGCTCATATTGGAATGTAGACATATCCTAAGCCTCTTTCCTCTGGCTAACTGTGGATCTGTAATTCTTGAGAGGATATCTTGACAGATATGGCTGGTTCTACTGCACTGAGAGCTAGGGCAGCAAATACAGAAAAAGAGATCTGCAGGTGATCTGTTTAGGGTACAATCGTACCTGGGAAAATGTATGTTTATTTATTTATTTATTTTAATAAATATTTTCCCCAGAGGAGAAAAGTGTCTGGGTGGAAGGTGGAAAAAAAAAGGTGAATGGGGAGAAGGAAACTCCCCTTGTTATCACCCAAAATTGACTTTAAAAGCCAGGAACTGAAAAATTAAATTGGGAAAGTTGAGTTGCCATTCTGATCCACTTGCTAGAGGAAAGTTAGTTTGGGATATGATTAAGCCCTCACAGACAAGTCTGAGCTGCCTCCTGTAAATGTGTCAAAAGAAAAAAAATTAAGTGGTACTTTCACATTTAATTCTACTACTAGCCAGGCATCTACCCTACCTTGGCTTCAATGCGTAATCTTCTTCCATCAACAATGAATGGCTCTTTGGTAAACTCATCATAAGTGTACTGCCACTCACATGTCAGCTGTCCAAATGTTCCTTTTGTCACAAACAAAATACCACTAGAAAGAGTAAAATATAATAAACAGTTCAAAAATGAAAGCAGAAAATAAAACAGGGTATGAAATACTTCCCCTCCCCGCACCAAAGAAATTAGGAACTAAATGTTAGGTACAGTGAAGTTGTCTTATTATTTCAGATAGTTTCCCACAAGCTACATGCAACAACCACATAGCACAACTTTTGAAAAGACACATACGGACACTCAGGAAAGTTAATCCAAATTAACTTTTAAAGTGCATTAGTTAAATTACATTAAACCCCTTTCTGGATACTGTTATTCAAAATTAAAATGGTCTTAATTCGGTTTAGCATAATTTACTTTGGAGGTAAATTAAGGTAAAACACATTAAGGCTACTTTAATTCTGACCAATAGCATCCACATAGGGGTTTAATGTGGTTTAACTAATGCACTGCAAATTCAGACCTTTAGTTAATTCGGATTAATTTTCCTGGATATCCCAGTGTAGACAACGCCTAGATTCTGCAGGTTCCTGTGCTTATTTACAATAGCATCTATCAGCATCTTTCTTTTAAGCTAAGCAGCTACTCTATTTCTAACCTGATATTCTCAGAGGAAAAATAGTCCCCAGACAGAAAAATTGATTTATGTTCCACTATTAAATATGTTTGAGTCTTAGAGGAAATTCCATTCCTTTATTACTGAGTATCTTTACTTAGATTCCAGTCTTGCAATGTGCTTTACACAGGTGGATCCCTGAGTCCATATAGAATCCCACTGACTTCATCCTGACTAAATATTCAGTTTATCTGTCTCAGTTAGAGAAAACATGAAAGCAAGTTAGTCATCCTTGGATTATAGAAGCTACACACGTGAGACATAGGATAATATATTCTTTGCCAAACTGGCAACGAAAGAGTCATAGATAACAGGATGCCAGATGCACTTTTTCCTCCATTTTATATATATATACACACATATATGTACATACATATATACATTTTCTATACATATATGTTCACACGTGTGGCTATATGGAGATTTTGTGTGTATTTTATATATATATATATATATATATATATAAAAAGACACAATCTCCATATAGCCACACGTGTGAACATATATGTATAATGTATATCTCCATATATCCACATGTGTAAACACCTACTTAACAAAACGATAAAAAATAGTTGTTTATCTAAAATAATTATCACTCCAACACTTTGGTGGTACATTTTAAATTATTTACTATTCAAAGAGAAAAGCCTCTACCTTTTTGTTATCATTAACAAATCTGTATTATTGACCATGGCATGTGTAACATATTTGAGTTGTGCAAATCTTCCATTTTCAATTTTCTAGAAGAAAAAGAGAAAAAGTGTTATAGCATCCCATAAAATACATTAATTCATTTATTTATTTCTTGCTTATATCTCAATTTCTAATCTGAATAAAAGCAACTTACTATAACTGAACACAACATTGTACCTTCTATCCAATAAAGAGCTACCTACTCAAAAAAAAATCAGAACACAACCAAAATTTTTGTGACATTTTGCATTTGCCATGAAGATATAATCTTTAGACAACTGTATGTGAAATTGATTTCTGTTAATACAGATGGGCAAATAAATGATCCATTGGGATCAGCCCTGTCCAAAGCTGGCTGCATCATCAAGGTCTTGATTCCAAAACAGCTACACAGAAGGATTTTGAACTCAAATTTTCCCATACTTACAGTGCACTGCAATATAATTAAAATGTATATGAAAAAATAAATGGATTCCCAACATAACTATGGTATGACTCTTGGACTCTTTAAATTAGAATCAACCTGACTACCATGAACACATTAGAATCACTATCACTGCTAACAGAACTGAATTCAACTCCATACAAGAATTCCAGACATAGGATCAGATTAACTACAGGACACTTCTTTGGTACTGGAAATCACATGATGGGCAGCATGCTTCTGCATTCTCTGTGCATTTTCCATAACACACATACATACTCATTTCATAGATTCATAGATATTTAGGTCAGAAGGGACCACTATAATCATCTAGTCTGACCTCCTGCACAACACAGGCCACAGAATTTCACCCACCACTCCTGCAAAAAACCTCACACCTCTATCTGTGCTATTGAAGTCCTCAAATCGTAGTTTAAAGACTTCAAGGAACAGAGAATCCTCCAGCAAGTGACCCGTGCCCCATGCTACAGAGGAAGGTGAAAAACCTCCAGGGCCTCTTCCAATCTGCCCTGGAGGAAAATTCCTTCCCGACCCCAAATATGGCCATCAGCTAAACCCTGAGCATATGGGCAACATTTATCAGCCAGATACTACAGAAAATTCTTTCCTGGGTAACTCAGATCCCACCCCATCTAATATCCCATCACAGGCCATTGGGCCCATTTACCAATAATATTTAATTACCAAAACCATGTTATCCCATCATACCATGAACTTATCGAGTTTAATCATGTACAGTAGTTTGTGAATAAAGTAGCTGAATCTTCTCACTGTTCATGAGGGAATTGTATTTAAAATGGCGAATCCATGATATCAGACTCTACAGTTTTAAATGCTAAGGCTCTGTAAACTTAGTACAACTTGGCAGCTTCTGGAAGCCTGGATTTCAGAGGAATGAACTATATAAAAATGTAAAGCAGGTTTCTCCTTCAGCTTCAACTCTGGCACAGCTCCTTTGCTTGCAGTGACGATGTTCCAAAAGTATTCTGCTTAGCCTAAGAAATTTGTTCTAATTTGGATCCTGTGTTGCTGGGAAATAAGGACAAGAGCTGTTTACTTTCTCTTTTTTCCATTAGAGCGCACACAAACATCCCCTTTGTATTACTGGGTTTTTTAAAATGGAAAATAGAACAGATAACCAAAAAATAGTCCTTGAAATACTGTAGACCTAAAAGTTTCCAAAATCATTTCTAAGATTCAGAGGTCAAGTCCTCTCTCAAGTTAAAAGAATAGAGCCATGTGGCGACTATTGATCACCACTTGAAACCACTGTTAATATAATAAAAACAAATTAGGAAGTCCTACAGTGAAACTGGAGATTTCTATTATAAGCAAACTGCTGCGAAAACCACTTGACCTAACAGTTTTTAAAAATTATGTTTTCCTTTGTATACAGTAATTTAACAACTGGGATATTACCCAATATAAAATGTTTTTGGTTTACAGACAAAATTCATGCAATGCAATGACAAGGAGAAAAATACATATGGACAATATACAATTCTATGCACAAGAAACATTTAGAAGTTTCCATTAACTTATCAGTTATTACACTGGTTTAGAATTTTAGTGACTAATACATTTGTTACAAAAATCACACCAGAAAAATGAAAAGATGATCTCCAAAATAAAAAAAAATGCCTTCATTAACATTTGCTTATCCTTGTCAAGGTCTTAAGTTTATACCAGGTATTATTTTATTCAACAATCTTCCATAGCTACACCTAAGGACTGGACAAAGGAAACATTTAAAATATAATTTAAATTAAAGAATTGAAAATTGAGCACACTCAGTCAACAACTCTTCAAATCCTGTGGTGAAATCCGGGCTCACTGAAGTCAATGGCAAAACTCACACTGATTTTAATAGAGACAGGATTTCATCCTTATTGTTTTTCTAAATAAACTAAATTATTCCTTCATAAAGATTTGAATCTTACATACCTTAGTTATCTACAGTACAGTTTCATTATACATTTCTAAAAAAAAAAAGCCTTGGCCATGTTGGTCAAAGAAACCGTTCTATAAACTTGTTAGAAACAAGAGACTTTAAACACATTTCTGAGTGAGCTTAGCCTATATCCTAATGTGGGTGAATTACTGAAGTAAGAGGGCAGAGGATTTTTCATGTGCATTTGGGCATTTGACTTCTTTTAGGAAAAAATGAGTATTTTTCAAACACGCGTTTACTGACATATTAAAATCCCTATGTAAACAAAGCAGTTACAGCGTTAACACATTAGTTTGCTGAGGTAAACTCTATGGGGGACTGTAAGGTTTACCTCAACCAGCTAACATGTTAAATGTACATCTTTTTATCTAATGTGGACGTAGTTGCTGGTCTTTCCACTAAGGTTATGTCTACACTACAAAGATAAGTTAACTTATGTTAGGTTGACTTACAGCCACCACAGTAATTATCCTCCTTCTGTCGGTGGTGCACGTCCTCACCAGGAGTGCTTCCACCTACTGAAGAAGGGCAATGTGGGGGACTGACAGCCAGAGCTCTGAGCTCCATGCTGTTCCCCACCAGAAGCCCAGCTGCCCCCTTGGGGGCTTCTCACTTCCATGCTCCTAGCTGCGAGTGGGGGAAAAGCCCAGGCTTCTTGCATCCGGTGGGGAGATCTGGACTAGGAGTCCAGCACGGAGCCAGGACCCCAGGGGACAGCAGGTCTCCCAGCAGGGAGCCCGGGAGGCAGCCCAAGTCAGGAGCCTGGGAGGCAGCCAAGCTTGGAGCAGAGACGGGGGCAGCAGCAGAGCTGTGAAACTGAGAATTATGACAGCCAATAGCTGATGTAAGGAATGCAGTGTCTACAGAGACACTGTCACCCTAACTACACTGACATAAGCCCTATGCCTCTCGTTTTATGTGAGCATAGCAGGGGAGTTACATCAGCTGAGTTTTGTCAACAAAACAAAACTGTAGTGTAGACAAGGCATAAGACTGTCATAATTGGACAGTTTTGTCATAATCAGTACCTACTAAGGTGATGATTTGTGTGACATGGATGTCTATCCACTGGAAACTGAACTGAGGCAACCAATTTGTTTCAAGAGTAGATCAAAAAGCCATCAGAAGATGTCAACTTATCTCCACTGACCCCACTTAAAATTAAACCATTGCCTCAAACGCTTCATTATCAGTCTTCCTCTTCCAGTTGGTAGGGGTTTTTTTTGTTTTTGTTTTTTTAAAAGAGTACTGACACAGATACATCAAAAGCAACATCACTTTACATTGAAACCTATTTTTGGTGAAGGAACAGAAAATATGTAGGAAACAATCTATACTTGAAGAGGATAGATGAGATAACAGCTATTGGTCTTTTCCATTTCTATCTTTATGCCTAGTATCTTATAATTTCACTTACTTTTACAAAACTGCTGTGATTAACAATTTACTGGTGAGAATGCCATATTTAAATATGTGGGAAGGTTTAACTTCCAATACCTACATGCATATATGTATTAAGAACAACAAAGGGACATTACAACATTTAAAAAAAATCCTAATTTACCATTTTGATTCAAACTACATATGAGAGATTCTATGGGTGCATGTTAAAGTATTAACAGAGGAAGGCTCCTGAAATAAATTGAACTGTACCTATTGAGTGATGTAACAAATATTTATTTAAAGGTGTGTTCTGCATTATTCAGCTATAAATAGTTTGGAGGACGATTGTATCCCAGAACACCATGATAAAGTAAAACTCTTAGTGGTGGAAGGATAAGAACTCTCAATGATTGTTTCTTTAAAGCTGTGAAACAAACACTGAAGAAACATTTGCTAATGTGAAAGAAACTTTCTGTAGCTCCGAGTCTGATACTATTCAATATTTTCATTAATGACATGAAGAATGAAGTGGAGAGTATGCTTATAAAATTTGCAGATTACAGCAGGCTGGGAGCGGTTGCAGGCACTTTGGAGGACAGAATTAGAATTCAAACCAACCCTGACACATTGGAAAATTGGTCAGAAATCAACAAGATGAAATTCAATAAAGACAAGTATAAAGAACTATAGTTGGGAAGGAAAAATCAAATGAACAGCTACAAAATGTGGAATAAAGGGCAAGGTGGTTGTACTGCTGAAAAGGATCTGAGGGTTACACATCACAAATTAAATGAGAGTCACCAATGTGATACAGTTGCGCAAAAAAAAAGCTAATATTCTGGGGCTCATTACAGAAGTGTCAGATGTAAGACACAATTATCCCACTCTACTTGGCACTGGTGAAGTCTCAGCTGGAGTACTGTGTCCAATTTTGGGGGGAACACATTTTAGGAAAATTGTGGATAGACTAGAGAGAGTCCAGAGGAGAGCAACAAAAATGATAAAATGTTTACAGTACTATGAGGAAAGGTTAAAATGTACTTGGCACGTTTAGTTTTGAGACAAGAAGACTGAGGAGGGACCTGATATCAGTCTTCAAAGATGTGAAGAGCTACTATAAAGAGGATGTGATCAATTGTTCTCCATCTCCACTGAAGGTAGGCTTAATCTGCAGCATGGGAAATTTAGTTTAGATGTCAGGACATTTTTTTTTCTAACTGTAAAGTGTAGTTAAGTTCTGCAATAGGCTTTCAAGGGAGGTTGTGGAATTTCCATCACTGGAGTGCAGGGGACTGGACTAGATGACCTTCTCAGGTCCCTTCCAGTCCTATGATTCTATGAGATATGAGCTTCTCCGAGGCAGTACAGGCAGCACTGGTGGTTGTTGCTGACTGAAAAATAGTGGGGGCAAGAGATTTAATTCTTAAAACCCAGGAGCCTGGGCATAATTTAAGCCCTGCTCTGAGAGTCTGGGGGATCCCCTGGGGCGAAGATTCTAACTACTTATCTAACTACAAAAACTACTAACAGTAACTTAAATATTTACAGGAAAGAACACTGAAGAGAATCAGTTTTGGACACCAGAGGAGTTCAACTCAGGTAATGCGTAGCAAGAAGGAATGGGAGAGGCGTTGGTCTGCACTGCCTCTTATACTTTAGGTATAGAGGACAAGGAAACAAACTGTGCAGGAGCGGACCAATGGACATTACTTGCTAGAATTCTCTCTTCTCAGGCACATGGAGTACACAGTGGAATACACACAGACTAGTACTCGAAGAACCAGCCGATTTGAGCAAATGTTTCACTGATTAGATGTAAAAAGAGGACAAAAATTATCTGTGAAACTGGACCCCCAAAACAAGTATCTGTAAAAATTGAAGCACAGGTCTACTTCCCACTCTGTGCAGCTTATTCTTACTAGCAGTACAGATTACCCATGCATACGAAGTTCCTGGCATATATGGTACCCTTGATGGGTAATGGGGGAGATATACACACAGACACTCTTTTGGAGAGCGTGGAGCTTCTCATAGTTCTGAAAGTAGGAGATGGAGTAAGAACAGAGGCAGCAGAACTGCACTTTACCATCTCTCCACAATGTAGGGATTGGCATCTGGCAATTGCCAACAGTATGGGTGATGCCCACTCAGAACTGGCCCACATACATTTGAACGATTTAAGGGCCATCTTAATTAGGTGAGGCAAAATGGGGGCGGGGGAGGATGCAAGAACCAGAAAACTGCTAGAGATTAAATAGCAATTGTGAATCTGTTAGGCCACACTTCTTTGCACTCAGCTAACCAGCCATGCGATCTGAACATACTGAAAAATATACTACCTGACAATCTTCTCAGTTTCTCGTCGCATTCATCACTAATGGGTAATGCCTTCCACTTGCAGAATTTGGAAGTGGTCCAGTGTTGTTGCTGGAAACTCCAGAACTAAGCCCAGTCTTCAGCTCAGACCACCAGAAGAGTTCTTCCAAAGCTGCAGAAATACCCCACCAACAGATTATTAGCATTAAGATAACTTGGTATCCTAATTATCTTAAGGTTATTTATATATATATGTCCGAGTCTCCCTTTAGAGAAAAAATTCAATTGTAAAAAATTGAATTCTGGTCATTTACCAACTACTAGGGTGGACTGAATGAGGAGAGAAGTTGTTAACAGAAAGAAAATTACTAGGTAAGAAATTTATCATTCTGCTGCACAGCTTTCCCTCCTCATACATCAGGAATGGGAAATAGCAAGCAATGAATCACAGAAATAGGAGAGAGGATGAACAGAGTCTTTATTATTATTATTATTATAGTAGAACAACAGGCAAAGAGAAGTTCACCCAACAAAGCAAGAGCTTTGTAATTTAACGTTACTTGGGACCTCATCCAATAATACCTTCTTACCTACTTTGCAAATCTCCCTTGAGGCTCAAACTTTTTCCAGATAATACCACCAAGGATCTTGTAGAGGGAGACTTGATTCTTCCTTTGTGAATAGCTTCCGAGATATGCAGCATGCTAAGTGGTGCAGGATTTTAACATATTACTTGCAGCAATGTTGAGACCCTAAATGCCCTGGCATTTTGGATGGAATGAGATGAACTGAGTACAGTTGATGTGTGTACTCAATATGCTTGAGATATATTTTGACAGTGCTAGGAATGCCAATTTATACCACAACATTCCAAAGGGGGTGCTAGTGATTGGAACAAAATAATGGGAGAACCATTTCCCAGGAATTGTGAAAAGAATTTACATCGAACAGAAAGGTTTCCGGGGCTGTAAGAACATTTTATACATAACAATAGTAATTTGGTTCTTGTATGGATACAGAAACCAATTCTATACCCTATCTTTCAGAGGGAATACCAACTAGAAAGGCCTGCAACAGATTTGTTTAATCTGTCATTCTGAATAATCCTGAAACTTGATGATACTCAGATGGGAAGTCTGATGTGCCAGCCTACAGTATGGTGCTAGGGCTGTTACCACCTCTTGTAAGGTGCTTGATTGTAGGACTCCAAGCAACCATTCTGTAAAAATTCTAGTGTAGCACAGATCACTAGTTATTATTACTATTTGTATTGGATAGCATCTAGAGGTCAAGGCCCTACTGTGCAGGATACTATACAAATAAAGAGACAGTTTGTGTCCCAGAGAGTTTCTATTCTCCCCTTACACCAGAAATCATTTTGACCATACCAATGAATGGAATTTCCTGATTCAGTTCTGTTTGACTATTAAAAAGTACTGATCGATGAGGCTAAAAGAGAAACCCTGCTGAACTACGCACCTCTCTTCTGATGCCCAGACTGTTAACTGTAGGTTATCCAGGTCTGGATGAAGAAGACTACCCTGCTTCAAGAAGTCTGGTGCTTTCTTCAGGTGGAGTGGAGGTTCTATGGCTGTCTGTCAAGTCTGAAGCGCATCCTGGGCCAACAGGGGACTAGGAGGATGACGTTGGCTCTCTCTTTTCCCTCTTTTCCATGTCCTTTGTGTGAACTCTCTTAGAATCAGCAGATTCTTCTGAGCCCAGGGATCGATTTCCATTTTCAAAAAGAAGTTTGACCTCTGGGTATAGACCTTCCAAAACCAGGAAGTAAAGTCATGTTTCAATCATAAACCCCCAGTGGGAAGCAGGAGGCAAATTCTCCCGTGATCACCATGTATCTACCCACTACATAGTTTCTTGAGCCTTCTTCTGAAGTAACTGGTTCTGGCAACTATCAGACAGGATACTGGACTTGATGGACCACTGGGTCTAAATCTGTGTGGCCAAGTTTGTGTGTGTTTGTTCAGATGTGCCACTGACAGGGCTCTTGAAGTGAACTAAAAGGATGTATACTCAGAGATTTTAGAAACACATCTTCCAGATATTCTATTGCAGTTGGCAAGTTATGAGAGGGTCTGTATCTTTGGACAGGGTACTGATTGGCATATTGTCCATGAACAGATATAAATTCATAACTTGCGATATGAGTCTTGCTGTGATTAACAGTCATTTCTTATGACTCTGGGTGCAGAGGGTAGATCAAAAGTAAGAGTTTTGTACAAGAATTATGAGCTCTCATACACAAATGCTCCTTTTGTCTTTGTCATGGTGAGAATTTAGTTAGCTTGGGAAGAAAAAAAAAAATATATATATATATATAGATTTTCTTGGGAGCTTCTTCTCCAGAATTTTAACTCTGAATGGGGAACAGTCCCTTCTTGAATAGTCTTGGTGTTGACTATGCTGGCTTTGATAGTGAGGGTAGAGACCTCTCTGCTAATTCAGTTACTCCACTGATTTTTCTGTTTCCCTGAACAGTTCCTCATCTGTTAATTTGCATGCCCAAGATATCTGTTTAGGATGACCCTATTGCTAACATGATTTCTTTATAGCTACTGAATTAGGAACCATTGCTCTTGTGACAGGTCACATCAAGTGATTTGACCAGAATAGAATCAAAAGCCCGTCATTCCAAATCTTTGTCTGAATGGTTACAGCTGAGGTATTAAAATTGCTGTGCAGTATGTCTTCACTCTTGTTCTCCATGGGGTCTTTTGGAAGAAAGTCACACCTTCAGAATGGAACTGTGTCTTCCGCTGGTGGGAATCCTGCTGCAACAACCTCAGGTTCACAGAACTTATGAAATTCCTTTATGTTTAACTTTTTTTTTTTTTGATGGTGTGTTTGTGGTACTTCCCCTGGCTGTGTATGGGGAGAAGTAGCATGCTATATATCCTGGTGTGGGAACCCATCAACTGGTACAGATATCCTGATTTTGGGAAAAGCCTGCTACACCTCCCCAAGCACCTGAAAGGATGCCTGCCTGCTCTCCCAGGCTGGCGAGCTCCACTTTCAGACTGACTTAGTATCACTCAGAGCTTTACTGAGTAAAGCAGGGGTCATTTTGAACACGGAAAGGCATTTCTCACTAGCCTCCCTGTATTCCCATTATAGTGCAGCTGTCAAGAACATGAAATACTCATGCGCCTCCCTTCTAATCAGTGTGTGGAATGCTTGTGATGTTTAACGTAAGCTAGCCAATGGAAAGTGGTAAGGGTGGAGAGAGAGACCCCTTCCCACTCATTAGACTAAGCACCTTTCCCTGGCAGAGTGAGGATCTGTGGGCTGAAAGCCAGACAGGCACAAGTCCCATTAGGCTGCAACCTGAAGCAGGGCTTCACAGGAGAAACATGCTTCTCTGCCCACACATACTGCAGGGTGGGAAAGGGGCAGTGAACTTGACAGAGAGGCACTGTGAAAGATTCCCTCCCACCCTGAGGGTTAGAAGGCAAAGGAGAAAGGCTTTAAACCACAATTTTTACATGGTTTACTCATTAACAATACATATTGGTAGTTTACGAAGGAGACACTTGCTTCTGCTTTTTTGGGACCTGAAGTCTTTGGAATTTACAAGACTTACCCTCATTGTTTGTTCAGGGGTTCTTCTCTCTGTGGAAATCTTCATGCTCTTTGTTGAGCCTCCCATGGTCGAGTCATGGCTTCAGGCCGCGGTCAAGGACCTACACACTTCTCCCACTCAAAACCCAAGGACCTGACAGAGCGAGGGTTAGCAGCTTGTGGCAGCAGGACAGCAGCAGCTCTCCTCCTCAAGCCCATATCCTGGCAGAGCCAGGGTAGGTGGTTTCTGGCAGCAGGTCATAGCTTGCCCTCTAAGCATTCTGAAAATGCCACCTAAACATCTCAGAGTTCGCTTGATGCTTGTACGGCTTCTCTGCTGCCGCAATGAAGGAGAGAGGAGCTCATTCAAAAGGTGCTATTCCAGAGAAACCAGAGGCCTAATTCCTCACCTCATAAAAGAGAGAGAGGAGCTAGAAGCTGAAATGAAGTTATTGCACGAAAACTAATGAAAAAATTAAACGTATAAAACAAAATGCTCATGAGAAACTGAACTGACAACTTGTCCTGCAGCTGGAGACAGAAAATCTGGTGGCTAGGCAGCGCTTAGTCCTGGAGACCCCCACAACAACAAAGGACCGCCTCTGAATTCCACAGGTGAAAGTATTTTAGTGATGAATGAAAGAAGCTGTGTAATAGTAAATAGTTACAATATAGTAAACAAGTTAATTAAATGCACAGCAAGGCCTATTCTATGTTTATGTAGTCTGGTAACTTTAACTGTCTAAAATAAGTCTTAATAGTACCAAGTACAAATCCTTCACCACACTCCTATCAAGCTGTTAGAACAACTAGAATATAGATACCCTGTTTAACACAATCAGAAATCCCTGATGGCATCAGTTTAAGTGTACGAACTGTGCATGATATTGTAAGGTCAACAAGTGTTCCTAAAACTTTAATACACAAAACAAATAAAAATTGGTGAATAGAATTTGCTACTCCAAGCTAAATTATAACAATAGCAGCATGTTTCTGTTCCTGCTTTATTTGTGCAAACAAAACTGCTAACTTCAGTAAGAGTTTTTGGGTGTATAAAGAATAGAGATCAGGGCATAACTGTATTTATATTTGATATTGTTAATTATCTCTCATACTGTTTGTTTCTGAGGCTTTGGAGAAAAATGGTACCTCTGGTAGCGTCAGGCTATGTCAATCGGTTAATTGCTCTCAGCACGGAGTACTTTTCCGTCTACAACCCTACTCAAAACAGGCTATTTGTGGTGGGAGCAGGTGAACCATCCAAACTCAAATACATTTTTTCCTGATTTGATAAAACCAGTGCTTTAAAAAGTGCAATTTTGGTCAGAAAAAGTGACATTATAAAAATGGCTCCATATTTGTATTTAGAGAGAGAGAGACAAGGTAGGAAAGGTAGTATCTTTTACTGGACCAACTTCTGTTGGTGAGAGAGAGAAGCTTTCGAGTTACAAATGACCTGAGAAACAGCTCTGTGTAGCTCAAAAGCTGGTCTCTCTCACCAACAGAAGTTGGTCTAGAAAACCAACATGGCTACAACAACACTGCATATAAAACACACACACACACACTCTGCTTTTTACTACTCTTAGTACTGCAGAACCAATAGAACTATAGGAGACTGAGCAGAATTCTTTTCAGGATCAGCTAATACTGATTAAGATCCAAATTCAGAATCTTTGCTTCAAGATGTCAAGTGGATTTATGTCTCAAATGCACATTAACTATACACCTCTAATACTTTGACTGCATCAGGAATACTAGTGGTAAAGAAGAACATACACAATGCTATACTGGGAAGACGAATGGTCCATCTAGCCCAGTATCCTGTCTCTGACAGTGGCTGGTGCCAGATGCTTCACAGGAGATGAACAGAGCACAGCAATTATTGAGTGATCCATCCTGTTGTCCAGTCCCAGCTTCTGGCAGTTAGAGGTTTAGGGACACTCAGAACATGGAGTTGTGTCCCTGACCATTTCAGCTAATAGCCATTGATGGACCTATCCTCCATGAACTTCTCTAATTATTTTTTTGAACCCAGTTATATTTTGGTCTTCACAATGTCCCATGGCAATGAGTTCCACAGATAGACTGTGCATTGTGTGAAGAAGTACTTCCTTTTTTTTTTTTTTTTTTGTTTAAAATCATATTAATTTCATCGGGTGACCCCAAGTTTTTGTGTATGTGAAGGGGCAAATAAGACTTCCCTATTCAGTTTCAGCACACCATTCATGATTTTATAGACTTCTATCATATCCCCCTTACTCATTTCTTTTCTAAACTGAAAAGTCCCAGGCTTTTGACTCTCCCTTGTATGGAAGCTGTTCCATACCACTCATCATTGTTGCTCCTCTCAGCATCTTTCCAATTCTAATATATATTTTTTGAGACGAGGCAACCAGAACTGCATACAGGATTCAAGAAGCGGCCATACCATGAACATATGAGCCAGAACCACCACAGTTTAGAAGAAACGGTTACTTACTTTAACTGTGCTTCTTTAAGATGTGATGCAGATTTGTATTTCACTTAGGTGTGTGAACACCCAGAGCACCAGAGGCAGTGAATTTTGTCTTGCAGTACCTGTAGGAGGTGGTGGTGGTGACTTGTGCTCATAGCCCCTCCTTTGGCTATATAAGGCAGTGTTGTTTCGACAGTCCTCAGTTCCTTTCCGATGCAAAGGGGGTGGAGGATGGGTCATGGAATATATGCCCGAATAACATCTCGGAGAAGCACAGATACAGTAAGTAACCGTTTCTTTTTTTTCTTCTTCAAGTAGATGCAGCCATGTATTCCACTTTGGTGACTCACAAGAAGTATTCACAGAAGATGGGGCTTGTAGTCGATCTAAACAGGGATTCCAGGACTGCCCTCCAAAAGTTTGCATCAGCTCTGGATGATGCCATAATAGTTCCTAATTGTATGTATCGACAACTACAGGGCAGCCCTGCGAATGTCCAATATTGGGATGTCACCTAGGAATGCTATTGATTTAGTTGCACTCTCACATAATGAGTTCGCTCCTGCTAAGAAGGCTTAGTCAAAGCTATTTCATATGCACTATTGATACAAGATGTTACAATCCACATGACACCAATAGGTGAGGTGAAGCACAAAATGGTTTAGTTCTGTCCAGACAGAAGGCTAGACATCTTCTCACATCTAATATATGGAGACGCTGCTGCTCCAGACGTGAATGCAGCTTAGAAAAGAACACAGACAAACGACAATCTTGGTACCCCTGGCTCACCATGGACTGCCCCCGATGTGGACCAGGTGGTGGAGAGTGAGAGAAGGAAGAACCCAACCTCAACACCAAGGAGTGTTGGGTTTCGAGGGACAAAAGTGGAGGCAGTCTTGAGGGTGTGAGTAATCGGTCCGACTCACGTCACCCAGAAAGAGGCACGGACTGGCACAGATGGTTGAAATGGTACCTCTGGCATTGAATATGCCTCTGTTGTTCCCAGTGCCAAGAGCAACATCAACCCTGAAGTCAGCGGCAATACCTAAGTAGCTGACAGTGTTGAAGTGAAGGGTGGCGAGTGTCGCCATAGTAACATCAGCGGCGCAGGATGCAAGAGTATCAAGGAGTTTCCCAGACCCACTTCCATGGACTGAGGAAGGAAAACATCAAGGTGTGGTGCTGACAGACCCAAAGGTTCAGCAGCTCACCCAGCCAGCAAGGTTATAAACAACGTAGCCCCAGCAAAGTCCTGGACCAAGGGAGAAATTGGGATAGAAAGGTGGAAGAAGTCCATTGCTGCCTGATATGCTGCTGGCGTGGAAACAGCCAGTGCCAGCATCACCCTCATTGGTACTGGACTCAGAGGACATGAGTTGACGGTATAGGGACTCTGACCTCCCTGAGTGGTAGTGGGGAGCAGTTAGAGGGTCCTGCTCCATCCCGCACGCCAGAATTAACACCGTGCCAGTTCTAGAGGCGGCAAAAGTGTCTCCACGAGACCTGGAGTGATCACGATTGGTTTTATGAGGCCTTTTCCTCAGTGCACACGAGGCCTTTTCCTCAGTGCACACGGGGAGCGGCTCCTTCCATTGTGTCAGCCAGAATCTGGTTCCACAGCACAAAATGGCAGCACTCTCAGAACCCGATGATAGCCTCCGATCTGACACAAGCCTCGGTGCCAAGGTAGGCCACAGGACCTGTTTGAGTAGGTGCAGCTTTAGGTGAAGGTCCCTAGCCACCTTAGTCCATTTTGTAAACAATTTACAAATTGAATCCTAGTGAGGGCATCGCTAGGGAAATAATTAACTAAATCTCACTAACACGAAGGGGACTAACTAACTAACTAACTACATACAACTAGAAAAAGTCACTAAGAGTTAGAGAGAGATTGTGAGCTTAAGAACCACACCGAGTTACAACTCCAGCCATGGGCAGTAAGAAGGAACTGATGGGTGTCAAGGTGGTGCTGCTTCAGATAGCCGGGAGAGGGACAATGAGCATGAAACATGAGTGCTGCTTTGTACAGTACTGCTAGGCAAAATTCTCCAGCTTCGGGGTGCTGGGTGTGCACACATCTAAATGTGGAATATGTGGCTGAATCTACTCAAAAAAGAAAAGAACCTGACTTAGTTCCTATACTTATAAACTGAGCCAATTTGATATGAAATCACTGAGTCAAAAGAAACATGGAACTCAATGCCATTTTTACAGTTAATTTGCATGGTTGAACTAAAAGCAATTACTTGTTTCCATTTACTTAAAGGTGTCCCTCATTATGAAGGAAATAAAATTGAGACTTCCTGATTTAGCAAGTATACCACTATAGAGTGAAGTGGAAGTTGGACGTAAAGCACAAATAGAAGGAACTATACTAAAAAAGCCAATTATACATGTTAAAAATGCACAAAAAGAAAAGGGAAATGTCAGATGCTGAATTTAAAGTTAGTTTGCTAGCAATAAATCTAATAAAGCATAATGGGAACATTAAATACTGTAGTTGACCTTTTCAGAAGGATGAACTTAAAACTATTTCCCCTTTTAGGCATAGCATGAATTTTTTCAGGTTAAAGAATACACACTTTTTCCTCTACTTTCTTCAAATACAGTATATTATAATATAACTTTATGTCTGATATACTCCCATATTTTTCCTGCAGAATCTCGAGGCAGTAATGAAATGCAATATTTTCTCTAAACCGTTTTTGTGGTATTTCTCTTGAAGAGTCCAATATTGTAGAAACAAACAGTAGTGTAAGGTACATAATTATCTTCTGCACCAGCAGTTCCCTTTGAAATGAGTTTTCAAATCAAGTTTCCTCACCCTATTATCTGGACTGTCAATGTTCATCCCTCCACCCACTGCCCAAGAATGCAAACTGGGCAACTGCTTCTAAAGCATATGAAGTAGCAACAGCATGAAAATCAGGATGAGCAGTCTGCACTGTAAGGTAGTTCTCCCATCAAAAGCTGTAAGGAAATAACTGGATGCACTAGAGGAGGCTGACTCTTTTGATAAATATGATAAGGTTTTAGTTGGCACAAACGAGTGAAGTTTTTTTTGGACAATCTTTTTGCTGATATTTGAATAAAGAGTTGGTTTGCACAACACATACTACTAGACAAACATACTGTAAATGCTTTTATAATGCCCCTTTGCCCCCAATACCTAAATTTAGATGTATAAAAGATCAACTGGTTTAGAGAAAAATATGCACGTCTACTAGTAAATAAAGCACTTACTTGTCAAAGAAACAAAGAACATTTACAGTGACAATTGAAAGTTTACATCTAATACTGTACTGTGTAAGCCTTTTGTTATTTTGCGTTCTGCATTTTCCACCTAGTTTAATGAGGACCTGTATGTTTTATACCTGTTACTGTACAGAATAACATACAAGACTAAAACAAAAAAGGCCACATTTCCAAAATGCATTTAAACAATAATTTTTGGAGTAAATGACAGTATAAATGCATTCTAAAAAGAATGTTTCACATTATATGAAGAACCAAATCTTCTAAGCTGGCAACAAAGGATTTTAAGGGGATCCACATTTAACTGAAAAATTCAACATGTGTAAACTAAAACGAATGTTTAAGAACCAGTTATCTTGAAAATGAAATGATGGATGAAAAATCAAAATGATTACCTGAATTTTAATAAGTTTTTTTAAACTAACCTTTCTAGGACAATCATATTCCATAATCTTATTTTTTTACATAATCTAATTCTGGGAAATATGAGTGATGATGTTGGAACAGAACAGATGAATCGATTTTTTTAGATAAACTTTAAACAAGTTTATTGTTATTAAAAGAAAGTCAGACAAAATATTTTGGAAATATCAAATAAACAGAATTCAAAATATTCAACAGCATTTTTAATATCAATAAGCATAGTACAGCTCAAAAAGATTACACTGAACGCATGTATATTATAAAGGCATCTTAGCTAACAAATGATGATTTAAAATAAAAAAAATATTAAAACTCTGATGAAAATGGAAAAAACAGATTATAATTTATGGAAATTTACCTGCAAAAATATCATTAAATCAGAGTATAACATTAGCTCCTGACTGTCAACTTAGTACATAAATATATTTACTATATTCTTAAATTCTCTGCTTAAATACTATCATATATTTTGTTTACCTATATTTTTGTACAACTTTTAAAAGACAAAAATTAAAATCAAAGTTACTTTTATGGCAGTAATGGCAGCAACAACATTTAATAGTATAAACTAAGAGTCCAACTAACGTGACAAAAACTCATGCATTTGTAATGGTGCATATTTTCCTAGCTATCATTATCATCATCATCACTATTATTGTGAGTCTTAGTCCATTCCCTGTAGGCCTGTCTTTTCTGCAAGCATGATAAGGGAAGAAAAAAAAGCAGAAGTGTTAGTTTAAGCTGGCAAGTTAGTTAGTCAGTTTTTAAAAAGCAGACAAATTCTGAAATGGTTTCTGAATTCAGGATACAACAGAACCCTTCCAATCCCCTGTTAATAGAGTCATACACCTGTCTATAATAATCAGCAAATGAATCACCAAAGATTCACCTAAACCTGAAACTTGTTGGGCACAGGCAGAATACTGCTCTTACACAAAGACCCGATGATTTCAGTAGGGTTCTGTGTAAGCATAGGGATCTGCCACCATACATCTTACTGCAATATCAGAGCTTTAATGTATAAATCCTATTTCATGAAAGGGACATGCTTAAGGTGACTATTGCATTTCTCTGAAGATTAAAGTCACTTGAACATCAGTGGGCATCAGAATATTCTCCAAGGTATAGGATGATAATCTAAATACACTCCTCATTTTATCTTATTGTTTAATTAAAAAACAGAACCATTAGAGAAAAAAAATCTTCTATTTCCGTATCATTTTTCCGTTTGAAAAATTGTGATGGGATTGTAGCCTTCTATACAGCATAAAAAGTAGAATTAAACATCTTGAATCAATCTATCAGCCGGTGCCTTCGAGGTCCTCTCAAAACTACTCATTTGCTCACAAATGAATGTGTTATCTAATCCAAACACTTGCAAAATTAAGATGGAGCATAAACTATACAAAATAATTATATAATTTGTATTCAAGGAGTTGGACTTATGGTCTTGTTAGCATTCTGCTTCACTAGCATGGCATGAAAGATTAAAGGGGAAATACATCAAGAACCCTACTGTCTTATCAGAAAGAGGAAGTATAGTGACTAGGCCTTTTTGTGCTGTTTATCAGTAGCAATTTTTAACTGTTTGCCAGTTAAGGCCATGTTGTTGGGTAGTATGTGTTTTGCAAGATAATAGCACAGGAAATATAAACTGCACCATGAGAGAAAAAAGCAAGATTATAGCTGTTAGTGTCATAGGATCTTCAAAGAATGTTGAAGAGGAACTCGTTAGTAAGGTATAATATTAACTCAGTTTAGCAATTTTAATTTTAGAATAGTTTGATTCAGAAAAGCACCCCTTTAGCAGGAGGCAGTAGAGAAGATATAGCAGAATACACAGAAACAGACAGATCCTAATTTTATATAAATGACACACAGTGCAGCATCTCAAATGATGCACAGTGCAGCATCTCAAAATATGTTCTAAATGAAACAAAAACCCTATCCAGGTAACAAATATTTTTGAAAATGTTTGGCTATGCAACTTCCCATCCATCCTCTAGAAGGCCACCTACTCTTTCTCAAATTCATCTCTGGATCTCAGGAATTCCAACACACACTGCTAGGGTACTGAAGGGAAATCTCTAATATAAGGCTTTCATATATATTAGAACATCCTATCTGTCCTCTTCAATTTGCATTCAACTAGCAGCTATTGATTCTGTCATTTCCCAGGTGTGGATATTTTTAACATTCAGTTTCTATGATAATGAAAGACAATTAGATGACAGGAATTTTCCATCTTATTTATGGACATACTGTAAAATCAGTTCGAAGTACTTCAACTGTAATGTTAGAATTACATATTAACTTTCCATTAAAGGTGGTTAAGGTAAAAATAGGAAGCATCTCAATGATTAAAATATCACACTATTTAAAAATTTATGAAATCTAAATACACTCCTCATTTTATCTTACTGTTTAATTAAAAAACAGAACCATTAGAGGAAAAAAATATTCTATTTCCCTATCTTTTTTCCATTTGAAAAATTGTGATGGGATTGTACACATCCAGACAGCATAAAAAGCAGAATTACACATCTTGAATCAATCTATTCACAGCAGTTCAGCTCATATCATAAAATGATGTATACGAACAATGCTACAGTTAAAAATTAGTGAAATGCTTTTAATTGAAGCAGTGTGATATAAATATAGTTACTGTCCATGTATCTCAAATACAAATTTCTGCAAAAACATTACTTTCACATTTTTAATTAAAAACACACTGTGGTTGCAGAAGAGTTTAACCAATTAAAATTCAGTCAAAAATATCACTGTGCTTTAACTTTACCTAAATACACAATATAAAAAAAGTTATTAAAAGAAAAACTATGTTTCCTGCAGCTGTTGTAACAAAACTAAAAAGCCTAAAACTCACACATGCAAGTTTCTCCTATTTAAGCCACTCTGGGAATGTGTGCATAATTAAGGACACTGTGATATAAATTATACCGTAAGTTCTCTCTGAAAGGTCAGTATTAGCTGTCTTTTTATAAAATCCTGCCAGACTGGCCATAAAACCCATGCAATGAAGATACAAATGAGACTACAGGTTACTAAATATCAAAAATATACTGGCAGGGGACACAAAATAAGAGTAAAAATTCTGGAAAAACTGAGTTAGGCTTTTTCCTCTCCCATATGCAAGTTTACACCAAATTATGTTTCAGTTCCTTCACCTGTAACATCTGACTTCCGGTCCCATCCCTTAACCTGTAAGGTCTAATAACTCCATCCTCACAAAAGAAACGAGGTGGGCGCAGACTTGTCACATCATCAGATGAATCTGTAGCTCTGAAAACAAAGCAGCAAATTCAAAATATGTTACATATTTAACACAGATGTTGGCATACTTTTAAAATACCATATTTTCAAAAAGCTCCTAAAGTTATCCTACGTAAATTTTTAAAATACTGGTAAAATGACGTATTTGCTTTCTCTATATGTAATTTACATGCAATTTTCAGTTTGACTGTTGAGGCACATATAGCTATAGTAATTGGACAACTGTAATCTTCACTGACTAGTCAGGGTGATTATTATTTATGCGATACATTCACATTACACATACTATGGCTTCAATGGCAAAGACTTATGCACATGCTTATTGTTAAGTCAATGGGACAACAAAAATACTGCGTATAAATGTGCGTGCCTATTTACTGATTTATGGAACACAAGGCTGAACAAGTATGTATTTATTTACAACCAGGACTCTGTAGAAAATTATATGGTAAATTAATGTCTACAAAATTCCTCTCATTGAAATTTCCATGTAAAAGAACCCTGTGCTAATGTTCTTCCTTCAACTTTGCTCCATATTCCGTGTTTTCTCCACAAAGGAACTTTAAAAAAAGAGCAAGAGGCAGTGGGGAGGGTAGTGGTATGAGGAAAAAACAATGGTCCAGATCCTGGAGAGCAGCAAGGCCAGTACAGTACAGTACATAAATATGGTCAACAGCATGAGCTTTATGTACAGTACATAAATATGGTCAACTTTATAAGCTTTCACTTATAATTGAGGAGGTCTAGAGAAGGAAAGATGGATCAAACTTACTAGCTGGACTGATAGGTAATAACTTCTAACCTGTCTCCCCCCTAAGGGCACTACCTGGCATGCACAAATTTGTGCCAAGCAATTTTTGAAAATTTAGTGCCAAACATGCAAATATAAACAAGTGTATATTACAATGATATTGTTTTATGTTATATCAATTGTTTAGTCCTTTATTCCCTTACTTTTGTGCACTGAAGTTTATGAACTAAATCTTGCATTAATATAATTTCTTTTAAAAAAAGGTATATGATATATCCATATATTTTAAGTATATAATTTATACATATGGAATGTTTTAGACACTTCAAAAATATTATTCAGACTACTTTTGCATTCTTCCTCTTGTAATACCAGATGCGTTTAGTTACCATAAATCTAAACAGTAGACATCTCTTAGGGAGCCTCTCTCCTTCTAAAATAGTTTTTTTTTTTTTTTTTATGACTTAACAGAACAATTTTAGGAAGCTGCAAGTTTCTCCTTTGCACTGGATGAAAAATCAGTTTTTTTTTTAACATACAGTGATTACAGCACAAGAAGTGGTGTACTTTATTCATAACAGTTAATTTTAAAAGTAGGGATATGCAACCACAGATTAAACTGCTCTAGCTCAGTTACATCTGGGGACTAAGCTATTTAAAATATAAATATTTAATATATTTAAATATAAAATAATTAACATTTAAAATATTTTCTCCTACTTCTTTGTCCATTGCAGTACAAGGTAATTTAGATTCAGTTTTTATAGGGCTTGATATTACTGAGTGTGAGTTTCACAATATTCAATCCACAGCTGTGTTCGGCAGAAGTGCTGGAACTCTCTCCCTGTAAACAGGAAGGGAGAGGAACTTGACAATGCCAGTCAGTCCTGGAATTCCCTTTCATGGCTTCTGTATACATTAACCTTCTGATCAACCTGCAAAGTTCATGTTTTCTTTGGGGCATTTAGGGTCAGGCTGAGAGACTGGGGTTCACAGAAGGAGTTTCGATTATGAGGCTTTAGGTAGAGTTATTTTAAGCCAACAACAGCTGAAGTAGGCAAGTAATTGTATTAAATTATAGTTGTGATTTGATACTCTGGTTTTAGTTATTGTAAAGTACCCTTAACAATTTGGAAAGATGTTTGTTATCAATATAAATAATAAACCGATTATGAACTATTTATCTGAAGCATTTGTGCCACTGGAGACAAATGATTAGTTGAAAGCTCCTGAAAAAGTACCAAGGCACAACTACCAGAATATATTCATTTCTAGCATCAGTACCGGTCTTTCATGCTATTTGTTATTCTGTCTTTATTCTATTTTATACTGTACCTTTTAATACCCTGAAATGTGCTGCTTGCCATGTCTATGATTCCTCCAGTGGGCCTTGCTACTGCTCCCACTAAACCTTTCCCAACACCTTTGAAGAAACCAGCTGCTCCTTCTTTCTGGGCTCCTAAAAATAATTAAAAGAAAAACATCTTTATGTAGTAATATTCATAAACCTTCTTTCCCAAATACTTGAAAACTATGAACAATCACTATCACATTTTCTACTTTCACTGAGTTATAAAAAGCACAATTTAATTTACCCTAATAATTACACAATGTTGTCATTACCTAAGATGGTCCATCCAAAAATTAGTCAATCAAGTTTGAAGTATAAAACAATAAGATGCACTGTATACCAGATATGAGTTTTTCAACCTCTCTCAACAAATATTAGAATCAAGAACGTATGCACTGCTAACACACTGCAAGAACTATACTTACCTCTTATTGGTTTTGTCACTATTCCTGTTATGCCACTAACAAAACCCTATGGGGAGAAATAGACAATTCTCACTCACATGTTTTCAGAATGTATTTTTATTACTTTATAAAAATTCTAATTGTGATTTAATGTGATTCAAAACATGGGTTCTGCTGGAGGTAGTACACTAAGGCCCATGGAAAATTAATGAAACAACTGACGCTCTTTACTGCTTCTATACCTCCTTTATAATTTCAGTATATTTTCAGTTTACAATTAAAACCCTACTTTGGCAATAAGTTTGCAACAGCATGATTAAAATGTAGTCTATATAGATAAATTGGATGAAGTTGCTTATTTTTTCTAAAGTGATATTTCTTACAGACACTAAGCCTTTCCCTCCACGAGTGATGCCCTCTTTAAGGCCAGTTGGTTGTTTATTCATGGCTTCCCTTCTCTTCTGCTGGTAGTCTTCATCCATAGTTATTGCTGCTACTCCTTTAGCCATAGCACTAGTGATTCTTGATGCAGCACCCGCTAATCCTCCTATGGAAAAATTAAAGATTATGTAAAAGTGACACAAACTACTTAACATGATCACATTACACAAGATTACATGGTCACTATTAATCAAAAGATAAAAGAATAAACATTACAGCTTACCTACAGCTCCCCCTACTAGTGCTTTAACACCAAGTGCCATTCCCTCTACAAATTCTTCAGGACCCTGGATGGCTCCCTAAGGGGGGAAAAGGTTAATAGAAAAAGGAAATAATCCTATTTGAAAAAGAGTAATTTATCTGAATAAATACCAAATAAATAAATAATAAATAAATTCATATTTTTATATAAAAAGTATACTTTAACAGAACAACAAAATTCAGCCACTGGATTCTTCCAATTGTTATGTGCTTGATATTCTTTAGAGTAAATTAGTGTAAAGAATAGTCTCTTGTCAGAAGTACTGTATGAAAAGGCTGTTCCCTTCTTGCATTTACACAAATTTTTGCTATAATTTTTCCTGATAATTAGTATTATACTAGGATTTGGCAGAACTGAATGCATCTCCTAGAAATGGCATTTAAAAGTTTAAACCCAATTTTAAAATGAAAGCTCCTTACAATATATCTACATTTCAAACAACATCTAAGTAGCTTACCAACTGTATTATGTTTCGTAAGATGCTAAATGGCAGTTTTACCTGGTAAGGTTCATAGAAGAATGCTTCTACTCCTTCAGACAAGTCTCTTATGAATCCAAATGGATTGCCCAAAACATCAAGGCCAAGAATAAGAACATACATTTGTTTAATGGCCTAAAATGAAAATAATTTTGAAGTAAAAACATTACAAAAATATATGGTTTGCATAGAAATTTTACTATAACAAGGAAGGTATATTTTTCATTCAATACTAGATGAGTGGTTTCTAGCTGGAATATAGTAATATACTCAGAATTACATATAGTGCTTCCAAACAAAAACTATGCTAAGATGGAGTTAAAGGTTGAGAGTACATATCAGTGATTCAGGATAAAAATATTTCAGGTATGTTAAAATTATCCCCCAAAACAAACAAACAGAACTCACATAATTCAGGGTTATTGTTAAATTTAAAAAGAAATCCAAATTGGAAATACACTGTTATGGCAGCCAAACAACCTTAACTCTGCCCTGTAGTGACACCATGAAGTAACCACACAATTATGACTAATGCATATTAGTGTTTGTCGTCCCAGATTAGATGAAAAAGACAGAAAATCATAGAATACTAGGGTTGGAAGAGACCTCAGGAGGTCAGCTAGTCCAATCCCCTGCTCAAAGCAGGACCAACAACAACTAAATCATCCCAGCCAAGGCTTTATCAAGCCGGGCCTTAAAAATCTCTAAGGATGGAGATTCCACCACCTCCCTAGGTAAC
This sequence comes from Lepidochelys olivacea, assembly GCF_965140295.1. Taxonomy (NCBI): domain Eukaryota; kingdom Metazoa; phylum Chordata; order Testudines; family Cheloniidae; genus Lepidochelys; species Lepidochelys olivacea. Next base: position 96,093,107 of record NC_140415.1, read on the forward strand.
CCATTCCAGTGCTTCACCACCCTCCTAGTGAAAGAGTGTTTCCTAATATCCAACCTAGACCTCCTCCACTGCAACTTGAGACCATTGCTTCTTGTTCTGTCATCTACCACCACTGAGAACAGCCTAGCTTCATCTTCTTTGGAACCCCCCTTCAGGTAATTGAAGGCTGCTCTCAAATCCCCCTTCACTTTTCCCTTCTGCAGACTAAATAACCCCAGTTCTCTCAGCCTCTCCTCATAAGTCATGTGCCCCAGCCTCCTAATCATTTTCATTCCCTCTGCTGGACTCTCTCCAATTTGCATATTTCTTTTTCTCATTGTATCACTACAAGGCAGAGTTAAGATGGTTTGGGTGCCTTGGCAGGAAAGTTGAGTAAAGGTTGTTTCTCCCTTGGCAGGAACTATCATGTCCTTTGTCAGGAATATCACTGCTGTATCACTCTGATATGTAATTGGATAAAAAATGTCGGGCAAGTTACCCAGCAGAATTCAAACCTTCCCGTTGGGGACAGGGAGAGTCAGAAAGGATGTCAGATTTCTTGCCATGTCACTTAGTTTCAGAGTTAAGCACACTGGTGCTCTTCTTTTTAGAGGCTGGCCAAGCTGGGGAATTTTTAGATTTGCCTCTGAGGAGTGTCTGATTAGCAAGGATGAACCAGCTTGTTGAGTCTCAAGTGCTGAACAGCACTGACTCATTCCTGTGGCAGTCTCTGGAGGCATCTCATCTGGGAAATGCAGAGACTTTAACAAAACCATTGGACTGGGGAGAAATCAGAATTCAGAAGTTACTGAATTTGAGATAAAACACTCAGAGCCTGGTGTTACTTCTGTTTTAGTTCATACTATCCATTTCAGTGTGATACCCTGTTACTCACTGCACTCTTTACCCACCGATACTCTATACAGCTGATTCTGCCACCCTTACTCACGTCAAGAAATATCTTGAGTAGTACCTTTGCAATCAGTGGGACTGTTGCATTCAACATAAACGTCCCAGAATCTGCTTCACAAAAACCAATATCTGTTTCCCTGTACAGTCTGTTTATCAGTTTTGGTGGCTCAACACTTAAGTCATAGAAAAATGGAATTGTAAACTAAAAAAATGGCAGCATAGCTCAGGGCAAATATAGTACCTTTAAACTATTTTTTATTAAATTTGACTAGATTGAAAATTGGTATCCTATTAAGATGAGGTGATATTTAGCCTTATTTTAAGAATAGTATTCTAAAAATACGAGTCATAATCTAGGTTACTAGCCTGTTTCCAACCAAATATTTTCATTTCACTTTGCTTCTTTAACAAGTGTGCATATAAACATACAAACCAGAAAAGAATACAGTACATTGACATGTAGCTCCAGCATATAATATAATGTATTTAAATAAAGAAGTACACAAATTAATTTAGACTAACCTGTTTTGAATAATGCCTAATAACTGCTGATTGTAGTTGTTGTGTAGTACAGAAGTGATAGTGGAGTTCGAAGAAAGCCAACCTAAAAGAAGTCCACATTATTTAGAGCAGAACAAAATGAATTTCCCTGTGTTGAAAGTGTGAATTTAATACTTATACATTATAAAACTATATATTCAACATACTTAAAGACAACATCTTGTACATCTGTGAGTGTGGCACCAATACTCTTCAGCAGAAGGTTCACGGATTGAACTGGAATCAGTTCATGCTGTCTTTCTTCTTTGTTACTATCTTCTCCACCCGTGCTCAGTGAGAAACTTAAATGTAACTGAAAGAATAAGAAAGAGAAAGAGAATGTAGAACTCCACATTTGATTGGATAGTATCTTAACGTTTTAACAAAAAGTCATTAGGTGTCATTAGCATACGTTATTTCCTAATCTTGACTGACTTCATCCTAATCAGAAAGTTTCCCGCTATTATCACACAGCAAACAAGATCAGAAAGCCCAAAGCAGAATTTTTCTGGAAGAGCAGAATCTGCCCCCTCTCTCACTAAAACGTTTGCACTTTGAATCAAATATTTTCTAAAAAGAGAAAAGGAATTCATCAACATGGCATCTGATTTAGGAATTGACTGACTCCTATTTCATAAGAGTGACATTCAAAAAAATGAATTCATATCTAGTGTTCAGCAACATTCTGACAAACAGCAAATTAAAGGGTAAGAATGAAGATAAAGAAAATGACCTAATACATTTTTTAGAAATAATAGCAGCAAACTGAGTAAATCACACAGTAAAACACAGTGAACATGTGTGTAGACTTGAGTCAATCACGCAAAAAACCACAAACACATTGACAAAACATTCTGTTCTTTGACTTATGAAATCCAGTTTACAAGAAAGTTGCATACTTATAGCAGTCCTGTCCCCTGCTCACAAAAGAGATTTTAAAAGAAAAAACTGCTCCAAGCACTCTGCACCTCAAGACTGTACCCACCAATGCACAAGAGAAACTGACTTCTTGGCATTCTGATTCTCTGCAGGATTCTAATTGGGTTTAATACTCCTTAGTGGTACATGGAAATTTACCATTAGCCTGCTTCCAACAGAGCCCTAAGGACCCATTAACCTTGAATTAATGGAGAAAAGCCTCACTGGGATGGGCAAGTGGCATGAGAAGAATGGATGATAGTCTCACTAAGGTAGACACAGATACCACCTTGGAGAGTAGCATCCAGTTAGTATGTAGCACCTTCCCATCTTTGTAAATTCTGATATACACTTGGATCAGCCACTGGAACCTGAAGCCCAATCACTCTATGAAGCCACTGACACTAGCAAAATGATTTTTCATGTAAGAAATTTAATATAATAGAAACTAACTGTTTCAAGATAAGCTTTCATCAGCTTTGTAAGAACCATATTACTATGTTATGACACAAGAAGCTTTTAAATGCAGTTTTTTTGAAAGTGTCAAGTCACACATGGACCTGATGATAATGGTCTGAAGTGACACTGGCCTACCGTCAATTTAGTTATCATATGCTGAAATGGATACCAAATATACCTGGAGTTAGTCTAGGTAAGCTGGATGCATTCCTAGCCAGTATGACCTGGAAGTTCACTTTTAATTGTAGATTGTTCCCAAACTTTCACCAGGCCAGAAAGGCCCAATGGTAGTCTGTCATGTACATGCAACACAGGAGTCCATGGGTTCGCTTACTTCCATTGGGATCTCAGGGTCTTGTGGAGAAATACCACAGGGACTACAAATACTGTTGCAGTTTTACCACATGAAACATTCATACAATGGTCTGAGCTGTCAATTACTGGTTCTTTTGACAGTCTGGTAATTGCCCTGGATCTTGTCCTGGAGCAGATGGATTTGAGTTGTGCTGTGTCTAGCAGGATCCTGTGTACTCCAATTGTCTGTTTGGTGCAAGCTAGGTCTTTGAGTTTTATTATGAACCCTAGCGATGTCACTGGTGACACAGATTCACCTTTTGACACATTTTAGAGTGAAGTTCTTGATAAACCAATCATCCAAGACGGGACATAGGTATCTTCCTGCCTGTGTAGACAGGACATGACTACCATCAAGCATTTATTTACCAATGATAGCCCAAATGGCAAGACATGAAATTGAGAGTGCTATTGTCTATGACAAATTTGAGATATTTCAGGTGCTTGGACAGTATCTCATTGTATATGTAGGTATCTGCAAAGGTTAAAGGCAAAAAACCATACATATATATAGTTAGTCACCTTCCTTTAAAAGGCATGATGGTACCCAGGCTGATCATCTTAACTTTTATATTTTAAATAAACAAAATTCAGATGATTCAATTTTGACTGGTCGCAAGAACTCATAGGTTCCCTTTCAGAGAAGGGATTGCAATTTCTTCTGAATATCTTGATATTGAGGATCCTAAGAGAATTCTTAGACAAGTAGCGTGTGTATATGTGCGTACATGTATGGAGGGCAGGGCTTATTTAGCACCATCTGGATGTGCTTCTAAAACCTGAATGTTAAAAAAAATCACACACCTGCTGAGACCTCAGGGTGCAGGATTGGGTGGGCAAAAGGCAGCAAGTCTGCCTCTAATTGGGAGAAAGTGGCAGCCACTGAAAGTGGCAGGCAGACTGCCATGTTTAGAAACCCTTCAAAAACGCTTATGTTTTTACTGCTTATGGAAATGGGGCGTCGGTCCCTTTGGCCTCTGGTGCTGGCAAGACCAAGATCCTAGGGATTGGGAGTACTGAACTATTTCCTTGAAGCCAATTGTGAACAAGTAGGCTGGCTTATGAAGAGATTTTCCTTCCCCCTACTCCTCAAAAAGATTCTCTTTGGTGTTTGGTATGACCTTGAGATTCCCCTGGGCCTCCTAGTGCGAGCTGGATGCAGGGGCAGTTGCCTTTGCCACCCTATCTCCTACATCAAAAGGATATCAAACCTATGCTTGTCCCGGAGAGGCTCCCATGTGTTGATGTTTGACCTGATCTTGCAACATCAACAGTGTTGGGTAATATATAATCTGCTAAACAGGCTTACAGAAATAGTAATAGAAGTTAGTGAAGCTGTATCAGCAAGTAGAATCAAAATATATGTATTAAAAATAGGCTTGGTTAAGCTTTAAGTGTTAAGAGTTTAGGAGTGAGGCCTAGCAGAAGTTGGCAGTTGGCATAAATCAGCATGAGTATTACGCACTTGATCAAAGATTATAAAATAATACATGCTTGACCTAAGAATATAAAATTTAGCAATATGTATCATGTGGTAGTTTAGCAAGGCATTGTATGAAAAACAGGTAAACTACTGTCAAGGTTCCTCCCCCACTCTGAACTCTAGGGTACAGATGTGGGGACCTGCATGAAAAACCTCCTAAGCTTATCTTTACCAGCTTAGGTCAAAACTTCCCCAAGGTACAAAATATTCCACCCTTTGTCCTTGGATTGGCCGCTACCACCACCAAACAAATACTGGTTACTGGGGAAGAGCTGTTTGGAAACGTCTTTCCCTCCAAAATACTTCCCAAAACCTTGCACCCCACTTCCTGGACAAGGTTTGGTAAAAAGCCTCACCAATTTGCCTAGGTGACTACAGACCCAGACCCTTGGATCTTAAGAACAATGAACAATCCTCCCAACACTTGCACCCCCTCCCTTTCCTGGGAAATGTTGGATAAAAAGCCTCACCAATTTGCATAGGTGACTACAGACCCAAACCCTTGGATCTGAGAGCAATGAAAAAGCATTCAGTTTTCTTACAAGACGACTTTTAATAGAAATAGAAGTAAAAAGAAGTAAAGAAATCACCTCTGTAAAATCAGGATGGTAGATACCTTACAGGGTAATTAGATTCAAAACACAGAGAACCCCTCTAGGCAAAACCTTAAGTTACAAAAAAGATACACAGACAGAAATAGTTATTCTATTCAGCACAATTCTTTTCTCAGCCATTTAAAGAAATCATAATCTAACGCATACCTAGCTAGATTACTTACTAAAAGTTCTAAGACTCCATTCCTGGTCTATCCCCGGCAGAAACAGCACATAGACTGACAGAGACCCTTTGTTTCTCTCCCTCCTCCCAGCTTTTGAAAGTATCTTGTCTCCTCATTGGTCATTTTGGTCAGGTGCCAGCAAGGTTACCTTTAGCTTCTTAACCCTTTACAGGTGAGAGGAGTTTTCCCCTGGCCAGGAGGGATTTCAAAGGGGTTTACCCTTCCCTTTATATTTATGACAACTACAAACATATGGTAGCACCTTAGGGGCTTTTTGCTAACCACACCAATGTATTGAAACTATTGGGAAAGAGACTGATTCAAATCATTGGGTTAACTTTCGGAAATGTAATGTACTATCAACCCAAATACCACATATGGACAACCAGAACCCTAAAATTAGCCTCTTAGAATTCCAAATATGAATAGGAACTGAGATTGTAATCAGACATGATCCTCGACAATTGTGAGTGGAATGGAGAACTATGTATAAAAGGTTGTCACAAACCAATCCCTAGATCCACTCAGATGATGACATGGGGCAACCAGGTAGCAAGCCTGGCCCAGTGTCTTGCTGTTAGGGTGAGCTTCCCTAGCTGTTTCTTCCATCTTTTTTTTTTCTAACCGTCTCCATAAGGTTGTAAGTATGCACAATTCAGGAAACCACTTAACTGTACTAATCTTATAGTTATGTATGTTGATTTTTCTATTATTTCTATTATATTTGTGTGCATTAATAAAATTTGAGTGTGTTTTACCAATCTCATCTTCTGAACTCTAAATAGCTGCCTGAATAAAGAAACTGTTACTTGCGACAGGTGCACTTTGCACTCTTAAATAATCCCAGGCTACATATGCATGATTGACACATTACGTCGTTAGAGACACAAGGTGGGTGATGTAATATCTTTAATATCAACTTCTATTGGTGAAAGAGACCAGCTTTTGAGCTTACATACAGCACTTCTAGAGCACTTGAGTGGTACTCAACCAGGGGTACGCATACCCCTGGGGGTACGCAGAGGTCTTCCAAGGGTACATTAACTCAACTAGATTCTTGCCTAGTTTTACAACACACTATATAAAAAGCCCTAGCAAAGTCAGTGCAAACTAAAATTTCATATGACTTGTTCATATTGTTGTATATATTATACAATGAAATGTAAGTACAAATATTTATATTCCAATTGATTTTATAATTATATGGTGAAAATAAGCAATTTTTCAGTAACAGTGTGCTTTTGTATTTTTATGTCTGATTTTGTAAGCAAGTAGTTTTTAAGTGAGGTAAAACCTGAGGTATGCAAGACAAATCAGACTCCTGAAAGGAGTACAGAGTCTGGAAAGGTTGAGAGCCACTGTCTACTGGATAAGACAACTGACTCAACTGTACCCAAGAAGGTCAATTCCATGCTTGGGAGTCACTGAGCAGCCATGCTCTCAGATTGAGGGAGGAGGAATTAGGAAGGATGAATATCCCTGAGTTCTATGTCAAGAGGACCTTCATGATAGGAAGTCTGAGGAGTGTCACTTCTGAAAGGTGAATAAAGGTTTCAGTACCACACCTGCCTTGGCCAAACAGGTATTATGAGGATAGCTCTTGCTCCTTCTCAGCTCAGCTTGAGAAGGGTCTTGAGGATCAGTGGTATAGGTGGGTAAGCATACAGCAGGGTATGGGGCCATGGCATAATCAGGGAATCCCCAAGAGAGCTGGGGCCATAATCTCCCTTGGAGTAGAACAGACAACATCTTGTGTTGTTCACAGTGGCAAAGAGGTCAACTCGTGGTATGGCCCAGATCTGGCAGATGCTGCAGAAGACAGGGTTGTTGAGCTTCCACCTTGCCAAAAGTGTCTGCTAAAAGGAGCCAGCAATTGTATTCTGGAAGAATGGTAAATAGACTACTGATATTTTGATCTGATGGTAGATGCGCCAATTGCACAATCCTAGCGACTCCGTGCATAATGACTGGAATAATGCACATAATGCCCTGGTGGTTGATGTAATACATTGCTGCCCTGTTGTCCAGAGTTAGTCTGATGGAGTGACCTCGTATGGCTTGAAGGAAGTGTTGGCGAGCATATCATACTGCTCTTAATTCCAGGATATTGCTATGGAGGGCCAATACCCGTCCCAACCATTTGCATTGTGCTGTGTCTCCCTGCAGGTGAATTCCCATTCTAACAGAGATGCATCTGTTGTGAGGGTCTTCGAAGGTGCTGGTTGTAAGATGGTGGGTTTTTCCACCATGTAAGAGAGTCCAACACTTCCCCAGGCATGGTGACGGAGTGGCTGTGTCTGGAGGATACACTACTCTTATCTATGTCTGAAGGTATCTGAGGTGCATTCTCACATGGGAAGTTACCTACTTGGAGGCCGACATGTGGCCCAACATCTGTAGGCAAGTCCTTATGATTGTTTATGGACTGAACTGTCACTCTGATATCAGGTAGAACAGGGTGGAGAATCTCTCCTTGGGTGGGTAGACGGTTGCTGTTGTGGAGTCTAGAGTAGATTCTATAAAGTCTACTCTCTGTACTGGAGTGAGCATGGATTTCTTGTGGTTGATACAAAGGCCCAGAGATTGGAATAGTGTTAGTGTTAATTTCCCTGGACTTTGCTGAATGGACCTCGAGGCATTCAACCTCTGAGAATCCAGTTGTCCAAGTATGGGAATACCGATATTTCCCACTGGCGGATCTGAGCTGTTACCACGGTTTGCCAACTCCCTTGGACCTGTGGAGAATCTGAAGGACAGAAATCAATATTGATAGCACTCTGCCCCTATTACAAAGCATAGAAAGCACTTGTGGGAGGGATGGATGGATACATGAATTCTGAAGTATTGTACTAAGACACAGTTGTTCAAGTTCCTGAGGTATCCACCCTCTGTCTTTCTTGGGAACATGAAAGTAATTTGATTAGAACAATGAACCTCTAGTGGGACTGGCTCTATTGCTTCCAAAAGGAGGAGGGAATGAACTTCTTATTTTAGGAGTTCCCCATGAGAAGGGTCCCTGAAGTGGGATGGTGTGGGGTGAAAGGAGGAATGGAATGGAAGTGTACAGAGTAACTCATTTTGACTATCTCCAATATCCACTTGTCTGAGGTAAGAGATTCCTAGGCAGGTAAGTAGTGAGATAGTCGGTCTTCAGAATGGGTTTAAGTGGCATAGCAACTGATTCACTGAAGTGGGTTGCCTGACGCTCATGATCCAGGCATCAAAAGTGCCTCTTACAGGGAGGGGCTGATTGGGCAGAAGTAGGGGTGGGTGGCCCCGGTTTTTGTAGTTTGGGCTTTCAATGGAAGGGCTCCTGGGGCATAGAGAAAGTATACTGATGGTACTGAAATAGTCTCAATCTTTGAGAAGTTTGGGCTCCAGCACACCACCTTTTTTTTTGCAGGCACATACATCCCCAATGAGTGCAACATTGTTCTGGGTGTAGAGCAGAGTCTGTGTGCCCACTGAAGAGCTTAGGCCCTTCAAATGGCAGGTCATCAAACGTGGTTTGCACATCTTTTGGAAGACCAGAGCAGTGGAGCCAGGATGCTGTTCTCATGACCACCACCATGGCCATGGATTTACACTAGTGGGATTTGAAGAGAGTCTGCTTGCCACTTAATGAAGTCCTGGAAGGTTTTGAAATCATCAGTATAGGAGGGTGGTAATGGCATTACTGCCTCATTTGGAGATGAAGAGGACTTTATAGAGGGAGGAAAGATCTCCTCAGTATAAGACTCTTACTCTTCCTGTTCATCATCGGGTACTGGACAAGTGTGCAGTATGAGGTGTGCAGTACCAGGACTATCTGCAAGAGTCACTGGCTGATACACCACCAGTGGATGCCAGGGTTTTTTCTTAGGTATCGAATAGAATTGGTCCCTGCAGTGAACCCCTGGGTCCCAGTAATCCCACTGGGGAGGAGGAATAAGGGAAGGGAAAATCATAGTCACTGTGCCTGTGATGTTTGATAGGTTTCCTAGGTTCCTCTTAATGAAAGGGACTCAGGAGAGTAGGATATTACAGTATCGGGATCGGTCTCGGTACAGAGATCTCCGAATCTGATGAAACCTTCCCTGGGTTTTATGGGGTGACCCACTGCTCTTCTTCATTTCCTTGCCTGGAGAGGTATGTTTCCTCTTCTTTAGAGATTTATTCTCCAGGGCCATAGACAAGGGAGTAACAGGGACCAAGGCAGCCTGTGACATTAGATCGGCCCTTGAAACCCAGATAAACCTTGCATTAAAAAGGTTGTAGGAGTCCCCCAAACAGAGAAGGCAACTGGAATGTCCATCACTGTGGCAGGTCTGACAGGGCTTAAATCCTGGGGCATAACAAGCTGTGCTTCAGCATAAATGACACGTCCAAGAAGAAGAGAGGAGAGAAAACCATCTTTCCCAGAAGTACAACCGTGTTAAATAAAATAAAAGGCACAGAGAAATGAAAATAGAGAGAAATTATAATAAATGAAGTAAATAAGAAAATAAGATAAAAAGTCAAAGGCGAAATGTTGGGAGCTGAATACAGTGGGCAGCAGAATGCTCTGTCTCTAGCTATTGGGGTTGAGAAGGAACTGAGTGGCAGTGGACTCATGCCTCCTTTCATTTATTCCCCATGCAGGTATTTGTAAACTACAATGTGGTTAGCACTTCTCTTTGATAAGCTAAATAGATTGAGCTCCTTGAATCTATCACCATAAGGCACATTCTCTAATCCTTTAGTCATTCTTGTGGTTCTTCTCTGAATCATCTCCAATTTTTCAATAACCTTGAATTGTAGACATCAGGACTGGACAAACAATTTAGAAGTAGAGACTGACAAGGTACAAAACTAGCAAGTAAAAAGATGTATGAATTAGATCCATACACAGCAGACTGCAGCAAGCAATTCCTTCTCTAACCATGGTGATGAAAGAACTGGTTTGAAATATCTGTCATTGCAACTGAATACCTAAGGATGTAGTCAGAGAGAGTGCCAGAAAGGATCATAACTGGTACTCTACCATCCACTACTGCTGCCCCATAGAGTCTTACACCTCAGATCTAAGGGAATTCTGCAAGTGTCATGCTAAGGAGTGCTAGCCCAAGTATTGAGAATCCTGTGTGTATGGGTTCTTAAAAGAAAGATTTCTTTCCCCAGCCTGCAATGTGTCTGGCTACATAAACTTTACATTGCAAGTCTGAAATGCACCAACATTTGGGAAGCAAGAGAAAAACCTGGAAGACAAATTTAATCTCACAAAATTCTTAGAAGATAGAGGGAACTGTAGGTTGGGGGAGGCTGTTATATGTTAACGAAAGTTGAGATACAGACAATCCTATGAAAAAGAAAATGTCAGGGAATTGTAAAGGATGACAGTAGCGCTGTTTGTTAGAACTGAACCTTCTGATATGCTGAAATGTCCACACAGCATCAGGGGAAACCCTCCTTATACATATTGGTAGAAATGCCAAGTTAACTTCCTTTGGCATTGTTCTCTAGCTCTACCCTTCTTCCCTCTCTTATTTCTCTGTTCTCAGAATGTGGCATGAAAAGGAAATTTCCCCCCTTCCTTTACTAAAAAACAGAAATTTTAATCATTTTCTGTAATCTACATACCTTGATTGGAGAGATATGAAAATATTCATACAAGCTGATTTGTGATGTATCTGTTGATGACATACTCATCAATTCTTTTTGGACAGATTCTATATCCTTTTTGAAAAGTTCAACCTGTCAAAATATTTGAAAAATTAGTTTTAGAATTACAATACTTGTTAAAGCATTAAACTCCACAATACAAATAGTTTTCAGGGAGATGTAATAAACTAATTGCCAGAAACACTGTATGATCTACATTCTGCTGATATTACTTCAAAATAGAATTTCTACTGTATTATTTGGTGCAATAAACTACAAGCAAATTTCTAAAGATCTATCTCAATGTAAAATCTTATTTTAAAATTCAAATAATAGATAAATACAGAGCCTGGGTCAAATAAATAAATGTTATTCTGTAATTGATACAAATCTTTAAAAACCTCTTCTAGAATTCATATTTATCTTGCCAGAAGATACACCAAATGAAGTGAAAGATACAGATGCAGAGCTGTAGACAAGTGGACAGGTAAAGAGATTATTTACCTGTACAGTAACTGGAGATGTGTAGTTGCTGTGTGTACTACTCTTGATACGCATACGCCCCATGGAAGATTTTTGTTAGCAGTATCAGTTTGGTCCGCACATGCACTAACTATCCTTGTGCTCCCTACTGAAGGTACAAACAGTGGTGCAAAACCAACTGCCACTCCAGTTCTGTCTCTACCTCAAATCCCATATAGTGAATGAAAAATCCAAAGCAAAGCTTGTCCCAGTTGGTATTTCACTCTAGTTGACTCTCAAGCAATACTCTAACTACAGTGGTGGGTGCACTGAATCCTATCTATGATAGCGTGAAGAACAGCCTTACCAAAAGAGGCATCTGACGAAGATACCTCCACTAAAGTACATGGTCTTGCAAAGGTACACATAGGGCTACATGTGGCAATTTACAGATGTTTTTTAAGGGAACATTTTTCAGAGAGGCCACCGAAGTTGCCTGGGCCCTGGTCAAATAAGTCTTAATACTGGTTGGGGGAGCTAATTCATAGCATAGTGTAATACATCTTGAAATTCACTTTGACAATATTTGAGAGATACTGGAGTACCTTTTGTTCTTTCTGCAAATGAAATGAACAGTTTTGGAGATGACTGGAACAGTTTCAGTCTCTGCAGGTAGAAGGCTAGTACCTAACATTTAAAGTATGTTATCTAATCTCACTGTTAGAGTGAGGTTTAGGATTAAAAACTAGCAAATGTATGACTTGTCTGATATGCAACTCAGACACAATCTTGGGAACAAATTTTGGGTGTGGTGGAAGAGAGAGAGAGAGAGAGAGAGCCCTTAACTCTCCCATCCTTCTGGCTGATGATAGGATTACGAAAAAAAGGAGGTCTTCATGGACAGGTGTAGAAAGGAGCACAAAGCCAAAGGTTCAAAGGATGATCCCATAAGACCTTTCAAAATGACATTAAGGTCCATATCTGAGCAGGTCTGACTATGATTGGAAATACTTCACTAAACCTCTCAGGAATCTAGATGTCATAGGACGGGAAAACCTATGGGGGCTGGGGAATGGAAGGCACTCATGTCCACGAGATGTGCCCTTAGAGAGCTAAGTGAGACCTGAGAACTTCAGAGAAAGAATAATACATAAGGTAATTGGGACAACATTCTGCTGATCACACCAGACAACACATATTTTACACTCTGCAGAGTGTTTTTCTTTTAGAATCTTTTCAACTGTTGCTCAAGATGGTTTGTACATCTGACGAACACAATTTTTTCTATTTCTGAGAACTATCGAAGGACCAAGCAGTGAAAGGAAAGAGAGAGCTGGTTTTGGATGGTGAATCATTCCCTCATTGTAAGTCAACAGATCTTATCTTTAAAGATAAACAGATTAGAGGACAAGTGGATAAATGAAGCAGCTCTGGAACAAGTCTGTGGTCAGTCTGCCACACTGCCTCAATAGAACGTGGAGTACTACTGGGCCTAGCTACCACTCGTAGTCAAGTGGGAATTTGTGAATGAGGCTGTCCACTATTGAGCTGGGTGCTCAGGAGGTAGGCTGCTGACAGTGTGACACTGTGGGAAATACACCAGTTCCATAGTCTCATCTCCAAGCAAAGGGAGGGTGATCGGGCTCCCCCTTGTCAATATATATGGTACCTGCAGGCTGCGTGACTCTCGTGTGTGATCCTTTGATTAGCAGGAGGAAACAGGCACACGCATTCCTGACTGCCCTTAGTTTGAGGAGGTTGATGTGAAGGGATATCTCCTTGGGTTACCATTTGCCTTGTGTTGTAAGGCTGTTTAGATGCACACTCCACATTACAAGGGATGTGTCGGTGGTGAGAAGGAATGATGAATGATTTGTGAGAGGGGGATCTCTTTGCAAATGTTGGTTGGGTCTTTCCACCAATCTAAGAAGATTTTGACCCTGGTGGGCAGTGACAAGGGTTTGTCTATCCTGTCCCTGTTTGGTCTGTAAACCAAGCTGAACCACATCTGGAGGCACTGCATGTGAAATCTGCCATGTGGTATTACTGCTGTGCCCACTGCCACGTGCCCCAAGAGTTGTAGGCAGTGTCTGGCTGATATTTGTGGGCTGTTTTGAACAGGCTCTATGATTGTGGCCAAAGAGAGGAAGCTTTATTGAGGTAGGAGAGCTCTGGCCTGCAAAGAGTTGAGGTTGGCACTTATGAATTCTAGGTGTAGCTCTGAAGTGACGGTTTATTTCTGGGAGTTGATCTGTAGACCCACTTCTGTAAACAAGTGCATTGCAGCTTTGGTGACTCGGTGAGACTCTTGAAGAGACTGGGCTCTGAGGAGGTAATCATCCAGATAAAGGTAAATCATGATCCCTTGGGAGCGTAAGTGGGCGGCCACTACTGACAGCCTTGGAAAATGCTTTCAGGGCCATTGAATAGTCCAAAGCGGAGCATCCTCTTCTGGTAGTGGTCTGAGAAATTATCCCAGAGTCGATAGGATTGAAATATGAAAAAGGCCTGTAGGCACTACTATAGGCATGCTAAAGGTTGAGGGCTGAAAACCAGTCTCCCTGTTCAAATGTTGGAATGATCATTGCTAAAGTGACCATCTTGAATTTTTGAGCCTCGACAAACTTGTTGAGAGCACTGAGGTCAAGTATGGGTCTCCACCCTCCCTTTCTCTTGGATATTAGGAAATAATTAGAGTAGAACCCTTTGCCTTGTAGATGTTGAGGTAGTGGTTCCTAAGGCTCCTAATTGGAGGAGACGATCTACCTCTTGTCATAGTAAATTCTTGTGAGAAGGGTCCCTGAAGAGGGACAGCGAAGGGTGTTGTGGAGGGGATAGGGAGGTAAAATGGATAGAGTACCCATTGTGAATGATTGCTAGGACCCATCGGTCTGATGTTATGCATTCCCAGGTGCTGCAGAATGCTGCTAACCAGTGGCCAAATGGGTGGGTAGCAGTGATGTAGCACTTGTAGCAGTTGTGGGGGAGTAGTCTTTTGGCATCTCAACCAACATGTCAAAATTGGTGCTTGGACGTGGATGGCTGGAATGAGGATGATTGCGGGCCAGATGGTTTATGCCTCTAAAACTTAGTTTTCTTCCTCTGTGGCTTGTAGTAGCATTGACCTGGTATTGTGAGGCGCGTGGCTTTATGCGGGTTCTGTGGATTCAAATTTTCTCTTCTGTCCTGGCATGCAGATGCCCCGAAAACACAGAGTGGCCTGAGAATCCTTCAGGGTGTGAAGAGAGGCACTGGTCTTTTTCACTAAGAGCTTAGTGCCCTCAAAGTCTCAATGAGACTCAGGGAGCTATTTAATACAATTGTTCAGTTTCAAACAATTTACAGAGTCTTATTTCACTGAGAGCTTGGTAATTGGCAATTCGAAACTGAAGTGTGGCCGAGTACTTTTCTCCCAAGAAGGTCCAAACATTTCCAGTCCCAGTCCTAGCGAGTGGACCTCATTTGATATTGATGGCTGCGGGAGTGAACGGTATCCACCACGATGGAGTGGGGTGGAGGATGGGAGAAGAGGAATTCAGTCTCCTTTGCTGGGACAATTTTTTCTATCCGCCCACTTGTAGGTAGGTGCCACTGATGCTGGGGTCTTCCAGATGGTTCTTGCTGCATCTAGAGCGGCCTCGTTAGTAGGTAGGTGATTTTTAAGGAAGAGGATGAGGGGAGTATGTCAAGGAGATGACAGTGGGTGTCTTTGACTGCTTCTAGTGGCATATGGAGAATGTCCTCACTCTCATTGCTAGGTCCTGGAAGAGGCAAAAATCATCGGCCAGAGAGGACAGGGAAGCCTTAATGACCTCATCCGAGGAGGAGGAGGAAATGGTCCTTGGGGTCATATCTTCCTCAACACCATCCTCCTGTTTCTCCACAATTTCTTTCAGAGGTTCTGAAACTCAGGATGCTGTGGCCGAAAGGGTGCTCTCAACTGGGGCTAGAGGCTCGAGAGGCATGGTGGCGATATGCAGCCCAATGATCCCATTATGGCCACTTGGGTGGTGGCACAGAGGTCAGTGGTGGTGGTGCCCATGGATAACCATACCAAGATGGTGGTGGTGGGGCCATCTGAGGATATCCTCAAGGGCTCTGCTGGTATTGGGCATTGTAAGGAGTCTGTGAGGAGTATTGAGATGCCACCTCGTCAGGTTCACTGTCCGAGCCTTCACTGGGAGCATGGAACAGCAGCGGGGAAGACTCCTGTGCTGAGGGAAGACTTGATGCGGAAGTCCCAGCACCAAGAAGAGAAGACCCTGGTACGTCTGTTATGCAGGGGTCCCTGGAGTGCTGGAATTCCCGTGGTGTTGACTGACTCAGTGCCGGGGGAGTTGGGGCTCTTGCCTGTACCAGTCATTTTGGTGCCGGGTGAAGTGTTGAGGGTTGTACCAATACTGGAACCTTCTTAGAGGAGTGCTTAATTCTGTCTTTGCCCCTTGGTGCTGTTGATTCAATGTCCATGCTCATTGCGTCCATTGGGTTCTCAACGGTACCTGCCACTAAGGACTTCCGTGAGCCACAGGTACTGGACTGAGAAGGTCTTGGAGCCAGCTGTAGCGAGGATACCAAGCGTGCCAAAGAACGTTTATGGCTATCTCAGAGCTCATGGTGAGGACTTCCCGATCTCTTTTTTGAGGATTTGTATGAGGTATCAGTGTTTCTTCAACCCATAGCCTTTTGATATTGAGGGCTGTGGGGAAGACTCACATCTGCCAGGTGACTCGTGGTAGGATCCAGAGAGGGTCAGAGAGCTGCCTTCATGAAGATAATCTGCTGCCTGAGTTCTCTATCTTTAGTAGATTAGGGCTTGAATTGCTGCAAAGAACACACTTTTTTTGAATGTGGCCTTCCCCAAGACAGCAAATGCACTGGGAGTGCTTGTCTGCGACAGGCAAAGGCATTGGGAGTGCTTGTCTTGCCCAGTGAGCTGGGCAAACCCTGTTAATGAAAGGAGCGGGAAAAGGAACTAAAGTCTTTTTTTTAAATGGGAAAAAAAGTACAACTAGAACTACAACTAAGAACTAGGAGGCTAACTACAGAAACGTAAATCAAAAATAATGGTCCTAACGGACTATGAATGGCCCCATCTCTAGCCAGGGGCAGTTGAGAAAGGAACTGAGGGGTGTTAGCTCGCGCGCACTGACTAGCCTCATGGCACAGCAGGAGGAGAGGCAGCACATGTGTGAGCCTAAAGGACACTGCTACTGAAGTTCTCCAATCAGCAACACAGGGACACAAACACATCAACAGTGGAGCAACCATAGGGACACTACTCCAAGCAGCAGCATTCTTCAGGTCAAGAGCTAGAAACCGATCACTCTCATCTAGCATCAGTATTATGAAGGCCAGTGTAACCACTGTGAATATTCAACTGTGAATGAAGACACTGAACATTCTGAGATCTAGGATGAGCTTCCATTCTGCCTTCTTTTTGAATATGAGGAAATATTTGGAATAAAAAACTTACGCTCTGTGCTAAGGAGGAAACAGTTTCTATCGCCCCCGGCTGAATGAAAGAATCTACCTTTTAAATTAGAAGCCTCTCATGTGTTGCGGTCCCTGAAAAGGGACAGGGAAGATGGGTATGGCATGAAACTTGACGGTATAACCTGTTGAAATAATTTCCAACACCCATTTGTCTGATATACTAATATTCCATGCTCTCCAAAACCAGAAAAGACCACGTCCAAAGGCAGTAGAGAAAAAAGGAGAGATCACTAGATCTGAAGTAATGTTTGGTCTGTAGCTATTATGAATCCTGTCAAAAGGGATGCTTGTTGATTGACGCTGATTTGATGAAAAAGTAGAAGCAGCCAGGTGGTCTTTTCTTCTGCATTTTTTGACATTTCCTGGGGGGTTCTGAAAGCTATTGATGGTAAAAAATAGGTGAATTTGTCCTTTGTGTATGGTATGGTTGAGACTGTCTATGTTTTCTTTTTGTTGTAGCAAAAGTCCCTAGAGAACATACTACTTACTGCCTCTTCCACTTCCCTGCTGAGAGACTTTGGGCAGTCACTTCACCTCTCTTTGTCTCAAGAGAAGGATGATACTTCCTTTCTGCTAAGCTCTTTGAGATCAACAGATGTGCAGTCCTATATAGGATCCAAGTGTAACTGTTATAGTTGCTGAAATGGCTACAGTTCCAGTCTATCACTTCCCCAATCCATTCACGTACTCTCTCAATCCAAATTCTTACGATTTCCCTTTCATTTGTGCAGCACCACTATCTCTCATCCCCAAACACACAATGCACTCTTACAACTGCAGCAGACCTGATCATTATCCCTCACGCTATAACACTCCACAATCACTTGTCTTCCGTTCTCCTTCCACATACTCAATCCAGTGGCACCTCACTTAGACGTTGGAATCCTCTTCCCACATGCCAGGATCTTTTTTCCCTTCCTCTCCAGGGAGGAGAGGGGAAAGCTTGTCGTGGTTGAATCTGTTCCCCTACTTTCCTCTCTGAGGGTCTCGCTTCTCCTAGTCCTCCTGGAAGGCTCAGGGAAGGATGACTGTTGTCCCTCTTTTCCTTACTTTGCCCATAGTGCAAAGGATCAGCCTGCTACTAGGAAGAGGGAGCTGGATCCTGGCTCCTGCACAATGTCCGTCTCATTTTCTATTCTGAGGCCTGTATTCCTTCCCTGTATGTTATGCCAAAATGAGGGGAAAGGAGAAGCAGAAAACCTGCTGTCTACATGGGACAGTAAACAGCTACTAAAAACTGTAGCTCAATAGCAATCCTGTGAATCTTGCTCAATCTGTACCATGGGCATCATTGTCAGCTGTTACTGCTGTGACAGGGTCAGGCCAGATGGCTACAGGAGAGTAGGGGCTTTTTTGGTCTTACAATCTTATTTTTATTTACACATTTTCAAACTATGAAGAATATATATACAGCTGGATTAGGGTGTCATAGTGTATGAATAATGGTTCTGTTTCGGAGCTGCTGCACATATTCCTTCGCTTCCAGAGGGGTAGGTGGGCCTTCTACAAGCTTCACAAAGAAATGTCATTTGACTTTCTCCATGATGCCAAACATGCCTCGGCCATGGTAGCGAATATATTAGTCCCAGATTAAGCAGGTCCATCTTCCCTGGGTAAGGTAACAGGGGCAGTTCCAGAACAAGAAGGAACTTGCTGGAACAAATTCAGACAGGCAGGCTAATTAGGATACCTAGAGCCAATTAAAAAGCTACCAGAATCCATTAGGGCAGGCTGGCTAATCAGGGCACCTGAGTTTAAAAAGGAGCTCACTTCAGTTTGTGGTGTGAGTGCGAGGAGCTGGGAGCAAGAGGCACTAGGAGCTGAGAATGAGAAGGCGTACTGGTGGAGGACTGAGGAGTACAAGGATTATCAGACACTAGGAGGAAGATCCTGTGGTGAGGATAAACCAAGGTGTTGGGAGGAGGCCATGGGGAAGTAGCCCAGGGAGTTATAGCTGTGGCACAGCTGTTCCAGAGGCACTCTAGACAGCTCTAGTCCATAGGGCCCTGGGCTGGAACCTGGAGTAGAGGGCGGGCCCGGGGTTCCCTCCAAACCTCCCAACTCCTGATCAGACACAGGAGGAGTTGACCTGGACTGTGGGTTCCACCAGAGGGGAAGGTCTCTGGGTTGTTCCCCGACCCACATGGTGGATCAGAAGAGACTGCGGGGATTATTCTCTTTCCTTTTCCCCATGCTGGCCAGTGATGAGGTCATCTGAGTGAACAGAGGATCTGAGCCACAAAAGTGGCCAAACTGAGGGCTGCCGTGAATCTCTGAGGTAAGCAAATCTGCCAAAAAGCGCAGGACCCACCGAGGTAGAAGAGGAACTTTGTTACACTGCCTACAGCAGCAGAAGCCCAAGCTGCATACATCTGTGTAATGTTTTACAAATTAAAAATACACTCTCTGTTTATGAAAAAGACTTCTACCTCTTGGTCTTTGGGCACCTCAGCCTGTGTAAAGAGTTCAGCCAATGCATACAGGAATCCAAGATCTAATTTGAGATCCATTTCCTGAATCAGCACCTTAAAGTACCTAGATATGACAGTAAAACAATAAACTATTAAACAGCAGCAATTTATTGTTTGTAAAAGCAAAGCTTCAAATTGTATTAAAACTAGCTATTTATGAACTATAGATACAAAATAATTCCTTAAACAATCCACTGCCATTTGTCAAAGAAGGTTTGGAGGTGCTCCCAGTGAGCATCCAAAAAAAACCTTATCCTTCTCCTCAAGACTCTTCTTTGCCATGAATACTATTAAAAATTTGACAACAGTTAGGCTGCTTGTGTGTAGAGACCACTCACTGCTTATCATACTGACCAGTACTCTTTGTTTACTTGTACTCCACATCGGTCTTATATCTATCACTGATCTCTCTTGTCTTATACTTTAGACTGCAAGCCCCTTGGGGCAGGGATCATCTCTTTCTTCTGTGTTTGAACAGCATCTAGCACAATGAGGTCCTGATCTCTGACCAGGGTTCCAAGGTGCTATGGCAATATGAACAACAACAACAGAAGTGTAACATTTGAACTCCACATTTGCTATAACCAGAAATAATTTCACTATATAACACCTTTTAACTTAAACAAATGCTGTATATGTGACACTGTTAACAAATGCTTGCTCTAATGCAGAACTGTTAGTGCTCACACAGGTAACTAACAGGTCAAATAAGCCTGAGTTCCACATTCCATTTTTCCCCCAACTGCTATCTTTCTGAAATTAATTTCTTTTGGGTTGAAATTTACCTTGCTTTGTCTCAGTCCACAAGTGAAGTTTATTTCCAAAAGTGTGAGCAAAATCAGTTTAGCTATTTTTCATTGCAAGTACATAAAAATACACATCTTCCTATATGTTACAATCAGAAATGTAATACAGACAGGACTCCAAAAATTTTTGGAAAATAGCACATAAGGAAAATAGCACACAACAAGGAGTTTTCTATTAATTGAAAGAGTATGTCTGCTAGAAGAAAAGATAATGGTTTTGGAAAGTTTAAACGTTCCACCATAATGGAATATGTAAAATACACTTACTTAATACGCGATATTTGAGAATGCCCTGCAGTCCTCATGACAACACTCACATCAATAAACGGCTTTGGTGCTATAAAGAGGTAAAACCAAGAGGTCAGTATAGGTTTTATAAGAAATATGTATGAACTAAATTTTCCTGATATAAAAATGCCATTTATGATCCTGATTATCTGCAGTATTTAAATCCCATAAAATAGAATACAATGGAAGGAATGGGCACTCATGTGATTCAAATGAAGGAGAAGTAAGAGGAGCAGGCAGGGGGGAAGAGGAGACGGAAATGGAACATCAAAAAACTCTGCTCCAGCCTACCAACTATTAGAAACATAGCATTTTCACTTGATAGCAAATGAATGCTTTGGAGGTTATTTTAGCTATATATAATATAGCTAATGCTATAATTTAATCTTTTATTCATATATTCTAAGGTCAGAAAGGACCATTGTGATTATCTAGTTTAACTTCCCACATAACAAAGACTTTCCTGAATTAATTCTTGTTTGAGCTAGGGCTTATCTTTACAAAACATCCAATCTTGATTTTAAAATGGCCAGTAACGGAGACAGGTTTCAGAGTGGTAGTCGTGTTAGACTGTATCAGCAAAAAGAACGAGGAGTACTTGTGGCACCTTAGAGACTAACAAATTTATTTGGGCCTAAGCTTTTGTGGGCTAAAACCCACTTCATCAGATGCATGGAGTGGCAAATACAGTAGGAAGATTATATACATGGGAAATGAGCTCTCTAATTTCTGCAGATAATCTCTGCAGCAGTCAACATTTACAGCAGCCTTTCCTGCCTATTGTACCCTTTTTGAGAGTCTGATATGTCTTGTGTACCCTTAAAGTTTCACCTCACTTAAGAACTACTTGCTTATGAAATCAGACATAAAAATACAAAAGTGTCTCAGCACACCATTACCGAAAAACTGCCTACTTTCTCATTTTACCATATAATTATAAAATATATCAATTGGAATGTAAATATTGTACATAAATTTCAGTATAAGTAAGTCACTGTATGAAATTTTAGTTTGTACTGATTTTGATAGGGCTTTTTATGTAGCCTGTTGTAATACTAGGCAAATATCTAGATGAGTTGATGTACCCCCTGAAGGACCTCTGAATACCCCGAGGGTATAAGTACCTCTGGTTGAGAAACATGGATCTACAGCATTGACCTGTCAAATTTGCACTGCAGATGCCTGAACCATACCTATCCAATTTCCAAGGCTACTGATCTAAGCCTTGCATAAGCAATACATTCACTCAAATTAAAAACAAAAAATCAACACTTTTTTGTATTGCATACAGAGACTTATAGCTAAAAATGATCTATTCTGGCTCCAGACCTTTCCCCCCACTAATGGGGTATACCTTTCATCACACAAATATCAGTGGCAACACCAGCTCATGTCTGGAGCTAAGACATGCCCATTCTTCCCACTAAAAACACTGGCTGGTGATATAAATGTAAGAGCAGTCCAGTGCCTTCACCCTAACTTATCAACATTCAAAGCTACTGAATATCAACAAATAGCGGGGGTGGAATGACTTACATCAAAGCTATATAAATAACTGATTTTAATCATAATTTAAATCAGCAAGCAGGGAACCTTGATTTAAATAAATGATTTTAATCATGTTTTGCATTTGTGCTTTTCAGTTATTTTCATAAAGAAGGGCTGATTCTCATTCGTTAATAAACTAAACTAAATATACAATTTATACTAACTTTGGTGTTTCTTTTTGCTAGCCAGGAGGATATACCATATCTATACACTTATTTAAAGCAACTGTGTGTCTTAACCCACATTTACTGAAATTTGTATTTTTTGTATGTTGCAAAATGGTGAACAGTGCACTTCTTATTTACTACATTAATTTTTTTACTTGCGATTTGTGTCAAGATCTATTTGGATGGACATTCAAATACAATTAAACTTGCACAAAGACAGCAAGGTTTTTTGAAAAAAAAACAAAAACAAAACCCCAACCTGAAAAGTGCTGGATACATTAAAAAAAGTTTACCACAATACGTTTTGCATTAAATATTGGCTTATTCATTAAACAAAGGAAGTATTATCTGTAGTTAGTGAACTGAACTGATTGTTTTTAGTCACTATGTCCTTCAAGATTTTAGAATTAGTAGCTCTAACCTTCTCAGACCTAGTTTTTGTTCACAGATTAAAAAAAGCAGGAAAGTTTGTTTTCCAAACTCCCAAATTGTTTCTTAACTTCGAATAAACTTTAGTCACTGCACTGACATAGCTGAACAAACAAAGGAAGAAAATATTATCTATAAACTTACAGAAGAGGCTTCGGATGTCAAAAGCTGGTTTAGCATTTCAGCAAACTCTGGTACCAGGTTTTAGCCATGGACTTCCAGCAGTTCAGTGGCTTGAATTTCTTTAAAAATTGGCAGCAAACGTGCTGCTTAATATTTTACTTTGCATTAATTTTAATATACTATAAGAAGTTTAGGCCTTAACTTCAGTTGTCAATTTCAAATATGTTAAATCATGTGTTTAAAAATAAACCTGTATTTAATTTAAAAACAATTTAACCTTTTAAATTAAAAAAAAAAACCCACTGATTTTTATTCACCCTGCAAATAGTCCATTCCTTTCTTATTTTCCTGAGCTTCTCTTTCTCCTCCCCAGCCCTTTTTCAGACAGGGATCACCTCCTTCCCATCACACACACTTTTTATGTGAAAGGAATATGTACACAGCACCCACTCTTGGCCTCTTTCTTCAACCTCCATCCCACCCCAAATGGCAAAGCAGGGGGAAAAGCAGAAGACCAAGCACGGTATTTCATTTGTAAGGAACCGCTGCAAGACAGAGGCGATCGAGAGCTATGCCTTTAATGCTTCCAGTCCACAAACTGGCTCAGAGTATACCAGGAGAGAAGATTCCAAGTCTAATACTGTTGATGGAGGCTCCAGCACTAAGCCCCACCCTACAACTCTGGAAGAGGTCTTCTAAAGCTGTAGGAACACTCCAGAAACCAATTATTAGCATTAAGGTAAGACTGATTAATGAATATCAAGTTAAGATTGTAATATGTCTATGTCTCCCTTTCAAGAAAAATTTCTATTTGTATTCTGAGACACACCATGGGTGAGGTAATACTGAACCAACTTCTGTTGGTAAAAGTGATAAGCTTTGTTTAACCTCAAAAGCTTGTCTCTTTCACCAACAGAAGTTGGTCCAATAAAAATAATTAATTCACCTACTTCATATCTCTCTAATATCCAGGGACCAGCACGGCTACAACAACCTACAAACCATTTATATGCTAATTTTCCAGGCTACTAGGATAGGCTTAATGAGGAGAGAAGCTGCTAACATAATGAAAATTATCAGCTAGGAAATTTCTCATTCAATTATATAGCTTTTCTCCTCATCCCTCAGTGGGAAGTAATAAACAGTGAATCACAAAAGGATGCCAACTGGTGCAGGATTTAAAATCCAGCTTGCAGCCACTTTGATGCACCCAGGCCTTGGCAATTTGGATAGAATGAGATGAACTGGGACAACTGGTGTATATACTCCACATGCTTCAGCCATTAGTTTTAAGTATTATTTTTATTACTGTAGTGTTTAGGCTACTGTAGTCATAGACTACGAATGCCCATTTATGCCACAACCTTCCAAAGCAATGCTAAGGGTCAGAACAAAATGATGGGAGAACCATTTTCCAGGAATTGTGGAAAAAGGAATTCATCTTGAGCAGAAACATTTCTGGAGCTACAAAAATAACCTTATTCATATGGCAACAGCAATATGGGTCTTGTACAGATAGGGGAATTAATTCCAAAACCTAACTTTTGATATAATTAATTACCTTTTGGAGGTAATGTCATTCTAATTAATCTTGGCATCTGATGATACTCAAAGGGACAGCCCAAAGTGCCTACCTATAGAATGCCACAAGGGCTGATACCACATTTCTAGGATGCTTGTTTATAGGAATCCAATCAAATCATTCTGAAGAAACTCTAAAGTAGCTGAGATCACCAGAACTTTGTGATTATTATTATATTTGTATTGTAGCATCTAGAGATTGGGGCCTCAATGGCCTGGGTACTGTACAAAGAGGCAGTCCCTGCCCCCCAAAGAGCTTTGTTTCCCCTGACACTAGCAATATAATTGGACCAAATTAATTAATGAGATTTCCTGGTTGAGTTCTATCTGCACTCCAAAAATGTATGAGAGACGATCAGAGAAATCCTGCTGAACTATACGTCTTTTTCAATAACTATGCTGTTAACTGTAGGTATTCCCAATCCTGATGCTTCAAGAGTCCTGGTCTTCTCTGCAGGTGCACTGTCAGTCCCTTGACCGCCCAACAAGTCCAAAGGGCCTTCTGCAATGGAAGACTAGGAGGATGCCTTCAATCTTCCCCTTTCCTTTTCTATATCCTTTAAGTAAGTTGTCTTGAAAACTCAGAAAATGCCCTCTGCCCAGGACATTACTTCCATTGCTGCAGAGAAGCTTTAACCTCTGGTTACTCCCTGGTTTGGGAAGAGCTATCTACGTTCATGCTCAGATCAGAAGCCAATCCGTAACAGAAAGTAGGAGGAAACTTCCTTTGTGAGCATCATAATAGTCCACTAATGTGGCTTCTTGTACCTTCTTCTGAAGCAGCTGATGCTAGCCACAGTCATAGACAAGATATTGGACTCAATCGACAACTGGCCCAATCTCCTATGTCAATTTTTTTGTGGGATGTGCTTGTTCTGGCTGAGACATAGTATTGCTGTCGATGTGTATTAAGATTTTGGAAATTTGTCTTCCAAGTATGTTCTTCATCCTATGAAACTTGCTTCCAAAATGAGTATACAAGTGTTTAGAGCAAATATTGGGTTGGCTTTCAGAATGTTTTTTGTATTTACCTGCCCCAGAAAGGGACATCTGGTTGCGATCCAAAAAGGATACCTAATTTTGCATTTTATCAGGTGCATGTTTCCATGTCCTCAGAAGGAATTTCTGTAGGTGCGTTCTGAGAAACCCATTCAGGGAATGATGCCAATGCATGGCACCACACATCCTAGCCACTGGACATAATTGTCTATAGATGACAACTCCCAGAAAATGGAATGGAATTTTGCATCTCTAAAAAATCTTTACCATGATAGTAAACTTATGTCCAGACCCCTGCCTGTTTTGACCACTGGGTGAGTAACTCTTTGCACTGGAGTTCAAAATCAAGATGAGCTATTCAATAACTGGTAGGTATGAATTCTTTCCCATTAGGAATTGGTCTGTTTCTCTGGACAGAGCACTGATTGGCATGTTGTCTATATATGGGTATAGATGCGTAAATTGCAACCAGTGCCTTGCCGAGACTTCTACCTACAATTTCCTAAGACTCTGGGAGAGGAGAATATGGGAAAAAAAGGCTTGTACATGAATTGTGAGTTCTCCTACACAAATGCTCTATTTTTTTTCTTTGTCATGCTGAAGATTTTGAAGGCTTGGAGGAAAATTTATCTAGGTTTTATTGGGAACTCCTGCCCCACATTTTCCCTTCAGCTAAGGTAATAGTCCCTTCTCAGATAAAGTTGGTGTTGGGAGCAACCAACTGACTTCTATGCTGGCTTTGATAGTGAAGGTTGAGTCCTTTCTCTATTCTCAGCTACTAATTTCTCTAATGTTTCCCCAAGGAGTTCCTCACCTGTACATTTGCTTTTCATGGATATAATATAACTTCCTTGTAACCACAAAGTTAGAACCCCCACTGCTCATCACAAATCACATCAAGGATGCAACTAGAACAGAACCAGAAACTCTCACTCCAATTAAGGATCGGACCCCTAGATGATGAGCCACTTGCTTGCCTTCTAGTTGCCTTTCCTTACTAAATATATATAAAAAAAACTATGGGTTGAATGGCTACAACTGAGGCTTTGAAATAGCTCTGGAGTGTATCCTTACTCTTATGGTCTATAGCAGTGGTTCTTAACCTAAATACCATTGTGGGCTGCATCCAGTACTATCTGTATGGCCCTGAGGATATCACACGGGCCGCAGGTTGAGAACCACTGGCCAGCAGTGTTTTTTTTAAACTTCATATCTTCTTTTTCTGTGCTATGACAACAAAGATTGAGGACAAAATTCAAACCTGGTGTAAGCAAGGTGCAACTCTATTGATTTAAATGATTCAACTTGCACCAGTTGTAAATTTGGGGAAGTGTGTGCATTCTCAGAGTATTAAAAGTGTGTGTCAAATAAGTATTATGTATAGTGGATGAAACATCTAATGTTGGTGGCATGAAAGAGGGGTTTGGTTTTTTTTTGGTTAAAATTACGAGAATTTCACCCAAATATGCCTTCCAGTCATAGTACATTTGGTTTTAGGTGGATGGGCTGGATCATTCATTCCTTAATATTAATATTTGTTTTCTCTGTAGTTATCAAGTTTTATGGTCATTTAACTGATAGTGGCCTCTCTCTTTTTCATGCACATCTTTCTGTTTTAAAGAGACCAACTTCTATTCTGCTTATAGTGACAACCTAAACCACTTACAAATGCACATAACATATATATTTATATTTCTGTAAGAACTGTGAAATATATTATACTATATCCACAAACCTGAATCCAGGGTGATGGACTTTGGAGGTTTAATAGGATAAAACACAGAAGGAAATATGGCTCCAGGAATCTGGTTTTGTATCTGACAAGGGTAAGGACAGGATAAGATGATGTATGTTAGCTGTTCAAGTAGCAACTGTTTATTAAAAATTAAAAAAGAAACTCTAGGTAAGCAACATACAGAAACACTAAAATATCCTTTACACACGCCAAACACAAAAGTGACTGATCCAAAAAGCGTTCAATATATTCCTGAAAAAGATCCTTTGGGTTACAAAACTTAGAAAAACTAATTTCTGTAGCCCTAACATTGTAAACAATTCTTGAACAGTAACTTTACTAAGTCTGTCATCATACATTTTAGTTCTTTGGAAGACTCACCTGTATCCAGTAAACTTGGACTCTGACGGACTTTTGATGCGCAGATGTACTATATTCTACATTTAAAGCTGGCAAATAATTTCTTCTTACAGGAATTTCGTTTGGTTGTTGGATTTTCATGTTACCACCATTAGGAGTTAAACAAACCTGTAATATTAATATATATAAAAAAACCCATAGGTGTGCTGTGTGCTTCAGTAGCCAGAAACTCTAATTTTAAAGTGTACATTTTTGAAAGTCAACTTTAAAACTAATATTAAAAAGTGTTACTGCTCAAATGTTAGAATGTTCTCCAATTCAAGTTAACGGGGATAGTCATTAACTTCAACGGAAGCAAGACTAGGACCTAAGTTTGTACACTTATTTTGAGGGTTTATTCATCTATTTACATGTAGCTATCTAAAGTTGATGTACAATAGCATGGTGAACAATGTCATCCTAAGATATAAACTTGCAGGTGGCAGGAGCCTGGACTCAGTTTCCTGCACAAATTATTTAAGTATAAACCTACTACATACAGAAAAAGGAAGATTCAGATCTTATTTAGATCAGATTCAAATCTTTTTAATTTTAAAAAAAATCATTTATAATGTTCTGCTTGGTAGTTACAGTATGATATGAAACACTGCTTTAAGTGATTCACCTTGCCTAGAAATGAAACATGCATAGCTATTCTATTATGCTATCTTACCAATAGCACTTTATCAACCACATATTTAATTATACTGTTACCTTTGCTGTATATTACCACAGTAAAGCTATACATTTATTATTTGCTTGTATGTTAGCAGTGATAATATTTATAATTGTTTAAAGAATTCCATAACAAAATATGTAAGCAGAAAAAGCTGTAGTGTCAAAAAGTTTGTATTAAACATCATGTGAAGAAGTGTAATGCTCCTTGACTGTGTATGTGTGTGCAGATTTTATGAACACACAACCGGCAATCGGTTATGCCTCCTTAAATAAGGTAAAGGCTAAAAACAAACTAGACACAGTAGCTTTCAAGGTCTTAATGTATCCTTTCTGGAGATATATATAGAAAGGTTTTCAAATGGACTCTACTGGAATTTTGTCCAAATTTGATGCTATGTATAGAATTTTCCTTCTTCTCTTGCCCTGTATGTACGTATGTATGTATATCTCTATATACAAATTAATATCTAAGAGTAAAGAGTTCTATCACATATTACCATAACATTTGTTTCCAGCTCAACAATCTTGTTTTCTGAAGGGGACAGCTCACTGTATTCTTTAAATTCTCTCTCTAACTTTTCAGTTTGCTTAATGCTCATTGGCCTCCACCTTGATTTCTTCTTGGGTTTTGTCTCCCAAACTACATCAGAACTTGTAAATGAAAACAAAACAAATGGTAAACATAAAAGAATGAAAGATTAGGAGTTTCAAGTTTATTTTGACAATTTTATCATTTTAAATATTTTGCTGGACGTGGATCCTCAATACATATAAAACATATGACAGACAAAAACAAAAAATACCAAATTTCATGGAGTACTCTTTCTGGTTATTTTATTTATTTATTGGCAACTTAGTATTAGTACTAGGTAGTATTTAATTTTGATTGCTGCTGCATATCTATCCAAGAGGGTTTAAAAAAAAACTACACACAGTTCCCCCTACCAGAGTTGTTCAAGATACAAAATGAAAAATTTCTTACCTGAATATCTTAGTTTCTCTCCTCATTCCTAATGAACAAGTAATGCATCTCACCTGTGGAATTCAGAAATAACCCAGAACTGTTCTGGAGGCTTAGGAGTAAGCCCCTCCCTTCATTTGAGGCCAACAGAAGAGTTTTGCCAGAATTGTATATGAATGCGAAACAACAAATCATAAGCATTAAATCAACAACTTGTAATTACATTAATTAACCTTCAGGCAATTCTATGTTTACGTCTCTCTTTGTGGAAAATTTTCAATTGGTTACAAACTATATTTTGGTCATTTACCAGACTACCGGGGTGGGCTGAATGAGGAGAGAAGCTGATAACCAAAAGAAAATTTGCTGAAATTTCACATTGTGCTGTCCAGCATTCTCACCTCATCCGCAAAAATGGCAAGAAGTGAGCCATGAATCACAGAAGTGTGTGTGTGGGGCAGGGGAAGGAATAAGGAACAATTTATATTACAGTAGAATAATAGCCTGTTCCTCCCATATGAAGCAAAATATTTTTAATGGAAAGAAACCTACCTTGCTAGTTTCCTCAGAAGATATTCAGACCCTATTTTCTACCCACAATGCCACTAGCATGCTTAACTTCCTCCAGGAATGGTTTCACTCATGTCTAGCATGCTAAATGGTGCAGGATTTTAACATCTTGCCTGCAGCATCTTTGAGGCCTAAAGTGCTTGTCACTGATGCCAATACAAAACTCCACAGGCTTCAACTGAGCCAGGATTTCACCCCTGGTATTTTGGATAAAACGAGATAACAGGATACACTTATTATGTGTACTGCATACACTTGAGAGACATCTTTAGAGCTTTATAAATGTCCATTTATGGCAAACCTTTCTAAAGGAATGCTAAGGAATGAAAAAAATTGATGGGAGAACCATTTCCCAACAAGTATGGTAAGAAGAATTTACCAGAAAGATTGCTGGTAGTATAAGAATAATCTTTTTCTCACACCACAACATTTGGGCACTAATTCTGAAATGTCTCTTTCTAAATGCAACTAGAATAGCTGGTTGCAGGCTTGTCTCCTCTGGCCATCCTGATGAACCCTGACATCTGAGGATCTTCAGTCAAAGAGCCTGTTGCCATTAGAATTGGTACCTACTGTTCTATAGTGGTTAATTTTAGGACAAGAACCAAACATCATGGAGAAATTCCAGTGTAGCTGAGGTCACCAGAACTTCAGGATACTTGTTTACCCTCAGACCAAAAATGAAACTTGACCGGATCAATGAATGAATTGAGTTCTGGCTGAGTTCCGCTGGGATGTCAAAATGCATCTACAAGGCTAAATGAGAACCCACTCCTCTTTAGATACCCCAGGCTGTTAACTGTAGGTGGTCCATATCCAGATAGAGACCCTGGCTGAAGAAGTCTGGTTTCTTCTGCAGGTACAATGGAAATTCCTTGGCTGTCTCTATCAGGTCCAAACCAAGCCAGTGCAAGACTAAGAAAATGACCTCAGTTCTTTTTCCTCCTCTTTTCGTATCCTTTACATGAACAGTTCAGAATGGCATCAGATTCTTCTCTGCCCACAACATTGCTTCTGGAAGAAGCTTTCACTCCTAGCTATTCTGCAGTTTTGGAAAGCATGTGAACATTCATGCTTCACAGCACATGCCAACCTCTAGCAACCAGATGTAGGAAATTTTCTTTTCCTTTTCAAGCAATTATTCCAGAATTGCCCACTACAGGGTTTTTTGCACCTTTCCCTGAAGCATCTGACGCTGGCCCCAGTCAGATACAAACAGAATACTGGACATGATGAACCCACTAGTCTGATCCCATAGAGTCATTCCTACGTTTTTGTTCAGACACGTCACTGACAGAGCTGTCCAAGTTAACTAAAAGGATGAATGTGCTGAGATTTTGAAAAATGGTACAGAACAATATGTAAGCTTGAGAGAACTAATGTCTTCCTTTTTCCAAAATGAGGGACCCATACTTGTTTTGTATCCAAGGTATGTTCCCCTCTCTGACAGGCTTGCTTCTGTAGTGAGTATGCACGGATCTAAAGTGAAAAGCAGGTTGTTTTTTTAGGATGTTCTATGTCCTTACCTGCCCACAAGTGAGGTCATTTTATGTGGAAATGATGCTTATTTTTGCATTGTGTCTACTGTGCAGTTCTACATACTTTGAAGGAATTTCTGGAGACACATTTTGAGAAATCCCACTCAGGCGATAACACCTGTGCATGCCACCAGCAATCCTAGTTGGCAACTGGCTATGGGAGATTGCTGTGAGAAAAATAGTGATTCAATGAAGTTTTGGTTCTTTGACCATAATTTTACCACTATGGCAAACATTTGTAGAGCCATCCCTATTTTGACCCTGGTAAAGCAGCTCTCTGTATTGGGATCAAAAACTTCCTCCTGATTTTGAACCATTTCCAGCACCTGGCAAATATGAGTGGGCACTGATTAGGATTTTGTCCCTGAATGGATACAGATGCATAACTTGCAACCTGAGCGTTGCTGTAGTTACCACCAGCTGTTTTTTAAAGAATCTGGATGCAGAGTATTGATCAAAAAGAGGAGGAATAGCTCACCCTTCTGGATGAGTAAGGATTTGTGACTTGTGTCGCCATCGCTTGCCCTCTGAGAGTCCTTATAAATATATAGCACATCTCAGACTTGGTTAGATGCTAGTAGGGCTTCTCTGTTGTGATGGGGTCAGAGGGAGCTGCTCATGAAGTGTTACACAGGAGAAAATAGAGGGTTATAGCCTTAACACTATGGTAATTCCGCAACTCAGCAGAGGGAGAGAGGAGCTAGAAGCTAAAATGAAGTTGCTACTGCACAAAAACATAAAAATTAGTTATAAAACACTGGCTGGGAGAAACTGAACTGCTAACTTGTTCCCCTAGTGGAAGACGACAATCTGGTTGCCTAAGCTGAAGGGTAGGGCTTAGACTTGGAGTCTACACTAGTGTGGACTCCTTCCAAATTCCACAGGTGGGAGGTATTACCCATTAGTGATGAATGAGGAGAGAAGCTGTGCAGCAGAAAGTTTAATATGACATACTGTACACACATACCCATAAAAAGCACATACCAATTTGAAGCATAAAACTAAATGGAAATGGAATTCCGAGTACAACCTACAAACACACAATGATTTAGTACCAACAACAAGACGACTAGATCAGACCAAAAAGTATAAAACTAAAAATAAAACTAGCTGAGTTTAAAATGCTTGAAATAATGCTTACAGTGACTCCCTACCTAATAGATTACTTTACCTTGTAATTCCAATGTAGGACACTTCTTGCTTTGTATAATTGTTGACTAAAGAAATTCCAACATCTTGTAACGATAGAACAATTTCTTGTTCTGCTAGTTCTACTTTTTCACTTTCATATGTTGCTTTAAATACACTCTCATCTTCAGTGAATAGGATAATACGTTGCAAGCCTTCAAAAAATGAAACTAAATAAACTCTCTTTTTTTTATCCAGGAGGAGAGAGTCCATCATGTCCTACATGAGGAGAAAAAAAACCCAAAAGTTTGCAACTCTTGTTCATTCTACTTTGACAAACAAATGTAAATTTTGTAGCAACATGGACACTGACAAATAAAAGCTATATTGGTAGGTAGGACACTGGAGAGGGTAAGAATGGAAGAAATTAGGTTATATTCGTAAGAAGTACATTATATGAAATTCAAAAATAGTAAAATTTTGAATTGTGAAGCGAGATCTCAATTGTGCAAGCACTCATTAAGACAAGGGGACAAATGGGAATAAAGTTCAAAATATGTATAAGTGCAAATATTATTCCCCCATGCGAGCTATGCACATGTTGATCATTGACTAAACTAAGGCAAACACATCAGAAGTTAATATTTGTTTCTGCTTTATTAGAAACAATGAAAAGAAGAGGAAATCTATATTTACCCACTGGAGAAGCATAAAACTGAAACCAAGAGAACAGTTAGCATAAGAGAAATAAAAAGTGAACTATACATTAGTACTGTTAAGTATAGCCTCGATAACACAAACCATTTCTGTTCAGGTGATTAAAATAAAAAAAATCCGTTTTCATTATATTTATGTACCAGAATGTGTAAAATATTCTTATACATTAAATTATTTCCATATCTTCAAAAAGTGAAATGGAATAATATCTTAAATTATGATTGGTTGCTCTGGATATAAAAGAGCTTTTTGGCAACTGTCTTAGGTCTCCATAACTAAGAATCTGTCACGGTTTTTATAAGTAAGGATCTTACAGACAATCTAGTCTCCATTCTTGTACAAACTCCTATTGTTTTCAACAGGAGTTCTGCACTTAAAATTGAGTGTAACATGGTTCTGTGTTTTAAATATGTGGTTTATTATTTGTCTCAGTAGTTTAAAGGATAATTCCTATAACAGACTGGTTTTAACGTGCAAAAAATAAGCTGAAATTTGTAGTTTTAGAATTTTAGAACCAGGTTTCGAATTCTTGGAGAAATGTTAGAAAATAATACTATTAAATCCAAAAACTCTACTAACACAAACTGTGCTATTGTGAAATCAGGGTTTGTCTATACAGTCAGTGTGCTGCAAGCTGGGTTGTAAATCTACCTTGCACTAGTCTATCATGCACTAACTATCCATGTGGACCTTGCTGCCACACACTAAAAATTACCCTGTTCTCATAGGCAAGTCCCCAGTATAACAAAACTAGCAATACTAAGTTACCTGAATAAAGGAAAATGGCAATACAATTGTTTCACAATTCCCGTAGCACTACCCATTTATTCAGAAAACAACAATTGGCCCTTATGTCTCCAATATTGCATACTTTGAAAACCTGTGTCATTAAATTGTTTTGCTTTGTCTCTCTTTGCTTCTTTCCTTTCTTTGTCACCTGCTAAGTCTTCAACAATTGATATTCTGGTTCTTCCCTTATGGAAAAGTCCTAAAGAACTTAACAAGGATGAAGTCTCTAGGCCCTGGTCTACACTTTTTTTTTTTTTTTTTTTTTAAAACACTTAAAGGGCTCTTAAAATCGATTTCTGTACTCCTCCCCGAAGAGGGGATTAGCGCTGAAATCAACATCGCCAGGTCAGATTTGGGGTAGTGTGGGCGCAATTTGACAGTATTGGCCTCCGGGAGCTAACCCAGAGTGCTCCATTGTGACTGTTCTGGACAGCACTTTCACCTCAGATGCACTTACACAGGAAAGACACCGGGAACTTTTGAATTTCATTTCCTGTTTGGCCGGCGTGGTAAGGTCATCAGCAGAGGTGACCACGAAGAGCTCATCAGTACAGGTGACCATGCAGTCCCAGAATCGCAAAAAAGCTCCAGCATAGACAGAACGGGAGATACTGGATCTGATTGCTGTACAGGGAGACAAATCCGTGCTATCAGAACTCCGTCCCAAAAGACGAAATGCCAAAAATATTTGAAAAAAATCTCCAAGGGCATGAAGGACAGAGGGTAGAACAGGGACCCACAGCAGTGCCGAGTGAAACTGAAGGAGCTCAGGCAAGCCTACCAAAAATCCAAAGAGGCAAATGGCCGTTCCAGGTCAGACCTCCAGACATGCTGCTTCTATGACGAGCTGCATACAAATTCTAGGTGGTGCCCCTACCACTACCCCACCCCTGTACATGGACTCCTGCAAGAGGGGAGTCTCACACAACAGGGATGAGGATTCTGGGGACGAGGAAGATGATGATGATGAGGAGGATGAAACTGTTCTCCCTGACAGCCAGGAACTGTTTATCACCCTGGAGCCAATACCCTCCCATCCCTCCCAAGGAGGGCTCCCAGACCTTGAAGGTGGAGAAGGCACCTCTGGTGAGTGTACCTTTGCAAATATAATGCAGGGTTTAAAAGCAAACGTGTTAATGATTAATTTGCCCTGAAGACTTGAGATGTATTCGCAGCCAGTACAGCTACTGGAAAAGTCTGTTAACGTGTCTGGGGATGGAGCGGAAATCCTCCAGGGACATCTCCATGAAGTTGTCCTGGAGGTACTCCCAAAGCCTTTGCAAAAGGTTTCTGGGGAGGGCAGCCTTATTGCCTCTTCCACGGCAGGCCACGTTACCACGGCAGGCCAGTAGCACGTAGTCTGGAATCACTGCATAACAAAGCATGGCAGCTTATGATCCCGGTGTTTGCTGGCATTCAAGCAACATCCGTTCTTTATCTCTCTGTGTTATCCTCAGGAGAGTGATCTCATTCATGGTCACCTGGTTGAAATAGGGGAATTTTATTAAGGGGACATTCAGAGGTGGCCGTTCCTGCTGGGCTGTTTGCCTGTGGCTGAAAAGAAAACATCCCCGGTGTTAGCCACGCAGTGGGGGGAGCGGTGAACCGATTATCCCAGAGAATTGGGTGTGTGTGTGGGGGGCGACCTTGTACCGAAAGAACATGTGCTATGTAATGTTAACAGCTCGGTTCACTGTGAAAGAGTCTACCCACTGTTCTCTAAAGTGTGTCTTCTTAAATAATACTCTCCCCTTTTTTCCTCCAGCAGCTGCAAATGTTTCAACTATCATCTCCGTCCCAGAGGTTAGCACAGATAAGGTGAAAAAAACACAATTGCAATGAAATGTTCTCTGAGCTCATGCAGTCTTCCCACACTGAAAGAGCTCAGCAGAATGCATGGAGGCAAGCAATGTCAGAGTCCAGGAAAGCACAAAATGAACATGAGGACAGGAGGGACATGCGAGAGGAGAGGCGGCAGGATCAAGATGATAGATGGTGGCAGCGTGATGAGAGGAGGCAGGATGCAATGCTGAGGCTACTGGAGGATCAAACTGATATGCTCCAGCGTATGGTTGAGCTGCAGGAAAGGCAGCAGGAGTACAGACCACCACTGCAGCCCCTGTGTAACCAACCTCCCTCCTCCCCAAGTTCCATAGCATCCTCACCCAGACGCCCAAGAACACCTGGGGGATGGTTGGGGGTGGAGAGGTGCCCTCCGGGCATCCAACCACTCCACCCTAGAGGACTGTCCAAGCAACAGAAGGCCGGCATTCAAAAAGTTCTTAAGTACAGTGTGACCTTGTCCTGCCCTCCTCCCCTCATCCACCACCCCACCCAGTGCTCCCCTTCTCCCTCACCCCTCCCAGGCTACCTTGGCAGTTATCCCCGTTTGTGTGATGAATTAATAAAGAATGAATAAATCTGAAACAACAATGACTTTATTGCCTCTGCAAGTGGTGATTGAAGGGGGGGAGGACTGTTGGCTTAAAGGGAAGTAGAGTGAACCAAGGAGGGGGGTGGGTTTTTGTCAAGGAGAAACGAACGGAACTTTCGCTCTGTAGTTTGGCCAGTCATGAAACTGGTTTTCAAAGCTTCTCTGATGTGCAGCACACCCTGCTATGCTCTTCTAACCGCCCTGGTGTCTGGCTGCGTATAACCAGTGGCGAGGCAATTTGCCTCAACCACCCACCCCACCATAAATGTTCCCCCCTTACACTCTCACAGATATTGTGGAGCACACAGCAAATAGTAATAACAATGGGAATATTGGTTGCGCTGAGGTCTAACCGAGTCAGTAAACTCTGCCAGCGCACTTTTAAACGTCCAAATGCACATTCTACCATCATTCCGTGCTTGCTCAGCCTATAGCTGAACTGCTCCTGACTACTGTTCAGGGTGCCTGTGTACGGCTTCATGAGCCATGGCATTAAGGGGTAGACTGGGTCCCCAAGGATAACTATAGGCATTTCAACATCCCCAATGGTTATTTTCTGGTCTGGAAAGTAAGTCCCTTCCTGCAGCCGTTCAAACAGTCCAGAGTTCCTGAAGATGCGAGCGTCATGTACCTTTCCCAGCCATCCCACGGTGATGTTGGTGAAACATCCCTTGTGATCCACCAGTGCTTGCAGCACCATTGAAAAGTACCCCTTTCGGTTTATGTACTGGCTGCCAAGGTGGTCCAGTCCCAAGACAGGGATATGCGTTCTGTCTATTGCCCCACCACAGTCAGGGAATCCCATTGCAGCAAAGCCATCCACTATGACCTGCACATTTCCCAGAGTCACTACCCTTGATAGCAGCAGCTCAGTGATTGCGTTGGTTACATGGATCACAGCAGCTCCCACAGTAGAATTGCCCACTCCAAATGGATTCACAACTGACCGATAGCTGTCTGACTTTACAAGCTTCCAGAGGGCTATCGCCACTCACTTGTGAACTGTAAGGGCTGCTCTCATCTTGGTATTCCTGCGCTTCAGGGCAGGGGAAAGCAAGTCTCAAAGTTCCATGGAAGTGCCCTTACACGTGCGAAAGTTTCATAGCCACTGGGAATCATCCCAGACCTGCAACATTATGCGGTCCCACCAGACTGTTCTTGTTTCCCAGGCCCAGAATCGGCGTTCCATGGCATGAGCCTGCCCCATTGCCACCAGGATGTCCAAATTGCCGGGGCCTGTACTTTGAGAGAAGTCTGTGTCCATGTCCTCATCAGTCTCGTCACCGCACTGTTGTCGCCTCCTCGCCTGCATTTGCAGGTTCTGGTTCTGAAGATACTGCAGGATAATGCGCGAGGTGTTTACGTTCATAACTGCCACGGTTATCTGAGCAGGCTCCATGCTTGCCGTGGTATGGAATCTGCAGCAAAGCAGAATTGCAGCGGAAGCGGTGGCTGACGACAGATGCCATGGAAATAGATATTTATAGAGAATGTCTAGAGGACCTGCGAGGTGGATTCATGAGAGCTGGAGAGCAGAGTTGCAGCAGAAGCGGGAGCCCATGACAGCCAACATGGAGAAATTCGCTATCGAGACAAAAGCAGCAGAGCAGAATTACAACGGAAGCGGTCATTCGATGACGACGGTTGGCAGTCCTGCTGCACCATCTGCTGAAAGCAGTATGACGTCCGCACGGAAAAAAGGCGCAGAACAATTGTCTGCCATTGCTTTCACGGAGGGAGGGGCGACTGATGACATGTACCCAAAACCACCCGCGACTATGTTTTTGCACCATCAGGAATTGGGAGCTCAACCCAGAATTCCAATGGGCAGCAGAGACTGTGGGAACCATGGGATAGCTACCCACAGTGAAATGCTCTGAAAGTCGACGCTAGCCACGGTACTGTGGACGCACTCCGCCGACTTAATGCGCTTAGTGGGGAGACACACAATCAACTGTATAAAATCACTTCCTAAAAATTCGACTTCTATAAGTTCGACCTAATTTCATAGTGTAGACATACCCTATGATACTACAAGAACAACTAAAAAAAAACTATTGATACTGAACTCAGTGAATCAGCGCTCCTCCGCAAAATAGAGTGGTCCAGTGGTGTCTAACAAACTTTCCTGGAATTTATTCTTAAAATAAGAACAAACTAAAAAATTCCATTGAACAACCACCATGCTAGGAGGACATTACAGTTACACTGTAAGCAATTAAAATAAAGAAAATGTCAAAGTTAAGATTGCATGAATAAGCTTAAATGCTGCTCCTGTATACTCTGAAGCACTTAAATTCAAAAGATTGCATGCTATTTTTCAAATAATACAATATGTATTATACTTTATCCTACAACCTGTAAGGTGCATCTTCAAAAGCGTGCAGGAAGAACCTAATCTAAAGCCTACTGAAGTGAATGGGAGTCTATCAACTTCAGTAGGCTCTGCATCATGCCCTAAATGCAACAGGGTTATGCAAGACTGAATGACTTTCGTGGACTGTCTGATACCTGCAGAATAATACGCACGTATACCACCTTCTAATAGTGCGCATCTAAGACTGTAAAAAGCAAACCCAGTTGTTTTTTTTTCTATTTGTTGAGATCATGTATTTAAAGGCTATTGCAGTGCATAACACAAGGGAAAGAACTTAGGTTGGCAGACAACCTTAATATCAACATTTCTGACTTTTGAATACTTAGCCATATAAATATAAACCACATTTTAACAGGTATTTTAATCAAGTACCAATTTTTAGAAAAATATGTCTGTAAATAAAGTACAGCCAGCCTGCTAGTGTCTGTGCCAAAAAGCTGCTTTCATAATTATGGGCATCAGAAGGGCAATACTGGGGCCTAAAATTAACATACAGAAATACAATATCAACCGATAGCACTGGTAAGAGTTCTATTATGTTAAACAGTACACATACATCTTTTTGC
The DNA here is from genome assembly GCF_965140295.1 of Lepidochelys olivacea. NCBI lineage: Eukaryota > Metazoa > Chordata > Testudines > Cheloniidae > Lepidochelys > Lepidochelys olivacea. Next base: position 96,132,408 of record NC_140415.1, read on the forward strand.
GTTACTTCCCCATTGCACTTTCCACATTTCCATTTCAACTTTCTCGAGCCTACTGGATCAGCCCAGGTGTACAATACTGCTTTATTTGGCATAAGACAGTCTTCCATCACATTGAGAGAACTGCAAAATAATGATTAACAATATATATTCAACAATCTTTTAAACAACAAACTCAAAATCTAACACACCAATCAAAGAATTGCAACATTTCTTACCTGTTAATTTATTCTCACTTTCATAATATCAATCTATCATTCGTGGGTTTCCTGTTTCTTGGCAATATTCCACTTGGAATACATTAATAAAGGTTTTCACTTTGTCTTTTTAAACTATAGAAGTGTGAACTTTAAGGCAATATACAGTGTGTAAATAATACATACATACACACACACACACACACTTTAGAGGAGAGTAATTCAAGCAATATTACATGTTTATAATTTTATGAAGTGTGGGATAGTTCAGCTTAGTGGAATTATAATTTTAAAAAATATTTTATTAACAACATAAATGAACTTCTCGTACAGGTATTAGTAAATCTTATCCATAGCCTATATTTGTTTCCTTTTAAAGCCTCAATTGTGTTTGGTCAACCTGTGTATCTATTTTATTCAAATTCCGAAAATGGTATGAAATCTACTTGATATTAATTAGTAAAATTTCCGTTCTGTTTCATAGTATCTCCACTTATTGGTTACTAATGGCAAATAAGTAACAAGAAGGCAGACAGCAGAGCTTAGAAATCATAAAGGAAATCTAGGCTGAGTACTATCACACAAAATTTTCTTGAGAAGAACAATGTATTTATAGATGGAACTACCTGGAGCACACTCTACCACAGAATTTGCCGGCTGAGGCACGAAGGTTTAGTCTGTAGTGTCTCAGTATTATGGATATCTGCAAAAACGTAGGAGCTTTACAGATCTATTCAGCCTTGACACAGCTAGGGGTATGTCTGGTGCAGTATTTTGTAATACTATCAGAAACTGGTCTTTCCCCACTATAATATACTGTTTTGTTTGTTTCTTGGGTAAAGAACTTTATCTATTATAGCTTTAAAATTGCATGGGGGATTCCTGAAAGACACCTCAACAAGCTAGAAATAATATGTTCAAATGCCACAACTTATTTCAACAAGCAACAAAAATATAAACAAACAAAAAGAAGCAGGATTCATGTAGTTTTTGCAGCAAAGGGTGCCTATAGCCACTGGGTCCTACTAACAGCTATCCTCCCTCTTAACTGCACACTTCCAAACAGCAAACTACAATTTTCAACACAGTCCATTAATTTTGAGTGCCTCCACTGAAACACCAAAAGGTGCCATTTTGTAGAGATGCTGAGTATTCACAGCCCTACTGACTTCAGCTAGGGTTGTGAGTGCTCACTGCCTACGAATATCAGGCCCAACATGTTGCAAGTTGTGCACCCAGAAAATGAGGTACATGAATGAGTGGCTATGGGTAACAATTTGGTTTTACTGACTTGCCCAGCATCATGTGGCAAGTCTGTGTAAAGCCAGGGTAGAACCCAGTTCTCCTTGGTTGCAGGTAAGTGTCCTATTCACACCACTATCTCTTTTTTCTTCTTCTTCTTATAGCCCCATGCCTCATGGACAACACAACACTACTTCATTAACAATCCATCCCATCCAACAACAGGATACCATCTATGTTACGCACCTCAAGTACATCTCCACCTCATGAAACATGCTGAATATTTTGGGATCTTTTAATCTCATTTTTCACAGCTCTTTGAGAGACAGTACACAGCACTAGAGAAAACTTGCAGGTATATATATACGTACAGTGTACAAATTGCATGTTCTTGCTCTCTCGCAAACACACAATTATATATGTGCACACGCACATGTGTGTGACCCTGTAACCCATACACTGTAAGCATATATGCACATGTAAGTTTATATATATAGTCTGCACCTCTATGCTATGGAGAGTTTTATAACATTACATACGTACCTCTGCCCATACTCAATCATCTCCTCCTTGGTATGATTAATTAACAGGAATGGAGCTGCACCATCATGGTAATCTGATAAAGTAATTACTGTAGAATGTTCGGTCAGGTTAACATCCACTATAATGCCACCAAGCTATCAGATATGAAATAAGAGTAAGTATCTGTGTTGTGATAAACCTTACGTATAAAATACCATTTACTTTTTACGATATAAAAAAGTTTATCCCCATAAGCTAAACCACAAACATCTGTTTTAATCTACTTTTATTATATTTTCCATCATTTATGGGAATTCAGGAAAGAGAGGCTGCATTTAGTGTTTCAAGACTACACAGGCATTCTACACCCTCAAATAATTAAATTATTTGCTGGTAGAGCAATCCTTTCCTGGATCATTTAAACTCTAGGGCATGTTTGACGAGTTTGTACATTCTGACCTCAACAATATGCTTTTGTTAAGGCCATGCCTAACCTTCTCCCCCACAAAGCTGGAGAACACAACCCTATAGCAATCTGTTTAGGCAGAAATAAGATTGACTCTACCAGACAAACTAACCAGTGGTAAACAAACATATATCCTTAAGCCTGTGAACACAGCTCTTGTGACGCTTAATTTCATTTGACTCTGTTGTGCAACCTGAAGATAATAAAACATGCACTGTAGGAAGTTCAAAATATATAAAGTTTAAAAAGCCACCATAACATCAGTAATGTCCCCCCCACATACAAAATGAAAAAGCAATGAATAGATCTACAAATAAGGCAACTGACTACAACTGCTGTTATAAACTGGCTACTTCTAACATTTTATATATTTTCAATTAACATAAGCCAGTGCTAAACTGAAATGTAGCCTGTCCCCAAAAGATCACTTTTAATATCGGAAATTAATTTAGAAGCATATGGCCTTTATTTTCCACTTATCTCTAACTGTATTCATGTTTCCTAAAGCCACTGTACTGAGTTTAAAATTTTTAGCTGTATGTGAAAAAAGTTCTTCAAATAAATATTCAGTAATAAGAATCAAACCCACTCTTAATCATTAACTGTAGTACAGGTAGCAGTCCTGCAGCACACCCTGAGTTCTATAACTTTTCTATTCAGATACAGTAAACAAAGTGGTAAAAGTTATAGTTAATTTTACAGGATCCTAACAATGTACTGTACACTGTGGTCTAGATCCTCAGCTCAGATATACGAGCATAGCTCCACTGACTTAAACGGCGCTCCTTGCCTTTTACATCAGTTGAGTATCTAGCTTACAATCCTTCTTCCTCCACCTTCACCTGACATCAAGATAACAAAATCACTCACACCTGGGCCAAAAGTGAACTCGTAAATTGCAAAAATGCAGACATATAAAATTTAGAGTCTTACCTACCTGCTTTCAGTTAGCAAGTGAAAACTTTAACATGAGAGATAATTAAAGGAATAAACTCTAACAGCAAATACAATAGGCCTGATTCTGATTTCATTTAAATAGGATTTAATGTCTAAATCAGGAGTAATTCCACTGAAGTCAATACAGTTCTACCAGTGTAAAACTAATGCAAATGAGATAGGCATGAAGCCCCATCAATATTCAAAATAGCCAACGTTTCAATTTTGACAGGTTCTTTTTTTATCTGAAGGTTTTATATATATATTTGGAATACCCCATTGTTTTTGGAAGGGGAGAAGAGTTTCATATGGGAGGAGGTAGAGTACAGATTTATGTTGTCTTCTATAATTCCATAAAAAAATCACTTACCTTATTGTCCAAATACAGCAATGTACAGTTTTCTTGCTTATTAAAACAGATCATCTTGGGGGGAATGTTGGAATTTTCAACTCTAATCAGCAGTTTATTTGAATCATTTTCAGGCCAAAAGGGAATGCACTAGAATAAAATAATCAATTTTATATTCAAATAATACAAATCATAATGGAAAACTACTATGCAGCCCTCATATGGCACGTTTCTTATTTCTGTAATTTATATTACAGCATCAAGGAGCCCCAGTCAAGGACCAAGACCCCATTGTGCTAAATGCTGTACAAGCACAGGTCAAAAGGCAGTCCCTGCCCCAAGGAGTTTACAATGCAAGTACCAGACAAGAGAGAGCTGATGGATACGGACAGACCAATGGGGGAATACAAGGAAACAATGAGACAATATCGGTCGATGTGATAGGCTGTAGTCTCAGCCCCCTACAGTGCTCGGCTGCAATAAAAAAAACTGATTTTTCAAAACACTTTCATCTTAACTGCTGTAAAATGAATATGGAGCTCTGTTAGGATTTTCTAAATGTTACCTAATCTAAAAAGGATAAACTGAGAGGAACCCAGAACATTTATGCTAGAGCAAGGGAGTGGAAATTAGGAGGAGTCAGGAGCTAATGGTAAAAAAGGAAAGGAGGCCAATGCATATAGCATTTCAAAAGAGAACAGCACCTGTAATGGAAAACAGAATTAAAATTTAGAGTACATTAAGAAAGCTCTGGCTTTTAACCATCAATTTTCTGTTTCGTCCATTTAACATGTATGGGGTCAGGTATTTCTTTCTCCTTGTTGCTGAGGAAGTCCCAGCTATATATTCTTGAAAGCTGGTGCATAGGTGTGACATCTAAATTCTGATGGACTGGTTGTGCCTTATCAGTATGCAAAAGACATATTCTAATTTAAGAACTTCGGTATCTCTTTTACCAAAAATTATGAATTAATTATCAGCTTCAACAGTGACATTCAAAGACAAAAATCTCACTTTAGTATAGCGGTAAAACCTATTATATGTTCAAATCTCTAAATAAGCAAATTAAGTCAGGTATCAGTATGTTAGTGAATTTTCATACTTACCTTTCCTGTTGAAGGACTGTGTAATTATATCCAACCCTGCACATTGTTCTTTATTAGCAATATCTCGCCCACTGTCTTTTTTAATATTTTCCAATTTTATATAGTGTATAATAAGGCCACTTAAAATTAGACTTGCTTTTTCCTTAAGTATGTACAGCATGTTTTGTTACCAGTGTAATTAATTCCTTTCTTTCACTGTTTGTCAAATAGTCAACTGAAATTTTTTTGGTCATTTGTTGAAGTTGCAATTCATTATAATTATTAATATTTCAGTAATACATAAAGGTCCCAGTCAAGATCACAGCCCCATTGTACTAGATACTACAATCACATAAGAGAGACAAAGAGCTTATTTTCAAATAGAAAATACAGGCAAAGAGGGAGAGGGGAAAGAGAGGCACTGAAAGGTATAATGACTTGACCGGGATCTTACAGAAGGTCACTGACAAAGCTGGGAATAGTAGTGAGGTCTCGAGTCCCGTGCACATTTAGACTTTTAAAAAGCATACCTTTAAATTTTACGGTGAGTTTAGTTCTTATGGAAGGGAGACCGAACAAGAGCCAGGGATTGTTTGGACAGATATTAAACAAGCTTGCCCAGAAAATGCTTCCTCTTTGAATACATACCTGCAACATCTGATATCTCAGTAATGTGCCTCTCAAAAGGAAAATAATATGAACTGTAGTACTAGGATGAGACCCTACAACAATCTGACATTTTGTGTGACCCTACAACAATCTGAACTCAAATTTCCAACGGTCAAGGGCTAGTTCACTAACTTACCATGCCATCAAGTTCCTTCTCCCATAGATTCTCAGACCCCAGGAAGCAGGAAGACAAGAAAAAATTTAGTTAAATAGCAAGACTGACTTGGTTATTCAAGTCAAAAAGGTATGCTACAGACAATGGAAATTCATACTCATGAAGCAAACAAAAAGAAAAACTACGAAAAGTAAAATGTAAAGATGGAAAGGTAAACTATAAAATGGAAATTAGGAAAGCTAAGAGGAAATCTGAAGATTAAATAGCCCAAAACAAAGAAGTTGATAGACAGTTGTTTCATATATCAGAAGCAGGAAAATTGCAAAATGGAGTAATGGTGGCAATTAAGGATAAGGAAGACTTGGAGAAAAACTAGGCAATTTTTTTTTGCGCTTGTCTTAGCCACAGAGCATGCTGAGGTCAAGCTTATGCCAAAACTCCTCTTTACATGATAATAAATGTGACAGTGTGGGATATGACTGTGTCAAACTGCAATCTTCATTTTATACAAGGAACTCCATTTTCTTCTATGTTCTGAAGGCATGTCTAACCTTGCTATTGTGATGTACTGAATCCATCCATCCCATCATAGAGTAATGTGGAGCCATTAACTTGGATTGTATTTCAACTGCTGGCCTAATCCCAGCAGCACACTGGATTTTCTACCCAGGGGCACCAGCATGTCTAGGGAATCTGCAGCTTCTCAGCCTGAGCACACAGTGAAAGGGAGAGAGACTATTTAAGAGGGGGTAACTTCTGTGAGACAGGAGGTCATTCATCACCACATTTAAGAAGAACTGGCTGGAGACAGAGAAGGCAGGACAAACTCTGCCCACCCTGAAATGCTGACAGAACCTGAGAATCAATGAAGGGGTGAGTTCTGACTGTGGTGGAGAGGGAGAGTGTCTCAGGACTTTTATTTTACAAGTATCTCTAACTCCAGTGCTTTATAACAATAAAGCGACTGGTTAAGAAATTCCTTTGTTCAACCTATGTTCCTTGCTTGCCTGCCATGTTGTCTCTAAATTAGAAGACAGAGTGCCCACAACTAGGTGGGAAATACTTTGGAAGCATGTGTAAGCAACTGGGGGCTCAGGAAGTCAGAGGCACTGGTTTAATGAACTTGAGCAACTGGACTGCAGAGTCCCACATCCCAAAGAAGGGTTCAGACAAGAAGTCTGTGCCTGTGAACACACCCTAGAAACCCAGAGCTAGAAGCATGTGGAGTCCAGAGATTGGGTCCACTTACAGACTGGTGACCATCTAGAGGGGGACTGGGCCAGGCTGTGACAAAGAAAATGAGGCACTGTCAGAGCAAAGGTGTCAAAAGAGGAAGAGCTGGCAAAAATGGGTAAGTTCGAGAGCAACAAGTGAGCTCAGGACTAGGTAGTAAATACCCAAGACATTTGGAGGAACTTGAGAATGAAGTGGCTGCGCTGCTACCAATTTTGACATTTTTTCATGAAAATTGAAGCTTACTTACCTGTAACTAGGGTTCTTCAACATGGACTCTGCATACTCCCACTCTTGGGATGCTTCCACCAGTGCAACTTGAACAGAACCTTCACTACTATTGCACATTTGGAACACTCACATGCCGCTCCTCTCAGTATTTGTGAATATTTGGAGGACGAGGGCACAAAAGGGGGCACTATGTTCCGGCTGCCTCAGTTCCTTCCCCTGTGACCCCAGGTCCTTTGTTAAGTATGACCCCAAGGAAGAGAGAAAGGATGGAGAGGAATATGCATGTGTCGTCCAGCTTGGAGAACTCTGGCAACAGGTGAGTAACTTTCTTTTCCTTTCTGTGTGCCCTCTGCATATTCCTACCTGGGATAGATTGCTTAGCAGTATACTAATCCTTGTAAGGTGCACCACGGAGTCACAATTGAATAAGGATTTGAAAAGTGCTTCACCAAACTCTGCATCTCAGCTAGACACCAAGTCTAGAACATAGTTTGTAGTAAAAGTATGAATGAGGCTCCACATAGCTATCCTGCAACTTCCTACAAGTTTTTAGTAAAAGTCATGTGGGCTACTTTCACTTTAGCAGAATGTGCTAAAACCCCTTTGTGGAGCAGAACAGATGCTGACATACTCTTCTTGTATACAATGTTTAACCCATTTAGATAAAATTTGAGTAGTGATAGTTTGACCCATCTGTGTAAGAGATGAACAGGTTGGGAATTGGTTTAAAATGTTTATTTCTGTCCAAATAGTATACTAAAGCTCTTTTAACATCCAGAGTGTGTAGTCTAGGCTTCTTTTCATGACCAAGAAGTTAAGAAAAAAAATCAGTAAATTACTTGCTTGATTTATATGAACCTCAGAAATCACCTTAAGTAAAAACCTAGAGTGGGGACATAGCAGTAGTTGTCCTAATGAAAGACAGGAAATGGTGGCCCAGCCATCAATTCTTGAAGTTCACTTTTTCTCCTTGTTGAAGTAATAACTATTATAGAAGCTATTTTAAAGGATAAATGGCAAAATATATATTCCCCCATAGGTTCAAAAGGGTGTTGCATGAGATGAGCAAGTACTATATTTAGATCTCAAGATGAGACAGCATCTCAAACTGGTAGATATAAATTAAGTCCTTTTAGAAATCTTTTAACCAGATAATGAACATACACAGATTTATTATCCATAGGAACAAGATGTATTGAAACTGCGAAGAGATGGACCCCAACAAAAGACAGCAAGAGACTAGACATTTGAAGATGTAGCAAATACTCTAAAATATACCGAACAGGTGCTGTATAAGGATCTATATTAGCAAATCTGTGTTATATCCAATAGCAACTACTTTCTTGATGATGCTGTGACTAGCCAATTGTCTAGATAAGGAGAGACGAAAATCCCTTGCTTTCTCAGATATGTAGCCACTATGGAAGGACACTGTTTGAAAACACTTGGTACAGCAGAAAGACAAAAGGGAAGGAACTTGTAGTGGAAGTGGTCCTTTCTTAAATAAAATGCAGGCATTTCTGATGGATGGGCTATTGAAGTATGAAAATACATATCCTTTAGATTAAGAGCAGTAAACCAGTTCTGTATAGAAAGGAAGGAAATTATGAAATTACAAACACGCAGAACCAAAATCTTCAATAAAATACATTCAGCGTCCTGATATATAAAATGGGACAAAGACTTCCCCACCCTGTTTTAAAATAAGGAAGTATCTCGAATAAAAACCCTTTCCTCTGTACTTACATGCAGCACCTCCTCTATAGCTCCTGCTTTTTAGAAGGAAGAGAACCTCGACTCTCAGCAGGCTCTCATGTGACAGGGTTTTGAATTTGATAAAGTATCTGCTGAAAATAATTTCTAGATTTCTCCTGTCTGATGTTATTGACTGCCATTGGCGGTAGAATTGGGACGGGTAGTCTCCAAATGAGGTAGGACAGGTACTGGATACGACTGATGTGCAGGTCCTCTGTCCTCATGTAAAAAAAGACTGAGGTTGAGTTCCAGAAGATGGTGTTACCGATAGTATCCCTTTACTGCAGGGCTTAAAAGGTTTCTCTTTCTATTTCTGTATCCCCTAGATCCTTTACTGCAGTACCCTATCTAAGCAGTAACTCCACATGTATTTGTGCATTTGATTTTTCCTTCCTAAGTGTAGTACTTTGCACTCATTTTTACTGAATTTCATCTGGTTGATTTCAGACCAATTTGCCAAGGTTACTTTGAATTCTAATTCTGTGCTCCAAAGTCCTTACTGCCCCTCCCAGCTTGGTGTCATCCACAGATGTTATAAGCATACTCTCCACTCCATCATCCAAGTCATTAATGAAAATAATGAACAGCACTGGACTCACTGGTTTTCCAGATACCAAAGTGAGGCTTTCTAGATCTCAGGATCATCCCTAAGATCATTTTTTTAAAAAGGTACATTTGTTGCCCTTCCGTTCTCCAGTATAGTAACAGATTTTTCACTGAATGTCCTCTGTATGTTCCGACTCCTGAGACACTCTGACTGGTGCAGGCTGGATAATAGCAGTGCCCATTGGAGTATTCATGCACTTCTCCTGCCCCTCCTTTCACTGTTTGCATTTGCATCATTCAGATTTGCATCTAGACATGGAACCAGATTAGATCCTTTATCAGAAGGAAAGATACTCTTCTACACAAGGATTTGGGACAGGATCTGTATCGCCCATGATTTTACCCATTTGATCTAAATATAGGCTTTTGTCTTGATTGGCAAACTCCATCCTGGGATCGCTACATGGATCCAGGAAGGATTTCAGTCTTTGGATCTGAAGAGCATGGATCCAATTGTACAATAGAGAGAGAGACAGGTTTCCTATGATTTTGCAGGATGCTTTATCAGACGAGGAAAAGCAAATAGAACAGGTGCAGGAGTGCTGAACCTGGACTCTGGAGACATAACATCTCCAGAAGAAAGTGTTCAGGATGTCATAAGCTTCATCATCTTCAGAAGATGCTATATTATATTATGAATTAGACAGAATGGCTAGAATGACAAAAACATTTAATATTTTTCAGTGTCCATAGAGAAAGATGGTACACGCTATATTTGATATATTAGTGGTGTCTGCAAGACAGAGGATTACACTTTCTTTATTAGATGGACTTTGTCAAGCAACAAATTGTATATGAGACAGCAATGTGATGCAGTAGTGAAAAAAGCTAATATTCCTGGATGTATTAACAGGAGTGCTGTATGTAAGACATGGGACATAATTATCCGACACTACTCAGCATCAGTGAGGCTTCAGTTGGAGAACTGTGCCCAGTTTTGGATGCCACACTTTAAGAAAGATGTGGACCAACTGGGGAGAGTCCAAAGGAGAGCAAAAAAAAATGATAAAAGGTTTAGATAACTTGAGTTATGAGGAAAGGTTAAAAAAACTGGGTATGTTTAGTTTTGAGAAAAGATGACAGGGAGGACCGGATAATAGATCTTCAAATATGTTAAGAGCTGTTATATAGAGGAAGGTGATCAATTGTTGTCCACGTCCACTGAATAATCAGCTTAACTTACAGCAAGGAAGAGATAGGTTAGATGCTAGGAAAAACTTTCGAACTGTAGGGATAGTTAAGCAACGGAATAGGTTACCAAGGGAAACTGTGGAATCCCCATCACTGGAAGTTTTTAAAAACAGGATGGACAAACACCTGTCAAGGGAGGATCTAGGTATACTTGGTCCTGCCTCAGGACTGACTAGATGACGACTCAAGGTCCATTCCAGCCCTGTGTTTCTCTGATACTTGATAAAAATACAATTATAAAACACCCTGGTGAGCACAATATGATCTGGCCAAGCCAGTAATAGCATCAAGTAAAGGAAAAATGTACTTCTGTAATCTTTTAGAATTTTGTGGCATGTCAACAAACAGCCTATGAATGAGAGCCACTTTATCTGGACTTTGAAAGAGCCTTTGACATGGTCCCTCAAACTGGAAACAAGGTAGACATTGGGCAAGAATACGTAAGTATAATCAGGCATCAGAAAATGGCTAAGAGAAAACACGGAGTCGGACTAAATGGTCAATTTTCAATATGGCAAAAAGATTAACAGTGGCATGCTCAAAGGTTCCCCAGGATTGGTGTCATTAAATATATTTATTAATGTTCTATTACAAGGGATAATCAATGAGGTGGCAAAATTTTCAGATGTACAAAATCATTTAGCTTAATCAAAACTAGAAACTTTGAGGAACTTCAGAATGACTTGAGAAAGTTGGGTGAATGGCTAGAACAATGGCAGATGAAAGTAACTAACTACTCAGGAAAGAAATGTAGCTCAACAAAAATCTCTTCTCAATGTTCAGCAGTAGCAGTAAAAAAAGCAAACAAAACATTATCATTCACAAGGAATGGGATGTAAAATGAACATAAAGTATTACAGTGCCATTAAATAAATCAATGGTATGCCTTTACACTTGGCACACTGTGTTCAGTTCTAGTTTCTCTTTCTCAAAAAGAAACAGACATAGTGAAAATGACAAAAGTCTTGAAACTTTTGTATTGGTGACTGTTTTCACAGAGGAAGCCTCTGAATGTGCTCCCCTTGTCAATTAAAAACATTCTTTTAAAATATTTAACACTATTATAAGTGCTGGAGGTGAAGCCGGGTTTGGGAGAGGAGGCTGACAGCTCGCAACCCCCCCGTGCAATAACTGAACGACCCCCCCGAGGGGTCACGACCCCCAGTTTGAGAACCCCTTATTTGAAAAGACTGGGACTGTTGAGTTTAGGGAGATGACAATAAGAGAGGATATGTTACACATGTATACAAAATAATAATATACAGAATAATGAATTCTGAAGAAACACAAAAAGGTAAATAAACCTATTTATTCTCTCATGACAACAACAAGGGGACATTCAATGAAACGAAAGGCAGCAAATTTAAAACTAATAGAAAATATCTTTCACACAATCATAGAATCACAGAACCTGAGAGGTCATCTAGACCAGTCCCCTGCACTCATGGCAGGACTAAGTATTGTCTACACAATCCCTCAGAAGTGTTTGTCTAACCTGCTGTTAAAAATCTCCAATAATGGAGATTCCACAACCTCCCTAGGCAATTTATTCCAGTGCTTAACCACCCTGACAGTTAGGAAGTTTTTCTTAATGTCCAACCCTAAACCTCCTTTGCTGCAATTTAAGCCCATTGCTTCTTGTACTATCCTCGGAGGTTAAGAAAAACAGTTTTTCTTCATCCTCCTCGTAACAACCTTTTACATACTTGAAAAAATTGTTATGTCGCCTCTCAGTCTTCTCTTTTCCACACTGACAAACCCGACAAACCCAATTTTTTCCATGTATAATTACCCTATGTAACTTACTGTCACTAGATGTCACTGATGGAAGAGCTTAGTATTCATAAAAGGACATTTGTACGGATAATGAGGAAAAATTAACTGTTACATTAGACAGGAGTTTTAAAAAACTTAGAATGGAAATACACCATCATACTTCAAGGCAAAAGCCAATCTTTAATTGATGGATGTCAGGTATTTTTTTTCCTTTTGAGCAACTTCCTTTGAGGCATCTGGTTCTGGCCACTGCCAGGAAAAGGTTACTTAAAAAGATGGACCTCCAGCTTGATCCAGTGTGGCATTTCCTATGTTGTGTATGAGGAATGGTGATTTAACAATTTTATATTCAATTGTATTTTTTCTTCCATAATCATTAAGTATAAACTCTACATTTAACCATAGTAACTACTAAAAGTAGAACAGTAAGATATGGTTTCTATTCATTTATAGCCAGTTTCTGATACTCTTATTTAAGTAAAACCTTACTCTGCAAGCAATTCTTTGAAATTAGTAGGACTACTCACAGAGGCTACATTATCACTATATGATCTGCCACGTGCTAGGGGCAATACATTATTATGTTGGTCCTAGAGCAATACATAAGAAAACGTGACTCCAGGTCTTCTGCTGCTTTGCAAAGGGAGTAAACTGCACAGTGCCCAACATGTCAGCACAACTATACCACCACATACTATGAGAGGAACAGAAAAAAGGCTGCACCCACTCCCCACCCACCTCTGTAGGGGACAGGGGGAGAATGTAGTGATTCTGTGGAGCCTGCTTCTCCTCAAGTGCTGCTACCTGTGAGGCAAGTAGGAAGTGCCTTAAGCCTCCTACCAATCTTGCACTGCCATGCAAGGTAGGCTACAATTTAGTTTACAGTAAGGTACTATTCAGTGGAAGTAAGGGTACCAGAATCAGGCCCTCCGATTTCTGGTAACCAAACAGTATCGCATATGAAATATTAAGACAATCTTTGTGTGAGAAATGAAAAGTCAAAATTTCCTGAGACGCTCAAGAAATTATGTACAATTCAAATGCTATGGGTTTGAGTTTTAAAAATCTACCTGATGAAAAGTGATAGGAATCCATTTTTCCTTGCCTTCTTCAGCTACCTCTAAAGTATATTTGCTTCTGTTTGTGATCATAAAAAAGGGGGTGAAAGTGACGATTCTTGTAATATTAAAACTGCTGTTATCTATGGTAACACCAACCTGTGAATGAAGGAAATTGTTGAAAATTTGTTAGTCTCACTTAATTTTTTATATTTTTTAACATATAGAAGTTTGATAGACACATATTGTACTCACTTGGTACTCCTTTTTGTGACTCTTACATTTAACAGAACCATGACTACCAACAGTATCAAGAGAAAACTGATCAGACAGTTCACTGTCAGTCACCATAAGCTGCACCTATAAAAAGTAAATTCATTTTTGTTAGAGTATGAAAACTAATGGAAAACATTTAAAATAGCCAAATCGACAAACAACCCATCTTCTGATCCTCTCTGTTATCCTTGCCTTCTTTCTACCATCATTTCTTTTAAACACACACACACACACACACACTCATTCTTGTGCTATCTATTTTATTAATAATATGGTTGTCTCAACAAGGTGATTTAAAGGTGATTAAAATTCTTATTTAACTATTACAACATTAACCAGTAAATTGCAGCTTTATGTGAACTTATCACCAGCTTACTCCCACTGTAACAACCACTACTAAAAATACGCTAACCTTTTAAGCAACATCATTATGCCACTTTACTTTAAGCATTTGCTAAAGCTTTGCCCTGAGTAGGGATATGCCCTGATTTGGGGTCTGAAAGGTTAAGTAAAACTCATTTTAACGATTTCCCATATTCCCCTTTCCTCTGACTATACATGTTAAAACTGTTTGATAGTTCTTAGTATTAAACGTGATGTTAACTGTCTTTTTATTTTGGCGAAAAAGAAAGAGTCAGTTTAAATGGTCTTGAGTAGTAGTTTAGACCCATCTTATTTCTTTAAAAAACTCTAAAAGCACAAAGGGAGAAAGAAAAAAAAATAGTAAAACCAGAAAATGTCTTCTATCTCCCATACTTCCTCACTTTCAACCTAGTTCCTGGGAAATTACATTCATACACCATTATCTTAACAGGCATTCCAAGACACAAACTTCTACTAGGATCAGACTGCTTGCTTTTTGGTCACAGGCTCATACCAGTGTTGTAAAAGGCAGATTTGTCTTGGGTGACTAAGTCGGATAGAAGGAGAAAGAGGAAGACAAAAAAAGGAGAAATAAGGAGAGACAAAGGCAAAAACTACAGATTAACATCAAAGGTTTTGCTGAGCATTTAGTTGAGGCAGATGGAAGTGGTAATGCCATGTGGTTCTCTTTTTCTCTCTGGCCTGTTCTAATCATGGCCTAATCATTTTAATGGTGCGTTCCATGCTTAAGCAAGTTGCTAAGTAATCCCTCCAAAAAAAAAAAACAAAAACAAAACCCAACATCCAAAAAAATGGTGTCAATCTCATCCCATTATCACCATGCAATAAAAACACATTTCCTTCCATTTCTAGAATCCATTAATTCCTTGTTACACCCATCTTTGACCTCACTAGTAGCCTTAGAAGCCTAAGCACAGTTTTTCAGTTTGCACATATTTAGTTTGTACCAGTGTCTTGCTTTCCAACTTTTGTTTCTTTTTCAACCAAGTTGATACAGGCTGAGCTGTTTTTTTTATCATCTTTCACCCACTCTGGACCATTTAGAATCTAGACCTTTACACAGCATGTCTTATCTTCAGTTAGACCTGGATCTCCACGGAGATCTGCGTGGGGAAATGATTGTGCTCATAGAGATCAGCTTGTTGGATGAGGGCCTTAAGACTAAAAGTTGTTTGGGGCAGAGACCATGCCTTTCTATATGTTTGCATATACAGCACTGAGCACAATGGGACTCCTTATTTCTGATTCGGGCATCTGGGCACTCCCATTATTAAAGTAATAAATACCATTTACCAATGGTTGCTTTCTTAATTTAATATCCAAGAGACACAGTTAGGGACAAATCATATAAAGTACTGATCTCCTTCAGTTTTCATTGTCAGTGGAAATTGCAAGTGCTCAAGGTGAGATCTGGCTCTTATGTCCTATTGCAAGAATACAGAAATACCTGCAGTATCACCTGTACCATGATGGAAATTGTTGGTGAACGTGCCCTTTTTTTTTTTTTTTTTTAAATGGTGACCATTGTAATACATCACACCTTAAAGGATTTTTCAGTTCTTATTTTACTGCTTCACTTACAAGCCAAAAATAGGTAAATTTCTCACCTCTTTAAGAAATCTCATAAAATGCTGTATTAAAAAAACCTTGGTGCACAAATTTACTAATTTCATGCTATCTAGTAAATACAATAACCTTTACTGATACATTTACAGCTGCCAGTTTTCAAAGTTCTGAAAAACTTTCAATTGGTAAAGGAAGGATGACAGCTAATTTTACTTAGCTGTCAGTTTATTAATAATATTCACTTACAGTACCTTGTTATTTTGGAAGAAATTTTTTGGCTGGAAAGAAAAAAGAAGTGGCTTTTTGTAATCAGGAGGATGCTTGCGGTGAATGCCATCAGCTTTGTATTGCAACATTCGGCCAGTTTTGTTTACCATCCAATACGGACTGTGAATTGCTATGATCATTTGTCCAGTTGTATAGGTCACATGAACAGCAATATCTAGTTCAGTCTTATCCATTTCAGTGATACAAGAGAATGTGATGAAGCCAATTTCTTGCTGATTAGTTCTTATATGGTACTCGCTTTTCCAATTTTGATCAAGATAATTAAGTAACTGCAATTCCAGCATGGTTTGATCCAATACTGCATTATGAATCTGAGTTGAACATCCATCCTCTAGAGTGTCCCATTTGTTACCATTTCCCTTGGAAAAAAAAATTTTTTTTACATTCACATGGGACAAGATATACAGTTGTAACATCATCTTGGTTTAACTTTATGCGCCTTTTAAAAACGTTTATTATTTTAGATGTACAGAATAGAAAAAATTTTAAAAAGCATGTACGTATGTCACTTAATTACTAAGTTTTGTGCCATAAACAATCCTTTAATCTTATTACTGTACCCTCTCTGTCCTCTCTTCCCTCAATTCTCTCCATATTGTTTTCTTTGACTTGATTATATAATTTTTTGGGGGGCAGGGAATGTCTCTTATTTGTTTATGAAATCCTTAGCACATTTTTAGTCACTCAACAGTAATAAATGATAATTTAATAAATTAATAAATGATTATGAAAAACTTATTAAACAGTATTTTGAGATTTAGCATCTTTTACTGAAATCACTGGAAAAAAACTCTAGTAGTCATCACTCAATTACACATTTTTTAAATTATAGTGAACTTCATTTTGGATTAACTTTTATTTGTATTCATATGAAAATCCCATACGTTTGATATGAAATTAAAAAATAATCATCACTGATTGACCTCATATATATATCAAGCAACTCTAGAAATACAGTGGATACTTGAACACAATTGTTAAAATCCTTTGGTGATGACATAAAATTGCCCCTTACTACCAGCCAACTTCTGTCTTCAAGGTATTAGTTGAACCACTGGACAGTAATTCAAGGAAGACCAGCAACATACCTTAGTTATTCAAAACAGCAATTTGTGATAAACTGTATCAAAAGTTACTGAGGGTTCTAGCATGGCCAAAATCATTTGGAACTAAAAACAGTACATCACTCACCACCATGACACGCATCTCAAATCTGAAAGAAGACTGGAACCCACACTGGAAGCTATAATTTATCTGTTTAATTACCAAGTGCACTTGGTATTGAAAAGCCATATATAGCACATTCCATGCCTTCCCCCAAAGAGGAAAATTTCACATTAGTCTAAGAAGCACTTCTGTGTCAAAAGATTGTTTCGCTTAAAGAAGGGGAAAACCTCTGCATTTTTAACAATCATTATGTAAATAATATCTGTCAATAACCAATCTATAACCATCCCACTTTTTTTAAACGAAGATGAAAAAGGGTGAATTAAGTACCCATTAATACAATGACTTTCAATAGGATTTGGGCTCCTAAATCAATGTTAAAATATTTTACCCATTATCTATAGGGAATCTAAAATCATTGCAGAGTTCAACTGAAGGACCTGTTATCAGCCTGAGGTAGGCAAAAGTAATTTTTTTAACTGCATCTGTTTCTGGAAGTTGTTTTATTTAATGACAAATGTGGAAAACAGTCTATCTGTTGCTCTTATTTGTATTAGAAGTAATAGTCTCTATTTGAGAGAGTCACTTGGGTGAGTTTTAACAACACAGCTCAGAACAGGACTTGTTTATTATTTGTATGTCTGTTTGCTGAATATAAAGAGCACTTACATCAAAATGGATGTTTATTTTTGGTGTCTCCCTTCTAAATTTCCATTGCCCTTCTTTTGGTAATATACTAGGACACAGACTTATTGATGCCACTGTTTCTTGAGGCAGTCACAGTCCACATGAAAAAGGATCCTGCACATTTACGCTGCAGAGAGTTACTAGGATCCAGTTCTACTTGACAGTCAAAAATGGAGTCTCATATGGCAAAGTTAATATGTACTGTACTAAACTTACCTATAGTGGAAGTGTTGAAGTTTCTCTTTGCCTACATTTCATATATTTGATGTATTTATAATTCAGGATAGCATCTTTCATACTATGGTATCTGTTTCTCCTCCAATAGACCAAACATCACTCCTATAACATCTATAGTTGTGTTTAACTGATAATGCAGCAGAAACATTTCTGTGCTTATTTAGGCCTGCCCGTAAAAGAATGTTTACTCTCAACCAAATTACATAGCATATACTGGAACAATACAAAAATAATAACTGTGAAGATTACCTGTAGAGAATAAGTAATTGGATAAGGAAGAAGATTGTGGAGGAGGAGAGAGGGCCATAAATGAATAACATATGGTAAATCCCATCGATCTTCTGCACATACTGAAGATGTCAAGGTATCTTTTACTGGCACAACATTAATGATAAGTGAATGATTAGTTGATTTTATGGACTGGCATTTCCTCTGTATTAAGTTGCCAAAATTTTTCATAATTTCATCAAAGCTAATTCCTTCACACATTTCATATTCTCCACCAATTCCAGTTTCATCAGTTACTGGTTGCAAACAAAGTAGTGATCTGCAGATGAAAACATTTTTAAACACGTCTGATAACATCTAATCTCTCAGTAACAAACTTCTAAAAATAGAAATTTTAGTAACAAAATTCAAACATATATTTACCTAATTTGTTGGTTTCAAACAACTGTTTCTCAATATAAAATTAAAACAGAACATAGCTATTAAAAGAGGAAGCAAAAAAAATGCTTCTAACCAAAGGGTTCTTTGAGTGGTATGTGCACCCCTTTTCAGAACTTACTGGAAAGCAGTGACTACTGGAGACACATAAGGGACTTTGAAACCTTTCTGTGTATTAGGAAGAGTAGGAGCCAAGATTCCTGTTTTTTTCTGTTGTGGGGTGTCAAGCTAATACAAATCTCAGATACTGCCCTTCTTTGAGGCGCATAAAATATGAGGGATAATGACAGATATCTTGCTTTTTTAAGTACAGCACCAATTTAATCTAATTTGCTTCCTGGATTCAGCCACTGTATTAGAGTACACATGTATCCAGCTGATTAAACCTATTAGTAGTATGCTCCTACAGCCAGACTGACGAAACTACCTGTGCAATGAATCTGATGTTACTAACACCACTAAATCATTTTGAAAAAAATAGTAAAACCAGAAATATAATTTAACTACAGTATTTATAATAAAATGTAGCAAAAAATGTTTAACAAAAGTGACAATGGGAGGGGCAGAAGTAATTTCAATCTTTGCGCCCCTAATCATTCAATCAAGTGTAGAGACTGCTCTTTATTGGATGACCATAATCATTTCCTGCAGCACTTGGGCTGGAATTTTCAAAGGAGTCAATGGGAATCCGGTGCCCACTACCCTAAACTCCTTTAAAAATCTCAGACTTGGAGCAGCTCAAAGTCTCCCTGCCCAATATTTATCCTATTTAACTTTGAGGCCCTGAGAAAATCTTAGTATGACATGGTATGGCTGCTTCTACATCAACAGTTCTAAAAACTTTCAATAATGAAAAGAACAATTCTGGAAAACTTGCTTAATTTTCAATCAAAAAAATACGTATAACTTGTCTTTGTATTTACTAGATTAGCCATCATTACTTATACAATATATTCTGTATTAAAAGAAGAATGTAAATAATCACCTGTAAGAGGTCAGTGGTATGTTAAATTCATTTATTGGTGAAGCAGTTCCTAGACATGTTCCATCTTCAAAAAGACTCAGTGGAATTGAAAAATGATTTCTTATCTGTGAAAAATAAAAGTCTGCATAAATTACATTAATAAAAGCCTTAAAGATCTAAAATATTTCAATTATGGTAAAGTGCAGAATGAGAAATTCCTTATAACCAATCCTGCAGATTTCCAGTAACCACCCCAAACACATGAAGGAATCTGTTATCTACTGTCAGGTCCTCAGATACTACAGAATATGCTCTGAGGAGAAAGACCAGGACGGTGTGGCCAACCTGAGCCTGAGAAGGAGCCAGAATTTACAAATATACATTGCCAAAGATCCACAGTAATACGTCAGCAGCCCCCCATCAACTCCACCCCCTGCTCCCAGTGCCTCCCACCCACTGGCAGCCCTGACGACCTGTGCCTCCCCCTCCCTCCTGATGAGCTGTTTTGTAGTGTGCAGGAGGCTCTGGGGGGCGGGGGATGGAGGAGCGAGAGCATGGCAGGCTCAGGGAAGGGGGTGAGAAGGGGTGAAATGGGGGCAGGGTCTGTGGCAAAGCCAGGGGTTGAGCAGTGACCACCCCCCGGCACATTGGAAAGTTGGTGCCTGTAGCTCCAGCCCCGGAGTCAGTGCCTATACGAGGAGCTGCATATTAACTTCTGAAGAGCCGCATGTGGCTCCGGAGCCACAAGTTGGCCACCCCTGGTCCAGGATATACATTTTAACACACTCAGCAGTGCTTTCATGAAACAAGGACACTCCACCAGAGAAGCAGATCACATCATGGAATGGGCAACCCAAATACCTCAAGAGAACCTGCTTCAATACAAATATAAAACCCCCTCCAACCGCACACCCCTAAGTTGTCACCTACCACCTCACACTGGAACCCATATGGGGTATCATCAAACTACAACCCATACTTAATGGGGACCCCATCCTGAAAGAAATCTTACTTGAACCACCTCTTCTGGCCTTCAAACAATCCCCCAAACTCTTCAAGCTCATCATCAGAAGCAAGCTCTCCACAGATCAGGACACACTAACACAAAGCAGCATCACACCATGGCAAACAACAGACGCAAAACATGTAGCCATATCTCCACTGCTACAATGATCAATACCTCCCACAACACACGTTTCAAGATCCATGCGTCCTACACATGCCTATCACATGTGCTGTACTTCATCCAGTGCATTTCATGCCTCAACAACTACATGGGTGAAAACAGAACATCACTACACTCTCAAATGAACTCACACAGAAACATGATAAAAGACAAAAACACCATATCACCCTTGAGTGAATGCTTTTCAAAATACTATCTCACTTTTCACAATCACTATATCTGACCTATCTATCCTCATCGTCACAGGAAACCTGCACAATAATTTCAAAAGATGACCCAGGGAGCCTAAATTCATAACTTTGCTAAACACTAAATATCACTGACTGAATAGACACACTGGATTTATAACATAATACAGTAACTCTGTTGATTAAGCGAAATGATGTTAAGCAAATCCAATTTCCCCATAAGAATTCATGTAAATGGGCGGGAGAGGGGTTAGGTTCCAGGGAATTATTTTTTTGACACACACACTCTAAGTTTTAAATAAACAATTTAATACTGTACACAACAATGATGATTGTGAAGCTTGGTTGAGGTGGTGAAGTCAGAGGGTGGAAGAGGGTGGATATTTCCCAGGGAATGCCTTACTGTTAAATGATGAACTAGCACTCATCTGAGCCCTCAAGGGTTAACACATTGCTAATGTAGCCTCACACTCTACAAGGCAGCACAAATGGAGGGAGAAGAGACAGCATGGCAGAGACACACACGCCAAACAACGTTATAAGGGAGCATTGTGCTACTTTAAACAAGCACGTTCTCTAATTGATCAGCAACATAACTGAACAATGTTAACTGGGATGATGTTAAGTGAGGAGTTACTATACAATAATCTATAACCCGCTAACAATGTCCCTCCCCCACCCCCCAGCTGACTTCCCCCACTTCCTTCGTCCCCTATGACTGGAAGGGTTTTAACGGGCCACTTTACCTTTAACGGTCCCTTGAAATATGTGTTAACTACTCGTGTTAAAGGATATATTCCTCCATGTATTTAGCAGTGGCACTCTGATTATGCTTCCCAGACCTGAAGAAGAGGTGTCTGTAAGCTCGAAAGCTTGTCTCTTTCACCAACAGAAGTGGGTCCAATAAAAGATACTACCTTAACCACCTTGTTCCTGTACATATGGCATCCTATATCATGTGTTTTAAAGAACTGACTCATATTTAGACAAATATTTTAGCCTAAAACCATCCTACCATGAGTGAGAATGAAGTAGAATTAGACTTCAGCTGTAAGCTCCTTTTCAAGAAAATAAACTTAAAAGAAGTTAGCTTTCGAGGAAAGGCAAGTATACCTCTATAATAAACGATACCTTTCAAAAGATCTTCCTTGTGTCAAAACATGAAGTTAACTGTTTGCAGGTCAAGAAACTTACAGAAGACAGTACTACAAAATTATAGCAACTGTTTAAAAAAAAAGTTCTTCAGCCATCACATCTGTTATAATCAAAACTGCACACGATTAATGTTGCTCATGTACACACACTTTTTTATGTCTTAGTGTGATTCAGTCTTGGCAACAAACAGGTAATGAATATTGCTAAATCAGTTTAGTTTGTTTAAAAAAATCCTTTTTTAATCTTCTTAATAATGTTTCTGCTTGGGAGAGATGTCTGATACTATTTAGGTGCCCTGAAATATGTAGACGTGTATACAAATTGATTATTAAGATAATAATATAAAAAGCATGAAATTAAAAAAAACTGAATTTTCTGCAAGGAAATGTGAAAGTATTCACTTTTCTATCAGATATTGATTCTGATTTGTTTTGGCAATGCCTTCATTTGATATATTTCATAAAATCATCAACTGTAGAAGTTACACAATAAACCCATGTATCTGAGATTAGACTAAGCAAACAGACTCTGCATCCTCTTATAGAGAATTCTGATATATGAAGTATCAATCAAGTATTTATCTGATTACTCCTTTTTTATGAATAACCTCCTCTCCAGTGTGAAACATCTGTGCTGTGCTTCTCTTACAAATGTGGAAATACTGGTGGCAGCTTAGCTTTTTCTACTGGATAACAACCTATCCCACAGTGAGACACTATGGACGAGTAAGCAGTAAGGAAAAATTAGCTCAGCAGATGGTATCATTCAAGGGACACAGCTCTGGAAATCTGGTCCCTTAAGGGATAAAAAAAGTGAAATGATTTTGCTTACTGCCATCTCAAAATCAGCTTTAGAACTATGATTGCAATGGACAAAGTAGGAGCCCTAAACAGCCAATTTATTTACAGCTCTAGAGGCCAAGATTCTGCTTCAGAAGGCAGAAAGGGAATGGCTAAATCCCAGAGATTAGTGGAGATAGCTGAACCACCTCTGGTATTTGCAGGTAGAGATGCAATGCAAATACCTCAGAGATGGATCAAGATCCAGAAAAGTTTTCTGGGGGACTTGGTAGCAAAGTTTACCTGTTTCAAGATTGAAGACAATAGGGAGACTACAGAATTATCTGTAGAAGACAAGGATGGACGTGGGCTTTCCAGCTTGGACACTGAAGTCTTCCTCCTCTATTACTGAACAGTCAGTTGAGATCAGCTCTGAGGAAGCAAAGGTCTTAGCAATAGGAAAACGGTTTGATTTCTTGTCCTTGGAGGATTGATACTTGCTTGGAGATGTCTATCCAGACCCTGCACATTGCATCTGACAGCTTGGATGCTGGCTGACTACAGAAAAGCTGATTGGCTCTGGTTCAAGACTTCTTTCTCCAAAACAGAAAATCTGAGAACAGACAGATATTTAAAGCCAAATGGAAAAGATTTTCTATTTGAGCAGCTCAGCATTAGCTTTCTCTGATAACTGCTCACATTCTAGGAAGGAGTGGGAGTCCCATGAAATGTAGACATAGGTGCTCTTGTATGTCAAGAGCCACAAAGCAGTCCATTGGATCCAAAGAGGAGATAACAGAAGCAAGGGAACTATACAGAATTTTGAAGCAACAGATGAAAGTGTTGAGATTACTATGAAGATCAAGGACAGGCCTCCAATCCCCTTTCTTCTTTGGCATTAAGTAGCAATATGATTGAAATCACCTATCCCTGAACTCTGGAGACCTTTCTCTTACTGTTCCCACTTGAATGAGGGCAATGTACCTCTTGCTTCAACAGTCTCATAAGAAGTGTCCCTGAAGAGGGACAGGAAAGGAGCTTGACTATTTTAAAACTATATGGGCCATCCCCTTGCTGATTAGTTTGAGGACCCTCAGTCCAAGCTTCTTTGAAATAAGAAAAGCAGTTGGAAAAAGGGGTGGTGGAGGAAAGTGGATCTGAAGGTGGTCCAGCTAGTGTCTTGATGTGTGTCAAAACCTTTTCTTACCTGATGCCTCAGACTGTGGGGCAGCTGGGGAAGAGGCAGATCACCACCTCTGGTGAAAGTACCTCCTCAAGAGTTCTGAAGACCATTGCTGTGGATAGGACTGAGTTTGTGGTCTCTGTCTATAAAATGGTTGTGTTGGATACTTCCTCTTTTGGGGTTGGGATGTACACACCCAAAGATCTTAGGAATGTTCTTGAGCCCTTTAGATTATGGAGTGCTTCATCCATACCTCACAGGAGAGCTTATTGCCCTCAAGTGGGAGGTCCCTCAAGGCTTACCTGAGAATTCCAATGCCTGCAACCAGGAAGATCTCTTCAACATGGTGGTGACTATTGTTCTGGCTGCTGGGTCAGGCGCATTGAGGGCTGCTTCAAGGGCCAGTCATGAGGGATTTTAATTACTTATGCTAGTCTTTCAGGACTCTATGCAGATGGAAAGTCTGTCCCAAAGCAGAAAGCTGTATTTTGAGAGTAATGCCCAATAATTTGCTGGTCTGAGAGCTTGCTGAAGAGATGTCTTCCTCCCAAAGACGTCTAATTTCTTTGGGTCTTTCTCCAAAGGAGTGTATGTGGGCTGACCTCGCTGATTTGATTTTTCTTGACCTGACTCCACCACAAGACCATTAGAGGTAGTATACTGGTAAATATATTCAAACCATTTAGCAGTCACGTGTACTGATTGACTGCTTTCAGAGGCTGCTGTCATTGAGACAGGCAATGCCAAATCATTTTGGCCAGTCTGAGCAGCCCATCATTAAAGGCCATTAACATTAGCCAGTTGCCCCATAAAGGAAGACTAGAGAATATCCAGAAGCTTATACAGGTGTTTTCTCCTGTATAAATTCCCAGTGGAATGTCCAGAATCTCCATAATTCTTTTCAATAAGTCCTGGAAGACTTTCAGCTCATCCATAGAAGCTGTGAATGGGGGGGGGAGGGAGGTGGAGGGGAGAGACGGACCCTAACAGCTTTACCTGGAAAAAGCAATAAGATGGCCAGAGGCTGATAAGGTTTGGGAGAATGGCCATTCCTACTCTATTCTTCCTTGCCCTTTACAAGTTGAAAATAGGACAGGAGAGAAGCCTGATACAAATGAAGCTGTATACTTGGCAAAGTGAATCTGTCTGTAAAGATCAAGGATTATGCCAATTGCTTGAGTATGGATTTACTTCCCAGGGGAATGAGCACAGATGCGATTGGTAGCAGTAGTTAGGATGACATTGGTGGATACTCAAAGGGTGCTCCCTATTCGTTCCCAATTTTTCTGGTACCCCTCAAGGATTCATCCCTCAATTCTCTGCCGAACTCTCACTGTGCCGCACACAGAGAAGAGGGGGCATGCTCAGGAGAGGAATCCCTGCTATGTGCCTCTGAGGTTGAGGGGCACTTCTGTTACACATGTCCTATGGGTTATTTGGTAACGACCTTCTGTAGCCTCTCGATGAGAAAGGTCTGTTCACACCAAGTAGTACATGGGTGCTGATACACACAGTCCTTGAGCCACTGGAGCGGCAGTCTCCATTGCTTCCAAAAAATGTAATTTGTGCGAAAGAGAGACATCTCAGGATAGAGACACTCAGCGGCATAATGCTCAGTGCCAGAGTATTCGGTGAGAGGTTGGCATTGGAGGCACTATGGTCTACGATATGGACAGAGACCATCGGTGCTGGGTTGAGTTTTAGTGTTGGACATCACTTTTAGGCTTCTATAGAAGTGAACATTAGGGGGAAATCCCTGTGATCCCTATTTGAAGAAGGAAATCAACATCTGCCTTGGTCCTGGAAGTGATGCTCCTTCTGGCCACTTGTTGAGCACACCACCGAAATGGACAACGAGAGGGGCTTATGCAAAACGGCTCAGTAACTCAGCTTGGCATCTCAGCTCACCTGGGCACTGGATTAACCTGATATCTGGAGATTCTCTGAAAGTCTGCCAAGATCCAATGAGACTTGCATGGGCCTCTCTGGGAGAAAGTGTTTCAGTTTTGCACCTCTTGCCTTCTGGGTCCTCTTGTAAACAGAGCAGCATTCTGGAGCATGTCTGTCTTCCAGGCATAACAGACATCTGAAGTGCCTGTCATTCCTAGGCATCAGTACACTGCAGGAGAGGCAGAGTGAACACCTGCAATTTATGGTTGGCCGTTTCAGAACTGCTATATAGTGGTTGGGGAGAAGGGATAAGGCCCTTATACAGAGGTTATATAGGCAGGAAGAAAACATATCACAACTCTATTCTTAAGTCTATCACTTCTTTTAAACCAACAGGGGGTAGGGGAAGGAACAAAAAAAAACAAACCCAAAAAACCCTCATCTGGAGTACAATAACTAACAACTATTCTGAACTAATACAAATTATGCTCGCTAACTTGCTAAGAGCGAGGAACATGGATACTACAGGGTTCCACCTCGCAATCATAGGGGGCAAGAAGGAACTGAATGTGGTTTGCAGCCACGAGGCCCTTTATGTCCATGGCTACAGGAAACAAGAGGGCACTAAAGAAGCAGGTGCAGCTCAATGGACACTGCTATTCAAAAGAATACAATCTCATGCTTGTGAGAGCATGCTTACAAAGAGTGGGAAACTCGTGGACAGTCACTCAAAGAGCAGCCCTTTGTTTCCAACACCAAAGATTGAAAGGGCTACAGATATTTACAGTGAGGGATATGGCATCTTCAAGGATGAGAATGTTCAGAACATCTCAAGTCAGCTATTTGTCAATTAAGTCACAGATATGACCCTTCCTGTAGTCTGACCCAGTGAAGCTAGGAAGATTAAGAGGGCCTGAATGAGTCAGGATGTCAAAGAACAAAGTGAAAAAATAAATAAAATAAAGCTTATGCCTTCCTGTAAGTATTGGTGCATTGTGGGCTTTCCAGGACTAAAAATTCCCTGACTTTCTACAATTAAACCTGTGTCTCACTGCACAAAAACTGAAAGAAATTTAAATATGAAGTATGTCCTGTTGAATCTAAAGGATGCTTCCAGGAGATTGCTGATTACTTGGGAGCAAGTAATAAATAGGCATCAGGATTCCCTTTATTTTTAATAATTCCCAGTTCATAAAGCAAGCATTTTTTTGGGTTAGGGACACAAGATAGGTTCCATGATCAAGATGATATAATTTTAAAGGTAACACCACTGGACAGGTAGGTTCCATTTTGGATGAGGGGCCTGAATGCTGGTCTGTCAGATTGTACTACTCTAAGAAATTTGGCTACCTGGGGATTTTCTGCAAGTGAGCCTGAGGTCCCTGTGTAAAGCACACTACTATCTATGAGCAGATATTTTACAAACAGTGGTGCTGGGTTGGAGACCTCTGTTTCTGCCTTCTTGGAGAAAGTCCAAAATGACTGGAATTCCTAGTTTTATGGGATTTGCACTGTGCTCTTGGCACCAGCAAATGAATCTGGACATTATAGTGGAGTATAAGAACATATCAGCGGCCATACTGGGTCAGACCAAAGGTCCATCTAGCCCAGGATCCTGTCTTCCGACAGTGGCCAATGACAGGTTCCCCAGAGGGAATGAACAGAACAGATAATCATCAAGTGATCCATACCCTGTCGCCCACTCCCAGCTTCTGGCAAACAGAGGTTAGGGACACCATCCCTGCCCATCCTGGCTAGAAGCCATAGATGGACCTATTCTCCATGAATTTATCTAGTTCTTTTTTGAACGCTGTTATAGTCTTGGCTGTCTCATCCTCTGGCAAGGAGTTCCACAGGTTGGCTGTGCGGCATGTGAAAAAAATACTTCCTTTTGTTCGTTTTAAACCTGCTGCCTATTAATTTCAGTTGGTGGCCCCTAGTTACTGTGTTATGAGAAGAAGTAAATAACACTTCCTTATTTACTTTCTCCACACCAGTCATAATTTTGTAGACCTCTATCATATCCCCACCATGTCATCTCCTTTCCAAGCTGAAAAGTCCCAGTCTTATTAATCTCTGCTTTTAGTATCAGTACTGGCCAAAATGAAAGTAAAGGCCTTAAAGACTCTGGAGGGCTGGCCCAGATGTTCTAGTGCTTCTCTCTCAAAAGACAAACTGTTAGTTGAAATCATTTCAGATATAGATGAAGAAAAGGACTTCAAGAGAATTTCCAGTCTCCATGGAAACTGTAGTGGAGGCCCCTGGTTCAGCTCTATCAGGTCAGAAACCAAGGTGTTTCCTCAGCCAGTGTGGATGCCTGTTCTCACTTTGTTTGGACCACTTTCCCCACTAGTGGAAATACACAGAAAAGGTCCTGTGACCAACTGTGTGATAAGGCATCCGTCCCCTTGGATCTGGAGTCTGTCTTCGTGGTGAAGTATTTTGGCCTCTTTGCATTTGTATGATTTATGAAGAAGTCGCCTGAATGGACGCAGAAAGTCTGAACACTAAGATTGAAAACCTTCTGATTCAATCACCACTTGGAGTTACTGACTCTGTTTGCTGAGCCAGTCAGCTTTTTGTTTCAGATCCCCTTTTATGGGGATCGCTTGGAGGGAAAGAAACTGTTCCACTCACCTTCATTATTTCCATTATCTCTGCATGTAGCACTGGACTCCTTGTTCCCCCTTGGTTGTTTAAATATGTGACCACAGTTGTGTTGTCTGATTGAACCAGGACATAGTTCCACTCTATACCAGAATGGAACCTTCGCAGAGCCAGCTTGACCACTCTCTCAGCTCTATGGTGATTATGCCGTGAGCATTTTCCTCCAGGCTCCAGGGGCCCTGAGATGCTTGAGTCTCCAAGTGTGCTAGTCAGTTGTGAGAAAGAGAATCCTGAAGGCAGATGGGCATGACTTTGCAGACACTGTCATGGTCCAACCACCACTGTAGGGAGTGGAGTACTTGTGTTGGAATCTGTACTTAATCTGTCATGTATTCCAGGGAGCAGTTCCACATCTTTAGCATGAAGGCTTCTGATGTGTGATTGTGCTGATGCAATGATCTCTTTATATGACACCAGAAGGCCTAGCAGTTGAAGGCACAGTGGTATAGTAGGCCTCCTGCAGCTCCAGAGCAAGCTAAGATCCAAGATTTTTCTGAAATGTTTTTAGTGATGGATAGATCTTTGCTATCAACACATCTGTTTCTGCTCCCAGATGAATTATGTTGGTGGACGGAGTCAGGGAACTTTTCTTGAAATTGATAAAGCCATGCACCTGTAGGAGATCAATGTCCAGGACATGGCTCTGTGTGCTGCTGACTGTGATGGAGCTCTCATTGGCATGTGGCTCAGGAATGGGTACCGGCACGTTCCCTGTGACCAGAGTCTGGCAACTATCACCACCACCATCTTTGTAAACCTGGGGGCCGAGGACAGGCTGAACCAGACTGTTTGATACTGATGTTTCCTGCCATAGGCAAACCTCAGAAGCCTGCAGTGACACAGTCTGAAGAGAATACAGAAGTATGCATCTGCTAGATCCACTGAAGTCAGGAAGCACCCCAAGAAAAGGATGACACCATATAGGCCAGATTCCCCAAATGAAACTTCGTTTTATTCATCTATATGTTGAGCCTTTTGAAGTCAGCTGGGTGCAGGCTAGGCACAACTCATTGTCTGTCACTCCTGGGAAGACTACCTCACAAATGGAACACTGCTTGGATTTAACCTGGTGCTTTTTGACTGCTCTGCCCTACCTATATGGTGACAGAGGAGCCAGCAGGAAACAGCTTTGGCAGAGGATAAGATGCGTTAAACCACCGAAATGTTAATGACCCAAGGAGGAAGAGGAAGCCAGAAAGAAATAACTGCCTGCCACTGCTCAAAAACAGGGTAAAAATTAAACTAACAAATAAATGGGGGCAGGAGCAATCATACCATCAACTGACTGCTAA
Source organism: Lepidochelys olivacea (assembly GCF_965140295.1). NCBI lineage: Eukaryota > Metazoa > Chordata > Testudines > Cheloniidae > Lepidochelys > Lepidochelys olivacea. The sequence continues at coordinate 96,162,411 of NC_140415.1, forward strand.
TGCAGAGCAGAAGAACTGGCAGCAAGCAGGAGCAGAGGGGATATGGTCAGAGGGCACAGGGCCAAAACTTTGATCCACCTCCATGAGCTGCTCAGTGGAGGGGAGGGTCCCAGTTGTCCGGCATTGTGGGATACGCTGGACTGCAGAATACATTTAAGCTCTTTCAGACCATTCCTTAATGCCACAAGACTTAAGGTAAAACATTCCCAACTATGGAATAGGTTTCCATGACTAGTCCACAACTTGTTGGGGAATAGAGACTCACATTCACACATGGGGATGGGCAAACAGAACCCCATGTTCTTGTCCCCACAATATCTGAAACTGTGCTATAGCTGTTTCCCTGGTTGGTGTGAATGGGCTTTTTCTGTTGTGAAATGTATTATATAAAGCAAGTGCTGTACTAATGTACTAATCTCTCTAATGATTATCTGTAACAGTGCTAAGACAATTCCAGTCCACACTGGTAAGAGAATCTGTGCTAGAAAAGTTCTCTAAATAACTGTTCTTAAAACATGGTTGTAAACATGGGTGATGTGGAATTATAGTCAATAAAATCACCCAGATTAACAGTCTTATAAAAAGGTATTGGAAGAAAACTGTAGTACCTGTACAGGAGAACGTACAGTTATCATCTTACTCCCTTCTGCCGTATCAATTTGACAAACAATGGATCTTTCAACACCCGACTCCTCATGTCTTACTCTATAAAGACATCGACCCACTTTTGTCAACGGAATCTTGTCAGCAGTGGAGTGTTTATGAGGACCTCAAAGTTGAAAAAATACACAGTTATAAATTAATGAAACAATCAAAGCAGCATGTACATACATTTGAAAAACCAACAATTTATACAAAAAAAATCTGTGTTCAAGAATTTTTACTGTAACAATAAATCTGGAAACATGAAGAACATTCACCGGTTTACAAAATATAATATGGAATTATGCTATTTCTGATCTGAATGTCACTCTCTTAGAAGTAAAATTTCTCAGTAGTTTGGCTAATACTACAAAATTGTTTTTAGAAAGGATGAGTTAATCTCTAATATTTTTAATGTGTCTTTTACCACTACAAATCATCAACATTGTTTTGCAAAGACTGATAATTTACATTAAGTTTTGCATCTTTTAAAAAAAATGTTTATTGCTGTGGCGCAATAGCTTCACTCATTAATGTTTCACAGTAATAATGAAATAAGTGGTTGAAGGTACTCTGACAAACTAGTTTTGAAAAGTCCCAAATTCATAATTAATAAACTAGCATTATCAACGTTATTCAATTGCAAGCTATACAGTATTAAAATAGGTTCATTATTTTTTGAATTAATAAACCATGCTAATTTTCTTTAAAATCTTTATTAAAAATCACCTTTTCCAGGACCACAATACATAAATGCTTAAACTATCTAGAAACAGACTCAAATTTTGGTGGCACAATTTTGCACTCAAAGTTGTGTATGCAAATGAAGTCTGAACTACTTGTTTCTGGGCACAAAAATCAGAAACTGAGACAAGGCCTGTCCAAAAACTGGGGCCTACATTATTATGGCATAGAATAAACCAGCAGACCACAATAATTATGCTCAAATGTATCATATGTAAATTTGAAAAATATTTACATACACACAAAACAAATCTGATGTGACTCTAAAGTAAGATTTAAGATATTGTTATGTCACTGGAAAGCCAGAAATTGTTCCTTTCAAGTAATAAAAATCATATTAAACGCAAGCATTATCTTCTTCACTGGGAAGATGCACTACTGATGTATACAAAAGCAGAAGATTTATTATGCAACTTACTGAGCTGAATGTAAAACATTTTGCTGCTTAGGGTGGTCATTGCTGCGAACTGGTCACTCTCACTTTTAGTTCTGAGAAACTCCATGTTTAGACTTTCCCCATCTTTTAAATGAAATGTTTTTGCTCCAGACTCAACATTAAGGACTTTAAAGGAATCACTCGGTGAGACAGTGATGGGAAGTCCTAAGGAATTCATTATTACAAATGGTGCTTGATCTTTTTTGAAGATGTCTGAAGTTTTGCTAGCTGCTTCAGCAAATGCCTAAAGAACAAAATAAATTTGTTAAAATATATATTTAAAAACACAAATAACCCCAAGAGGTACTAAATACCAAAGTGTTATTTAAATCTAGATTACCTGTATAAAAAGTCATCTAAACTAACACTGAATTTCTTGACTGTGAAAAAGTCCCATTTAAACAGATAGGTGATATTTCTTACCATGCCCAGGTTACTCAACATTTGTAGTCCACATTTGGATAGTGTAATGTTCAGCTGGTCTTTCGAGGAGATGTTTATTACTGTTTTATATTCTGGTACCTTATAGCGTTCTTCTTCAGCATCTGATTCTAATGCTCCTTTAGCCTTCTTTTTCATCTAAAAAAGCCAAAAATGAATTTTACCAAAAAAGAAAAGGGGAAATTAATTGTCCAATGATTTTCTTTGTAGGAATAATCTCTGCATCAATCCGAGATATTTGGACTGCACTTCTCAGCCTGAAAATACTGATGACAGAATTCCCGCCACTGCTGGGGGTATGTCGGGGGCAGGAAGGAAAAGTAGCTGCACTTTGACTATTCAAAGCTGGGATATAGTCCCCTGAGAATAATAACCATCTGGTAAAAATCAGAGCAGCATCCAGAAGATGAAATAAGAATGAAAAGGCTGACACCAAGCCCCAGAGCTTTTATGGACTATTCTCTCTACTATTTATAGGAAGAGAGGTATTGCTCAAAGTCTCAGACTGGAAAGAGGTCAGGATCCACATTTGTTTTAGGTTTACTGCATTTTTTCTAATCTGAAAATTTAAATCCAACCTTCTCTATAAAAAGCTATTTTTAGTATAAAATATGATTAATTACTATCCCATAAATATAACCAATTATTAAGGGAACACACACAACTAACACAGCATTCCTTGAGCAGAGGGCAACTATCCTTAAAAAAAGCAGGCTGTAATTCAGCAGCACCCGAAAGCTGCACTCTATTGAAAAACTTACACCACTGACAAGGATTCTGATAGTTAAGGTTCTGATCGTTTCCATTCAAAATACCTGTTTCAAAATGTTAAAGTTCTATGATAGCTGAAACCTGGCATAATCAGACAGATTTTTCTTCCAGAGAGAGTAACTGTAACAGTGGTTCTTTGAGATGTCACGCAGATATGTATTCCACCTAGGCGTGTGCACATCTGGTGCGCTGGAGCAGGAGAATTTGCTTAGCAGTATGCATGGAGGCGTAACACTTGCACCTCATGGCCTCAGACCCTCACCATAGACCCTCCCTCAGTTCCCTTGCACCGAATGCCCAGAGATAGACTCCAACGCAGGGGGACAGAAGGTGGGTCGAGGAATACACATCTGCATCACATCTCGAAGAACCACAGTTAAAGAAGAAAAAAAAAAGATTACTTACTGTGAGTAGATGCAGCTGTGTAAATCCATTTAGATGATTCACAAGCAGTACCCTTCCCTGCCCCCAGAGGAGGGGCTCAGAGTCTACCTAAACAAGGATTGCAGGACAACCCTTCTGAAAGTTGCATCCACCCTGGCAGATGCGGTGATGGCATAGCGGTTTGTAAATGTACCTATGGAAGACCACATGCCAGTCATACCAATGTTCAATATGGAAAAGTCACTGAGGAACGCTACTGACATTGCTTGCACTCTCGTCGAATGAGCTCACACCCACTTACTTATTTCATATGCAGTCTTGATACAGAATGGTATAAATCTAGAGATCATCCGTGAAGAGGTCACCTGACCCTTCATACAATCTGCATATGACACAAACAGGCAAGGCAAAGCACAGAACTGTTTAGTCCTGTCCAGACAGAAGGATAGACATCACCTGACATATAATTTATGGAGATGCTGCTCCTCCAGAGATGAATGCAGCTTAAAAGGAATACAGGTAAGTATACCATGTGGTTCAAATGAAACTGAGAAACTGCTTTAGACAAAAATTTTAGATATGGTCGTAAAGTCACCTTGTCTTTGGAGAATTGTGTATAAGGAGGCCCTGCCATCAGGGCCTGCTACTCTCACATACTCCTCATGGATGTCATCACTACCAGGAATGTAGTTTTCTGAGACAAAAACAGAAAGGGACAAGATGCTAAGAGCTAAAACTGAGGTCCTATCAGGCTGCTGGGACAGAGAAGGTTCCACAGATGAACTGGCTCTTGGACAGGAGGAGTAGACAAAGAAGCCCTTTTAAGTATCTTGTCACCATGGGACTGGAGAAGACTGATCTTCCCTGAATAGGGGGACGAAATGCAGATATCACTGCCGGATGCACTTTCAATGAACTAAGAACAAACTCCAGTGATTGAAGGTGCAGCAGGTACTCCAAGATGCCATGAATGGAAGCCAGCATCGGTTAAATTCTACGGGCTAATGACCATAGGAAAAGTAATTTCCATTTGCCCAACAAGCCATCCTGGTAGAGGGATTTCTAATGTTGAGTAGAACCTTCTAAACAGCCGCGGAACACCGCTCTTCCTCCTCATTCAGCCATGCAGCAGCCGTGCTGTGCTCTGGTTTCTGTGCCTTATCATGGCAGGACAGCTTGCATGCTCTAATGATCCCCAGAGTCTGTGTCGGCGGGGGGCTTTTTGCTCCTGATAAGTTCAACCATGCTGGATTGGTCTGTGGGGTAGGGGCCAGACAAAACAGACACCTTGGTCCTCCAGGTTCGGGGTTAGGCACAGGGCTAACAACCCTGTCCCGTAAAAAACAAAATAAGTTACAGAAACAGCGATGGAGAAATTGACCATTACCGTGTGTGATGGCCTTCAGGAGTCAATGACCCATATGACTGCCAGTGGTGAAAGCTAAAAGGAAGCCACTGGCATGAAGACTGAAGTGCTCAACACCAAGACAAAAACCAAACTTGGTTTTTTGAACATACGGACAATGTACGAAGCAGGGAAGCTAGCTCAGCAGAGACGCCACAGCTTACACATCCTAGGTGTCAGTGAGAGCAGATGGATGCGATCAGGAAGATTAACAACAGCCTGGAGAGAAACTTTGCTGTTTTCTGGATGGGATGATGGACAACACCATGAGGTTGTTGCCATCCTTTTGAAGAAGGGAGTGGAGCATTCCCTCCTTGAATGGAAATCCATCAGTAGCAGACTTATGAGAGCCAGACTGAAAGGGAAACATAATAATATCACCCTGATTCAGTGTTATGCTCTGATAAATGACAGCGATGAGGAAGTAAAGGACAAATTCTACCTTACACTACAGGCGGAGTAAGAGAGAGTATCATGCCACAACCTAATTATCGTCATGGGAGACCTGAATGTCAAGGTCAGTAAGGACAACACAAACAATGACAAAGCAATTGGAAGACATGGGTGTGGCATGCTGAAAACGGAGAAAGGCGTGTTGATTTCTGTAATATGAATGACCTAGTCATCGGTGGAACCCTATTTGAACATTGTGAAATTCACAAGCTGACATGCTGTTCTCCAAATGGCAGAGATAAGAACCAGATTGACCATATTATGATCAATGGCGACGCTCACTGACAGATGTGAAAGTGAGAACAGGTGTAGATGTTGGCAGTAACCACCATCTTGTGACAGCCTCCATCAAGCTAAAACTGAGATGTGTGAGTCCACCAAACAAGGGACATAGACGTTATATCGACAAGCTAAAGTCCCTTGAAATATAGAAAGCCTTCGTTCTTCAGTTAAAGAACAGGTTGCAAGCACTTGCAGACCTTGATGAAGAGGAGGGGAATGCAGATGAGGAGATGAACAAGAAGTGGAACAAAGTAACAGCAATTTATAAACAGAGCAGTGAAGCCTGTCTAGGCTACAGGCAGAAGAGAAGGAAGGAGTGGATTACACCCAGCACATGGAACTCCACAGAAACCAGACAAGCCCTGAAGAAAAAAGTTTTAGTCACAAAATCCCAGAAGCTAAAGGACAAATACCATGAGCAGTATAGCAAGGCACACCAGGAGGTCAAATGCCTTGTGTGAGAAGACAAACGGCATTATATGGATAATCTGGCAACACAAGCAGAGGACGCAGCTGCTCGTGATGAACAAGGAACCATCTACAAAATGACGCGGCTTATCAGTGGTAAAAGGCAGACAGCAACAAACACTCTCATCAGGAACAAACAATGACACCTACTAACAACCGAAAAAGAACAAGAAATGCACTGGACAGAGCATTTCAAAGAATTGCTGAACAGAGAGCTACCTAAAGAGGAAGCAAACATCCAGGAGGCAGAAGATCTTGATATCAACACAGACACCCCAACTAAGGAAGTGATCATTCAAGCCACCAAATCTTTAAAAAATGGGAATGCTCCTGGCAAGGGTAACTTGAATGCAGAATTGTTCAAGTAAATCCTAAATTAGCAGCATCTATCCTAGCCCCTCTATTTACATCAGTCTGGGAAAGGAAAAAAGTACCAGATGAGTGGACCAATGTGGTTATAGTGAAGATACCAAAGAAAGGAACTCTCAGTGATTGTAATAACTGGCATGGTATCACACTTTTATCTGTGCTAAGCAAAGTATTGTGTAAGATCGTAGTCCAGCATATATCAGAGGCAGTTGATAGCATTCTCAGAAAAGAGCAAGCTGGTTTTTGGAACAAGCATGGATGCAGAGACCAGATCTTCACTCTACAAAACGTAACAGAACAGTGCTTAGTTCAGTGAAACTCTGCATAAATTTCATAGACTTTAAGAATGCTTTTGATAGCATTCTCAAGACCAGCCTATGGCACATTCTGCGGGCATATGGAATTCCTTTTCATATAATCAATGTCATCAAAAGCTTCTATTTCAACTTTACACGCAGTGTTGATCACAGTGATTTCAGTTTTGCAGTGGTGTGTCATGTCTGCAATCCTCTTCAACATTGCCATCGACTGGGTAATGCGGCATACAATAGAAGACATGCCAAGAGGCACTATTCTCATCCTTTGAGGACCTGGACTTCACAGACGATGTCACTCTCCTATCACACTCCCAACACCATATACAAGAAAAAACAACTTGACTCAACACATTCAGCCAGCAAATTGGACTGAAAATCAACAGCAATAAGACAGATATCATGACCTTTAATATTGCCTCACCATTGCCAATATGGCTAGAGGATTATGTTCTCACCAATGTAGAAACATTCACATACTTGGGCAGCACCATCAGCCAGGACAATCTCAAACCAAGATCTATTGACACAGCGCAGCCAAGAGGATCTGAGCACCATCATTGCCAGGAGGTGTTGGAGATGGATCGGTCATGTGCTTTGGATGGAAACTGATTCCATCACCAGAACAGCAATAAGATGGACACCTGAAGGCAAGTGAAAATGAGGCCGCCCAAAAACAACATGGTGAAGAGCTGTGGAAGCTGAGCTTCAGGGCATAACAGTAAGGGCAGTTCTGAGGGCGCAAGTAGCCGGTCTGACTCATCCATAGCCCAGAATGATTAGGGTGCTGATACCAATGGTGGAAATGGTACGGCTGGCAGCTAGTACGCCTCCTCAGTCTCCGATGCTGGGAATGGTGTTGATCCCAAAGTCAACATTGGCACTGACATAACTAAGAGTTCCAAGGTGGAAGGCAGTGACTGCTGCCTCAGCAACACTGGCAGTGCTGGCCACATAGAAACTGAAGTAGTTCCTGGTACCGAGGAGGTTGCTTATAAGAAGTCTGGCACCAGCCCTGTTTCTCCTGAGGGAAACACCAGGGCGCAGCATCAGCAGACCCATAGGTTCAGCAGCCTGTCCAGCCAACAGAGCTATAAAGGACACAGCCCTGGCAAAGTTCTGGACCAAGGGAGAGGTCAAGACAGAAAGGCAAAGGAAGTCCCTGTTGTCTGATACACTGCCAGCGCTGAAGCAGCCAGTGCCAGCATCGCCCTCACTGGTACCTGACTGAAAGGACACCCTCGGGCCAGAACCAGAGTCAATGGTACAGGGTTTCTAACCTCCTGGCATAGTGTCGGGGAGTAGCTGACAGGACCTGCTCCATCCCATGCACCAGAATTCATGACGTGTTGATCCATGTTCCTTCTAAAGGAGGGAGACAAGTCCCCACAGTACCTGGAGTGGCATCCCTTGGTCTTATGTGACCTTTTCCTCAGCACACATGGTGGGGAACAACTCCTCAATCTCTTAGGAGAGGTGCCAGCTCCAGGAAGCGAAGCGGCAGCACTTTCCAATCCAAGGGCGACCTATGATCTGATGAGGGCCTCAATACTGAAACAGTCCACATGGCGTATTTGAGCAGGTGCTGCTTCAGATGGAGATTCCTGGCCACTTGAGTCTGTTTTGTGAACAATCTGCAAATCGAACCCTGCTTCTTAACGTGGGCTTCAGCTAGACACAACAAGCACCGTGTGTAGGGATAGTTAGTAGGGTTTGCCCCACCCACACCACAGACAATGTTTAAATCGGGGTGAGGGCATCATTAGGAGACAAACTACAACTACCACTATACTGGGGTACTCATGAACTATGTAGAACTAGAAAAAAACCTCACTGAATAGACGATTGTGAGGTTGAAAACCACACAGATCTCCAACTCCAGCCACAGGTGATAAGAAGGAACCGAGGAGGGGTCAGGGCGGTGCCACCTCAGAGCCAGGGGAAGGGCTGCGGTCACAAGGCACAAGCTCCGCCCCTCTATGGATACTGCTAGGCAAATTCTCTGGCTCCGGCACTCTGGGCACACACACCTAAATGAAATATGAGGCTGCATCTACTCAAAGAACAACGGTTGGTTTAATCAATGTGAAGAAGAAAATATCTTTTCTTTTTCAATTTCAGTTTTTGTATTCAATTTAAAAATGAAGTTTTAAATATATACTTTGGCAAGTGAGTAGTCACTGTAGACTAATCACTATGCTGCATTCCGTGAACAGTTTCTGTCTCTAAGTTAATCATGTTTGTACATGCTCTAGATATAAGAATGCAAAGAGGGGAAAAAAGTGTGGTCAATCAACTTCTAACCGCACTCACTTTTAGCCAATATACATAGTGTGACAAAGTTCCTCCTCTACCTCGGTGGGTCTTGCGCTTATTGGTGGATTTGCTCACCTTGGAGCTTCACAGCAGCCCTTAGTTTGGCCGTTTTCGTGAACCCACAGTCCAGGTCAACTCCTCTTGTGTCTGACCAGGAGTTGGGAGGTTTAGGGGGAACCCGGGCCTACCCTCTACTCTGGGTTCCAGCCCAGAGCCCCGTGTCTAGAGTGCCTCCTGGAACAGCTGTGCGACAGCTACAACTCCCTGGGCTACTTCCCCATGGCCTCCTCCCAACACCTTCTTTATCCTCACCATAGGACCTTCCTCCTGGTGTCTGATAATGCTTCTACTCCTCAGTCCTACAACAGTATGCTTTCTCACTCTCAGCTCCTAGTGCCTCTTGCTCCCAGCTCCTCACAGGCACACCACAAACTGAAGTGAGCTCCTTTTTAAAACCCAGGAGCCCTGATTAGCCTGCCTTAATTGATTCTAGCGGCTTCTTGATTGGCTGCAGGTGTTCTAATCAACCTGTCTTAATCGTCTCCAGAAGGTTCCGGATTGTTCTGGAACCTTCCCTGTTACCTTACCCAGGGAAAAGGGACCTACTTAGCCCGGGGCTAATATATCTGCCTTCTATTACTCTCCTATAGCCATCTGGCCTGACCCTGTCACAATAGTTAGAGTTATATGAGCCTTGTGGCCTACCCTGCATTCTATTCCCTTGGCATACATGACTGAACAGAGTATTAACTTTAAGTTCAAATAGCCTTGCTCTACCGGTTCATGTTTCAACCCAAAAGTTATTTAAAATGTAGATTTGTATGTTAATAGTTTCAGTTTACACTTCTGAAAATATACCTTGATTCCAAGAGTCCATGGTTTGAATTCATCACTCTTTTCAATTTCTAGTGGTTCAAGCAAAGGTTCCCACACACCAAACATCTCATTATAATAATGCACCTAAAAAAATATAAAATCATCAGAGTACTGAATTAAGAAAAGATACACCTTAGAACCAACAGCAAATAATAAAAGATGCTCTATAGACTCAAACAGAAACTTCAAAATAAGACATTATAACACGTTGCTTGTTTTCATTATATTAGAATATAAAAAATCTTTAAGTAAAACTAAAATAAAACATGAAAAAACAATGGGACCGACATCCTGGCCTCAGTGGAGTCAATAGGAGTTTTGTCACTGATTTCATGGAGGCCAGGATACTAGAATCTGACTATAAAGGGAACTAGAGACAAAAATCTTTTACTTATACAACTTAAAGCAAGCACGGCCCATAAGGCAGCAGCACAAACTTCCCCATGACCCAATTCCACATAAATGTGTGTCAATTTTAATCAATAAGAACCATCGGGGTAAGTTCTCTCTACATAGCCGTTTCTACCTTTGGTGTCTTTGAGAAGCATGCCAATAGAACCACTGGGATGTGGATACACGTCCAGTATAAGCTGGACTAAAATTACCAACCTATTTCATACAGGTTATTAAACCACCACCTTATGGCAACAGATTTTATTTTCTACTTACTTTTCCAATTCTAAATATGAATAAGTGGCCTAGAGTGAAAAGTTCTGTATCCCATTAGCAATTCTCTAACTCAGGGGTTCTCACAGTCTTTCATAATGTGTAATGTCTTAAGAGATATTGTCTTAGGGACCATTTCCTATCCTAGTCATAATTATGCTACATTCATCTGGCAACTATTATAATTGCTTATGTGGAATTATAACACTGGGAAAACATTCATTATCTGTCTTTAATGCAAGAAGTGTTTTGTGTTTTTGGAAAAAGTTGGTCATACTTTCCACTTTTATTCTTTGTATAGGGCCAAATCTTGAGCTCAGTGCACAACACAATTAGCAGGGCTGAATACTGGGTACATGGAGCAAGGGCTCTTCTTCTCCAGACGATTGATCCAGTTTGTGGAATATATTTTAGCCACTTGGATTTAAGCAATTTTGCAGGCATTCACATGCGCTCCCCATACACCCAGAAGAGGAACGATTCATGCAGCAGAAAATTCTGCCTAGTAAATACACATTTCATTTATAGCTTAGGATGCAACAGTAAACTACACACAGTACTTTGAATATATATCTGCTCTCATCTGACGATCTCAAAACACCCCATTAAACATTAATTCTCACAACCATCCTGTGAGTCAGATTAGTAGCATCATCCCAAGCTTACATTTAGGTAAATCGACTCTCACAGACAGAGATATTTAGCTATATTTACTTAGCAAGTCAATGACAAAGCCTAGTCCCCAGCTCTGGTATCCAGTTTCCTGCTCTAGTCGCTATAGACTATAGACACAGTACTCCCTATTTAATCTATTAGCAGCCCACATTAGTCCAAGTTTCCCCTTAAGTCTCAAAGGAAGTCTATCCATGTGGGCTAATGATTGAGGAAAGAAAGGTGAATGAAAGTGTTATAAGACATAGGTACAAATCTCAAGAACGAATATTATACCAAAATGTCAATGTCTAATGTAAACATACAGGAGATAATTGTGTAAGTGTTTTACATTATACTCCTGATAAAAAACATTTGACGCAAGCAGACTAACATGTTTCCAGCCCTTATGGTTGTGAAGATAAACCTGAAAACATGAATTAAGTTTAAATTGATACCACATTACCTGGTCAACCTTCAGAAGCGCCATATAATGGTGATAAGGGGATGTGATGAGTAAGGCTAAGATTTTGTCACGGATATTTTTAGTAAAAGTCACAGACAGGTCATGGGCAATAAAGAAAAATTCACAGAAGCCCATGACCTGTCCATGACTTTTACTAAAAGTATCCATGACAAACTGGGGAGCTGTGGAGTCCCCACACCACCTGCGGCGGCTGGGCAGCTGCAGGGACCCAGGCTCAGAGCTCTGGGGGCCCCCACCATCTGTGAGGGCTTGGAGCTCTTGGGGCCCCCGCCGCCCACAGTTCGGAGCAGTGGGGTTCCTCTGCCACCCACAGCCACTGGCAGATGACAGGGGCCCGCTGTGCGGGGTCTCCACTGCCTATGGTGGCCAGGAGTTGCGGGGCCACCCACTGCTGCTTGGTGCTCCCAGGGCCCCCACCACCGGAGACAGAGGCAGCCTGGAGCTATGGGGTCCTCTACTGCTGCTCGGAGCTCCCAGTGCCTCCCAGAGGCAGCTCGGAGCTTTGGGGCCACCAGTGGCAGCCGGGAATGGTGAGGCCCCCCACCACGGCCAGGAGCTGCGGGGCTCTCTGCTGCCCGGAGCGCCATGGGCCCCCACTGCCTCAGGAGGTGGGTGTACCCTGCAGCTCCCAGCCACCGTGGGTTGAAGTCACAGAAGTCTCTGGAAGTCATGGATTCCGTGATCCCGTGACAAAATCATAGCCTTAGTGATGAGATGCAGCCAGGCTACCCCACATCCAATACATTCTAGATCAAGAACAGAGCAGGGGAACCCCCATCAATCCCTCTGAAAGGGAATGTGGCCACATGTACCTCCACTGCTCCCCTAGAAAGCAGAATGGAAAATTCTTACTAATTTCCTTTCTGCTGATAACATCTCCCAAATTTCTGGATGTCTGGGATGCCCTCCTCTTTCTGCAGCTCACGAGGCAGATCAGCATTTGGGCAACACATGATCTGGCCATTCCCCTTACAATCCAGTTTGCTGCCGGATGATGTTATGCAAGTTGTACAGTTTGAGAATAACTCAAGATAACGAAATAACTACATACATTAGACCAAAGTAGACAGTCATATGTTAACGAATCTACTTCAGATCTCATCCTTGGCTTCTAAGCCACTAAGGGTGGGTAGAATTGTAGGAGTTGCTAGCTGAAAGGAAACTATCAGTGAGAAATTTTCTGGTCTGCAGCCCAGAGTCTCCCACAGTTCTGGATATCTGTGAAGTGGTGAGCAGTGAACAGATGTAGGGAGAGTTATGAAACAAAAGTAACATCCTCCTTTTTGTGAGCTTGCTGAAAAGTCTATTAGTTCTGGGCCACTACCTACAGTGCCTTTCTGACAAAGGAGGCCATCTTATAGTGCTTAACAAAGGGTTCGGGTGATGGAATACACCCCTGAATACACACCCTAAGCCCTAATGTAATAATTTCTGTAAAAAGTATGCCTTGTAAGGTGTCCTTTGAAAACTCAATTTGCTGGTCAATATTGTTCTGGCCAAGTATCTGTGGCAACATTGTGTGTGAAATTATAAGATTATCCTGTATGATGATAACAACAAGTTCCAAACCCCACAGCCCTACCCAAACAGAAACTGGCAAACAGATTTGTCCTAAACAAAGGAATGTGTGCTTTGCTTAGTTTGCATTTAAGCAGCAAATGGAGTCATCAAGCAGGAAGTGAAGACAAAGGAAGCTCAAACAGGTGAAAAAAAACATCAGGAATATCCTTCCACACAGTCTCTCTGCTCCTGATTCTCAGAGGGATATGTTTTTCAAGAGGGGGACTGAAAATATAAAAAGGATAGACTAACACGTAAGGCACCCCCCCCCACCCATCGCATTGACAGCGACAAAGAAAGCAATAGTTGGGATACTAAGAGAAGGGGTCCTGACCTAAGAAGTTTGATCACTAAAACTGCTGAAAGCATGTGGTGAGGAAACTCTGCTTTGAAACTAATGTAGTTTGTTAAGTTAGGCATCAGTAAATACTTTTTCTTGTAACCATTTCTGGGTTATGCCTCATTGCTTGTACTCACTTAAAATCTCCCTCTTTGTAGTTCAACTTGTTTTATTTAATCCCATGTGTTCAAACTGAAGTGTCTGGGTAACTTCATTTGGAGTAACAAGTTGTGTGCATATTATTTCCTTAAAGGAATAATGGACTTTGTATTTGTACTGTCCAGTAGAGGGCTGAGCAGCAAAAGACATTTTTCTGGGGGGGAAATTTGGGACTGGAAGCGTGTTGGGCTTACCCTGCATCATGATCAAGGCTGGTAAGAGCCCCGGGTTAGCCAGATGGCCGCAGCACACACACACACAGACATAGCTGGGAATGACTAACATCCTAGAGGCTGTTTGTGAGCAGTCCAGGTTGGAGGCTGAAGCAAAGCATAATAAAGGACACCCCATGTTACAGGGGAGGAGTGACACAGCTACCCATTAATCTGGATTGTATCTTGGTATGTCAGTTAGCTGTTGACTACCTAGTCGCTTTGCAACTTTCTGAGATGGACATACCTGCTCATTTTACCCACAAAATTTCAAGGGATCTCATGGAACGTCTTGAGGACATTCCTGATGGACACCCTGATGCCTTGTTGGCTTACACAATACATAGTTTAATATGCCTAGCAATGAAGAATGTGAAAGTTCTGAATCCCTGGCATTTTGGGTGGAAAGACACAAATAAGGAGTCTGATCTTGTAGATCCTGTATGTCTAAGATTTTCAGCACTCTTCTGACATTTAAAGACATGCCTCATATTTTCAGTTGGATGTTATGGATTTAGACAGAATGAAGAAAGCACAACCACTCAAGAATTATGAAAGGAGAAATTTAACTTAGAAAGAAAGGATTCCGGTGCCTTGAACATCACCTTGTCCTCATAGAATGTGCTGTAAGGCTCCTGAATAGAAAAGGCTGCCAGCTCTGACACTCACTTGACAGACATGACAACTACTAAGAAACAAGTCTTAATGGATAAATAAAAGGCCAACACTAAAGTCAGAGGCTTGAAGAGATGGCTTGTCAGAGCCCTCAAAACGAGCCAAAGGTCCCGTTTTGGGAAGAGTGGCCTGAGTTGGAAGTGGGAAGAGTTGGAAGGAATCTTGTTACCTGTGCCAGGAAGCCAGAAGATTCTGCCAAAAGCCAACGAGTACGAGCAGAGACCTGATGCACAATGGTACTGGCTGAAGCCTTTGTCTATGTCTTCTTGGAGAAAGTCCAGAATGGTTGGAATTCCAGGATTTCTGGGACTGAAAGATGTGTGTCTCTGAACTCTCACCCACTAGGTCCCATTCCCTTTGGGAGGGGGCTGATTAGAAGCCCGGCTTCTTTCCCCAGGATGCTCAAGACCCACTTTAAGACTTTAGAAGAGGGGAGGGGAGACTTGTGGGCCTCACAAATCTCCCCTCTTTGTTCTGCAGGGGTCCTCTGGGACTTATCCCCTCAGTCAAGTAGTCAGAGTCTTCCTCACTTTTAGAGCCTCTCCCTGCTCTGCACTGGGGACCCTGTCCATTTTTTCTGTTGGAGTCATGGCTGCCATGGTGGGTAGGGGACTCCACCTGCCTATCCAACTCACAGCCTTGGGATATAGCAGAGTTAGGGACAGAAGGCTGGGCACAACTCACCATCTGCCAAGCCTGGGAAGGCTGCCTCACAAATAGAGCAGTTTTGACCCAGTGCTTTCTTGGCTGCTCTGCCACGACTGTATAGAGACAGAGCATCTGGCAGAGAGACACTGCTGCCAACACTTAGGGTAAGTTACAGTCCCAAAGAGTTAAATGACCCAGGTAGGAGTAGGAATGCTGAAAAGGCACAACACTGCTCTCCTTGCCCAAAAATTGGTCAGAAAAACTAAAAAAGGAGAAGAGTGGGAGCAACAGAAACCACCGTCCACTGCTGTGAACACAGAGAATCTGGTGGCAAGGAGAAGCAGAGGGCACATGGCCAGTGTGTGCAGCACCAAAACACTGACCTATCTCCACGAGCAGCCCAGAGATCCAGAATTGTGGGAGATGCTAGGCTGCAGAAAGTGGAGGGCAGAGCCAGCTTGGGGGTCAAAGACTGAAGCAGCTACATAAGCTATTTCAACAGGGACCTTGAGATAATGATGAGAGACTGTTTTCTACACTTTTTACTCTGGATTCTCCCCCACACTGCAGATTGGCTGGCAGCAACATATCAGTTTTCTTTTGGTTGCTCATAAGTGGTTGTTGCTATTATGGGGAGTGTTGACGATTCACAGTAAGGAAAATGTTTACAGGGGAAAAGTTGCTCATAAGCAGCAGGTGCTCTTTCAAGATGTTGCTGCCAACAAGCATCTACCGTACTAATGTAGCATTTGCAAACTACTCTGCTTGTAGGTCATGAGTAAAGTTTTTCAAAATACTAAGGGTCAGATATTTTTAAGTATTTATATGCCTACAGATGGACACAGGCACCCAGTGGGGTTTTCAAAAAAGCACTGGTGGTTACCTCCTGCTGAAATTAATGGGAGTTACATATCTAAGCACTTCTGAAAATCCCAAACACATCTATCTGAATTTTTAGGTGCCTAAATATCTTTAACATTCTGGTCCTAAATCCCATTTTTAAAAGTGAATTAGGACACTAAATCAAGTCCCACTGATTTTCAGTGAGACTTAGGAACTTTAGAAAATTGTACTCTACATCTCTTTCTCCCATTATATGTCTATCCTGTCTATGCATGTCCCCATCCCACAAACACTAACTTGACTTTAGTGGGACTACTCACAATTATGAAGTTCAGCATGGGCATTATTTGCCAGAGTGGGGCATTATATTATAAACTTTTCAAGGTATGGATCATCTATGTTTGTACAGTGCATGGCAGAATAGGGAACTGATCTTGGTTGGATCTATAGGAATTGCAGGAAAGCAAACAAACATAACAAAAAAATCCATGCTCAAATATAGTTACTATCTAAAATAACTGATGAATTTTATGTCAATAAGTATTTTAAATCATGTGTCACAATTGCGTGTAGTGTAAGGAAGTTGGGAATGAAGGGTAGTAACTTTGTGATAGACTAAACTAACATTGTCAGGTAATTTAGGGATTGTTGCTCCATAACTTAGGGTTGTCGCAGTGAAGTACAAGGGACCCTGCACACAGCGAACAATGGAAGGTTGTGCTCCACAAGGCACTCTTCCCCCTCTCCCCCCGAAGTTTAACGGTTAGATAGAAGTATCACCTTTACTTGTCAAAAGTTTCTTTCATAAGTCTTGTCTATGTAACAAGTCAGTTTCATAATCTTTATTGCAACTGCTTTTGGGAAAAGTGGTATTATATTATAGCCTTACCTCCAGTTCAAGCTGGGAACGGAGGTTGATGAGCGTACTCCAATTTTTGACTTCTCCGGAAAACGACGACTTTGCTAAAAGCATAGGTACCGTTCTGTGACCAACTCCAGCTTCAAGAGTTACAATGACTGATTCAATTCTCATATTTAATGTCTCCCCCGTGAGAACCAACTCAGTTGCTGTATTTTTATTTTCATTTCCATTTGACTTTTCAAGAAACCACATTTTTAAATTTTTTATATCTTTCTTATCCCACAGGTCTGGAGGAATTGGAGTAATCTCTTCTTCCGAAGTCTCTGTAGTTGGAGAAAGTGCCGATGTAATCGTAATCACTGTATTTATGATAATGGGTGAAACCTACGAGGGGAAAAAAATTGATTATTCAGTGCTGTTGGGTATATGGAAAAAATGTGGAACTGGGTATATGGAGTATCAATAACCACTTTTTCAAGTAATCTCTTGAACTGACTAGTTACTGCTTTCAGTTTCAAAATTATAATGAATATTTGTTACAGCACCTGGTTGTTTCCTTTTTGGGACTGACTCCCACTCATTTTAGCATTCATATGCTTTATTTCTCTCTCTGCATACACTAGAGACAGTTTAGACTTGCTCTGGGGTTAAGCCATGCCCCTTCTGTCTGCCTTCCAGAACAGCTTTCAAATCTGTGTAAGACTTGAATCTCTAGCTAGTAACTTCAAAACAACATGACTGTGTACAAGCTTCAGAGATGTGGCAGACTGGAGGAGAGTTCAAATCCAGAAAATAATTAAACAAGTAACAAATCTTCCATACCTTTTTCCCATTTCTAAACGGAACGTAGTGAGCACTATGGAGAAATAATCAAGAGGGAAAAAAACAGTTATAGATGACAGAAAATGAGTTTCCCCTTTCTGAATGACAATGCTTATGTAGTTTACTTTGGGACTATTATTTCCTGCAAAGAGATACTTCTGTAGAAGAAAAAACAGATCATACCCGTAGTACTTAAAAAAGGCTTTGAACAAAGACTAAGTAGAGCCTTGCATATTTCTTTTGTGCTGGCCAGTACTGCCCATCCAATAAAACTGGAGTGGAACATTTTGAATGAGTTTTTATCCCCTCTGAAATTGGCCCTCACAATGCCATGTAAGTTGCTGCATTTACTAGCATTTTTGCACTATTACAGATAGCTTAATAAAAGAAACATTTCAGATATCCAAGTTAAGAAAAACATGATTTTCTAAATTTGATTCAAGTAAGTCTCAATCACTTTTCTAGCGTCCCTTTTATTCCACTATTTTTTTCTTATGGCATTGAGAACTCAGACAAAAGGAAGACAACAATCTCTTGGGAAGCGTGGAAAGTTACATTTACATTTGTCAAGAAAAGTACGGGAATGAGGATGACAAACACTGTGGAAAACAGAATAGGGCTTGTCTAAGACGGAGATCTCAGTGGCTCTTTGAGGTGAAATAACGACCAGTAGAAAACAGGGTTTTGACTGATAGATACTAGAGTGAAATGGAAGTCCAAAGAGGAGATTCAAGGGCCTTAGAAACCACTGAAATGTTCCAGGTTGGACAAATGAGTCAGTTTGCTTGTTTTGTCAGGTAAGTAACACCAAGAAACCAGATGATGACCCAAGAGTGATTTAGAGGACCCTGTGTTTATGGTACTGTAATAACAAGGTCTTAGAACATATTTTCACAAAAAATGGACATTTTTTATTATTAAAAATACCATTTTTGTTCAAACTGAAATATTTCAGAAAAGTGAGTCTGTTTTGATGAATACCAAAAAAATTTGAAAACAAGCATGTTTCTGAATTCCGAAATTGTTTCAGAATGTTTTATTTCATTTTTACATTAGTTTTACCTAATATGAACTAGTACCACTGACATGTCATTATTTCAACTACTGATGTTATTATTTTCTATTTTTATTTTATTTTACAACTCATTAAAGGAAGCTGCTACTTAGAATTGATTGAAACATTTTATCATCTTTTCTAGATAAGAACATCTTCTTGTTTGTGATGTCATGAAACAGTGTCAAACTCAATTCTGAAAAGAACTTTTGGCATGTTTCAAAATGAAATTTCAAGCAGCTTTACAACACATCGTGATTTTGCAACAGGGTTTTAAGCTCAGACTACAGCTGTCCACTTAGGATTACAATAATGTTCTTATGCCTGCTTTCACAGAATTGAGGTTTTTGCCACTACTACAGATATTCTCAAACTGTGATATGTTCACTTGGAAGTACTGTGTTGTAACAGGGTGATCTCTCTTTTTCAAACGGTAGTGGAACCTGGGCCTAGCCAACCCCTAAATCCATGGAATGGCCTTTTCAAAACAAAACACACAGATATTCAGGGGAACAGCAGACTATCAGAAGAATGGAGGCCAGGTGTTAAATTAGCTTGCTACCTCCTTAATATGATAAAACTCAGGGGGGAGAAAGAGCAGAGAGCTGGGAGAAGAGAATTACAGAAAAGCATAGATTCAGGAGGACCGGCCCCTGGAATGGGAACCAGAAGGGAGAGTGATGGGCTAGAGAGGCCGCCCCGAACCACTGCCCAGCTTCAAGCAGTATGGCTGTGGAATCCCATAAACATAAAGAAGAAGCTGAGCGTCCAGGGAACAGAGCAGGTGGCGAGTGGAAAAGACTCTCCAACAGGGCCAAGGCCTGCAATGAGACTGACAAAAACCCCTGACTCAGGGGGAACTGTGAATCTGAAGCCTTGGAACATGGGTGAATTGGAGCAGAAGCTGCCTACTGCCCAGGTTCAGCCCCTTACTTCCAGTGATGGTTTACCCCATCTCTCTATCCCCCACTCTGAGCCAACACTGTCCTTTTAACATGCACCCACCCACACCACCAGAGTCCCCAGCACTCCAGCCACAACCCCTACCCCTCAGTCTAAACGTCATGTCCTCTAACTCCCCCACCCAGACTCCTTTCTTTTCTAATTTCCTTGAGCATATCCCCACCAGCCAAATCATCTTCACAGGCGCGCGCACACACACTCTCTCTCTCTCCAGGGACATGGCCCAAGCCTTAGTTCAGCACAAGTTTTAAAATCCCATCCGTCTGAGACCCTCTCATCTGAATGCTTTGGCATCACTTACATTAGTCCATGTGGTAGTGAAATTTATGTATTTGGGAATATATGTGATCCTCAACTATGGATAAGTGGCTAACTAGCAGTAGTTTCAAAAGAAATTATACTGTAACACAAAGGTCTGTTGATGAAATGGGCAGTGGTATGAATCAAAACCTGACTGAAAAAACTGAAAAAATTTCAGGCAATGCTTGTTGGCTTCCTGCTACAAAGCAATGAAAATATAAGGTTGTTAAAAAGTATGAACCCAAGTACCTATCATTTGGATTGACCTTGAATGCTGAAAAAAGTGAGCCATGGGCTTAGTGCATCATTTGCTATCAACTATTATCCAATATTCAATTAAACCTTCCCTGCTCAATGTTACCTCAATAGAAAGCACAACTCTTTAGAAAACAAACATCGTGGATTGTTTATGGTTTTTTTTAAAGAAAGCTAAGTGATTTGAAAGACAGCTCAAGAAACAAAACAAATTACCTCTTTATGCAATATTAATGTAAAGGCCCTGATAGCATAATATCAGGTAAATTTAAGGATTGATCAAAATGGAAATTGCACACTATTGGTGAGACACTTGTGTACCTGCAGCAAAAGACACTGTTATTGATTCCAGAGGATCAAGCTGTTTTGCAGCTTGATATTGTTTATCTAATAATATAATATCAGGAAGAATTCAAGAGATGGCTTTTCAACTAAAGGAAAAATTCATAGAATGTGTAAACAAAATAAATTCTTTTAATTGAAATTAGATGTAAGGAGTAATATCACTAATTTTGCTCATTTTCTTACATGGTTTGACTCAAATTACAGTTAAAGAATAGTTCTTGTTTTGCGAAGATTTGTCAAGACGTACAACAGCAGAAAAAATTTTTAAACTGAGTTTATTTCAGGAAGTGGTGTGGAGTGAGAAAACAGTCTCAAGTGTGTGCTCTGATGGAGCATGAGAAGTGACCAGAAAATCTGGCAGTGTTTTGACAAAAATTAAATAAGTGGTATCCAATGCTAAACTTACTCACTGAAATATTCACTGCAAGGCACTAGTTGCCAGAACATCCCTGTCAATCAGAAAGTTGTTCAGAATCCTACTGTAAAGGCGGTTATTTTTATTCAACAAGGAGCACTGAATTCACATTTGCTTTTCAATTATGTGCAATGAAATGGGAAGTGCTAATGCACGGGAAGGTGCTGACCTGTCTCTCTGAACTCCATTCAAAGGCACAAATTTTCCTCAGTGATTTAAGTTTCGAATGTGCTGATTGCTTTTGGATGAATTATAGCTTTCAAGACTAGCCTATTGAGCTGACTCGTTGTGTGTGTCAAACTGAATGCCAGCTTACAGGGAATGAAAATTATACTTTTTAATGTTCACAACAAATCAAGAGCAATGATAAAGAAAATGCAGCATGAAAAGAAGAAAAGAGAACCTGCCAATGACTCCCAGCTTTGGAAAGTTTCCTCACTGAAAATTACTTGAAAATTCATCCTGATCTCACTGCTGAGCGTAAGAAAACACTGCCTTAATTTGGCTACCAAGTTTAATGAATATTTTCCTGACAGTGTAACAAATGAGAATTAGATCAGGGATTCATTTTCAATACAAGGCAGCCTGCCAAAAGAAAAGGAAAAGTTGATTGAACTGTCATGTGTTGGTGGACTCAAACTCAATAAAATGCAGCTCAGAGACTTTTGGATGAAAAGAAGAAAGGAGTTTAGCCTGGACAGAGATTTGCAATTTTTGATGTCCTTCAGCACTACGTAGCTCTGCCAGACTAAATTTTTTGCTCTGGTTGCCATTAAAAACAAGGGATGAATCTCAGTATAGGACTGGACCTTCAGTTGAAGCGCCCCAACATCTTACCTGACATAAAGCAACTATGTTCTATGAAGCAAGAATACCCTTAAAATTGTCTCAGAGCTACTGAGCTTTAGCTCACGAAAGCTTATGCTCAAATAAATTTGTTAGTCTCTAAGGTGCCACAAGTACTCCTTTTCTTTTTTTCAAAATGTTTTGTATTTTCTTCATTTACATTTTGTAAAAAGGTGAGCATAGTGAAGTTTGGCTTGTGTTCAACTATAGTCCAGATAAGAATTAGCAGGAACTCTGAACTGAAATTTGATAAATTAAAAAGTCACATCACTGATTTGCTTCCGTGACATACCAAAATATATCAAGATGTCATTTAACATATTTTTTCTTATAATCTAAGTAACATGAAGACAAATTGTCATCACTTCTTCATTGTGCTTTTTGATTCACTGTCTCAAAACCTCAGATATTAAAATAGATGTTATAATCTAACATTTTAGGCTTCCTTAGGCATTTGAGTCCAGAAATATTTAAGTCTAGTAAGGCCTAAAACAAATGTGTACAAAAAGGATAAATTTGCAGATTTATTTGCAGATGTTTACCTCAAACGTCATTTTTTTAAAAAAGGTGGTCCATGAAGCAATGAAGTTTGGTAACCACTGCTCTAACAGAAGTCTTGACATTTTTTTTTAAGATGGAGTGAGGGTGAGAATGGTTAGAGTGAGGAAAGAAGTACATTGCCCAACTTGGAATATCCCCCTTTTTGTTAATACTCCCCTTTCAGTAATCAGGCTAAAGCAGTGCTTCCTGTTACAAGAGGTCCCACCTTTTAATGGATGATGTGATAGGCACTGTGCGAGTTTCACTAAGTTGGAGAATTGTGGCTATCTTCACCATCTGACAACTGTGATTATTGTTTCCTCCACTTATTTTTTCCTTCCCAGATGTGGTAAGGGGTAGTAGTTGCATAATGAGGGAGATAAATATACTCAGTTTGGCCAACATTTGTGTAAGATCATTCATTCCAAGTGCCCTCTGGTTTGTTTCCCATGTGAAAAAGCTTTGCTATGGCATTTTTTTCTGGATGTGAACAGATCCACCAGTTGATTCCTGAAATTCTGAGACATTATCTAGAATATTTCTTGTTATTTATTTTAACACAGCTTACAACCATCATGCTGCCCAAACCAGAAGTCCTCTGTGCACAAGTTTCCAAAGTGTATGGAAATGGGGATGGAGTGCAGAAAGCAAACCAGACAGGCCACCTAAACGGTGACCAGTGTATTATGCAATGGTGATTGCAGGATTATTTGCATAGCCAAGGTTACATCTAGTGATTGCACTCCACAATGGTACTGCATCATTGAAAATTAACACAACGGCAGCACACCACTTGTCAATACAGAAAATTCTCACACTGATGCACGGGTGATCAACATGGCTCTCTAAAGTACATACACAGGAACCAAATCTGAGTGGGGCACGACCATAGCATACTTAAAACAAGAGCAGGAAAAAATGTAATTTCTAATAACTTGGAGGCATGGCTAAATCTTTCTTTTCACAAGCAACTATACCTTGTGGAAATAGGATGATTTTTGTCCAAACCTATCATATGACACCATATTCCATATAAAAATGAGGTGACATGACTGCAGTACATGTGAAAGGCTTTTTCTTCTTTTGTTTCAATATAATAAGCAATATGAGATGCAAGACTACGAAACGTGTTTAGATTGTGTTTAGTTTTAGTTAAATCAAAATTTTAAAACAAAAACAGTAACTTTAAAAGCCAGTGGGGGAGGAGGAGGAAGAAGACAGGAAACAAAAACTACAATTCAACTTACCTTTATTGTTAAAGATTTAATTGATAGGTCAGCCATTTGTGGATTAGTACCAGACTGCACCATTTTGAAGAAGAAATCACAAGGCTGCAATACCTGAAGAAAGAATTCATGGTCAACTCTAAAAATGTATAGTAATTAGAGTAAATATACATGCTTAGCTAGAAAAAGATCTCCTCTAAAATGCCATTAGGAAGATTTAAGGGAAAGAGTTACTAGTGATAATTCTGTTGGTTCTTTAAAAATATTAAACTGACTACTTAATATTAGCATCCCTTCTGACATGAGAGAAAAGAAACAAAAGTGAATGGAACAAACAATATTTCAGCCTTACTAGACTGTTACTCACTCAATATCAAAAGTGAATGATAGGGAAAAAAGTACCCATTCTTAACAGAAAATGTCCATTCTTCAAGTAGTAAGAGCCAAAGAGCTATTACAATGGTCCTTCAGCCTGCTTTCCACTTGGGGTCAGAATCAGACTTGTCAGTCGGTCTGCCCGGTCCTTTATCTCTTTGGTTGGCAGCAGGAGGAGAGTGAAGGAGCATGTGTGGATCAACAGACACTACTCTATATTATATAACTACTTGATTCTATATCTTGATTTGAACTGCTGGCCTTCTCCTCTAAGGACCAAGAATTCCCTTTGTAGTTTGTGCATGTATAGAAGTCTATGACCTGGTCTTTTTGCATTGATTTGTCATGCTGCACTCAGACTGTGAGTAGGAGAATCTGACATTGGTGATTATCCCTGCAAAAAATGGTTACTTACCATCTTTAAGACACAGTTGCAAACCACTCGGGGTGGGCGGGTGTGTGAGTGCATACACACCCAGTACACTAAAGCCAGAGAACGTGGCGTGGCAGCACCCACTGGGGAAGTGCTTGCACCCTCAGACCCATGGCTATATAAGGGCAGCACTGCCCCAACTCGCCCCCAGTTCCTTCACACTAGAATCCAAGGCTGGAGACTCCAATGCAGAGTGGACAGACGGCGAGTCATGAAGGCAGGTCTGCACCCACATCTTGAAAAAGCATAGAACCATAGAATATCAGGGTTGGAAGGGACCTCAGGAGGTCATCTAGTCTAACCCCCTGCTCAAAGCAGGACCAATCCCCAATTTTTGCCCCAGATCCCTAAATGGCCCCCCTCAAGGATTCAACTCACAACCCTGGGTCTAGCAGGCCAATGCTCAAACTACTGAGCTATCCCTCCCCCAACAAGAATGACAAGACAGGTAAGTAATTGTTTTCTTCCAGTGGTTGAAGACGTATATTCCACTCAGGTGACTCATAAGCAGTTCCGACAGATGGTAGGGTTCAGAGTCTACTTAAACAATGACTGCATAACTGCCTCCCCAAAGTTTGCATGTGACCTATATGCTGCAGTCATAGCATAATTTTTGGTTAACGTACGCACTGAAGACCATGTAGCAGCCCTGCAAATATCTAACACCGAAACATCATTGACAAATATGATCAATGTCCCTTGGATTCTCGTTGAATGAACCTATAATGTCCGCAAGGGCATAGTTTAAGCTACTCCATACGCTGTGGTAATACAGGAAGTTATCTACCTGGAAATAGTCTGTGCAGAAAGCATCTGATCTTTCATCTGATCTGCACAGCAGACAAAAGTCAAGGTGATGAACAAAATGGTTTAGTCCTTTCGAGATAAAATTTAAAGCATTGCCTCAGATCTAATGTATGGAGATTCTGATCACCCACATTTCCATGCAGCTTAGGAAAGAATAAAGGCAAGTAAATAACTTGATTAAGGTGAAAGTGTGAAACCATCTTGGACAAAATCTTTGAATGTAGTCTTAAGGACACTTTGTCTTTCAAGAACTGAATAAATGGAAATTCTGCCATTATGGCTTGTAATTCGCTAACGCTTCTTGTGGACATTATAGCCATAAGAAAAGCTGTCTTTTGGGAACAGAGAAACCATGAGCAGGCTGCCATCAGATCAAACGGAGGACCCATCAGGGCAGCCAGCACAGTATTTAGGTCCCACAACAGGATCATTTCCTTCACAGGTGGAAAGAGGTGGACAATACCTTTTAGAAATCTCACTACCATGGAGTTTAAGAAAATTGACTTTTCTTGGAGGATGAAACAACTGAGACTGCTGCCAAGTGAACCCTCAATGAGTTAAGAGCCACACCAGGGGACTTCAAATGTAACAGGTAGCCCACAATGTCCTGAACATGAGCTGACATGAGTTGAGCTCCCTTTAATATTGACCAAACTGAAAAATGTTTCCATTTAGCCAAATAAGTAGACCTAGTAGATGGTTTCCTACTATTAAGCAGGATCCTATGTACTGCTTCCATGCATTGTTGTTCTTCCTCACTGAACAACATACCATCCACAGCGTGAAGTACTGGATGAACAACCTGGGCATGGTACTGAGTCAGCAGGTGAGAAAGGGGAGTAAGATCTGGGAGGTCAAACAGACAGACTGAGAAGGTCGGAGAACCAATATCGTCCTGGCCAAGCTGGCACAATAAATATCAGTCTGGCATGGTCCAACTTCAAGTCTGAGAATAACCTAAGAAGCAAGCGGGATGGAAAAAAGGCATACATCAGGTCTGTTCCCCAGTTCAGATGGAAGGCATCAGCTAGAGACCCTAAACTAAGTCCTGCTCGGGAACAAACCTGACAGCACTTGTTATGCTTTGTTGCAAAAAGGGCAACCTACGGAATGCCCAATTCCCTGAACATGGACTTTACCACACAGCTCTTTAGAGACCACTTGCGGTTGTCAGAGAAAGTCCTGTGAGATGATCAGCCAACCGGTTTTGAGACTTGGTAAGTGTGTCACTGTGGGTATGATGTCTTCCTTGACACAGAAGTCCCAAAACTTTATTTCCTGACAAAGCTCCCTGGAGTGGGCTGCTCCTTGCTTGCTCACATAATATGTTATGGTAATATTGTTGCTGAGTATGTGAACCATTGCTCCCTTGATCAGACACCAGAAGGCACAATCCCATGCACTGTAAACGTCGGACATTGATACAGAACAGCAATTCCCATTCCAAGCACAAACCCTAAACCTTTAACGTTCCTAAATGTGCTCCCCAAACTATTATGGGGGCAACAGTGATTATATTTCTGGTTGGCAGAGGACACGCAAAGGGAACACCCTGGCAACATTGTTCCATTTTGGCTTAATGCTGTAGAGAATCCAGCATCTCTGGAGGCACTCAGACAAGCCTGTACAATGACTGGCAGCTCGGGTGATAGACCAGCTTCAGTCATAACTGAAAAGGATGAAGAAGCAATCTCACCTGCTGAACTATACAAGTGAATGTGGCCATACGTCCTAGTAACTTCAGGTACATATGGACCGTGGTCAAAGGATGAGACTGCAGATCCAGACAAAGGCAACAAATTGCCTGGAATCGCTCATATGAGAGAAAGTGCCTCAAATTCATGAAGTATAGTAAGGCTCCAATGAGCTTGACTTTTTGAGTTGCAGTCAACTCGACACTGCTTTGTTCAAAATCAACCACAGTCAATCAAAGAGGTTCAGTGTGAACTGGACACGATTGAGGATTTGTTCCTCGGATCTCCCTCTCGCTAGCCATACCCTAGGTATGAGAAGACATGAATTCCCCTCCTTCTGAGATAAGTTGTTACCACCATCATGCATTTGGTAAATATGCCTGGGGCTCATGATGGGACAAATGGGAGAACCATGTACTGATACTGTTGGCAGGCAACAATGAATCTCAGGAACTTTCTGTGGCCTGGGAAAATTGGCACAGGAAATTAGGCATCCTGAAGATTGAGAGCAACAAACGAGACATTGTGATTGAATGCAGGAAGAATAGTAAGCCGGGTAACCATGTGGAATCTCAAATACTTGATGTATTTGTTGAAACCAGGGAGATTAAAGATAGGTCTCACCTTTCCTTGAACTTGGGGATCAGGAAGTACAGGAATAGAATTCCTTTCCCTGAAGAAACGGAAGAACCTCATGCATAGCACTCAGAGCACACAAAGTCTGGGCGTGCTGAAGAAGCAGCAAATCATGAGAAGGGTCCCTGAAAAGACTCAGGTTGGGAGGAATGGGACGGACAGAAATACTGCATAACCCAATCCCACAGTGCTCAGCACTTATCTGTCTGTAGTTATTGCTTCCCCAAGTTCTGTAGAATTGAGACAGCCTGTTCCCAAACTGAGGAGCCAGGGTTGAAACATTCACAACTGGTACACTGCTCTCATTATAGAAGTATGGTTGACTAAAACTAGACTCAGAAGATGATCTCCTCTGTGATTTATGTCCTCTTCTAGAAAAGTCTTGCTGCTTAGCAGGATAGGATGATGGCAAAAGTATCGCTAAGAGTGATATTGCTGGTGATGTGACCCTCAAAGTGACACTCTTTGTAGCCTCAGTTTAAACCCTATTGACTATACAGTAGCTTGGAAGTCCTTAAAACATGTAAAGTCTTGTCAGTTTTCTCAGAAAACAAAAAACGACAATTGAACAATAAGTCCTTTATGGTCTGCTGGTCTCTCACTTGCTGCAGTCAGACTCAGGGAACTTGATGATTACCTGTTCTGTTCATTCCCTCTGGGGCTCCTGGCATTGGCATTGACCCAGTATGGCCATTTGTATGTTCTTATGTACTATGAGGTGATGCGAGAAAAAACACTCAAAACCTTGCATGGAAACATAACTCTTGTTGCTATGTTTAGCTCTGGGTGTTATAGATGCTGGGATATTGCACACAGATTTTTCAGGCTCCAATATTGCTTCATTTAGAGGGAAAGCAAGTCTCCCAGGAACTGCGAATTGAAGAACATCTCTAACTTAAGGGTGTCCTTCTGAACATACCCAGCCTCAACACCCAACAACAATTCTGTTTGTCTCAGAAGGTCTTGATAGGATTTAAAATCCTCTGGTACTGTACAAGAGAACACAGGCAATATAGGATCATCTGATGAAGAGGAAGAAGAGGGAAGCAGAACTACTGGACTCTCTTATGGTAATACATTTGACTGTACCAAGGGATCATGTTGCACCCCCTTGACCTGTGACTATAGCAAAGGTGACCCAGGCAGAGAGACTACCGGAGGAAAAGGTGATCTAGCCTTAGACTGAGCAGATGATTGAGACCTTGCTAAACGAGGAACCTCCCCGGACTTTCAAAGAGGCTACTCTGCATAGAGGCACAGCATTGGTGGCCAGTAGGAGCTAGGCCAGGAAGCTTCATCCCTATTACAGAAGCCATAATGATCCCATCACCAATGTTGATGCCCGGGTCTTGACAATTTCCAACACTTGAACCAGAAGACCCTTCTAAGTAGTCTGGTGGTAATGGAGGAGCCGCTCCAGGTGAAGCCAATAAACGATCTGCACCATCCACAGTCCAACATGCTGGTCTCATCAGATCCAATGACGGTACAGTCGAAGACACCTTTAGTACCAGTAAAGGCCTCACACTCATACTCGGTACCAAAGCAGGCATTGGAACTGAAGATGTAGACTCTGTTGGAATTGTTGTTGGTACCAAAGACAGCATTTGTGCTGGCAGTCCTCCAGTACCAATCAGGAAGCTGACTGTAACCCAGTGCCCTGGGTCTGAGGTGGTGTGGACAAGTCAGCAATCAAGCCAAGAGGTGCCAAGGATACAGAAGACAAAGCCACCATTGTCTAAATGTTCTTGAGAAACTTCCTGTCTGTTCTTGACTTACAACAACAAGTAAACTTGTGCCTGATTCATCGATGATTTGGAGACTACAGTTGTCGGTACCAGACTAAACAGAAACCCCTGGGGCAGTACCAGAGTTGACAGTACAGAGTTTCATTGATGAGGCATTGATACTAGATAGCAGGACAGGACAGTTCTATCCCACATACTGGAAGACTCACAGTGCCAGTCTGCACTCCTGCTAAACAGGGAGGAGGAATCTATTTAAACTCTAAAGCAGCCCCGTCTGTTCTGTGGGAAGGGGAATGATCCCTCTTCCTTCTGGGAGAAGGAAAGGAGATCGGATGTGAAGTCCCCATCTGTATCGGCTCAGGCACTCTCTGGAGAGTCTGAATCTGTGGTGGTCTCTAAGCAGGCCCTTTCTCCATAAGGTGTGACTTCAAATGCAAGTTCCTCGTCACCTTCTCTTAAACAACTTACAGATGGAGCACCTTTCCTTAATATGCCCTTCTCCAAGGCA
The DNA here is from genome assembly GCF_965140295.1 of Lepidochelys olivacea. Classification (NCBI taxonomy): domain Eukaryota; kingdom Metazoa; phylum Chordata; order Testudines; family Cheloniidae; genus Lepidochelys; species Lepidochelys olivacea. The sequence continues at coordinate 96,192,382 of NC_140415.1, forward strand.
CAATAAACTTCAGATGTGGGGGGATCACTAGTAGGGATAGCATCCTCACATGATGGTTAAATGTTTAAAACCCAGAAAATGCATCAGGTTGGGCTAAAACGTTACTAACTACACTAATCTAAACTAAACCCTAAGGTATTACTAAACTTACCTATTTACAGGAAAAAACACAAACACCATGATAAAGAACACGAAGGGAGACACCATACTGAATGCTCTGACTCAAGGTGCGGGTGGAAATGAGGTGGATCAGGGGTAGCATAGCCGTTATGTAGCCATGGGAAGGGCTAGAGGGCACAAGCACTGCCCCAACAGTTACTGCTTCGGTGCATTGGGTGAGCATGCACCTGAGTGGAACATACAACTGCAACCCCTCAAAGAAGAATCTTGCTTTAGTAGGAAGTGAAACTGGGCTCAGAGATTGCTCCAAAATATTTCAAATGGCTAGTGTGACAGGGTCAGGCCAGATGGCTACAAGAGAGTAATATAAGGCAGATATATTAGCCCCAGGCTAAGTAGGTCCCTTATCCCTGGGTAAAGTAACAGGGAAGGTTCCAGAACAATCTGAACCTTCTGGAGACAATTAAGACAGGCTGATTAGAACACCTGCAGCCAATCAAGAAGCTGCTAGAATCAATTAAGGCAGGCTAATCATGGCACCTGGGTTTAAAAAGGAGCTCACTTCAGTTTGTGGTGTGCCTGTGAGGAGCTGGGAGCAAGAGGCGCTAGGAGCTGAGAGTGAGAAAGCATACTGTTGTAGGACTGAGGAGTAGAAGCATTATCAGACACCAGGAGGAAGGTCCTATGGTGAGGATAAAGAAGGTGTTGGGAGGAGGCCATGGGGAAGTAGCCCAGGGAGTTGTAGCTGTCGCACAGCTGTTCCAGGAGGCACTCTAGACAGCTGCATTCCACGGGGCTCTGGGCTGGAACCCGGAGTAGAGGGTGGGCCCGGGTTCCCCCCAAACCTCCCAACTCCTGGTCAGACACAGGAGTTGTCGAACTGGACTGTGGATTCAGAAAAAACGGCCAAGCTGAGGACTGCCATGAAGCTCCAAGGCGAGCAAATCCACCAATAAGCACAAGACCCACCAAGGTAGAGGAGGAACTTCGTCACACTAGCTATTTCCCTTGTTCTCAAAAGATATGTCTAAACTGTACACACAGAAAAATGCAGCTGTGAGACTTAGACCCCAGGTCTACAGACTCAGACTCATGCAATGGTGCTAAAAATAAATTTGTAGACGTTTCAACAAGGGCTGGCACTCAGGCTGTGAGACCCACCCCCTTGCCAGGATTTAGATCCATAGATCCTGCCTAAGAGGGAATCTACACTTCTATTTTTAGTGCCACATCACGAGCCCAGCAAACTAGAGTCTACAGACATAGGATCAGACTTGCTGCCATGGGGTTTTATTTTGCAATGTAGACATACTGAAGGAGGTTGGGTTTATTTGTCTCTCCTCTCACATACAGACCCCATTTTGGCTCTCTCAAGGAAGGTAGAAGCCCGAGGCTCAAGGATGGGTTCCCAAAAAGCAATACCCCTCTCTACTGCATGGGATGTATATGGACCAGACAAGTCTGTTTTTCTCCTGAAGGTCTCAGTCCAGGATATGAGTAGGGATTCTTGAGGAGGCTATTATAGAGGTGGCAGTAGGAAGAGGAAGCTGGGCCTGAAGGCTTCTAATTACACTTTTTGGAGCTGGCAGTGTCCATGCTGTATCTAGTGCTTTCAATGTGGGACCTGTGGGAAAGTGGAGGGGACAGCTGAGCTCCTCAGTTGGAGACATCACTGATTATGTGGGCCACAGGAACTCAGGCATGACCCCCCTACCCCAACACACACAAATCTGTCATGCTGCCCTTTGGACTGTGAAGGAAACTGCACTCTGCCTACTGAGCTGGTCTAGGTCCTCCACAAGACAGTCTAGAGGGAGAGTGGGAATCAGGAGACACAGGCCGCTCCTTTTGTCTCTGGCTTTTCTTGTCCTAGCTCACTCCCTGAAACCTGAAAAGGTACCAGCTAAAGTAACTTCTCGCTTAACATTGTAGTTATGTTCCTGAAAAACGTGACTTTAAGCGGAACAATGTTAAGCAAATCCAATTTCCCCATAAGAATTAATGTAAATGGGAGGGTTAGGTTCCAGGGAATTTTTTTTCACCGTGTGTGTATGTGTATGTATATGTATATATATATATATATATATATATATATATATATATATATATATATATATATATATATAGTTTTTTTATCTGGTGGAAAAAAAATTTCCCTGGAAATTTGGAGAGAGAGAGAGAGTGTGTGTGTATATATACACACACACAGTGTAAGTTTTAAACAATTTAATACTGTACACAGCAATGATGATTGTGAAACTTGGTTGAGGTGGTGAAGTCAGAGGGTAGAAGAGGGTGGGATATTTCCCAGGGAATGCCTTACTGTTAAATGATGAACTAGCACTCAGCTGAGCCCTCAAGGGTTAACACGTTGTTAATGTAGCCTCACACTCTACAAGGCAGCACGAATGGAGGGAGGGGAGACAGCATGGCAGACAGATACACACTGTGTGTGTGTGTGTGTTGCATTGTCCCTTTAAGTACGCTGACCCCCCTCTGAGAACACTGCCTTTTTAAATAATCAGGAAGTTGAGAGAGCAGCTGTGGACAGCAAGGTCCTTCCATCCTGAGCCCTGTCGTGTCTCCCCCTGCTCGATGGATGCGGTAGGCAGGGGGAGGGGGACACCCTGACATTAGCCCCCCCCTCTCTCCCTCCTGCACAGCAAGCAGGAGGCTCCCGGGAGCAGCTCCAAAGCAGATGGCAGGAGCAGCACATGGCAATGGGGGAAGGGATAGCTGAACTGTCTGGCAATTGATTGCCCGCTGGGTGGCTGCCACACAGGGAACTTAGGGGAGCGGGAAGCTGATGCAGGGCTGTCGGTCCACCCTGGTTCCAAGCCCCCCACCAGCTACAACAGAGTGCTCTTCCTGTAAGCAGTGGACAAAGCAGGCGGCTGCCAAACAACATTATAACGGAGCATTGCACAATTTTAAACGAGCATGTTCCCTAATTGATCAGCAACGTAACAACAAAACAATGTTAACTGGGATGAGTTTAAGCGAGGAGTTACTGTACTTTAAATACCTCAAAGAGGGAGTGGAACTACTGCAAATACCTCCCCAAAAAGCAAATGCAGCATGCCACCTGCCTGGGAATTAGACATACATAATTGAACCTAAATGTTAATTTAAACATTTGATACAAAATTTGGAATTTCCCTCAGAAAAGCTCTGCAGTTAGGACGGCTGGTTGAGCCACCAACTTCTGCAGAGGAAGAAAAAAATGAACAGAACTTCAGAAGGGTGAACATTCCCCTCCTCCTAATCACTGACAGGCCTGGTTCTGTCCCCAAGCTAGAAGCAGGCTCAAGTGCCATTGTAAAACATCTGTGGATCTTAACACAAAGAAGAAATTTAAATTGTACCACTGGCAGTCTAAATTCTCATTGGAAAAAAACTGGAGAATGACTTTTCTTTTCCTCCCACTGATGTGTCTCAGAAAAATTTTCACACCAAAAATGTTCTAAATTATTCAAAAAGCCTTGGAAGCTGACACAATGTTAATAGTGCATTCCCAGAAACATGTTATCTATATGCTTAGATGATATGGGAACTATAACATTTTCTTCCCTTAGACTCACAATTTTTAGTTATAAAAAACCCCCAAAAGCCACAAATTGGAATAGTACAATCATGAACGCTGTAGAAGAACAAAGAACAGTCATTCTCAAAAAAAAAAAGCTTAACAGTAAACACTAGCAGCTGTACTTCTGAAAAACATGTAAAACTAACCCAGATCTTCATGTTCCCTCCACTAACTCAGAGAAAACAAACATAGTAACAGTATAAAATGCTGTAGCATAGCCAGAGACTACCAGATGGCTATTCACTCAAGAATAATTTTTCACCAACATTTTAAACATTAAATCCACAAACTCAGATTAATTGTTTTATATATAAATTAGTCAAAGAAAAGGATTTACACCACCAATAATATTGTAATTTTTCAGATACTCAGATTATATTTAATAGGAAAACTCACTGTAGTAATGTTCCCTTTTCTCTTTTCTACAAGAAAGGGGCAGGCTTTCATTTGTATATCTTTAACAGCAGCTGTCATTTTATACATTTGAGGGCTGTTCTTAATGAAGATCTCACACTGTGTTGTAACCACCAATGCAGGAGCATCACTTCTTGTTAAATCAGCCACAAACACAATCTCTGGATTTTTAACAACAATGTTCATTTCCACTGAAGATACCAGCTGCACAGATGCTGAAAAAAAAAAACCCATTTAAGTTAAACCTATTGTTTGAACACACCAGGAAATTACTATAACTATACTGATATCTATGTTTACATATATACACCATATTTCCTTTTGTTGTTGAGTAAAAAGTCACTAAGTATGCTTGGAAGGATTCCATTTGAATCGTTAGTTGTCAGTAAAAATCTATTTAAACTAACACATAGATAACAAAGAAAAACATATCCACTGATGGTAGTTGGCATGTGTCTGGTAATCATGCACAAGAGAATACTCAGCCATGAAAGACTAGCAGAAAAATAAGTTGTTAGACTGGAATTGAATGGTAAGACTGAGGTTGTCTGGCACACTGAAGAAGGGAGATTTTTTAAGACATGGGAGCCAAACCGGGAAGCAGCCTAAACTTAGTATTATGGTTCTATGCTCAAGTTAGAAACATATATATTAAAAAAAAAGTTACCAACCTTGCCCCTTTACTGCTGAAGTTTGCTTGATACTCCTCTGTGCAGCAGCACTTTCTGCACTAGCCTTTAAAAATATATCTGCAACAGTAAGTAGAAATTCCATGCTCGCACAGAGATATAGGTCTTGAACAATTGTGTCCAGAACAGTGCCATCTCTCCCCTGCTTGTAGCTTATATCCACCATCTCCTTCTTTTCAGATCCATGTTTCATTTCCACCATTCTGAAAGACAATTAAGACAGTATACAATAAGACACTTTCAAAAGCAGACCTGGCCTCTAATATGAACAATTCATTCTCATACTTGAGGAGAGTTCTCATTCTGTCCACTTTTTAAAAAAGTTAGAAAACCCACCAATATAGGCATTAGCCAAAAAATGATGTTAAAATAACACACAACTCTAAAAAGCAACTTTGTAAAATGGCACTTTCTTACTCAACAGATCTGCTCTTCTTGGACTGTCAATCATAAATACTGGCTTTGGTGACTAAGTTTTTACTGCTGTGGTCATGTTGGCAATGAAAAGGCAACAAACTAAGAGCATGCTGTAGTCCAGTCTTTCTGATATAACTAATTACAACTTAGATAGTTCTGCTAATGTATCTATTCAAATCCATTGGTAGCAATGGATACACACAGGTGTCACTGTGGGCATATTTTGAAGATATTGGTGCTGCACAGGTGTAGAAGAGAGTAACACTTGTTCCAAAGGATCTTTATTATGCTGATGATGCATGAAAAGGGAAGCTCTGCTCTGTAGGAACAACAGATAGAAAAATTCAACTTTATACTTATAGCCAAATGGTTCTCAATTTATAACTAAAATACAACACTGAGCACCAGGTGCCATTTGCAGCTTTTTGAGTAGGACCTCACTTTACCATTCAAAAAAGATAGAAGAAAGTTACAGAGGTGAAACATGAAATAATCAGAACAGTTAACTCAGCCTCCTTGTTGCTAGAGGCTAAAGAACATAGATCTCCTTGATGGCCACTGCAAGAGCTAGAACAGTGGCTTTGTGAATTCCAGAACAGTGGCTTTGTGAATTTGTTAATACAGCATTCAGAATATGACAAAGTTCAATGTTCCTGTGTTCTCCCATGACTTTAATACTTCATATTTTTGTAAATATGAATAGTTCATAAAATCTAATAGTATTCAAATAATCAAAGTTCTATGTTATGTATTACATAAGATTGTGTAGGTTGTAAAATAAATTGACACTAATGTTATGTATGCTACCAACTAATAAAACATAATAGTATGTGTTACTTTTCATTAACACACCTTCGTCCAATGTTAGGCACAGTATTCATGCTATAGTGATGGATGCCTAACAGACCAATTACTTGAAAAGATAAACACTCACACATCAAGGTAACACTTGAAATATTAAAACTGTGCTAATGTACAAATCTTAAGGGATTTCATTGTGACTATTTTAAATACAGTGTTTCACATTTCAAATCCTTTTAACAGTATCTAAAAATATAATAATCTAGCACCAGAGAAACCATGATGAAATCTGCAGATGAATTATTGAGTATGTCCTCTTTCAGCAGCATTTTAATGTTCACTTAAGTGATATAAATATATTTTATTGCTGTACTGAAAAAACCCCCAAAATATTTCCTACTGACATATATAGACACAATTCTCTCCATATATCTTATCTATTGTCTTGTAAAAGTAAAAGTGGAATGGGTTTCTACATGTTCCTATTTTTTTCCCCAACTTGATAATACAATTAGTATCATCCCACCAATATTGCTAGGCCCCAAGTAATATCCATAAGAAAGAGCAAGTAGCACGCAGAATAAAGGTCCAATCTGTGCATACACACAAATTTTAGTTAGTTACTTTCCAAACTGTATTTATAAGACATGCAATTTAACAAACTCAAATAGCAACTTGTAGGTAATGTTAGCAGCCCTAGGATGAACCAACAATCACTGATGAACAACAATTTAATCTTTTATGCAAAATTAACACCTTGGAGTTGTCTTCTGGACTGTCAGTCGTTTATCATCTAATGTGCAGTTTGCTAACTTGACTGAAGCATTCATTGAACCATCTGACAACATTTTGACAGCAGCTGATATTAAGACCAATTTAAACTCAGCAAGTTTCAAAAGATCATCTCTTTGATCCAAAGCAGAAACCTGTTTTAAAAAGGAAACATAACTTACACAAAATAAAAAAGAGAAAGCATTTTTCTAGATTTGTTCACAACTACTATACTTGAAGCATTGTTTGACTCAGTCTGACTAGCAACAGTTTTAATTGCAACCATATTAAATGTAAGATTAAAAAAGGGAATGTATAGTTAAATCAAAACTCTGTAGTACCATGAAATCAGATATACAGAGAGAGCTCCACGAAGGCTAAGTATTACCTTTAGTGCATTACAATAAGGTGCCACTAATGTGCACCACTTTACACAAGAAATCAGATTTTTTTAAAGCATCATTTTGACTAGGTTTCAAGCCATCAGTTACTGAAAGCTTCTTATTCATTTTAAAACTTGAAACAAATTTAAACTAATTTTTATTAATTTTGACTAGAGTGCATTTTTTTTAAATAAAACTTTTACCTTTCCATTTCCACACAGCCACCAAGGGGATAGGAAGAAGAAGAGAAGCTGAGGCCATGGCCTACATTTACAATTTAGGTCGACATAGCTGTGGCACTCAGGGCTGTGAAAAATTCACATTCCTGACCATAGCTATGCTGACCCAACTCCCAACGTAGACATAGCTATGTCGATGGAAGAATGCTTCCATCTACACAGCTACAGCTACTCAGGAAGGTGCTGTTCCTACAGCGAAGGAAAAATCACTTCTATTGCACAGAACATGTCTACCCCCTGAGGTTATGCTGTCATAGATATGGCGCTATAGTTATCCCACAGTGTAGCTGTGGTCTGAGAACCAACAACTAGTTGAAGCTCCTTGATCCTCTGGCTAAGCTCAGGATAGAGCAGCTGAGGGTGGGGGGCTGCTCTAATTTGCACCAGCTGGAAACCGTCCTCTATACACCACACACTGGACGCAGCTGGAGTGCAGTGCAATCCAGCCACTTTGCTTTTCCAGACCACCACCATGGACTGCATAGAGAAAGATGTAGGAACCCGGTTTTCCAGCTCTGATCCCACTGGGGACTCTCACTGGGGCAAGTCATGCCTGACCAACCTGACTGCCTTCTATGATGAGATAACTGGCTCTGTGGATATGGGGAAAGCAGTGGAGACATATTCTTGACTTTAGCAAAGCTTTTGATACTGTCTCCCACAGTATTCTTGTCAGCGAGTTTAAAAAGTATGGATTGGATGAATGGTGTACAAGGCAGACAGAAAGCTGGCTAGATTGTCGGGCTCCAAGGGTAGTGATCAATGACTCGATGTCTAGCTGGCAGCCAGTGTCAAGCGGACTACCCCAAGGGTTGGTCCTGGAGCCAGTTTTGTTCAACATCTTTATTAATGATCTGGATGATGGGATGGATTGCACCCTCAGCAAGTTCGCAGATTACACTTAGCTGGGGGTAGAGGTAGATACTCTGGAGGGCAAGGATAGGGTTCAGAGTGACCTAGACAAATTGGAAGATTGGGCCAAAAGAAATCTGATAAGGTTCAACAAGGACAAGTACAGAGTCCTGCACTTAGGATTGAAGGATCCCATGCCCTGCTACAGGTTGGGGACCGACTGGCTAAGCAGCAGTTCTGCAGAGAAGGACCTGGGATTACAGTGGATGAGAAGCTGGATATAAGTCAGCAGTTTGCCCTTGTTGCCAAGAAGGCTAATGGCATATTGGACTGCTTTAGTAGGAGCATTGCCAGCAGATCGAGGAAAGTGATTATTCCCCTCTATTTGGCACTGGTAAGGCCACATCTGGAGTACTGTATCCAGTTTTGAGCCCCCCACTACTGAAGGGATGTGGATAAATTGGAGAGAGTCCAGTGGAGGGCAATGAAAATGATCAGGGGGCTAGGGTACATGACTTACGAGGAGAGGCTGAGGAAATTCTGCTTGTTTAGTCTGCAGAAGAGAAGAGTGAGGGGGGATTTGATAGCAGCCTTCAACTACCTGAAGGGAGGTTCCAAAGAGGATGGAGCTTGGCTGTTCTCAGTGGTGGCAGATGACAGAACAAGGAGCGGTGGGGGAGGTCTAGGTTGGATATTAGGAAACACTATTTCACTAAGAGGGTGGTGAAGCACTGGAATGGGTTACCTAGGGAGGTGGTGGAATCTCCATTCTTAGAGGTTTTTAAGACCTGGCTTGACAAAGCCCTGGCTGGGATGATTTAGTTGGTGTTGGTCCTGCTTTGAGCAGGGGGTTGGACTAGATGACCTCCTGACGTCTCTTCCAACCCTAATCTTCTATGATTCTCCTATGCTACTATTTAGTACTGTTCCCAGTAGCAACCAGGTAATGTTAGAAGGATAGTCTGCAACAGTTATCAAAACTGCTAACCTAGGTTTCTAAAGAGAAAGTATAAAACCTGGTTGCTACTCTAATGACAGAGACAAATATGCAAATTTCTCTGTTGTTGGTTAAGGCACATGACTATGTTCTAAAACAGTGGTTCTCAAAGTTTCTGTTCCCACGAACCACTTGAAAATTGCTGAGGGTCTCAGTGGACCACTTAATGATCTTTCCAAATGCTGTTTGTATCATTAGATAACTATTGTAAAGCGCTTTGAATAAAAGCGCTATATAAAAAAAACCTTAATAATAATAAATATTTTTATTCTACAAATAAAAGCTCACAACTCATATTTTAATATCAGTAGTCTTACCTTTCTAATGTGATGGATGTGCCCTCTCCCCCCAGCCATGGCAGTCCCCAAGCTGGGGCTGGGAAGGAGGGGGGTCTCTCCCTCACCACAGCAGCCACGGAGCTGAGGCTGGGAAGGAGAGCCGTCTCTCCCCAGCAGCCGCAGCCCTAGAGCTGAGGAAAGTTGCCTCTTTCTCTGGCCGCCGCAGCCCTGCATGTCCCAAATTTCTCCCACCCCCTCTTCTCACCCCATTCCCCCCTAATCTGCCCAAGGCCACGACCTCACCTTACATGTGAGTCTTCTCCAGGGTCCAGGCACCTAATTAGTGGAGCCAATCCTGCGCGGCTCCACTAATTAGGTGGGTGGCCCTTCATTCTCTTGCATGCGGGCGCCCAGGCGCGCACCTTAGAGGGATCTATCCATGGACCACCTGAATGGAGCTCGCAGACCACCATGGTCCATGGACCACAGTTTGAGAACCTCTGTTCTAAAATGTTAGAGACAAGACTGGTTAACTTATCAAGAGTTAAACTCATGACAAACTGTAAGCAGAAGCTCACAGGAAAACATGCCCAACTAAACCTTTTAAGTGGAGATTAGCTGACAAGTAATTGATCAATTGGCAGTTAATTGATCTTTAACTATTCATGGTAAATAGGCCCAATGGCCTGTGATGGGATGTTAGATGGGGGGAATCTGAGTTACTACAGAGAATTCTTTCCTGGGTTATCTGGTTGATGAATCTTGCCCACATGCTCAGGGTTCAGCTGACTGCCATATTTGGGGTCGGGAAGGAATTTTCCTCCAGGGCAGATTAGAAGAGGCCCTGAGGTTTTTTTGCCTTCCTCTGTAGCATGGGGCACGGGTCACTTGCTGGAGGATTCTCTGCACCTTGAAGTCTTTAAACCATGATTTGAGGACTTCAATAGCTCAGACATAGGTGAAAGGTTTATTGCAGAAGTGGGTGGTTTAGATTCTGTGGCCTGCATTGTGCAGGAGGTCAGACTAAATGATCATAATGGTTCCTTCTGACCTTAATATCTATGAATCTAAGTATGATGATTTTGAGTCCACATTAAGATAGAAGCTAGCTTCATAGTACAACCCCAATTTTCAACCCACCGCCACAATTTAATCAAAAACAAAGCAAATCCATCTGTAGTTTCACACTTTGTTTTATCCAAGGTTAAATTTCCTGGAAAATGAGAGTCAAATCACACAATAAGCTTCAGAGACAGAGTTTCCCTATTCTATTTCTGTAGTATCGTGAATAAATCTGTGACTACAGTTTGTAACCACTGCCCTTGAGCTACTCCTGTGTAATATCCTCTAATTCACATTTTCCTGTTCAGAATTGCCAGCATTTTCAGTAAGATTACTAATTTGTTTTCTTTAATAACATGAAGTTTTGTTTACCTGTTTAGACTTTGGACTATATAATACCAAAGTGAGAGAGTCGAATAGGAAGTCCAGTTTTAGTGTTGTTTTAACTTTAACAGGTGAATGTAATTCCACCACAGCAGTTGTTACCATAGTTGTTCCTTTTAAAAATGGAAGATGCATTAGCACTAAAACTAACAGCAAAACAGAAAATTACACATTCCTCAATGCATAGCAGTCTTCATATGACTACATCCTCCCCCCACTTCAGCCCAAAGATAATTTGACTTTACTAAATCAATTCTTCTGTATGGCAAAGTCTTATTTTAAACTGAAAATTACATAAAAATATCATTCTAACTATCAGAATTCCACAACAAGGAAAAACACACATTCCTAGTTCCTGTTAACACTATTTAGGATTACATGGTCATGCATTAGGAGGTTTATATAATCTGATATATGGGGGCAGGGGGAGGGCAGGTGTTGGATGAGGGTAATTATCAGGGCCTATCTTTTTTTACTTTGTGCTTTTGACTGTCCTGCTTATCTAGACTTTTTTATTATGTGTCCATACACTGTATTGCACAATGAGCCCTACAGGAGCTCTGGTAGTAAAAATAAAGATTTTCAGTGATCCTGTTATACTGTGATTCTGAGGGATAAACAGTTTTAATGTAGTAACAGAAAGAAAAGATCATCATAAATAGAGGGAAATAACTGATACTAAAAAGCAAAGTACTCTCCATAAACATTACCAACCCTAATTGACAGTTTATTGAATGTTTTATGCAGATGCTTAAATTGTCAATAAAGCTGGACGCTATACAACTTTTATAGTAAAACATTCTAATGTCACAAGATCTACTGCAGAAGGTTATTTGTCTTTTTTCTAACCCTACATCCACTTTGGATATATTAAGAATAAATTAGATAAAAAACTTTAAACAAGGCCATTGCATATAAACATAACATTTAAACACAGTTAAAGGAGACATCCTTGTAAATCCACTGGAAGAGTTAACCTGTAAATACCATATAATGCTTCTGGATTGTTACTTAAGCTTAAAGAACATACCTGCAGAATGCTGGGAAGTACTGAGGGCATCGCTGCAGCTGCTACTTGTATCTTTTGGTTCTGGTAAAGGAGGTGGAGCACCAGAACTGTCCCCTAAATTTTCATTCAGTGTCCTCAATATAGTGGTTAAGTCCTCCTGACTGAGAATGAGCTTAAAAATAATAATAAAAAAAGGCTAACCTTGGAGAACAAACCCTATTTTACTCTGAATATAGCAATCTCACTCACTTTAAAAAAAATATGGCAACTAAAAGGCACTATTTCTCACTCCCCTGCAGTCCGTTTCTCAAATATTCTCCTCTCCAAAATTTGTTCTCAAAAGAGAAGTATTTACTAACAAAATAGGAGATTTATTTATTAGTTGGTAATGACTCTTTATGCTGCTATATCCCAATAACACAAATTAGCATATTTGAGTCTTTGCTCAGAAGACTAGAACCATGAAAAACAGTTGTATAAAGCCTTCTATGTACTTAAAATTAGCTTTGGCTAGAATTCAGGTTGTGTATGCACACCAGCAATGGTTCACATATTATTTAGTGCAGCTATGCAAACTTTTAATTAAAAGCTAGGTAGCTGGGTATGAACTATTTGGCTATATGTGGGTATACATCTGTTAACAGATGCATTTAGAGCATGAATCATATTTGTTGAAAGTTGTCATATGGGGCCAGTCACATAATACTTTCCAACATAAAGTCATTAGTCTTGTTTCTAAGCCTGGCAAACCAATGTATCTGTACAAACACAGAACACAAACCTTGTCCATATATTTTTAATGAGAGTACACTGTGGAAAACACACATTTGTTCAATCCTGATTTTTAATTAACATAGGTTCAAACCCACATGAATAGGCTGTGAAAAAGAATACATGAACTTGTTTCAAACCATACCTGAAAGGGTGTACAAAATACCCAATACACAAGTAAATCAAGGATATTGCAGGTCAGGCGTGAGCTACGCTATTATAATAATAAAGGAGACATAATGCCTGCCTGCATTTCACATTATCCTAGTCCAGTGCTTGAAAAAGCCATTGTAAGCTCTCACTTATCACCTCGACCCCCTCCTTTTTCAGCCTTATCAGTGAAAATCCACTCTACCTATACCTCTCTGAACCAAATAACCACCAAGTCAAGAAGGTTTGCTTTTGTGGGAAGTAAAATTCATTAGCTTCCCACAAATATTTCTGAGTCATTTCCAGTACTGGACACTTACATTTATAGGTTTAAGTCGTCCAAGTATTTTAATATCAGGCACTTCGCTATACCAGGCAGCAGCTAAATTTCGTTCAACAGTAACTTCCAAATTTAGTGGCTGCAACAGCTGTATTTCACTTTGTAACGAACCTCTCTCAAAATGTGTTCTGTGGATAGAAATAAAATGATGTTCATAACTCAATATCCTTCACTGAATAATCTGAAGAACACAACTATGAAACATTTTTGCATTTGCCCAACCCTTTTGAATACTATCTATATAGAGAGGAATAGAACTTGTCCCTGTAAGAAGTGAATTCTGTGTGAGGATTAAGGAATGCCAAACAAGGATACCCTAATTGGATATTTTCTTCTATTAAAGGGTTTGTGGAGGTCAGTGGTTCTCAACTTATTTATCATTGTGGGCTGCATATGCAAGTCACAATGTGTTACTTGGGCTACAGGGGCTGAGTGGCAGGGCAGCGGCAGCCCAGACCCCGAACCCTGTTGTGTGGGGCTGGTGGGTTGCCTGCCCCGAACCCTTGCCATGCAGGGGCAGCCGGACAGCTGCCCAGACCACCAACACGTGGCTGCCCCGGGCCCCCAACCCTGCGTGGTGGGCCGCCAGACCCAACAAGACCCTGACCCTGCCACGCTGGGCTGTGGTACAGCCCGCACCACACCACACCAGGCAGCCAGGAACCTGGACTCTGCCACGTGAGCTGGCATTGAGCATACAGCTGACCTGGGATGTGTGCTAATTGGGTCGCATGTGGCCCGTGGATTGAGAACTGCTGGTGTAGGTGGATATTTTCATTAAACAACCTTAATTATTTTCTCACAAACTTTTCTGTTTGTGATTTATTTGTAGAGTGTCACGTACACTAGTGGTGCTATGTTTCAAGAGTAGCAGCCGTGTTAGTCTGTATTCGCAAAAAGAAAAGGAGTACTTGGGGCACCTTAGAGACTAACCAATTTATCTGAGCATAAGCTTTCGTGAGCTACAGCTCACTTCATCAGATACATTCAGTGGAAAATACAGTGAGGAGTTTTATATACACACAGAACATGAAAAAATGGGCGTTATCATACACACTGTAAGGAGAGTGATCACTTTAGATGAGCTATTACCAGGAGAGCGGGGGGAGGGGGAGGAGAAAACCTTCGTAGTGATGTTCAGCCACCAGGTTTGCTGTGACATTATCGGGGATACTGTTCCTGACGGCTCGTAGTCCATATTAGTGTGGAATGTTGGTGTAGAGGGCTTCTACATCCATAGTGGCCAGGATGGTGTTTTCAGGAAGATCACCAATGGATTGTAGTTTCCTCAGAAAGTCAGTTGTGTCTCGAAGATAGCTGGGTGTGCTGGTAGCGTAGGGCCTGAGGAGGGAGTCTACATAGCGAGACAATCCTTCTGCCAGGGTGCCAATGCCTGAGATGATGGGGCGTCCAGGATTTCCACTGTATTTTCCACTGAATGCATCGAATGAAGTGAGCTGTAGCTCACGAAAGCTTATGCTCAAATAAATTGGTTGGTCTCTAAGGTGTCACTAGTACTCCTTTTCTTTTTAATGGTGCTATGTAAGTGATAAGCATAAACCTGGTCTTTAGATAAAAGCACTTCATTTTGCAGAATTGTCAATATGAGGTATTTCAGAAGAATTAAATTGACTTTAAAAAAACCACACATACATATTAGGTTACCTGTATAGTTTTAGTTCACTCAGCTTCACTGTCATAGAGTCAATAACAGGTGGAAGGCTACATCGTGCCTTTGTTTTAACAGAGAACTGATTATTCATGGTAATTAGACCAAAATCAGCAACAAGGACATTAGTAGAATCTGCTGACTGTGGCACTATGATTACAGGTGCTTTAATATTAATATCCAGTGCGATTCGGGAACTCCGTTGTGCCAATTCTTTTACACCTGTAGCTGCTTTCCCTGCTGCTTGAACAGTTGCCTCGGTAATAGCTTCCTTAGCAGCTTGGAAGTTATTTATAAAAGCCTAGAAAATAATTAGAAACTATCATTACATCTGATGATATTAATCATGGGAATATTACATTTATTAATCATTAATTACCCTTTAAAATTCCACCTCAAATGCTATATTGTGTGTCTTAAGTGCTGGCAATATTATACACTCACCTAATTTGCCTATAGAGATGCTTTCATAGAATAATTCCACTGGAAATGAAGTATGTGTGTACAATTATTTATATACTGTATATTAAAAATGGAGTTCCAACACTAAAGACCTTCCATCATGATTCTGAGGAATTACATGTAACCTATTCCAAGTTTGTGTATACTCGTTAGCTTTGGAAAATTGTATGCAAGAGGCATTCATTCTGATTGTTTTATTCTCCAATGTCATGTGACAGCAAACTGTGTATGTGAATTTAAAATCTGGTCATGTACCATAAAAAGAAGTGTGAGAGTAATGAATAAATAATAATAATAATAATAACTGCAGAGTTATAGAAGCACTGAAGTTTTAGCTTTTCAGTTCCAGCATGTGAATGTGGAGGTGTTGGAATTTTGTAATTTTGGAAGAAAACTCTTTCAATTTCCGAACATTAAATGGAACCTTGTACAAAAATAAGGGAGCTCATATAAATATATATCATCTTGCATGTGCCTCCTTCCACTTGCGGTTGGACACAGCTACCTACATGTCTAAAAGAAGCTGGGGTGGGGTGGGAGACGAGACAAAGATTTGACTTACCAAAATAGCTGAAACAAACTTGTTGACAAAAACTACTTGAATGCAACCAACAGTTAAATAAACCTGGCTGTCCACAATATTCATATTTGTATAGGCAGCACCATCTGTAGCATCCACGTACGACACCATTTTAAAACTGAAGACTTCTTTTCCTGTGATATAAAGAGCCTTAAAACAGAGAAAAGGGTAATTAACTCAAACCTAACACTGAAGAAGTTCATTATTAAAATATTTTCACTACAGCCTATTACAAAAAGTAGTAACACTTCATACTTCTAGGCTCTGTTTTATCTATGGATTGTAAAGAATTTTACAAATATTGAGTTTGAAAATCCGTGGGAGAATTTTAAGTATTGGACTATAATCTCAGCAGGTGTAAATCAGCTCACTGAAGTCAGTATAGTAAGTAGTAAAGGACAGCTTAGTGTATGAGTCACAGAAAGCTGTTTTGTTGTTGTTGTTTTTTAATACAGCAGTCACAGAGTTGTGCGGGGACTGACATTTTAGGTTCTTGGACAATCAGGCACATACCTCTTACTGGGAACAATGATCCCAGCACCCACACAGAGCAATAGAGAAAATACTGCTAGATGGTAGACCCCAATAATTAAGCCAGAATTAGTGTCTGTCCACCAGGCAACAGAAATCAATAGCATATATGAGAATTCATACCTTTTTATGCAACGCCATATCATCAGAATCCATAACAACTATGTTCTTTAATTTTGCAAACACTTCAGTTGCTGCTTTCCTCATGATCACTTGGCAATCAAGACCTAAAAAAAAAAAAAAAGAGTAACAAAATTAACTGATATCTGTTAGTATTTTGTAATTACATGTTCAAACTTTCACTCTTACCTTCTACGTGAATTTCAGATATTCTGCGCTTTTGTTCTCTAATATAAACCCGCAAACAGGATAAATCTGCACAGACATGTAGGTCTATGACATCCTCATACTTGGATTTTTTTGATGCTGTGAGAAAATTGAAACCAACACTATTATTATTAATTATTTGTATTATGCTAATACCTAGATCATAGTGATGATAGACACATATTACCCATTCCAAGTTTAGTTGTAGGCTTAGTTTGTAACTTTATTTAATTTTTTAAAAATAAACACACATTGATCCTTTTCTAGTACAGACGGAACAAAGTGCAGCTCCAAAAGGAAAACCAAATGCAATTCCAAGAGGTGAGGAAAATGGGTGTGAAAAGGGGACTTTGTGCTCCTCTTATCCCTAGCCTACTCTGCACCTGGCCAATGCCCCGGCATAATTTTGAGCATTATACCAACTACCAATGGCCCCAAGGGCAGAAATGGCACCAAGGAATCCGCAGTGTATATAGGGAAGCCTCAAATCATACCAAAATACATTAAGTGCATGTGGAATGGCATACTAGTCCACAGTCAACATTTAAAATCTGCACACAACATCCAGAATTAGGGATCCGATACACAGTTGCAGGCTTGAACAGGTGGGCATAAATCAAACTGGAACAGGGATCCAATTAAACTGTATAACAGGTGCAGAACAACCAATAGCCAGACAGGTTCCAATTTACATATTGGACCAAACTGACATTAATTAGCCTATGCCAACAACTTGGAGAAGGTTGAATGAGGGTATCTGTACTAACCACTGACACAGTAAGAAAGAACTGGTTGAGGCCCCTAGTATATCCCTGGTATTGAGTGCCTGGATCCACAAAGATGCATAAAACTAATAGTCAACATTCTTACACAGCATTCTGCCTGAAAACAATCCATTTCTGCTCTTCTCATGTTTTTTCATAAGTGCTATTGACCAGTGGAGTGAAAAAAGTTTGATTTCAATAATTATTCTTCCTTTCCTTCATTTCCAGGCTTATATGACTGAAGGGCTCTCTACTTCTCCATCTTCCAACAGTTAACATTTTCCCTGTCATCAAGAACTTCTCCCCACCTCTGCAACTAAGGACATGGTCACATGTCCCATGTGGTCGGGGGATGGGGGACAAAGGGCAAAGCAAAAAGAAGCGGGGGGAACCAAGATAAAAACCAACTTACTTAATTTTTTAAGAACATCCTTTTTCTCTTCTTTTTCCTGGACTAGCTCTTCTGTTATTTTAGTCTCTTGTTTTGGTAGAAGATTATTTAGGTAATTCATGGCATTTAGAAGTGCTTCATTATGCAAATGAACATCTAGAGAGGAGAAATTCACCTACAAAAAAAGGCATTTTTAGCCGGAACATATTTTCCAAAAAGCTTTTTCCAAAATAAGAATAATACACAAACGTAAAAACAAATGATAGTCATACCTTTAACAGCTGCAGAACATTCTTGTAAGCCGTTTTCAATTCGGGTCCATTAATATCAGCCTATTCCCCCAGAAAAAAATAATTAAAATAAAAATCTGCAAACTTCATACAGAAAGTTTACTGCAAAACCTACTACAGCTCCATGCATTTTACTTTTTAGATACCATATACACAAACAATTTTAAAGGAAGTCACCAGAAAGATTAAGGAAATGACATTTCTAAAGTTTTCTTACCTTTACATATTCCAGTGTAAGAAGATCATCCTCTGTATTATCCAAAGTTGTAATGATGTAAACAGGTTTGTCTTTATCATCTTTTTTTTAAAAAAATTAATGTTAAAATAGCTTGGTTGACACTTATTTTTTCAAGAAAATGCAAATAATTAAAACTTAATATACAAGTGTTTTATAATCAGTTATGTAAATGCATATGGGATTATAAAACAGACTGTCACTGTAGCGTAGGATCAGTAGTGACCCATCCATACTGTTGAATGTTTATTGAATGTTTCTGCTAAAATGATCAGCAGCAACACAGTTAATGTTGACATTTGGACTGTGATCATTGCGCAGCATAGTTAGCTCCCCATTGTAACGTACCAAAGCAGTATACAGCTCTGAGTTGGATTTTACTCAGGAAGCAATTTCAAGAACACAGCAGCGCACTGGTTCATGATTTGTAAGATTTCCTTTGCAATCATTAGGGCAAAAATATTTTTTTAAATGAAAACCTACAATATTACACACAAACATGGCAACCAGAGTGCATGCTGGTACAGTCTTATCTATGAAATAAAATCCAATTGTTGGAGATATACAGGTGATTCCCATGGCGGTTACAATCATGTGTCTTGCGGGACAAGGATGATTGTAATTAAAAAAAAAGGGTTCATGGAAGTGATGACATGTCTCATGTGGCCTAGGAACAGGGGATTTTATGGATGATGTACTTTTCCTGGTATCAAAAGGGGTAAAGTGAAAGAAATAGTGTCCAGGAATAATTGGTTTCTCTCTCGCACTATTAATTTTTGAGGAATGGATCCTGCAACTTTAGCTGACATAAGGGAGCCCAACAGACTTTCTGAAATGAACTCTTCACCATACTATTGTAGATCTGCTAATCAATTTTAGAGCATCATGTACATTCTTACCCATATACTCTGGACACAGTAAACAGACTTCTCTAAGAAAAGCATTTACAGCCATATCAAATGTTCTTAGTTTAAGTTCAGTGCCTAATCCTACAACTTCTAGCTGCAGCACAGGCTTTTCAGTACCATCAGCAAGACGACACAACTGCATTAAGACCTGGGAAAAAACAACATAATAAGGCATAATGTGATAATGGTGACACACAAAGTATAGTTTCATCAGAGTTCGTATTCAGTGAATATCCAATTCAAATATAATTTTAGACAGAAAATGTTCCTTGAAAAAACTCTGAAGAATATCCATTCAGTATTAAAATTGCTAATACTGGATGCTGCCATTTCTATAAAACAAAACAGCAAAAGAAGAATGTGTATGAAATAAAACTTCATTCTTAAAAGCAGCTCCACAAACAGTTCAAGAAAGTTAATCTCATTCAGAGCCAGATTCTCAGCTCACGTAATCTAGTATAGCTCTACTGATTTCAAATGAGCTATGCTGATTTACATTGGCTGAGGATCTGTCCCTCTGTCTGAACATCATTTAACACCGCAGTCTGCACTACAGTCACACAGCCGTGTTCAATGGAGAACAAGGTTGGTCTCATGGCACAGGCATTCCTTGTTTCCAGCTGCTTCTACAAGTCTTCGGTTCTTCACTTCAAAGAGAACAATCGAAACAAGGAGACCAAATCTCTCTCTCTTTCTACTAGAGGCTGGTCCTACATACGAAGTAGAGGAAACAGGAGCTCCCCTCAAGTACTAAATCCAACGAATGGGAAAGGAACACCATACATAATAGACGCCTCTATCAATATAATCTACACTATGAAATAGTTTAAGAACCCCGATATAGGCAAATTTCAAATACAGAAAGTGTTAGATTTTATGTATGGATAAGACTTTCAGAACTACACTTATTCTTAGTCTGTCAACACAGTGGGCAAGCAGCTGCATCTTACATCTGGAGAGGACCTACCATATTGAAGGTGTTACCATAATCCAAACAAAAATAATAATTTTCATGATTTTTATGAGCCAAGTGTTCTGCATGAGAGTACAAGACAACTCATCAAAACTTTATTTCATATAATGTCTTTCATACAAGCACTGACCTGAGGTAGCTTTACATAGTTAAAAAGATAGTGCATAGCATAATTTATAGGGAAAAATAATGCAAATAAAACCAAAGCCCTGCACAGTAAATGTGCCAAATTTTTAGTCATGAGACCAATAACTGAGGCCAAGAGAAACCAAAGATAGCTAGCAAAATGAATATTGTTAGATTTTAAGGTAACTGTTTAAAGATGGAGCATTAATGGGGCAGAAAGGCTGTTCCAGATGGAAAGAGCTGCAGACATGGCTCTCCCACTGACCATGGAAAGTTTTGGAGAAGGGGAGATAAAGCTGGGAAGTAAAAGGGAACAAGAACATAGTAGTTTTATTTTTAAAGAAAGCATAGAGTAAAAGTAAACTCAAAAATGAAATAAATGGAAAGATAGTGGAGGTGTTTGAGAATAGAGTGAAGGGATGTATTTCTTCATGCAGACAAGAACGCAGGCAGTTGCATCCTGCACATGTTAGACTTTGGACAGTTGGGACTTGGAGGACACGGAAGAGCTGCAGCCATCAAACCAAGAGGCAACAATGGCATTAATGAGGATTTGAACATAGGCGTAAGCAACATATATGAACCACGTTGTGGAGATGCTAGATGCAGACTAGAGTATATTTAGGAGAAAGAAAAAAAAAGTAACATTACCTCAGGTATTTCAAATCTTAGCTGGAATTCTGTCATATTCTTCAAAGATTCTTGCTTCTGTACCCTTTTCCTTCTGGCACTGTTAACCCTGGTCAGAGAGCCAGAAGATGCCTCAAAAAATGGCATCTCCTCCACAGGACTGGTGGGGGCATCATAAAATTCTTCTTCCGATTCTAAATTTAAAGTTTTATTAATGATCACTTAATGACTATTTAAATTTCATACCAACAGTTATTTTGCAGTAATATAGTACAGAATTTATTTGAAATATCATCTATGGACAATTACACATGAATATGGTAAGATTATCCAGTAAATAATTAGACACAATCAACGATAAGGTTAAAGCTTTTAAAGGGCTCTTTGAATGAGTGTATTTTGAAAACGCCATTCTTTGATAAAGACTGAATGTGTGATATATAGAGAAGATATGTATGTGACAGAATGTCTAAATGCACCATATAGAGCAAAACACAGGAATGAAATTAAAATAATGCCCAAGTAACTATTAAAATAATAAATGATCAAACAGCTCCACGTACAATGTAATACAAGTAAAATCAGAAATATATCAATTTGAAATCTAGTCTTTCTTTTAAAAAAATGACTTAAAAGTGGTTACAGATACATCTGCCCTTGGTCTGTCTGTCTGTCTCTCATCTTTTGTAATTTTAAGAAAATGTTTTACTTTCCACTGTTGCCATGTGAATAACTCACACAAACAAGTGGGGAAGTGAACTACACTCTGCATTGAGAGCACTCAGTGTAAATTTTTTTAAAAAAGGAGAATTATATTTTTCTCTAATCTTGTTTTAAATGATCATATATATTACATGTAAAAGTAAGCAAAAAAGTGGTCAGATGTTATTTTTATATTGATTATCTTTTTTACATTTAAGGAGGTCTTTAATACTAGAAACACCATTAACCTATGTAACTAAACTTTTTAAATGTAATCTACAAATGGGATTTTATAACCGCCTTATAAAAAATATGTATTCAAACGTGATTTGTCTCTCATGGCACATCTTCTATTTGATCGTTATTATTTCACTGCAGTATCATTCAGAAAAAAAATCATGAGCTCGAATGGGGAAGCCTTAAGCAAGAGTATTTTCAACAGCAGCAAAAACATAAAATACTGGATTTTTTTTCTTTTTTTTTTTTTTGCATGAACATCTCCTCCTTGCCCTGCCCCAAATGTGCTCCTGTGTGAGAGTGCTCTTTTTAAAAAGAGCAAAAACTCTGCTGCACACAAACTTCCAAGTGGCTACCTATAAACATACGGTATATTTTGAACTCATTTTTAATTTATGCAGTCTCATGAATGTTTTCTGGCCATTAAAACAAATTTTGCACAAAGATTTTAAAAGAAAGTAAAAGGTACTCTCACACTTGAACATACGACCATCCAGCATATTCAAAGCATAAAAAAGGAAACAGGCAGCAAAAAAAAATATCACCATTCCTGTTTGTTAGAAGACATACAATGAAATAGTTATGACACAACAGTTCTCTCCACATCACCTGAATCTTCCAACTGGGGAAGAAAATGATACATACTCAGAAGCTTGATCATATCTTTATGCTCAACATGAACTTATGAATCAGAGCCCCCAAATACTAACAAAAATAACTACACAATGCCACATTAGAATATTGTAGTTTTTTATGTTTACTTTTCACCATCTTTGTATTCTTAATATTGCACTTAATTTGATAATTTTTATTGACATATTATAGTACCTATTTAAGAAAATGTGCTCTAAAATAGTTTATCTTTACCTGACTCAGTTAATGAATGAAGTTCCAAAAATGGAAGTACATTTTGTGAGACATGCGGTGTTGCAAGCAGAGGAGTGACTGCAATCTGAAACAGAAGACAACATGAAAAAAAAAAACTAATTTAAAAATATTTTAATTCAATTTTCCTGTCCATTTCGACTGACTACAGCTATTTCAGACAACTAATTTGTATATATTTTATGACTTTACAGTAATAAGAAAACATTTCTGTATCAATGATTTTTAATTATCTGTTAAAAATAACACCTTAAATCAGAAGTTTCCAAATTGTGGGCACGCCTTCCTGGGCATGAGGACCTGGCAGATCATGAAGGGCCAGGGTCAGCACAGGGCTCTGTCCAGCAAGGAAAGTGGATGGGGCTCTGTGTCAGCAGTCCTGGCTGCCAGGACCAGGCTCCCTGCCTGTCTCACTCCCTCACTGTTACAGTTGCAGCAGCCACCAACTGGCAGTCTGCTGGGCAGGTCGGCAGAGACTCTGCAAGTGGGGAGTGGAAGGCTGAACACCAGGAGTACTGAGCCCCCTACTGGACAGGGCCCCCTCCTGATTCCAGTGCTTCAGCGCAGCCCAAGAGCACAGAGTGCTGTCCTCCTCCCCTGCCAGACAGAGCCTGGAGAAGTAAGCGAAGTAGGAGAAGTAGATGGGGCCATGCTGAAGGGCCAGGGTCAATACGGGGCTCTGTCTGGCAAAGGGCCAGTACTCATGAAGTACAGCCTTATACTCTCCTCCTGACCCCAGCCTTTCAGCACAGCGCTCTGGGGAGCGAGATGGGCAAGACTTGGGTCCCAGCAGCCAAGACAAACCAAGTGCTGCAGGGAGCTGAAGGCTTCCTCAAGTGCCACACGGTTAGCAACCCCAATCTCCCTGGGTACTGTGCACCTCACCCTCAAACCCAGCCCCTGCCTCCTCCCCTACCCCTAAAGATTCTTGCCTGCTCCTACTGTGCAACTCCCCGTCTTTTGCCCCATCCTCCCCTCCCCATAACTGTTCCTCCTGCCCTACCCCTAACTCCCCCATCTTCCCTACCTATTACCCCTTGCCTTCCACCTCACCATAAATTTCCCCTTCTATACCCAGCACAGCACCCATTATACCTGCCACTACCCCTTACATTCTTCTTTCTCTGCAGCTCTTAGCCCTGCTGTTAGCCACATAAGGAGAAGTGAAGTAGCCCCTAAAAGTAGTAAGGGAACCCACCCAAACCCCAGAGCCCCCTATAATTTGAGCACTGCCACCAGCTGCACTTCATTTTTGGTTTTTACCAATTTTCTCCAGATTTTTAAATTAAAATAAAATAAGAGAAAATAAGGGCCATACTACGAATTCCCCTTCAGAAAGATCCTATTGCTGCTGTTACACAGGGGTTTTGTCCCTCAAATCACAAGATTACCAGAGCATAGTACCAAAACTTCCTTAACCAATGTGCTCATGCCAAGTCAGCACCTCCTAACTCCCACATGCTATATAGCTGATGTGAGTGTGAGGTTTCACTCAGATGTTCTTTGTACTCTATTGGAGATCAATTGTTTTGGTGTTCGACAATTCTGAGTGAATGGAATATTTCGTGAAGTGAAAAATTGACATGCTGATTCTGGGGAAGGAATAAATAGAGCCATGAAAAATAGTAAATATCCTTCCTGCTTGGACTTGGGGTTCATATAGTCCTCGACTGCAATGTGTTGTTTGTGCTGAAGTTCTTGCTCAGAATAGCAAAAATCCAAGAAAACTAAAGCGCCATTTGGAGACCAAACATCATGCCCTCAAAGATAAAACCACAAGATTTTTTTTTTTTTTTAAAACAAAAGCTCTTTCAACTGAAAGGACAGATGAATCAAAGAACACTGCCCTAAGCACTTTAAGCATCTGACGCGGTCTCTCATCAAACACCAAGAAGTGGAAAGTTTCGTTTGATTGGTCACAGTCATGTGCTGCCAGCAGCGATTGAAATGGCATTGATAATATGGGGAAAAAAGATTGCTGACCAACAGAGTCTCATGCTAATATCTGAAAACACAGTTAGCTGCAGAATTGCTGATTTGGCAGGAGATGTCAAGAAGGAGATCAAAGTAGTGAGATGCAGCCCTTTTTTCACACTACAAGTTGACAAGAGCACTGACTTTGCCAATGAAGCACAAAGGATGGTTTTCATAAGATACATCTACTCATCTCAGATCAAAGAGACTTTATTTTGCCGTTCTGTCCCAACAAGAACTACTGCTGAAGAGTTGTTCAAAATTTTAGACCAGTACATGACGGATAAAAACATTTAGTAGAATCGTTGTGTCAAGATTTGTATGGATGGGGCAAAAGTCATGACTGGATGCAGTAATGAACTTGTTGCTCAGATGAAAGCTGTTGCACCATACAGTTGCACAGAGAGGCACTGGAGCCATGAATGAAATGGCAAAAGCAGATGTCAGATGTACTGATCACTGCTGTCAAAGTTGTGAACTTCATAAAAGCTTGAGCACCAAACGTATGCCTCTTCTCAGTGCTATGTGAAGAAATGGGATTGTTGCACCAGAAACTTCTGCTTCATACAGAAGTTAGATGGCTGTCACATAGTAAATTTCTGGCAAGAATCTGCAAACTCAGGAAGGAGTGTCTCATGTTTTTGAGCAACTCTGAAACACCATTTCACAATTACTTCCATGACGAGCAATTCCAGGTTTTACTGGGCTTTGTGGCTGACATCTGACAAGCTCAATTAACTTAACCTTTCATTAAAAGACAAGAACTGTAACAGTTTCTTTATGCACAAAAACAGAGATTTGCCAAAATCTTTTGCTACGGTGGGAGTATTTATATGCTGCAAGACAATGCAACTGTGTTCCCGATATGGTCTACTGTCATTATGGACTGTGAAATGTTCTAGAAGTTAAATATGTAATTCATCTTTGAATATTTGTCTCAGCTTTGCACACAATTCAGCAAATAGTTTCCCAAATGAGAGAGAAATGAATTGCAGGACTTCACCTGGGTCTGAAAGCGGTTTTCAGAGGATTTCATACCAAAGATCAAGACTGGCATGAGTCTAAAAGAGAATTTGATTGACTTCGCTGATAACTCTGTTTTGAGAGAGAATTTAAATCACACCTCTTGATTAGTTTTTTCTCTCAGTTTAAAAAGAATTCCCCAAACACCATCAAAATACTTATTCATTTTGCCTCAAGGTATCTATGTGAAGTGAGCTTTTCTTCACTCACACACACACACACTCACACATACAAAGTGTAGAAGCCACTTCAATGTAAAGGCTGATTTGCAACTGAAACTCTTCAAAATCTAACAGAGATTCCATAATTGTGCCAGCAAACAGGTTTATCCTACTCACTGAGACAAATGCAAACCATTAAGCGTTCTTTTATGTCAGAGGTTTTCAATCTTTTTTCATTTGTGAACCCCTAAAAAATTTCAAATGGAGGTACAGACCCCTTTGGAAATCTTAAACACAGTCTGAGGACCACCAGTGGTCTGCAGAGCACAGGTTGAAAACCACTGTTTTATGTTGATATTTACTCAGTAGAAGAACTGTGGTACTGTGCTATTTATGTTGCTTTCTGTCTAAGCAATATGGATTATTAGCCAAGAAAATAAAATCCTCTTGTTCTGTGCAAAAATACTGTTTCTTAGTATGGGGGTGGCGGGAGGCGCATGCTCATGGGACATCAGTCTCCAAATTGGGGCTCAGCAAAAAAAAGTTTGGGACACTCTGCCTAAGGGTATTAAAATTTAGGGAGAGAGAAATGGGGCAAAACAAGGCCTCACAAATCAGGTGGAAGCAGCAGCTAATAGAAGCTCCTTTAAATGCTATAAGATGACAATGGGAGGTACGCAGAAAGGGCTGGAAGCTCTATTTCACAAATTCAAGAGGTAGGGAGAATGGAAAAGATGGACCTGGAGGGAGGTAGGAAGAGGACAGCTGGACCTGGAAGTTCTATCTTTACAGGGCTGGGAGAAACTAGAAGGCAAGGCAGGGTCTGGAGGCTCCCCCACAAGCCAGGGGGAGGAGGGAATGGAAGAAAGCACATACTAGAAAGCTTCCTCATCTCCCTTTGATCGCTCCCCATAAGCTTCAGAGACTACAAAGAACAGATGGTCCTCCTCAGACTTCCACACAGTACTGGAGAAAGCAGGAGGCAGCAGATGCTGATGGAGCTTTTGATTGGGGATATACATTTCTATTCTAGTCTACATACGTTTTTATACCACAGTCATCACCGCGAAGTCTGAGCATTTTCTAGTAGCACATTAAGCAATATATCTGGACGGACGGACACACACACAAAGAGCCCTTATATTAGAGAAGGTAAACCCAAAGAAATGTGTCTTGCACTTGGAGTGGAAAGTGGTAAGATTTGTGATGGACTGTAGTTCTCGGGGAAGTTCATTTGACAGTCTCAGACACAGACATACACCCCCCCCCCCCCCAAAAAAAAACATTCTGCAGAACCAAGCAGCAATTGGGAGCTAGAAGGAATTTTACCATGTGGTCACTAAGAGAGACAGAGGAGCAGAAGACTGTGGGGAAATAGGAGTCTTCACTTCTCATTGGCGCCACTGTGATGACCATGAGGAAAATCACTTTAGCTGAGAGATGTAAAAATCACCATGAAGCCAGACGCTCAAAGGTGACCCATCAGAGCTGACAATATCAGCTTTGAGACCTAGGGTGGTGCTGGGTCCCTAACTGGAGGGTACAATCTATTTATACCCTTTAGAAATCTGACTGTCACTGGGTTAGAACAGGCCAACTTTCCAACAGGGGTGGAAAGCTGAGATTGCAACCAAGTGAACTCTAAGAACTAATTGAGAAACCCAGCTCTTTTAGGTAGAGCAAGTATTCCAGATTGTCATGCACCTTAGCCTATCTATGATAGAGGGATGCTTCACTGCCTGGACCAGACCGAAAAAAAGCTTTCATTCCATAAAATAAATATATCTGGTGAATGGCTTTCGCCTGTTCAGTAAAATATTCCAAACAACGAAAGAGCAATCTGTTTCCCCTTGGGTTAACCACTCAGCATCCACGCAGTAAAGAGAGGGTTCTGAGGATTTGGATGTAGAAAACATCTCTGATTCTGAGATTATATGTCTCTGATCTGGGTAGGACAGAAAGCATTTGAGGGTCTGATAACCAGAGCTGCTTTGGCCAAGCAAGCACTATTTAAGAGCAATTTGATGTGGTGCTATGAATTGAGAACTACCGGGGAATTAAAGAGAGGGAAAACATAAAGCAGGCTGCCCTTCCATTGTAATAAGAACATATCCGTTATTGAAAGTGGACTGTGACACACTCTGGAACAGAGCTGGTAGCATTTCCTGTTCTGTATTAGAGCGAACAGACCTACTACAGGTGTTCACCAAGTCTGGAATATCAAACTGACCACTTCAGTTTTGAGACCATTCATGATTCGTTCTGAAGCATCTGTTGAGGTGGTGTGCGAGGCAGTTCTGTATCACCAAAAGGTCTGAAGCTTTGAGTGTCACTGAGTTCTGAATGCAAAAATTCCTAAGACTTATTGCTTCCTGGCAAAACCAGTCCCATCTGGTTACCCCACCTATTTAAACAGAGCATTCGCAATGGTGTGGTCAATGAGAACTTATACCATACTGGCATTAACATGTAACAGGAAGCTTGGACAGGACCCATAGACTGCGCTAAGTTTGAGTATATATATGTATACAGCCAGCTCCTGATTCAACCACAGGGCTTGGAGATCCCCGAAGTGTGCTCCCCAGCCTAAGGACAATGTCTGTTCCAAGAGGGAAGGGAAGGTGAGAAGGGAACCTCGCTGCAGACATTGGACAGGTTCATCCACCAGTTTAATGAAGACACAACTCTGGCTGGTACATGAACCAGCGTGTCAAGTTGATGTTTTATTGGACAATAAATAGTCTTCAGCCACCCTGTGTGAACCTCAGGTAGTCTGGTATGCTGAGTAAGCTACTATCTGTCCTAGGAGTCTCAGGCAATTTCTTACAATAGGGTAGACAGCTATATGAAAACAAGCATAGTCAAAAGCAGCATACCAATCATCGGGTTCTAGGGAAGGAATAATGGAAAGCAGGGAAACCATGCAAAACATTATTTTCTTGATAAATCTGTTTAAGTTTCACAGATCTAGGAGAGGCCACAGGCCCCCTCTGGACATCAATATGAGGAAGTAAGAGTAAACCCCCTTTCCCCAGTGCCGTGGAAGTACTTCCACTATAGTTCCTAAATTGAGCAGAGTCTGTATCTCTCACTTGATAATAGACTCCTGAGTTTGATTGGTCACTGAAAAGCAGTGGTCAAGGGAAGAAGGAATGGAGAGAAAAGGATCTGTTTTAACAGCATTCCAAGCACCAAGGAAGAGAGAGAGCTTATTCCTTAAGGGAGCAGTACAGCAAGGAAAATCCCAATGGATTGATACGCTCATCTCATCCAAAAAGTCAAACAGGCTGTTTTGAGGTGGGTGGCTGCTTACATGAAGCAACAGCAGGAGGTGGTCTCCTCCTCCAAGACTTATTTCTCCTTTTAATCTGATAAAGTTGTCTTGGGGGATAAAAGGCCTGCCTCTGCTCTACTGAGTACAATACTGTTTTCTCTTAAGAGCTGGCATGTAGATGATCAAGGACCAGAATCCTTGAATCTGGAATCCTTGACAGAATGTAAAGCCTCCTGCACTTTTTCAAACAAGAGTTACATCCCTCAAAGGGTAGGTCCTCAATAGTTTGTTGAATTTTCATAGGTATGCTGAAAGACTGCAACCAAGAGGAACTACACATGGTCACTGCCATTGCCACCATCATCCTGGTCACTGTGCAAGCTACATCTAGTGCAGTTTGGAGGGATGTTCTCATGACCAGATGACCTTCAGCAAGTATCACCTGGAACAACTCATTGGATTTCTCCAGTAATATAGCCAAGAATTTGGACATCATGTCCCAATAAATAAGAAAAATCACATATAATCAGAAGTCCTTGATTATTGGCTATATGAATTTGCAATCCTAACGTTGAATAAATCTGCCAACAAAGTCAGTCCTGTTTTCTTTTTACTTTTTGTCCTTGGGGATAGATTTCATGAGGCCCTGGCACACTTTCATTAACTATCATAACCAAAGACCCAGGGGTCAGAAGGGAGTAAAAGTGTTCAAGTTCTTTGAAGGAACCCGGTATCTATACTCAATTCTTTTAACTATGGGAGGTAAGGATGAGGGTGTCTGCCACAGCATCTCTGTAGGATCCAACATAGCTTTAATAATATGCAATGGCACCCTATCAGGTGCAGTAGTGTGGACGATGTACACCAACTTGTGTGGATTCTCCTGAACTAGCTCCACCTGTATGTCCAAAGATGTAGCCACCCTCTTAACCAGTTCCTGCTACATTTTATAGTCATCGCGTATTGGAAAGGAAGACTTCTGAACCAACAACTCATCTGGAGATAAAGTAGAATTCATGGGAAGGGGAGTGACTTCAGTGTCAGATAGTTGATTCTGACTGTCCCGTTACATACTTTTCAGAAGGAATGATTCCTTCAAGGCAGCATGGTCTTGGGCCACAATGGGGGAGGCTGATCTTGAGAGGGGGTGGGGGCATACCCCAAGTATTCCAGTAGGAAGACTGTGGAAGACCATAAGGCCAAATATGACATCCCCATAAAGTTTTCTCTCTAAACCTGTACTTGTAGGCATGCCTAAGGCATACATGAAAGCGCGTTTCTAAAGAAAGAGGGAAAACCCAGGACTGTAATGTGTGAGTGGTATACAATCCAATCTCTCACTCTGAGTAGGAGGAGGAATAGCCTGTTGGACAACATGGTGCAGTTGTGGGCAGACTCACTGGGGACTGAATGTGGGATTGATGTGTGGACATCAGTACCGAAGGAAACAAACAAATGTTTACAAGCAATCAGTACCAGCTGTCTGCCTGGAAACCGCATTGGTGGCTTTTTCGCAGTCACTGCCAAGGTGAAAAATGGTGGTGAGTCCAGGGCTGCAATGGTATGTACTCACACTGGTTCCAAGAGTGGTCCTAGAATTTGCATAGCTGAAGGGGATGGTCCATGTCCGTTTGTAATAGTGGAGAGTCCAGCACCAAGAAGCACAGGAGGTCCTTTGTCACCTCACAGGTCTCTGGCATTGTCAACACCAACAAGGCTGACAGCACTCCACTGTGTGGCACTGCTGAAATGGAGGCAGGTTCCACAATTGAAAGGGTAGTTAGTGCTGGTCTCAACAATAG
The DNA here is from genome assembly GCF_965140295.1 of Lepidochelys olivacea. NCBI lineage: Eukaryota > Metazoa > Chordata > Testudines > Cheloniidae > Lepidochelys > Lepidochelys olivacea. The sequence continues at coordinate 96,223,589 of NC_140415.1, forward strand.
CAAGGATGGCACTGGAGTCAGCGACAGCTATCCATCGGTATTGGTGAACATTGAGCTGGGTCTCGCACTCTAACCTTGATATCCAAGCAACTCTGTAAAGTATCAAATCAGGGAACAAGATTCTGAAACCTTTTTGGTGGCAGAGGAGGTATTCTTTGCGCTAGTTGTCTGAGGCTGCTTCCAAGTCTTCTGCCATTTGCTCATGGAACCCACAGAGGAGGGATATCATTTCCTTCGATGCTCCAATTGAGAAGGAGACTCAGACAAATCAAGAGACGTGCTCCTAAAAGGAGTAACATCTGTCCTGACAGGTACCCCTATAAAAAAATCTTCAGCTTTGGTGCACTGGGTACGCCTAAAGTTAAATGGCAATTTGCAATCACTTGAAGAAAAGCAGAAGATTGCCCATCCAGCATGTGCTAGACTTTTTTATTGGTATAGAATGAGGAGAGGACTAGCTTCTGAAGCCTGTGGTACAGAAGCAGGGACAATGCAAATTATCACCTTATTGTGAAAATACACTACCAAGGTTCCAATGACGAAGTCCTCAGCTCAAATACATTGCAATCAGATGTCGGTATCTGCCTAAAAAATGCACCAGCTGAAAGTGGCTAGACAAGTGAGCTGAAACTTCTGCTTATAGCAAGAATAAATTGCTTGCTTTACTATTACCTCAACAGCTTTACATGCGAAGACTGGTCACCTCCTTCTCCCTCTAATGGGGCCCATGGTTGAGATGGCAAACTAGTATAGGCAGGTGGAGACTGCTTCTAAATGCAAAAGACTGCAAGGGAGCAGCACAAGAGGCTCAGAGCTCTGGTCTCTTCTGGAAGTGGGGAACAGTAACTCCTGTGTACCGTGGAGCAAACTGCGTAACAAAGTGGCAGGGTCCTGAAGACAAGAAGAGAGATTCCCATCTACAACAAACTGACCTGGACCCAAATTTAAATCTTTTAAAAGGATTTATTTTTCTCTGTAGCTTAGGAAAAGCAGGACATCTCGAAACTTCTTGTCACTGGTTGCCAAGATGCAGTTTTCACTTGGTTGTGTTCCTAAAGGGGGAACCCAAACCATAACAAAGTAAATTATAGATTTGTTCCTGACTCTTCAGCTGCACAGCCAAGGTAAAACCGGAAGTTCTACTGACTAAAGCACAATATGTAATCAAGACAAGAGACTCTGCGGAATGGAAACTCAGTTAATGGAGTTTGAGGTAGCTGATTAAAAACTGCTCATTCGTTAAGAGGGCAGTATCCAGTTAAATCTGGGTCAGAATTTTTGTTTTCTAAAAATTAACTATTTATATAACTTAAAACTAATAGAATTATTTCCATGATTTTGTTTTAACTGAAATACAAACAAGGTTTGTTTTGTTTCTTTAAAATGAGTTGCAACCCAAGCTTTGCAGTAACTACTAGCACATTAAAACCTGAATGTGAATTTAAGGAAATAATTTTAAACAGAAGAAGTGAGAATAAACAATAGACAATAAACAAAGAAATTAACTGTTGTAGTGAAAAGTAAACTAGATTTCAAATATTATTTTATTTTTACCCAAGTAATATACTAGCAACCTAGGTAAGGGTATTTTTAAAATTATATGAAAATATTTGATAATTACGGGGTTAATCAAGCTAAACTTCACCAGGCAGTCACACTACAGACACAGTATAGTAATGTCTATGAGCAAAACTTGTATTTTTTCTACAGAGTAGAAACTTGACTGTGATTTTCAAAGGGTGTTGGGGATTTAACTCCTGTAAGCGCCTTTCCAAACCCAAGTCATATATATTTTAGTAAACTATTTTTCTACCATTTAAAAAATTTAGCTTACCTGAGTTGGCTTGGGAGCAGACATGGTAGCAGAACCACTTTCTGGTTTAGGAATGCTGTCAATTAGCTCCAAGATACCCATCAGCTTTTGATCAGAGATTTGAACAGAGAGCAAAGGCAGTTGTCCAAAAATTTTGAATCTGTTATATAAATAATTTCCATTATTTCAAATGGCTGTATCAATTAAAATGCTGCATTCATTTTCTTATTACTAACACCATACTTACTTGGCAGCAAATTACAAAAACAGAAAAAAATACTAAAATGTAAGATATATTTGAGGAAAAGTTATTTAATCTATACAAAACTGTTGCTGAACTCATCTTCCAACAGATATCTGTGCAATTCTAAGTTCCCTACTGCTACCATGTTCTGTGAAAGGAAGACTCCAAATACCAATTTTAGGGGTACTTTACCCACTTCTGATTTCTCATGTCCCACAATCAGGAAATCCTCTCTGTTACTTACTTGTTTTATTGTATTATTTATAACACATCACTTAAATAGTATTATACTTACGCAGTACTTTATGAAGTAAAACACATTATCTCTATCCCAAGCAGTGTGCAATCTAGCACTCCAATCTAACAAAGCACTTAAGTGTTTTGTTGGGTTGGGGCTCTAATATAGGCAAAAAACCTAAAACAGTATATGGGGCAACAGTTCAGAAAAAGCTGAGACAAAAGAATGTATGAAGAATTTCTAAAACAAGTCAAAGTTAAGCAGGGAGATGTTGGCACACAGGAAATGGGACTTTTCCAAACACAGGCCTTGATCCTGCAAAGTCTTACACACATTTAACTTTAGGTACTGCAAGCAGACTGATTTGAAGTCATGTGGTATACCTAAGTATTTGCAGGATTAGGACCATAAGGACAAGCATAATTAGGTGTGAACCAGAGACTAAGAAAGCAGTTTGAAATCAATCAAGATTTTCGACTCTTATAATCTAGCTACATCTGCTTCTCAGATTAAATATAGAACTGCAACAACCATTCCTCTTCATTTTTGGACAAGCCAATCTCTTTGAACTATACTGAAATTTCAAATTGAATCACCGGGTCTCTAGGTCTGACCAAGTCATAGATTTCTTTCTGTAATAAGAATTTTTAAGAGTTCTTCTTCAGTACTGTCCATAGGTTCAATATTTCTAGAGAGACATTTCAAACTGCCTTTTTGTCTCTTCTATTTTTGCTTTGTCCCTTGGGAACTGGCGAAGTCTATGATCACTACCTGACCTGAAAGTACTTGCCCACCTATTGCCTAGGTGATCTGTAATCCAAGATTCTTAATAGTTACCATTGCTCCTGGATTTAAAGATAGCAGAAGCAGTCAGAAGCTTTTTAGCTTTTGACTTAAAAAGAAATTGTGCCTTTCCTTGAAAATGAAGACTGACGTAGTCTTTGTTACCATTAGCTACTGTGCCGTGCTTTAACTATGAGCCCCCATCTGTGTCTGTATTCAGCAAGCATACTATATACAGCTTTTATTTTATAGGTTTTTGGAATACATTGAAGGTTTGAGATGACACATTGCTCACAGAGTGTTCGTACACAGAAGGTAAAATGACTGATAAGCAGCTGATGAAGCATCAGAAAAGAAGGCAATGAATAACAGCTGCAGCAGAAATTCTTGTAGGAACAGCAGATTGAAGGGGACAAGGAAGGGGAATGGACCAGCAGCCTTACAGTGAAGAATCAGTAGAAGACATACCCACAGAAGCAAGTTAACCAGAACTGGGAATGGCCAAGAGATCTGGGGTATAAAAAGACCCTGGATCTTGTGGATGAAGCAAAACTGTTGCAGAGCTGCCTAAGCTCTGCATTAGGGCTTATAATTGAGGCAATGTGCTGATACCATCTGGCAGGCACTTTGCCATGGATACAAACTTCATAGATGTAAACTCCCTGCTCAAGGTATGCCATCATCTCAGCATCCCTGAAGAGAGAGAGGTTTAGATCCCTCTCTTACCTGGGAGGGGCGGGGGGTCTTTAAGAAAATGGATAACCATTGTGACATTGCACTCTATATGATTTTATGAAAAAAGGCTAATAAGTGTGAATATAATGTAACTGGAATATGCTTCATGCAAAAGGTCTCTTGTAAGGTATCATTACAAAGCATATAATCTACTGAGTGTGGTCATCCTATTTGTATGTATGTATCATTCTTGTATCTGAAACTAGAAATATGAAATATAACTCTGAGGTCCTATTGTAATTATGCAAATTACATATGGGCCATTAATGGCGGTTTGGAATCTTGATGGCTCCCATTAACCAGGACAATTGACTGTAGATGGCTCTGTTTACTTGCAAGACTTCCTGTGAGTCAAGCCAGGGAGAATGAAGGCTTGGGTCATGCCACTTGGTACTGGAATCCATCTTAAACCTGTCGCTTTTCCATTTAGAAGGAGGGGTGGGGACCCAGAGAGACAAGATTCCCGCCTTGTGCCAAAGCTATAAAAGGGGGTGGAACAGAACAAAGGGGGCTGCAGTCATGAGAAATCCCCTCGCTACGACCTGAGCTGAAACAAGGATTGTACCAGGGAAAGGATTGGGCCCAGACTAGGAAGGCATCTAGTCTATGAAAGGAGCTTACTGGAACATCTCTGAGGGTGAGATTTACCTGCATTTAGTTTCCTACTGTATTAGGCTTAGACTTGCGTGTTTTTGTTGCATTTTGCTTGGTAATTTACTTTGTTCTGTTATTATTTGGAACGACTCAAATCCTACTTTTTATACTTAATAAAATCACCTTTTTCTTATTAATTGACCCAAAGTAATTAATACTTGGGGGAGCAAACAGCTGTGCAAATCTCTCTATCAGCGTTATAGAGGGCGAACAAATTTATGAGTTTACACTGTATAAGCTTTATACAGAGTAAAACCGATGTATTTGGGGTTTGGAACCCCCTGGGAAACTGGATATCTGGGTGCTGGAGACAGAAGCACTTTCTAAACCATTTTCAATTAAGTCTTCAGTTTTGGGGGGAAGTGGTTCAGACCCTGGGTCCGTACTGGAGCAGACTGGCATGTCTGGCTCAACAAGGCAGGCTTCTGAAGTCCCAAGTTGCCAGGGAAAACGGGCTCACAGGTAGTCTCAGCACATCAGGTGGCAGTCACAAGGTGGGTCTCTGTGACCCAACCCATCACAACCATCTCATGCAAAAAGAAGACCGGCTGTCAACTTTGGCATGGAAGGCTGAAATGGCAGCTAGATGTACCTTTACTGAAGAAAGAGCCACACCATATTATTTCAGAAGCAGAAGGTGTTGTAATGAGGACTGCATAGGCAGAATTCCATGTTGGGAGGACCAGATGGAGAATCACTTCCATTTTGCAAAGTAAGTGGTCCTGGTAGAGGGTTTTCTACTGCCCAGCAGGACTCTACAGACTCTAAGCAAGCTTGCTCCTCAGGATTCAGAGATGGAGCTTACAGGCCGTCAGATGGAGAGAGCCGAGGTTTAGGTGGAGCAGCTGACCATGGTTTTGAGAGATCGGGTCCGGGTGTAGTGGAAGCAGGAGCGGGGTCTCCACCCAAAGGCCTATGAGGGTGGTGAACCAATGTTGCCTGGGCCCTGAGAATGATCAGCACCCGATTCCACTTGATCTTCACCAGAACCTTGTGACTCATCAGAATAGGTAGAAAGACTTAATAGGTGTCCACAAGAGACCATGGGGCTGTGGCCTCACAGGGAGCAGAACAAGTGGAATTTCCTGTTGTTACAGGTAGCCAAAACATCTATAAGGGGAATGCCCCACCATTGGAATGTCCCTTACCATGTCCAGATGAAGGGACTACTCCTGGTCAGAGGAGAAAGTCCTGCTGAGGTGATCCACCAGCTGGTTCTCCACTCCCAGAAGGTATGATGCTTCTAGATGGACTGAATGTGTTATGCAGAACTCCCACAGTTGGACTGCTTCCTGACGTAAGGGGGAAGCGTGCACTCCGCCCTGCCTATTCATGTAGAACATGGCAGTCGTGTTGTCCATAATAACCTAAACAACCTTGTTCGTAAAGTGGAGCAAGAATGCTTGGCAGGTGAGGCAGACTGCCCTGAGCTCTCTGACATGGATTTGAAGAAGAGCTCTTCTTGAGGCCATAGACCTTGAGTCCTAAGGGACCCTAAGTGGGCTCCCCAACCGAGCGCTGACGCGTTGGAGACTAGAGATATCGACGGTTGAGACTGTGAAAAGAGTTCTCATGCACAGACCTCACGGTGGTTCAGCCACCACATCAGTGAGTCGGAAATGATGATGCCTTGAAGGTGAGTATACCGTGGCCAGCCAGGGTTGGTGAGGTCTGAGACATAGCTTCGTGTGTTCTACTAAGTACATGCACAATAGCGTGTGGCCCAGAAAACTCAAACACTTCCAAGCTGCCATGACCGAATGTGTCTGAAGGGACCTTATCAGGACCATGATTACCTGAAACCTATCTTCCGGAAGCAGGACCCTTGCCTGCGTGGCATCAAGATTGGCACCAATGAACTCCATCTGTTGCACAGGGATAAGTGTAGATTTCTGGGCATTTATCAGTAGGCCTAGTGCCCCGAAGGTCGACTGGATAAGATGGATGTTGGGTTCCACCTGAGCTCCGGACTGGCCTCTGACAAGCCAGTCGTTGAGGTACGGGAATAAGTCTACTGCCCCTTTTCCGATGAAAGCGTCCACCACCACCATACATTTAGTTGAAACCCACGGGGCGGCCAACAGGCCAAATGGAAGCTCTGTAAACTGGTAATGCGTGACAAATCTTAGGAACCTTCTTTGGCTATGGAAAATCGATATGTGGAAGTATGTCTCCTTTAAATCGAGGAGGGCATACCAATCTCTTGGATCCAGTGAGGGAATGATGGAATTCAAAGAAACCATGCAGGATTTAAGTTCTTGAGATAGCAGTTGAGACAACACAGGTCTAGGATAGGTCTGAAACCACCTTTGGCTTTCAGGATTAGGAAGTAATGGGAATAGAACCCCTTTCCTCTTAAATGATGCAGAACCTCTTCTGTGTCTCCCACCTGAAGGGGAGATTGGATTTCTTATTACAATTGCTCATCAGAAGGGTCCCTGAAGAGGGATGAGGTGAAGGGGTGGGAAGGTGGGATAGACAAAAACTGGAAGGTGTATCCCACTTCTATTGTGTTGAGTACCTAACAATCCAAAGTAATGTGGGTGTAGGCATTGAAGAAGTGGGAGAGTCAGTTGGAAAACAGAGGGGTAACTGGATCCGGTATTGTGGGGACTGAGATTTCGACCTTGAACAGCTCGTCAAAATGAGTGCTTTGAGCTCCCCAAGTGTCTGGGTGCGGTCTGCATCGGCCCTGTTAAGGTCAGTAGACGAGGTCTACGCCTGAACTCCCTGCTCTTCCTCCTTTGCAGGACCTTTTTTGGCTGGCTGGGCAAAGTAATGGCCAGTCTGTTGGGGCCTGTCATGTTTCCTGGATATCATTGGGGTATATAGTCCCAGAGATTTCAGGGTCACCTTGGAGTCCTTAAGACCATGGAGTCCGGTGTCTCTTTACTCTGAAAAGAGTGAAGACTCTTCAAAAGGGGAGATCCTGGAGGTTTTGTTGTACCTCCTGGGGAAACCGGACGACTGCAACCACACGCTTCTGCACATGGTCACTGTCATTGCCATGGATCTGGCTGCAGAATCAGCTGCATTCAGGGCTGCCTGCAAGGCGGCCCTCGTCAGTGTTTTCCCCTCCTGAATCGGTGAGGAGAACGCCTATCTGGCATCCTGGAGGAGCAAGTCCTTAAATTTTTGCATAGACTCCCACATATTAAAGTCATAGCAGCCTAAAAAAAACCTGTGATGAAGCTACTATAGGGGGTTTACCCCTAGAGGACAGCATTCGTACCAGGCAGTGGCTAGGGGATAGTTCTCTGCTGTTCTGAGGTACAGACAGTGCAGAGTCCTGAACCTCTTGGGATGCAGGAACTGGTAGCAAAAAAACAGGTTTCTGGCTGCTGCAAATGCCCCTGAAGTAGACAACACTGCAAACTAACCGGCACACTGTCTGCCAATGGCAATGCCTCTAGTGCCAGAGTCAGCAGGGCCTGTGAAGGTACTAGAGCCAGTTGTATTGGCTATTGCGGTGCTGGAGAGAAAGAGCGGCCCAACAGGGATCTCACTCTATCCCGGTCCCTATGCCTGCTTGCCTTTGGCATCAGAGATCAGTTCTTGTGCTATTTCTGGTGTTATTTCTTGGGTATTGTGGATGAAGATCAGTGCCAACACTCACGACCAGTGCGGGACGTGCTGTGCACCAAAGCTGAAGTTCTTGGTGCTGAGACTCAACATGGTTCTGAAGCAGATCTTAGGGCTGGCCTCCGTGAGAAGGACCTTCAACCTCTCTTCCTGGTCCTCCCTGGTGCAAGATTTGAAGTCCCTGCAGATCTGGTAGGGTCTTTTCTGTGAGGTTCCCCCAAGCCCTGGAGACAACTTGAGTCCAAGCTGCACAATGGCATCGACTTGACGCAGGAAGCACAGGGCTTGAAGCCCACTGACTGAGGCATGCCCCAGCAATGGGGAACGGATGAACCTCACTGTGCATGGAGATGTTCAAACAACTATCTAACTACTAAAAACTAACACACTCCACTACAATAACTATATACAGTTATAAAGAAGAGAAAACCACTAGGAAAAGTGCCTGAGCAATAAAAGTAGTTCCAGTAACCATAATGGGCAGTAAGAAGGAACTGAAGGGGAGTGGGTCAGCAGGGCCCTTTATAGCGGCTCTATGTGTACATGGCACCAGAGGGTGCTGGTATCACCAACAGGTATCACTGGGGAAAAAATTCCAGCAACTATGCTCAGGACACACACACACCTACACTAGAATGGACATGCACAAGTACTCAAAGAGGAACATCTGTTCTTTGACCCACAGTAATAGAGTCATACACTGTGGTTGCTATGCTACTTCCAGGTGAAATTCAATGGGCTGGTTCCTATCTACAAAGATTAAAAACACCTATAATTCAGTTCTCAGACACTGTCTCTTCATCTCTGAATTACCAACCACCTGAATTTGTCTGGAACTCTTCAGCTCTTTCTTGTCAGGTTGAAATTCAAAGTAAATAAAGATAGGGTATATTTAATAGCAGGTTTTTACCTCTGGTTTCACTCTTATCTCAGAGATATTCAAGTCTGTCCATATTTAGAAAGAATGCTAAGACCTCTCTTTATATCAGCTTTTATTTAACTGTAGACAGTGGAACTTCCAGCATTCAACCCACTCCCTACACTTTCCACATTTGATTTCAAAGTTCTGGTGAGGAAAGATGATTTCATTATGAACAGGAGTACCTTGTGGTACCTGAGAGACTAACAAATTTATTTGAGCATAAGCTTTCGTGAAACAACATTTCTCAATCTATAAAGATGGAAACTACACGCAGATATTTTGGTTATAAGTGACTTCTAAATGTGTATAATAAATAACCAGATTCACTATAACCGGATTAAAAAAAAACATTTTACTGTAGAGATCAGCGTATTATAGCAAATATACAACACTTCAGATGCACAGAAATGTAGAGCTGGATAGGACCTCAAGCAGGAGGCAGGACCACGTACACTAGACCATCTCTGACAAGTGATTTGTCATAAAAACCTCCAATAGTGGGGATTCAACAACCTTCCTTGGAAGCCTATTCCCATGCTTAACTGTCCTTAGAGTTACAAATTATTTCCTAATTTCTAACAGAGATCTCCTTTGCAGATTAAGCCCCTTACTTCTTGTCCTACCTTCAGTGGACATGGAGAACAATCAATCCCTGTCCTCTGTGTGTAACCCTTTTGGAGATGGTGCTCTTGAAATACCACACAGAGCCTCTAGTGGACTCACCCCTGGACTACAGCAGCAATGGCTACAGATGCTCTGAACTCCATTTCCTATATTGCTTATTATCCAGGGTGGAGATAGTGTTGCTAGCTAGTTCTACAAGAACCAATCATAAGCAGAACTCAGAGACAAAGGGTTTGGTTTTGGCTGTGTTGGGAGTGTAGCAGGAACAGAAGCATCACAGCCAGGGAGGATTAGTCTACCCTACACACTCCTACCCAAGAGAAGACTCAGTCCTTTTGGAATTTCTGAGACCTTGAACAGTGTCATCTCAGCAGAGACCAGAAACCCTAAAGGCTCTGAAGAGTCAATCTCTTGTTCAATCTCTTCATTAATGATCTGGAGGATGGTGTGGATTGCACCCTCAGCAAGTTTGCAGATGACACTAAACTGGGAGGAGTGGTAGAAACGCTGGAGGGTAGAGATAGGATACAGAGGGACCTAGACAAATTGGAGGATTAGGCCAAAAGAAATCTGATGAGGTTCAACAAGGACAAGTGCAGCGGCCTGCACTTAGGACGGAAGAATCCAATGCACCGCTACAGACTAGGGACCGAATGGCTAGGCAGCAGTTCTGCAGAAAAGGACCAAGGGGTTACAGTGGACGAGAAGTTGGAGAAGTCAACAGTGAGCCCTTGTAGCCAAGAAGGCCAATGGTATTTTGGAATGTATAAGTAGGGGCATTGCCAGCAGATCGAGGGACATGATCGTTCCCCTCTATTCGACATTGGTGAGGCCTCATCTGCAGTACTGTGTCCAGTTTTGGGGCCCCACACTAAAGAAGGATGTGGGAAAAATTAGAGAGTGTCCAGTGGAGGGCAACAAAAATGATTAGGGGACTGGAACACATGACTTACGAGGAGAGGCTGAGGGAACTAGGATTGTTTAGTCTGCGGAAGATAAGAATGAGGGGGGATTTGATAGCTGCTTTCAACTACCTGAAAGGGGGTTCCAAAGAGAATGGATCTAGACTATTCTCAGTGGTAACGAATGACAGGACTAGGAGTAATGGTCTCAAGTTGCAGTGGGGGAGATTTAGGTTGGATATTAGGAAAAACTTTTTCACTAGGAGGGTGGTAAAACACTGGAATGCGTTACCTAGGGAGGTGGTGGAATCTCCTTCCTTAGAAGTTTTTAAGGTCAGGCTTGACAAAGCCCTGGCTGGGACGATTTAATTGGGGATCGGTCCTGCTTTGAGCAGGGGGTTGGACTAGATGACCTCCTGAAGTCCCTTCCAACCCTGATATTCTATGATTCAAGGTTAGGCTACCAAAAGCCAGCCTAACTGCACACTGGAATCCAAACTAGAGAGCTACAAGAAAAATCTTACCATCCTTGGCATAAATAATTTGTAAGAACATCCCTTTGTATTAATTTTGCTATTTTGTTTTAAGTCTTCCACTGACTTCAGAGCTGCACTACCCATCAAAGACTGAGCTTAAACTCACCATGTGCCTTGGCAAGTGCTGGGAAGGAGCACAGGGTTGGTGGTACATTTGGGAGGGATAGCGTTTATGTATTGTTGTTTTTGTCTTTTATTATCTTGATCCCTTATCACATTATCCCCCGTCCTGGGTTTCCCGTTCCTAATAAATTCCCAGTTATTTTTTCATTAGTCTGGGAATTGTGATAGCTATTTTATTTTTTGTGCTCTGACTGACACTCCTCTATAAAAGATTGCTTGTTAAATATTTCCCCAAGGGACAAGCCCTCTGTTCTCTGCATTAGGATGGGTTTCCTTGGGTGCAGGTACCAGCGCCCTTAGAGGTGAACCCAGGACCCATAACCCTGAAGTGAAAAGGGAGAAGGCTGCAGCCACACTTCAGGGCTGGGCTACATTGATAACAGTCCTTAACATATTTGAAGACTATCATCAGGTCCCTTCTGAGTCTTCTTTCTTCAAGATTCACCATGCCCAGTTTTTAAACAACCTTTCCTCATACGACAGATTTCTAAACCTTTTATCATTTTGTCTGCTCTCCTCTGGACTCTCTACAGTTTGTCCACATCTTTCTTAAAGCGTGGTTCCCAGAACAAGACAACACTCCATCTGAGATATCCCCAAGACTGAGCAGAGCAGGACAATTACCTCCCGTACAACACTCCCATTAATACACACAAGAACGCCAGTCCTCTTTTTCGCACCTGCACACTGTTGGATCATATTCAATTTGTGATTCGCTATAGCCCACAGATCCTTTTCAGCAATACTACTACTACCTAAGCCTGTTATTCACATCTTGTAGTTGTGCATTTATTTTTTCCCTTCCTAAGCGTAGCACTTTACACTTGTCTATTGAATTTCATCTTACGGAATTCAAACCAATTCATCAAGATCCTTTTGGATTTTAATTCTGTCCTCCAAAGTGCTTGCAACCCCTTCCAGCTTGGTGTCATCTGCAGATTTTAGTCATACTCTTCACTCCATTACCCAAGTCATTAATGAAAAAATTGACTAGTACTGGACCAAGGACAGTCCCCTGCAGGCCCCCTCTATATACATCATCCCAGTTGGACAGGGAGCCTTCTCTGATAACTTCTCTGAGTATGGTCTCTTGACCACTTCTTCACCCACCTAATAGTACTATCATCTAGACCACATTTCTGTAGTTTACCGATAAGAATATCATGGGGACTGTGTCAAAAGCTTTATTAAAATCAAGATAAATCACATGAAAAGCTGTCTCCTATCCAGCTGGCCAGTGATCCTGTCAAAGAAGTGAGGTAGGTTGGTTTAATATAATTTGTTCTTGACAAATCTTATGTGCTATTAAAGGTACGATGCCAATTACACAGGACAGAAATCTAAGATTTGTAAATACAAGACAGATTTCTTCTGAGAGACAATTGGTAAAATACAACTTGACCTTTCCCCTCCCCTCATCTTGACTTCTCTTCCCTGTCACAATTCTCTCCTCTTTCTCCGTAGTCACAGATACAGAAGTTGCCAGTCTGCTGTCCTCCTCTAACCCCTCCAATTTGCCCCAGTGAGTCAGTGACCCTATCCTATCCCATTCCATCTCCTGATCTCCCTCATGCCCACTCTCATCGCCCCCTTACTCTTCTCCTTAGTTTCTCACTATCCTGTCTCTTTCCCCTCACAATACAAGCATGCTTTTGTCTCTCCCACCTTAAAAAAAAACATACCCTTGGCCCCACTTGTCTCGCCAACTACCACCATCCCAAATCTCCATTCTCCCTTTCATCTCTAAGCTCACTGAATGCACTGTTTACAATGAATGTCTAGAATTCCTCTCCTTCAGTTCCATCTTGGATCCTCTCCAATTTGGCTTCTGTTTCTCCTCCTACCTCTCTATTCATTCTTTCAGCATGTCCTTTGGCGGTTCCTCACCATCCCCAATGCAGCTCTCTTCTCTTCTCCCTCCACACCTTATTCTCTGGGTATTCTTATTCACAAACATAAATTCAACCATCATCTCTGTTCTCATGACTCCTGACTATTACCTTTCTACTCCTGTTTCCTTCTGTCCTAATTCAAGTCTCAGCCTGTCTCTGACATCTTACGGATATTTAGCAGTCTGCACAAGCTCACTATGGCTCTTCCTCCCAACCTCTCAAATCTTCCCCACTACCACCACCTTTCTTGGTCATTGTGGCCACCACTACCATCTTGCCTGTCGCTCAGGCCTGTAACCTGGAAATCATCTTCAACTTGGACCGCTGTCTAGGCCCTCGTATCCAGACTGTCTAAGTCTTCCACATTTTTTTCTATGTAACATCTGTAAGGAATGGACTTTCCTGTCCAGCCACAAAGCTGAAACTCTAAACCAGGCTCTTATCTCAAATACTGCAACATCCTTTCCTCTGTCCTTGATAAATGCAATCTTGCCCTGAAAATACACACCCAGAATCAGGGCTGCCCTTAGGTATAGGCAGCATACAAGGCTGCGTAAGGCACCTGAAAATTTGGGGCACCACTGGGTTTAAGTGTCCACCCTCCCGCCTCTTCCTGTAGGCTCCCACAGCTGGCTGCTGCAGCCTGGTGACTCTTACTCCGGAGGGGATCTAGTAACTTAAAAGTGAAAAAGCCTTTCAGCCTGCCAGACCTATTAGCACAACACTGAAACTGTTAAAGAGCCATTCAAGTTGTAATAAGAAAAGGAGGACTTGTGGCACCTTAGAGACTAACAAATTTATTTGAGCATAAGCTTTTGTGAGCTACAGCTCACTTCATCGGATGCATTCAGTGGAAAATACAGTGGGGAGATTTATATACATAGAGAACATGAAACAATGGGTGTTACCATACACACTGGAATGAGAGTGATCACTTGTAAATTGTAAATTCTTTGAGGCAGGGACAGTCTTTTTGTTCAGTGCCTCACACAATAAGACCCGGACCATTTGCATGATAATATAAGTAATAAATAAAATTAGAGGAAAAAAAAATACGATAAATATTAAACTACGCTTCCTTTAGCCTATAATTCATTTTAAGAATTATAGTATAATTGTTCCTTGCAGGGACTATTCCCTTAAAAAGGCATTTATTATGAACATTTACACAACAGAAAGAAAAACATACTTAGGCATTCTTGCATCAGTGACAACCATTGCCCTGCTAAATTCCACTTTCACATCCATAGGCCGCAAGATATGTTGTGAAGAATATTTTAGCTTACGAGCCTCCTTCCAATTTTCATCTAGTGAAAGGAAAACAGTTGTATTACTTATTTTAGGCCACAACAGATTTCCCCAATACATTGAATACATTGTGAAAATGTGTTCTGGAGCTGGGGAAAGTATAGAATAAGGAAGGATAAGGGAGGAAAACCAATGTTACTTGGCTAGATGCCAAAATCACAAATGAAATTCTATGGTCTGTACAATATGAGCCAGACCAGGCTAGGTAATCTTGAGACCTTTCGGCCTCAAAAGTCTATGCAGTTGTAAGAAATCAAAAACTAAGAGTATGTCTACATTACAAACCTAAGTCAACCTATATTAGATTGCTGCAGTGGTGCATGTCCACACTACCATCCTTGGGTTGGTGGTGCCCGTCCTCACCAGGAGCACCTCCAGAGACCTAAGAGGGCAGTGTGGGGAACAGAGAGCCTGGTCTCTCAGCTCTGCTAGCAGCTCCCTGCCAGGAGCCGGGCTGCCCCACAGACTCCCGGCATGCTCCTCCCGCACCCAGCTTCCCATTCCCTGCCGAGAGCTGGGGAGTGAGCCGCCTGGGGCTTCTCACCACTGGGGAGTAGGGTTCAGCTGCCCCAGCTTCTTGAGCCCCCCATTCTACACCAGGAGCGGGTGGGGGGCTGCTCAGGTTTCTCACTCTGGCTCCCAGCTGGGAGTGGGGTCCAATGCCACCCCTGCTTCTCGCCCCATGAATCGAAGTCACCTGGGCTTCAGCTCCCAGCTGGGAGCAGAGTCTAGCCCAGCTGTCCATGGGAGCAGGGGCTTTCTTGTCAATTTCACAGCTCCTGGGACACAGTATCTACACAGACACTTCCTTGCCCTAACTACACCAACATAGCCTTATGCCTCTTATGGAAGTGGAGTTAGTATGTCGGCACAGTAGGGCATTTACAACGGTGGGAGGAAGGCTGTAGTGTAGACATGGACATAATTAGGTCAACATAAGCTACTTTATGTCGACTTAACTGTGTACTATAGACCAGCCCTAAGGTTGCGCAGCTTGGTTGTCAGGCTTAATTAAGGACTTGGGAAATTCACTGTGTGTAGATGTGTGGGACTCAATTTGCAGTTTTAAAAATATCTGTCCTAAAGGCAATCAGGGCCTAGCATGTACTCATATGTGGAATTGAAGAACAAAATGTACTGGAAACTCAATTGTTTGTTAAAAATTGGCATACTAGTTACCAAAAAGTTTTTTTCAGTTGTTCCAACAAAAAGCAATTCATGTTGTGAATACTTACGATGTTTGCAGTAAAGTAGCTGTATACTGCTGAGTTGAATATCAAAGCTATCATAAGCTCTTGACATGATATCTTCAATGGTGCTTTGTCCTACTTTGAGATCTGACACATCAGAACGACTTTTACTCATCATCTTAAAAAAATCACAAAAAATAAAATAATTACAATCAGTTTAAAAATTTTCAAAGCACTGGTTACACAAATATTCAACTTCTATCATGATTAGAGGTCAAAAATCAAATAATTTTAATAAATAACAGGATCCTTAAGACAAATATACCACATCAGACCAGTAATTTATGTAGTGCAAAATCCTGCCTCTAGTCATAGCCAGAATTAGATACTTTTCAAGAAACCCCATAATGAACTACTATGAAATAAGATGCCCATAGGAAAAATTGCTTCCTAAACTTCTATTAGTTAGTGGGTGACTTTTTCCCTGAACCACGAGGGTTCATACTCTTTATAGCTTATTTTATCTAATGTTATTGTGACTGTTAAACATACGACTGTCTAATCTATTTTTTATCCTGCCAAAATAAACTCTCAGTCTCGATGATAAAATGTAGCAGAGTTACACAATTTGTAATTAATCCATGGAAATATATTTCCTTTTATCAGTTTTAAATTTCTGGACCTTCAATCTCATTGGCCATCCTCTTGGTCTTTTATTGCAAAAAATGATTAACTTAGAAACGTCCAAATACCCTCAGCACCATTATGTATCTTCATGCTATCCCCTCTTACTCACCTCCTAGCTAATTTAAGTAATCCTCATCTTTTTAATCTCACCTCATAAAGAAGTCCTCCTATTCCTCTAATAATTTTTGTCATCTACTTTTAGAAGCCTTGTATTTCTACCTACTTCTTTGAGATGGGTTAACAATCTTGAAATACAATGCAATTATGAAGTTCTACCACCATAGATTGATGTAATAGCATTGTAAGTTTTCAATATTATTTTCTAACCCATTCTTCATACATACTCACTTTTTTTAAAAACCATGTCAAGTGGCAGGACAAGAACAGAAATGATGATAAATTCATGATAAAATTTAATTTGTAATGTAATTAAATTTAACATTCTTATAGGGCAGAAAAATACAAAAGAAATCCACCAGAGACGCATTTAACTTCAAAAAGCATCATTACAGAAAAATGAGAAAGCTAGATAAATGGAATTTAAAAGGAACAGTCACAAGAGCAAAATGCTTGCAAGCTAAACAGAAATGTTGGTAAAAAAAAAGGCTCAAACCAAATGTATTAAAAAAAAAAAAACCAACAAAATGACATCATGGCTAAAGAGAGAATAAGAGGCAGAGACAAAAAGACATCCTTTGAAAACTGCAAGTAAAATCCTACTGAGGAAAACAGAAAGGAGCATAAACTCTGGCAGATCAACTAAAGAAGTATAATTAAGCAGGCTGAAAAGAATGTGAAAGAGCCACTACCAAAAGACACAAAAGCTAACAACAAAATTTTTAAGTACACCAGAAGCAAGAAGCCTTCCAAACTATCAGTGGGGCAACTGGACAATCCATGGGCTAAAGGAGGACTCAAGGAAGACAAGGCCATTGTGGAGAAGTTAAATAAATTCTTTGCATTGGTCTCCACTGCAGAGGATGTGACTGAGATTCCTATGCCATTCTTTTTAGCAGACAAATCTGAGGAACTGTCCCAGATTGAGGCATCAGCAGAGGTGGTTCTGGAACAAATTGATTAACAGTTATAAGTCATCGGGACCAGTTCTGAAGGAACTAAAATACGAAACTGCTGTACATGAACTGTGGTACATAGTCTATCACTTAAATCAGCCTCTGCCCAAGATGACTGGAAGATAGCTAATATAACACAGATTTTTAAAAAGGCTCCACAGGCAATCCTGGGAATTACAGGCCAGTAAGCCTAACTTCAGTACCATGAAAACTGGTTGAAACTATAGCAGAAGAACAGGACTATCAGACACAGATGAACACACTATGTTGGGGAAGAGTCAACACAGCTTTTGTAAAGAGAAATCATGCCTCTCTAATCTATTTTTTGAGGGTGTCAACAAACACGGACAAGGGTGATCCAGTGGATATAGCGTACTTGGACTTTGAGAATGCCTTTGATAAGGTCCCTCACCAACAGCTCTTAAGCAAAGTAAGCAGTCATGAGATAAAAGGGAAGGTACTCTAATGGAAAATTAACTGTTTAAAAGTAGGAAACAAAGGGAAGGAATAAATGGTCAGTTTTCACAGTGAGAGGGGTAAATTACAGGGTACCACAAGGATCAGTACTGGGACCAGTGCTGTTCAACATATTCACAAATGATCTGGAAAAAGGGGGGTAAACAGTGAAGTGCCAAAGTTTGCAAATGATACAAAATTACTCAAGATACTTAAGTCCAAAGCTGACTGCAAAGACTTACAAAGAGATTTCACAAAACTGGGTGACTGGGAAACAAAATGGCAACTAAAATTCAATGTTGATAAATGCGAAGTACAGCACTTTGGAAAAGAATCCCAACTATGCATACAAAATTCTAAATTAGTGGTTACCACTCAAGAAAGAGATGTTGGAGTCAACATGGATAGTTCTCTGATCCACTCAGTCTGCAGCAGCAGTCAAATAAGCTAACAAAATTTTAGGAATCATTAGGAAAGGGATAGATAAGACCGAAAATAGCATAATGCCACCATATAAATCCATGGTACGCTCACACCACGCATCACATGTACAGTTCTGGTTGCCCTATGTCAAAAAAAGATATATTAGAAATTAGAATTGGAAAAGGTACCGAAAGGGCAATAAAATGATCAGGAGTATGGAACAGATTCCATATGAAGAGAGATTAAAAAGACACCGACTGTTCAGTTTAGAAAAGAGATGATTAAGGGTGGGGAGGGATATGATAGAGGTCTATAAAATAATGAATGGTGTGGAGACAGTAAGCAGGGAAGTGTTACTTACCCCTTCACATAACACACCAGAGGTCACCAAATTAAATTAATAAGCAGCAGGTTTAAAACAAGGAAGTACTTCACGCAATGCACAATCTGTGGAACTCATTGCCGGGAGACATTGTGAAGGGAAAAAGC
The DNA here is from genome assembly GCF_965140295.1 of Lepidochelys olivacea. Classification (NCBI taxonomy): domain Eukaryota; kingdom Metazoa; phylum Chordata; order Testudines; family Cheloniidae; genus Lepidochelys; species Lepidochelys olivacea. The sequence goes on from NC_140415.1 coordinate 96,242,263, forward strand.
ATAACTGGATTCAAAAAGAATTACATACATTCATGGAGGATAAATCCATCAATGGCGATTAGCCGAGATGGTCAGGGGAGCAGCCCCATGCTCTGGGTGTCCCTAAACCTCTGACTGCCAGAAGCTGGAACTGGATGACAGGGGATGGTTCACTCGATAATTGTCCTGTTCTGTTCCTTCCCTGACACATCTGACACCAGCCACTGTTGGAAGATAGGATACTGGGCTAGATGGACCACTGGTCTGAACCAGGATAGCAATTCTTATGTCTTCTATTTGAAGCAGAACCCAGCAACCAGCTCCATCAGCACTGGTTCAGTTTCAGTCTTAAGTATGGACATATTAGGATGGAAAATCAATTAATTCCGAAGTGCGTGTATCCAGGAATGCCTGTGATCACAAACTCCCAAAGCGTCTGTGGTGCAATAAGACTGCCAGTGATAAGCATAACCTGAACTTACAGTTCGACCACCGTAAGCATTCTGCTAGAGATCGATCCAGTGGCGTTTGATTAGCAAGGCGGCCACATCCCTTTGGGATTTCCCGTGATGATGATGCAGTTATGATTATATTACAACACTTTTGTAAATCTGATCCTTGGTGTCTCACATGGGGCAACCAGAAATTAGGAACAAACAATCAGTAGTAAACTGTGAACATTCTCATTTTAGTGTTTGTCTTAAGTGGTTAAGCCTTTGTGATTCTGGGAAGTCTGGTGGCAGAGGAAGGAACAGACTATAGTTCTCCAGGTTAATAACTTTTTTTACCCATATGTTGCAATCCCTTGCCTCATTCACTACACGCTATCCAATATCCATAGCAGAAGAGACCATGGTCCGACATACAGCAGTCGTATTTACTACACAACTGATTCATTCATTCTAGATGAACTTTGGAGTGCTTGACTTTGAAACCTTAATGATTTTTAATGTATTTTTTTATGTAATTTCCTATGTTTAAAAAAAAAACCACTGAAAAATGAGATTCTACTATGTGGAACTATATTGCCCCCAACACGGGTTGTCAATAGCGTTAGGACCTTTAGATCCACAGCACAGACTTCTGCCACTTAAGCAAATGATGTAAATGGCAATCAGTAGTAGGCTGTTATTTTCTACGTAGAACAGCCACAGGAGCAGAGGAGGAGCGAGAGATGGGACACATTTTGCCAATTAATTTCACAGCTATTTGCTGACAGCAGAAGAATGTAGATTCAGGACTCCTAGATTACGTATCAGGTTCTGGATAGAAATGTGCATTAGTAGTTACTGACCCTACTGCCAGGGCTCCAGTCCTTCTCCCTCTCTACTCCTTTGCAAGCACTCCTTACCAGCTCCTTTCCCCTCTGCTTCCTTCCACTCTCAGGCTCCTGCTGCCCCCACTCCTCTGCATTTCAGCCAGGAACCAACAGAGGGAGCATTTAGTATTAATGCTGCGAGTTTGTCACAGAGATCACGGAAGTGATAGATTCCATGACTTTCCGTGATTTCTGCAGCAGCCCATGCACCTGGCTCAGGAGCAACTCAGGGAGCCCGTTCCAGGTGCACCGGCCGCTGCTGGGGCAATCTCGGGCCACCGCGCCCTCACGCCCCCCCCCCCCGAGCAACAGAGTTTGGGTATGGGAGGGGGTAGGGGCACAGGACAGGATGAGGCAAGCTCTGGGCAGCATTTACCTGGGAGGCTCCCTGGAAGTGGCGACATCCCCCTCGCTCAGCAGCTAGTGGGAGGCATGGCCAGGAGCCCCCCCCAGGTAAGCTCCACCCAGAACCTGCCCCAACACCCTACCCCCTCCCACACTGCAGCTGGGTCACCCTCCCCCAGCTCCCTTGGGTAGGCTCCCCCCACTGCAAGTTTTATTCACTCGTATTTTTAGTAAAAGTCATGGACAGGTCACGGGCCATGAATTTTTCTTTAATGCTTGTGACCTGTCTGTGACTTTTACTAAAAATACCCGTGACTAAAACATAGCCTTATTTGGTGCATCTTCTGCCAGCTGTCAGGTCCTGTGCCTGGTGCCACAGCATCCCCCAGTATCCAGGTGAAGCTCCTGAAGGGAAGTGCTGCTCAGCCCCAGAAGTCCTGGTATGGTAAATGCCCAATGCATATGGAATATTCAGTGAGTTTAAACTTCCAAACTCTAACAAGTCTCTACTGAGCATGTACAAACAGAGTTTTCATAGGCTTATGCTTAAGCCAAAGTTTTCATGCAGGTAGCTAAAAGGAACATCCTGCGGCGACCACACTGTCAAACATCAAACCCTTATTCCAAAAACACGGAGGTGCTAAAGCTTCTCAACAAAGTTATTTTAAGATTTTTTTAAATATGGACAAAACATTTTCCCCTAATCTTGTTCTCAAAAACAGGTAAACCATTTCAGCTGAAAGAGTGAAAAAAATTCAGCCTGAAACAGATACCCAGCATGCAAAATTTCAGCCCAAATGATTGTTTGGCAAAATTATAAGCAACAGCAAACAGTCTTACAATGAGAAGAGTCAAGCAAACTTAATATGCAGTGCTGCCAGCATCACCTATATATAGTTTAAGAACCCCTGATATATCTATATATATCAGGGGTTCTCAAACTGGGGGACCCCTCAGGGGGTCGCGAGCTGTCAGCCTCCACCCCAAATCCCGCTTTGCCTCCAACATTTATAATGGTGTCAAGTAAATTAAAAACACTTTTTAATATACAAGGAGGGTCACATTCGGAGGCTTGCTATGTGAAAGGGGTCACCACAAAAGTTTGAGAACCACTGATATACAGATATATAGATAAATATCAGTTGCCAACATACAAAGAAGGGGAACATGCTATTTTAAATTTTGTTAGTTCAATAAGAAGGCAATTATCATGGGACAGGAATAATATTTTCTGTGTTTGGTATGGTGTTAAGCACACTAATAGCATTTGATATACATTTACCTTTTGCTTGCTTTTTCCTTACAATTTATATAATCTATAAAATTTAATATATAGAAGATAAACATTTTGAAGTTTTGATTAAGTCCTATACTCATAAATGATCATTCTAGTCAATCCATATCATTTTAGTGGATAATGAACAAGAAAATAGCATTGGCAACGGTTGGGAACAAAAGGACAAACAGTATTAAATTAAAAATATTGTGTTTACCACATATGTCAGAGTAAGAGAGTTTCTGTTTCTTTGTATTCCAATATAGCATAAGTAATGCCAGGATGAAAAACTGTTAAGAACAATTTTCATGTATTATTTTACAGCATTCAAAGGTTCACAAAGCAAGTGGCCTCATTTTTGTCACCTACACTAGCCACTCTAAGTGGATTAAAGAAATCCAGACTTGACTAGAAAGCAGTTTAAAATGAATCACCACTATTTAAATAAATCCGTTATAGTCAACACAATTTAAGTTCATTTTTAACATACTACAATAAATAAAAGCCAAATTATCAAAAATGATAAATCATTTCATGAATGGAAACTGTACCTGTAGGTTACCAAGATCCAGAAGAAGTAAATTTGACGTAGATTCATAAAATCCATTTTGTGGAACAAGGACATATGAAGCCATTAAATTAATTTTTAGATCGAGAACTTTCTGTGTTTCAATAACATATAATAATCCTAGAAAATAATCACATTGAGACAGTTAAGGAGCCAATATGAAACCATGTCTTTAAACATATTTTAAATAAATTATGGTGATAATGTATGAACCGGACGACCAATTTCATTACAATCAGATTACTAAAATATACAGCTGAAACTGTTCAACCACATCAAAAACTTAGTCAGCCATCCCAAATGTACAGTATGCTGGTTTATTTTGATAGATCTCAATTCTCTATCAGTTACACTTTTATAAATGTACTTCATATTAGTGTAGTTCTTTTCAGTGTGCAAAGTACCCATGAATAATGATCAATCATCTTGTCAGTCCTAATGAACGTAGCATAAATGATGACAAATACGATACCTTCTCTAAGAAATCACAATAGCCAATTTCATGAGGATTGTGTGACACTGTAGGCTCAATACACTGGAATTAAGTTACAACACAAAATATTCATGTGACAATGAGATCTGCTTTTAATCAAAGTTTAAATCTTCAATATAGTTTCTCCATTTCCCATCCATTATAACAATGTCTTAGTCTAATAATTTCTGAGTCATTGTTCAGAATAAAATGATTTTCTCAAATCATTTTTACAAAAGATTCCATTACCTAAAGTCAGTCAACTATCTCTAGCCCCAACAATTCAGCAATCATGAGACAAAATAAAGAAATAAATCAGATGGGTTTAAAAATAACAAGATTTAAAATATACACACACTGCCTTTTAATTTTTTGAACTTTAAGCCTCAGCTACTAATTTAGCTATGATCATTAACCAACCTAGTTAAGAGGGGAAGTGAAGACTGTAAACTAGAAATGAAAAAGGGGCGAAGCAGACAGCCATCAATATACATCAGAAGTAATTTAAATGGAGGAAATTGATAATGGAAGCTAAAGACAAGGAAAAATCCATGGCTGACAGAGCTGAGGACAAGGAGGAGATCCTGTTCATTTTGTTTGTTTTTTTAAGTATATTAGGAACAAAAGAATTCCTAACAATGGCATAGGACCATTTCTAGATGGATTTGGTAAAAATGTTAATAATAATTCCAGAGAGGCAGAAGTGTTTACTAAAATCTTCTGTATTTGTAAAGAAGCAGGATGATATACTGATACAATAGGAGTATGATAAAGTCCTTTGCAATCCCATAGGAACTGAGGATGTTAAACAGCTTCTACTAGGGATAAATATTTTAAAAAATCAGTAGGACTGGATTACTTGCACCCAAGAAGTCCCAAAAGAGTTGTCTGAGCCTGTGCTCAAGTGACTAACCCCAGCCCAGAGGTTTGTGGGTGGTGGTGGGGCTGAAACTCCAGCCCAGAGCTTCGCAGGCGATGGTGGGGCTGAAGCCAGAGCTCTGTGGGCAGCAGGGGGCTGAAGCCCAAGCCTGAACTCAAGGTGGGCAGGGCTTCAAGCCCGAGCAATTTAGTTTGGCAGGCCCACCTATGGCGTGCGGCCCTGCAATTGCCCTGCTTTCCACCCCCTGTAGGCCATGTGCATTACTTCCTATACTGAGGCACTTCCTGTACTCAGGCACATGTTTTTATCTGACAGTCCACTCAGCACATGTTGTGTTGAAACCAATTTGAAAAGTTCCTGTAGAAATAATTTTAGTAATGGACCATTTTCTGAAGAAAAATGGAGGAAAGGGGAGTACTGAAGGGGAGTCGACTGCCACTTGCAGCAAAAGATGGGCTGACAATGAGATTCCAAACAGCAGTAAAAAGCCAAGAAACCACAAATACAATCCAAAATATCTGGAATATAAATTTACATGGACTTGTTTTCAGGAGAAACCACAGCCACAGTGTGTGATGAAGGTCTGGCAAAGGAGAGCTTAAAACCGACTAAAATGTTGCAGCACTTGCAGACATGGCACAGTTCTCTTCAGAGTACTGAGAACATACTGCGAATGGCAGCTACGGCAAAGAAAGCCCTTGAAGCATCTTTTGCTGTGTCATACTGGATAGCTAAAACTGGGAAACTGCAGAGTATTGGAGAAACTTTTGTTCTGCCATGTTCCAAGAAAGTGGTTTCGACGATGGTGTGGCAACTTGTGACTCAACTTGATTCAATTCCCATCTCAATGACACTATTTCCAGGCGCATTCACAGGATGGCAAATGATGTGACTGAACAATTGCCAAAATCTAGCTAAGTTCTTTTTTTTCCCATTCAACTTGATGAAACAATGGATGTGGCAGGTGCTACTCAGATGCCGCTATATGTAAAATTTGAGAATGACAAAGAACTCCAAGAGGAATTTCTGTTCTGCAGGCTATTACCATAGCAAGCTACTGGAGAACAGCTCTTCACACTTTTGGATGCTTTTGTCTCTGATTCAGGCTTGGAATGGCAGCGCTGTGTAGGAATTTGCAGTGATGGTGCTCATGCAATGACTGGAAGAAACAGCAGGATAATCACCTGAGTGCAGGCTGTTGCACGGCAAGCACTTGGACTCGCCGTATTATACATAGGCTAGCCCGAGTTGCAAAAAATGCCACCTGTTCTAAAACAAGTTGTTGATGAAGCTGTTCACAAGTGTACACCTGTCTGGAGTTTTGTATGATAGATGGGAGCTGAACACCATCAGTTACTTTACCACACAGAAGTTCGGTGGCTGTCTTGGGGAAAGGTTTCAGCTCAGTGAGGAAGTGAGAATTTTTCAGACGTAGATTCCCCGCTGGCTGAAAGGTTTGCAGATACAAGTGGCTTGCTCTGCTATCTTACCTGGCAGTCATTTTTGAACACCTAAATGTGTTAATACCTCACTTCAAGTGAGAGACGCTTTTGTCTTTTCTCTCACTGGGAAAATCAAAAGTGGGATCAAGAAACTTTCCTTGTGGTATGTTCATGTGGACCGTGGCAGTTTTGAAGCTTTTTCTTACTGGATGACTTTCTGGATGAAAATGCCTTGCCAAAGCATGACTTGCAACCCAGTATCTAGCAGCTACCTGAAAAGGCTTAAACTGCAGTTTTGTGAGTACTGCCCTGAAAAGCATCAGAAAACAGAGGCGTGGATTAGAAATCCCTTTAATACTGCAAGTGCTGTTATGTCACTTACAGTGAAAAAAACATTAATGGTCCTTTCCTGTGATGAGACAGTGATGCTGAGATTTTCTGAGCGACCTCTTGCTAACTTCTGGATTTCTGTGTAAGAAGAATATCCAGGGCTGTCATCTCCAGCTTTGAAAGCACTCATGCCATTTTCATCCACCTATCTATGAAAAGCTGGCTTTTCAGCACTGACTTTACTGAAAAACAAATACAAGGCCCACCTCACTGTTGAAGATAACTTCAATCTTTACCTCAGCCACACACAGCCCCACTTCAAGGATTTGTGTTCATCAATACAAGCTCACCCTGCCCATTAGGTACATATTTATTTTTATTTTTTACTACTAGATATAAAGATTGTCCTGTGACTGTATTGTGAATTAAAATATTTAGTGGCTACTTTTCATAGATATAAGCTTGTAATGCATTTTTAATTTAAAATACTAACTATTCTGTAGGTTTCAGAGTAACAGACGTGTTAGTCTGTATTCGCAAAAAGAAAAGGAGTACTTGTGGCACCTTAGAGACTAACCAATTTATTTGCGCATAAGCTTTCGTGAGCTACAGCTCACTTCATAGGATGCATCTGATGAAGTGAGCTGTAGCTCATGAAAGCTTATGCTCAAATAAATTGGTTAGTCTCTAAGATGCCACAAGTACTCCTTTTCTTTTAACTATTCTGTAGTAATTTTTCTTGTCAGAAGGGAGTCTTGGTACAATAAAGTTTGAGAACCGCTGTTTTAGATTATCAAATGTTCACCATCTCAAGATGGAAACTAACTTAAGCCCCAATCTGGTTACTCCCAGAACTGATGCGCAGCCTTTTCTCCAGTCTGTCTTGGAAGATAAGAGTATTATGCATGTCATACTTCTAGAATTTAACATTATCACAGCATCAGGCCCTGCAAGTGCCTCACACTTTGCAGTAAGTGGAAGACAATGGACAAATCTGCCTTACTGTCATAAGAACTTTTCATCAGTCCCTTTAACAACTCTTTAGCACACAATCCTTTAACTAACTACTCTCTCCCAACACAATCAACTGCGATACCAAACATCCTCAAGTACTACTGTGTTGGGAAAATCTGATAAAGAGCTGTGTTGAGAAGGGTAAAAAGATGAATGAATTAAGGTGCAGTGCATGGTCTATGGTATAGGCGAGTTATAGCAATCATAAGTAGGGCCCTACCAAATTCACAGCCGTGAAAAACGCATCATGGACTGTGAAATCTGGTCTTTTCTGTATTATTACCCTATACTATACAGATTTCACAGGGGAGACCAGCGTTTCTCAAACTGGGGGTCCTGACCCAAAAGGAAGTTGCGGGGGGGGATGTTGCAAGGTTATTGTAGGGAGGTCATGGTATTGCCACCCTTACTTCTGCGCTGCCTCCAGAGCTGGGTGGCTGGAAAGTGGTGGCTGCTGGCCAGGTGCCCAGCTCTGAAGGCAGCAGCACAGAAGTAAGGGTAGCAATACCATACCATGCCATCAGCAGCGCAGAAGTAAGGGTGGCAATACCACAACCCCCCTACAATAACCTTGCAATGCCCCCACTACCCCCTTTTGGGTCAGGACCCCTACAGTTAGAACACCATGAAATCATGATATTTATGATTTTTGAAATTCTATGACCACGAAATTGACCAAAATGGACCGTGAATTTGGTAGGACCCTGATCATAAGGTACCTGCATGTGTGTGGAGTAGAGGGTATGTACTGTTAAGTTGCTTAACTTTTCATTTTCTTGTTTTGTGGGTTTGTGTCAGGTATGCAGCAACCCTGTTTTCAAACAAAAACTTTGCATGTACTAATTTTATTAGGTATGTATTAATTATATTTCTTGTACTTAATGTTATAGAACTTAAAACAACACATACCTCAAAACCTCTTGAAACCAGTGATAGTTTTACCCTTTTATTGTACTGACATTTTGCTCTTTATTTAAATTTCATTTTTTATCATGTCTTTATTGAAAACTTTAAACCATCTAAGTATTTATATGGCCCCCACCACCAGTATCTGAGTATTTATATGAAAACATTTCCTATTTTTGTTTCTGTGCATTAATACATTAATCAGCAATCATGATACATTTACAACAAAAGTGTATTTGAAAAATTCAGCTAAAAGAAAAAAAATCTTCAAAATTTATCAAAAACTGCATCACTGAAAATGTTTATTGACATTCACCTGTTGATGTCTTCTCACGAAATTCTTCAAGCTTCATCAAAGTTGCTGAGGTCAGTTGCTCTAAATGTACATCTTTTGGAGGCCTGAAGAAATCCACTAAACTATTCACAGTCCTCTGTTAAAATACAGATATAATAAACATAAAAGAAAATGAATGCTTACATCATATTTTAGAAGATTTTTAGAAGCTTCATTAACATATCTTTTACTTACTGCATCATATATTATTTCCAGTGGCTGTGATTCTAGTCGAAGCTTCTGATCAGCTTTCCCATCTAAAGGATTGGTCTCAAACATTATGGTTAAGAGTGAGGTATTGTTTTCCGAATGGATTGTTCGAGAAGATAGCAGACAGGGTATGAATTTTTCTTCAGACATGCCTGTAACTTCAAATGTGCTTATTTTTGTTTCAAATCTGTATAAAGTTAAAATAGTAAAGAAATTACATTTAAATGGAACATTTAAATAAACAGAAGATGTCTTATTGACTACAAGATAAGTAGCAGGTGCCAGGTTAAAAGAACAAACCTCCTCCTCCATCAAAACAAGTCTAAGGAATTGTCTACATGTACATTTAATTTGCGACAAGCTGTGGAGTGAATCTACCTAGCACTAGCCCACAATGGACTATCTACGTGGACACTGCTGACGTGCATTAACATCTCGTCAATGCACTTTAATCTACTTCCAGGTCACAAAGGACTAGATGAAAGCGTATTACCAGTGCATCAGCGGGATCCACAAGAATAGTTAGCCCATAGAAGGACTCTTTCTCTCTACAGTAACTCCTCCCTTAATGTCGTCCCAGTTAACGTTGTTTCATTATTAGGTCGCTGACCTATTCCTTTCAAGTCCTGCAAAGTTCCCTTATAACATTGTTTGGCTCCCCCCGCTTGGTGCTCCTGGGGAGCAAGGGGGCTTGCCCCATTCCACCAGCCTGGTGCACTGGCCAGGAAGTGGGGTGGGGGGTGTAGGGACTTGTCCCGTTCCACCTGTCCGGCACTCCTGTTGGGGAGTGGGGTTGGGGCGCAGGGTCTTGCCCCATTCCGCTCACCCAGCATTGCAGCAAGGGAGTGGGCAAGCCCCCGCATCCCCACCCCGCTACACCCCTGCCTCAACCAAGCTTCATAATCATCATTGGTGAGTACAGTATTAAATTGTTTAAAATTATTTTAAAAACTTATACTGTATATATATATATAGGTCTTTTGTCTGGCAAAAAAAATTTCCCTGGAACCTAACCCCCCGCTCCTCCCCGCCATTTACATTAATTCTTATGGGGAAATTGTATTCACTTTACATTGTTTCACTTAAAGTTGCATTTTTCAAGAACATAACCAGGAAGTTAAGTGAGGAGTTACTGTATTTAATATAGGCATAACTAAAAGTGTGAACCAATGGCTGTGAACCAGCGTAAGCCTTGCCTTGGCAGAATAGTAACACAACAGGTATTGGCTAACCAAGTAAGCACATCCCTGACCCAAGAGGATAGTACAGAGACACACAGATCTCTGAAGTAACTACATAAACACATTCATAAGAGATGGTACAGGAACATATCAACCTCTCGTAAGATTAGGATGGGATGACAGAATAATAGATAAGGATGTTTTGTTTTAACTAGGAAGTACAAGAATAAGGGTGGTATCTAACAATGTCTGGAGTATAATACTTAACTTGTTTGTATCAATGTATAAAAGGAGAAGTCATAGGGGGGGCATATTTGTACTTGCTGAGGGAACAGCATCCTGGTGTGCTGACTGAGCAGGTATCATTGTCACGGGCATAGATGTGTTAGTGTACCTGTAACCACTGAACCAGGGTGCTAGTACCGTGCTTTGTCGACAATAAACCTGGCTGAGTGCCTTCACCACCAACCTGAGCCTTTCCTTATGAATCACACCAAGGTCTGCTGAATTGGTAAGCTACATTTTCTGCTAGTGCAGCTGACATACGAGCTCCAAGAACAGCAACATGGGCAACAGTAATTTAACCTAGCAGCCTTAACAACTCTCCACAGCACTAACAACTTGCAATCAAAATAGAACATTTTTTCTAACCAATTCTTTTCCTTCTTCAGCATCTTTTCTGCCAGTCAGGATTGTCTGGTTTCACCCACATAGTTGATATTGGGCATTTAGTGTACTGGATGAAATACATCACGAGGTCAACTGAGATCTCTCTGACACCACCCACAATAAAGAACTCAAAGACAACCTCACATGACAATTCACCCAGAAATTTAAGAATATCATCCAATCCTTCCCCAAACAACTCCAAGAGAAACTCTACAACCTCACCTCCCACAAATTCCCCCCAAGGACCTTCTATATGCTTCCGAAGTTACACAAACAAGGAAACCCAGGCAGACCCATCATATCTGGCCATGGCACTCTTATAGAAGCAGTATCAGGACTCATATACATCCCTCACAATGATGGCACCCCAACTGCTGAGCTCCCCAGATGCACCTGATAAGGGGGTGAAGCTTTGGGGCTTTTTCAGCCTACATTTCTCCCTGAAGACTGCAGGGGCAACAGCTGCAGCAGTAACTCGAAGGAGGAAGCAAAGCTGGGGGAAACTCCCCCAAAAGAAAAATGCTACCCCTAGGACACAACTGGGAACCAGAGAGATATTTGAAACAGGTTAGAATTTTCCTCGTAAAGTTCTGCAGCAGGGAGGATGAGTTAAGCCAGCCAACAGCTGTGGAGGAAGATAAAGCTGCCATGGTGCTTTGGGGATGGGGAATTCCCTTACTGCCAGTAACTGACCAATCTGGTTCTACCCCAAGCTGCAAGCAGGCTAAACTAGCTATTGTAATGGGTCTGTGAACTTTAGCACAATGAAGTCTGGAAGCTAAACACCATTTTTATTAATATATTGGCCATTTTATGAGGAATAAAAATAGTTTGATGGAAAAGGCTTACCTTATTGCTTGAGCACCTGGTCGTTGCGTTAACATTGTGCTCAAGTCAATTATTGCAAATTTGATCAGCTCAGGTTTCTCCTTGTTTTCCCTTATTGATATGGACATGCTTAATAGCTTTACAGAAAGCTTCATGGCTTCATACTATGTAAAACAGGAAAAAGTACAATAAAGAGATTATTTACCAGTAAGTGTTGTAGTTTGAGAGTCACCTTGGCACATTCATACTTGCGCTCCTGGCATTGAGTGGTGGTACTACCATGAAAAGTCATGTCATTGGGGGTTTCACAAGAGATCTCACATGACAGTGATGTCATTGCCATACTCTGTAGGAATGCACACGTTGTCACTCCAACCTCCCAAACTCTCTCCCCACTAACTGAAGAGTAGACAAAACTGCAATGTAGAGGTGAAAATAGGCAAATAGTATGAATGTATAGGGGCAACTCTTGAAGAACAGTTACTGGTAGGGAACCCTTTTCTTCGAGGGCCCCTGTTCATTCCACTTGTGAGAAGATTACCAAACAGCACTCCACCAGGAGAACAGTGAACCAGGAGTTCTTAGGTAAATATAAACTGTAACACAGCTCTCCCAAACCAGGCACTGGAGCAAGATGCTACATCTACCAGGGGTACCTGCTAAGGCATGCCAATGATGTTATGGTGGTTCTTATGGAATGGATCTTTAAACCATAGGTTACTAGTTTTCTAATTAAGATGTAACAATGTTCTATACAATTCCTAATCCATGAGAAAGTCTGTTTGGTCACAGGTTCTCTCTGGCATCTCTGGCCATATGCTTCAAATAACCTATTGGATTTTCTAAAGGTTTGGTATTTCCAGATAAGAACAGAATGCACACTTGACGTCTAGGGTATGGAAATGGGGCCTGGAGAAGAACACAGCAGGGATAGGATTTCAATGTGACTTTGTCTTGTGTACTACAATAGAAGACGGAGAAGCCATCAAAACACAGCAGCTGGAATGAGGAAGGCAGTTTTGATCAATAAATGTTTGGGAGAGGCTTCCATCAGAGGCTCATAAGGAGTGCCCATTGGCTTTGTTAGGACAAGTTTTAGGTCCCATAAAAGTAGAGGCTCCCTAATGGGGGAAAACACACTTACCATGCCCTTAAGAAATCTGGAGACTGCAAGGTAAGAGAAAATGTGTTTGTCCAGAACATAAATGTAATGAACAGATAACTCCTGCCCTATGGACTATTAGCGTGGCTACAGCTAAGCCCTGAGACTTCAGGTGTACAAGGCACTCTAGGACTGCAAGGACCCAGCTTGAGATGGAAAAAATCCTTTACCAATGGCCTAGATAGTAAACTGTTTCCTTTGTCTATAGCATTTCAGGGTGAAGTTCCTCTTGGATTACAAGAGAGTGCCTGGAACTGAAAGCGTAAACAGTCCACATTAGTTAGCAGGTTCCTCCTCCACAATGCCAAGTGAAGTGTCTTTGGGTTGGGATACAGAATCCTCCCTTTGTTATTGACGCAGGTCTGCGGAGAAAGGCAGCAAATATGGTGGATCCCTGGCCAGGTACAGGAGATCTAGATACCAGTGCTGACATGCCAAATTGGGGCTATTAGTATGTGATCTGTCCACCATGATCTTCCTTATGACTCTGGATAATAGGAAGAAAAATTGGAAGGTGTAAAGAAATTGTCTCCAGCCCAGCAGAAACACATCAGACCACTTTTGACTGTGTGCTCCCATTCAATACAGTTGGCATTTGATGTTTTGTTCAAAGAGGTTTATTACCTGGTAAACTCACCTGTGACACAGTTCACAGGCCACCACTGGTTTCACTGAGCACTTGTGTTGATCATGAGACCACCTGCTAAGGAAGCCTGCCTTCACATTTTCATCCCCACCAACGTGAAGAGCCACTGAGTGTTTTTGGTTCTTGAAGTATCACATCCAAAATTTTCTTACCTCTACTGATAAAAGAATATAAACCCCTCTGCTTGTAGATTAGTACATGGCCAGTGTTGTCTGTAAGCACCTACACTGCATGATGCCGCAGGTCAGGTGAAAGGCCTTGAGAGCCAATCATATCCCCTGTTATGGAGTCAGGGCTCCCAAGGGCAATACAGGCCATGTACTCATGTCCAGGCAAATGTGTTATGATTGTTTTATATTGTTTTCAATATCCTTTACTCACGGTCTCCTGAATCTCTAGGCTCTGATGATAAACTTATTCTTGTTTTTACTTTAAATATACATCAGGGCTATGGTGCTAAGCAAAGTGCTGCTCCTGGGTTGAATCTTACATTGGTGTGTATTGATCCTTTGCGAATAACATACCTGGTACTTCTGTGAATGTTCAATGGATACGGGGACGGCCACTACAGGGAATGCTCCAGGGGACTCGATGATTGGCATGTGCCTATTACTAGAGACCTGAAAAGGTAGTGCTTGTGTTACCACAGGCAGATGGATTCAGGAAGCTGATTCATAGCCGGCACAGACAAGGCTGCTTCACACTAAGAGCGAGTGGTGTTGAGGTACCACGCAACCCTGGATCTCCTTGAGAGCATCACAATGAAGACTCTTCGGGCTGTGAATAAGCCAAAAAGAAGAACTCTTAAGTAGTAGTGCGTCATCCCTACACAGAACCTCGGATACTTGATCTGAGTTTAATAACCACAAAGAAGTGGTGCCCTTTCAACTGGGAGGTACATACCAGTCTCCCTGGCATAAGGAACGGACAATGTCTCCTAAAGTGAGCATCCTGAACTTGAATATTCTTATGTATCTGTTGACATTTCTAAGGTCCAGGATGAGTCCTGGACAGTTGCTCTTCCTTGGGATCAGGAAACAGGAGGAGTAAAGTAATTTATCTCTGGGTTCCTGTGGAACCTCCTCTATGGCTCCCTTTCTGAAAAGGGAATCCATTTCTTCCCATAGGACATTCACAGGATTTCCTCTCTAGAGCACTCCTTTAGAGACTGTTCTGGCACTGGAGTCCAAGACACCATATACTGCTCTTTGGAAGTGTCTATGCATATGATACTTTCAGAGTACAGCCCAGACTGCTTCCTTCTTTTCCTTGGGCAAGGCATCATTGCTTCCCAAGGGCATAATTACAACTGAACACAATTTTTTTTGAGAGTTGGCCACTCAAAGGTCTAGTAAGCCAAACAAATAGGCTCTTTAGGCAAAACCTTAGGTCCCTCTATGTCAGAAGGGAACGAGTTGAGAGGTCTTGTCTTGTTGCCTCTAACTTTTTCCTGTGGTGCAGAGCCCACCATGGAGTTTGCCAAAGGACAACACAGCAAAAATTGAGATCCTTCAGCTCTCTTGGATACAGGTGACGATGAGAATGGAGTGAGCTAGACATCCTTGGCCAGGTTAAGAAGGCTGGAGCTGGTAAGTAGAGCTAGTTTATCCCTGGTCTGCATTTGTAACACATCCAACAGGGGATCTGATGTCTCTGGTGCTGTAGCCTGTTTGCAGCTGCAGAGTGTTTGCCATTCTCCCCAGTAGTTCTTCAAAAACAGTTACTGTTCATCAGAAGGGAAGACAGATGACACACCAATCTGATCTTCTGGTCAGGTGCCATCTGTATGTTCTTCTGGAGGGGACTCCTATGGTTCCTCTGAAGGACACTCATCCCATCCTCAGACTTCGGCAGATCTTCCTGCTGATCTGAGAGGTCCCCTGACAGCATCAAAGGTTGCACAGGTGCTGGGTTAGAAATAGGTGGCTGCACAAGCATCTGTGCTAAGGGACAGCACTTGTCATGGTGCTGTAAGGGGTATTATATCAGTCTCCAGCAGGTCTTCCATGGAATGTTGTATGCAGGGCCACATGGAGAGATGAAGAGGACTGCATGAGATACTTCCATGATGTCTGAACCCGGTGCAAAGGAAGATGACTGGGATCCTTGAGATCAAGGGAAACCTCCAGGTTCAATTTTATATAGGTTTTTATACAGGGCTCATCACCATAGCATATGAACACCTTCCAGTAGCACATTAAGCTATGTGATTACATACCTGTCACATTTGTTCTTTCATCCTCTTCCCAGGAGGAGAAATGTGTGCAGTGGAGTATCTACTTGGGGGGGAGGGGGGGTTAAATATACCAATTGCTATGTGTTTATTTTAGAGAAGACAAGGTCAAAGAAATGGGTCTTACACTTGGAGGTGAAAGTAGTGAGATTTGGATGGTCTTTAGTTCCTGTTAATTCCACAACCTCAAGCAACCGCCCCCCCCAGAGAAAGTTCTGTCTCCCACACAGCTGAACGTTACTCTTATTGTTGAGAGTTCCATTGTGCCTAAGGAGAGAAACTGAACTTGATTGAAAATCCTACAGGAAGCCAGGGCACAGAACAGGTATGATGGACTCACAGTAGCCTGTGTTCTGAAGAGATGCAGTGCAGCATTTTGTACTAGCTGGACTTTAAGTGCTGAATGTTTCATGCCCAGGTATATTGCATTGCTATAGTACATTCAAGAGGTGCTGAAGCAATTAATAACTGAGGCTAGGTCTTCAACTTCATGGACTCCATAAAAATCACAAAGTTAGCCCAACACCATGATTTTACCAACAGCAGGATGGCAGAATTGGGCATTCTCACGCAGTGGTCTCGTGCTCAGTGTGCCTCATGCTGGAACAGCAGTTTAGAGGGGGACTAAATATCTGTTTTTATTTGAGGCACAGTAGCCAGTGTTGCCACCATTTGGAATATGAACAGCAGGGCGGTAGAAGCAGGCATGTGCACACACCAGGGCTCACAGTGCATGTGTTCCAAGAGGCAGCAGCACCAGCTACTGGCCTGGCATAAAACCAGCCACCTAGTCCCCCTCTCAAACCGCTGCTCTGACATTATGATATTGCCACAAACACATGCTCTGAGCCACAGCAAGCATGAAACCAGCGTGCATGGATGCCTGTTTCTGGCTCCCTGTTGTTGGAAAAATTGCAGTAGTTCAGCGGACAGTGGAAGACATTTGATGACATGCACATTCTGCAAAATTCTGTACATTACCCGTGATACAGCCATGAATTAAAAAAAATATGATTTTCTCAAGGGCCTCACTCATGGATCTTTGCAGTGTCAAAGGCTGCAGAGACTTACAGGAGGATGAGAAAGGATGTCTATCCTCTATTCACTGACAGCGGAAATCATCCCTCAGTGTCACTAAAGCAGTTTCCATTCTGAAGTGGCCTGAATCCAGATTGTGCCAGGTCAAGAATGTAAGCTTCAATTAGATGAGCTTGTAGTTGGCTTTTTGACAGTTTCTTGCTCAGGAATGGGTAGGTTGACAGCGAACGATGGTTGCTAGAACTGAAGTATCCAGGAAAGTTGTTTCAGTGTTGCGCAGACTATTGCATATTTGAAGGAAGAAAAGATTCCTTCTCTGACTGAGGCGTTGGCTATTTTGTTCAGAAGTGACTCCAGCTCTTCATGACCTTCTTTCAAAAGTCAGGAAGGGCATGAGTTGGATTCACAAGTTTTAGGTCAGGACTCCTTTAGGGTGTCCAAGATGGTGGCTATGATGGGATGAAGGCAAGTTATGTATGCAAAATTATCCTATACTGTTCTATACAAACTCACTACTAGCAAATAAGAGAGACTAGGCAAAAACCTAAGGACAAAGCGTCAAGTTGTGGGTGCTCCCTGCAGTGGTGGGAAAAGATATGAGCTAGGGGATGGGGGGTATGTCCTTATGTAAAGCAGAGGAATGACATCAACATTTACACAAGATCTCTCACTTATCATCCAACAGACATTGCTTTTTCAAGGCAGTTCCGCAGTTTGTCACCAGGAGCACCATATTTCACAAGTGGGAATACACAGAGGCCTTCCAAAAAAAATAAATAAAACTTTACCAAACTACTAAAAGCATGAACACTGGCTGTTATTAACATAACCTATTTTGAATTATTTCTAAATTTTAATGAACACAAATATGCAAGCTCTTTTTTCAAAGGAATAGGTAACGTATTTCACTGTTTAAATACGCAAATACTGTGATTTTATTCTAGCTTGACACTTTGAAAATATATTAAAACTTTCTGAAGATGAGCTCCAGAGAATAAGATTTGAATTCCTCAAAATATCATCCTCAAGATCCAAATGTTTATATGTCA
Organism: Lepidochelys olivacea; assembly: GCF_965140295.1. Lineage (NCBI taxonomy): Eukaryota > Metazoa > Chordata > Testudines > Cheloniidae > Lepidochelys > Lepidochelys olivacea. Next base: position 96,260,143 of record NC_140415.1, read on the forward strand.
CTTAATAATATCCAGTTAAAGAATAAACTTTTTGAGCAAATCACAGCAGAAAGTAAGTTAACAAAAAAACCACAAAATAGTTCAAACAAGTAAGAGAAGAGAGAGGAGAAATGAAAACAGACATTTAAGAGATCAAAGTAATGTATAAATGATCCCAAATTGTGTGTATTGTTTTCCAGTGTTATATACCATATAGAAATCTAATTAGCAGTTTATTAGTAAATTTGCTGATCAGAAAAAGTAGCCAAATCTTACTTACTGTTTTTGGCAATGTTGGATCAGCAGCTGTTTCACTATATCCAATTGCTGCATAGAGTTTAGCCTTTTCTTCCAGTGTCATCAATTCTTCAAGACCTGCCACATTATAAAACATTATATTTGCAGTATGCATTTCCTAAAAAAAAATGCAGTTGTCTTTGTACAACATTATATACCTCCAACCACACAATATTTTTATGCAAGAAATTGCCAGAAGTCATAACCTTTGACAAAGACCTTTTATGGTTTCTTCTGAACTCACCACTAAGGTCTATTCTACCCCTGACATGCAGAGCTATATGCATGTTGCTCCAGTTAATAAAAGTGAATTGGACAACCCCACATAACTTAGTTATTGAGCCTAAAAGCAAAGGGATTACAAAATAACAGCCTAGTTTTTTGTGTAATACTTATGGTCATGAAAATGTGTAACAAAATGTTTTATAACACCACATAGAACTCTATTCCCCTTCTTGGGATTTGTAGTCCTTAGTGATCCAGGAGGCAATCCAGATAGGGTCCTCTGTTATTGTGGGTGAAAGATTATTCTGGATTTATCAAGAATACTCTCTCTAGGAGTCAGATTCTGCAACCCTTCATAAATCTTGCTCTTGCAAGTAGTCCCAGAGAAATGAAGTGCTAATCAATGTAAGTTTGTAGAATCAGCCTTTAAAATATATTTTAAAGTAGGTTTGTGGACTCAGAACTAATTCCAACCTATTCCCCTAAGGGGAAAAAAGAATAGTGGCAACACCTGTCTATTGTGCAGAACATGACTATTGTCAGACATTGTGAAGACAACCTCCCTCAAGTCAAAGAAAGTACTGATGACTCTAAAATGGAAGAGAGAATCACGGAGGCAGCATAATGGCTTCATAGTTAATGTTCCACATTGAGATCTGAAAAACATTTTCTAATGCCACTGCCCAATACTGAATAGGTAAACTGACCCACGTCCGGGGGCTGGTGGCGCTGTTCAGGCGAGCGCTGACGGGCACTCCCTGCGGCAAGGGTTGGTGCTGCACTGATGGAGACCGCTGGAAGGATCCCAAGGCAGGTTTACCCCTTGAACAGGGCATCTCACCAGCCAGTGTGGATGGCACCAGAAAGAAGAATATGTCCGTAGCAGCCTGAAAGGCTTCCAACGTGGATGGGGTAGGGGGCAGGTCTTGAAGTGGGCTCGACAGAACAGTGGAAGTTGGAGCTTGGTCACCATCCGGAGGAGAAGAGTTGCCCCGCGCGGGTCTTTGCTCTCCTCTGGCTCTCTTTCCTTTTATAGGACAACGTAGGAGAATGCCCACTCCTGGCCTTTCTTTGCTTTTTAGCTGGTACCAGGGATGGGGATCGGCGCTGGTCGGAGATTGGTGCCAGTGGCGTGCTCCACACCGAGGCCACAGTGCTTGAAGCAGTCTCATCTCATCGGCTCTGAGGCCAGTGCGAGGGTCAACTCCATAAGGAGCGCTCGGAGACTAATGCCCAGCTCCTTTTTGTCCACGAGTTGAAGCTCTTGCACATGCAATGCTTGTCGCTCACATGGGTTTCCCTTAAAACACTTCAGGCAGCTTCTATGTGGATCATTGACTGGCATGGGTTTTTTGCAACAGTCACAAGGTTTGAAGCCCGGGGATCAGGGCATGCTCCATACCTAGGCTGAGCCTCGTACAGGATTAACTATTTCTAACTTAACACTAAGGGAACTATTAACTATACAACTTTAAAAAACGATATACAACAAATTCACCATTACACACAGTAGAGACAGGAAAGCTTGTGAAGCAAGGAGACATTCCAGCACCGACACTGGCAGTAAGAAGGCATCAAGTGAGGGGGGGGAGCCGGCAGCGCCCCTTACACGGAGCATATGCGTGCCACTGCAGAGGATGCCAGAGCCGGTACCCCATGGATGCCACCGAGGGAAAAACTTCCGGCACTGGTGCATGTGGCGAGCACACACACCTACAATGGAATGGACATGAGCAAGCACTCAAAGAAGAATGGGAGGACAGGAGATACCACCACGGAAGGAGAAACTGGAAGGAGAGCAAGATGAGGAGGTATTTGTGGAGGCTGTGGTTCTGGAGGCCGAGAGATTATTGAGTAGGGGATGGATGGAGACCATTGTGTTTGCAGGAGTGGGGGATTACTGAATTGTGCCCTATACATGACCCAGGGATCCCAATATGGCCAATTAGGGGTAAGGGAATATATGGTTGCATCCTTAGGGGCTCCTGAAAAGGCTGGGTGCCCTAAACTGCGGTAAGTTGATGTCAATTGCCCTGATGCTGATGGACCAAGAGAGTCTTGACAAACACCCTTGTCCTCCTCGACATCACTAAGGAAAGGAGGTGCTGTCCCTGTGGGAGAGCACAAAGAGTTTGTTGATTGAGAAGTGGGTGAGTCTTGAAACACCATCTGTCTGATGAATGGAGAATCCGGAGTGTCAGATATAGTGAAGTCTGACAGCTGTGTGAATTCCTGTGGGTGATCTCTCCTCAGTGCCCACATTGAGCATTGTGGCAAGGTGTGATATGTAAGACAGTCAGCAGATGGCACCAGAGAGCTTTTCGGAGCCATAGCTTTAGTAGGTGTTTGCAACACTGCCAAAGTGTTTGTGTAGAGGGGTGGAGGGTGAGAAAACCTGGATTTGTGCTGGAAATGGCCCACCTGATGATCACTTTAGATAAGCTATTACCAGCAGGACAGTGGGGTGGGAGGAGGTATTGTTTCATATTCTCTGTGTATATATAAAGTCTGCTGCAGTTTCCACGGTATGCATCTGATGAAGTGAGCTGTAGCTCACGAAAGCTTATGCTCAAATAAATTGGTTAGTCTCTAAGGTGCCACAAGTACTCCTTTTCTTTCTTGGAGCTGAGAGCTTCGGTGCCGAGTGCAGCATCAGGGCGGAGGGCTTCACTGGATCCGGCTGTTTTGCCAGTGCTGGTGCCAATGGTGGTGCCGACAGTGTCCTCAGCACCAGAAATGGACCTGGAGCCACAGAGGAGGTAAATGGCTCGCTTTGGTCGTTCACAACAGGAGGTGGTGCCAATAGCTTCTGTTTCGCCCAGGGACCGTCCTTAGACTTACTCTCAGGGGCTGAGGTAGTCAGTCTAGGACAGGGGTCTCAAACACACAGTCTGCGGGCCACAGGTTATTTTCTGAAGCCCGCCAGCTCCCCGCAACACCACCCTCCTCCCTCACCCAGCATTTACCTAGAGCAGCTCCGGCCCGGCGCTCATGGGGTGAGGGCAGGCTCCCTGCCTGCCTGCCCTGCCCCGGGAAGCGGCCAGGACCTGGGGGAGAGGGGACACAGGGGTTCCCTGTGTTGGCTGCGGTTCTCTGTTCCCGGATAATGGGAGCTTCGGGGGAGGTACCTGGAGAAGCGGCCAGGGCAACACACAGACCCCTGTGCCCACCCATCCCCCTCCTCCAAATCCCAGCCGCTTTCCGGAGCAGCACGGGGGCAGGGCAGGCAGGCAGGGAGCCTGCCCTGCCCCCGTGCATGCCAGGCCAGACCCGCCCCCCGAACCCCTCCTGCAGCCGAACCCCCTGCTGCACCACACACCCCTGCTGCACCCCGACCCCCTGCCCTGAGTCCCCTGCCGTACCCAGCACCCCTCCTGCACCCCAACCCCCTGCCCTGAGCCCCCTGCCACACCTTGGGGGCAGGGAGGGAGCAGAGTTCGGGTGGGGATTTCAGGGAAGGGAAGAGGTGGAGCTTCATGGAAGGCGTGGAGTGGGGGCAGGGCAGCGGATGGTCAGTGGTTCGGCCCTCGGGCCAATGTACTAGTCCTCATGTGGCCCTTGTGGTCATTTGAGTTCGAGACCCCTGGTCTAGGAGCAGCTTACTGCCCCTTGTCAGAAGCTGTTAGCACCATAGATCTAGCTGGGGATGGCATTCCTGCAATTTGCACCTCAGGAGCTGAGGGAGGGACTGCTCTCTTCTTAGAGTCAGCCCAGTGGGAGGATGATCTTCCCTTACTTGGGCAAGGCGAGTGAAGTTGGGCAGATGACCTTGCTGAGCCTGAGGGTCTCTCTGGTGAGGAGTAAGAACCGGGGTCCGATGCTGGTCACAGGGACTTTTTCATGAGGAATAGTTTGAGTTTAAGGTCCAAGTCTTTCCTTGCTCTTGACTTTAAAACCAGACAGTGGGAACACTTCTGGGAAACGTGTCCTTCTCCCAGGCAATGGATACGCTGTGTGTGGCAGTCCATTATAGAGAAGGCGGCCCCGTATGACACACACCGCTTAAACCCCAAGGAGCGAGGCATAAGGACAAGGAAGTGGATGAAAATTTTTTTTCCCTATGGATGAAGGAAAAGAAAAGCAAATGAAGGAGTTAACTAACTATGAGAGGGAAAACCAGGTAAGAGACTATCTAAATAACGAAGTGGGCTCTACTAACTGTTCCATTACAGACTGCAGGTGATAGAGAAGAAACTAAGGGCGGTTAGACCGCACAGTGCTATTTATACTATCTACACGCAGCGCGGGGGAGGGGAGTTGTGCATGCACAGTCCGACGGGCATGGCTATTGAAGATCTCTGACTCCAGATGCAAAGGCGCAGCCGTACCTACAGGGGAGCACTCATGGGGACATCATTCGAAGAAGAAAAAGGTTTTTGGCTTAGCTTCCCCCTTCCCAAAGTCTTTGCAGGTCATCTACCAGATAATCATTTAAGTGAGCTGCATTGTAATAAAATATGTAAAATCACTCTAATTTCCTTCATAATCTGGTTAACAAAAATAAGATAAGTTACTTTGCAGTAACTGATGTTTTCTATCTGAGTCATCTCTCCAATTCCCCATTCTTAGTACAGCAGGCTTACGGAAATTCCAAGAATGGCAAAGGGTGGAGAAAAATCCCAAGGAAAAAAAATGAAAGATTTATAAAAAGTACAATTAGAAACCTAGAGGCTTCTCAATGTGCAACAACATCCTTGACAATAACGGTAGAAGAAAAGTAAAATAAAGATTTTCAGGCATCTTCTAATGGGAACAACATTACAAAAAACTCAAGACTCTTTAGGACAGATCAGCTTTTCCATCAAGTCCCATTTATGGACAGAGAAAATTAATTCCACTACTAAAATAAAACTGACATACTTGCACCCTTTATTTCTTTTTTCTTCTCATCGTTTCTTTCTCCTGCCCAACCCCATATCCAACTGAACCAACCACCAGAATTTTCATCATCTTGTTTTACCCCTGGTCTGTAAATCTTTAATCCAGCTTTAGTTACCTGTGATTAAAAAAAAGTTCACAGTTAAATTCTATACATGAGTTAGACAGTAAGTAAAAGATATAAATATAAGTCATGCTCCAATGCCCCAGAGCAACAGGAATGACTTTATGACAAAAGTGACATTTATTTTTGTCTTATATACTTGCTACAGTTTTTCAAAGCACACTGTAGGCCTGATATCAAATAATTTCTCAGTTTTCATAAAGGCAACCCACTGACATGAGTGATAGAGTGGAAGGAAATTAATCTCTCTCAAGTCACCAAAAGCCTCTATATAAGATTTCCACATAAACCAGACATTCCTCTCTCAAACACAGCTGCACAAAATATTCCATGACAATGTAATACATTTATTATACAACATATAAAACGTTACATTAAAATTAAGTTATTTAGGATATAAAGTCAAGCACTACAAAGCCAAGACAGGCCACATTCAGGCTTGCTCGTACAACCTCAATTCTGGTTCACAGGCCATCCAAAGTATGCACTGAATAAAGTAAGTTACACTGAAAAAAAAAAAAAAAAAAAAAGCACCTAATAGTGTTTTTTAAGACTATTGTCATCATATTTCATATACACTGAGCCAAAATTAACACAACTGGAAAGCTAGTACCTCCTAATTTACAAGTGCTTGACTTCGCTACCTAAATAACATTTTTAAATATAGTTTGTACCTAGTTTGCAGTTTTTTCCCCAAATAGTGGGCTGATTTAAATCAAGATGAATTAAATCACCAAATGGAAAACCTTGAATTAAATAATTAAAATTAATCCACTTTTCCATTTGTAATTCAGTTTTTTTCCTAAATAAAGGTGCACTCTCACTGATTGATATAACTGCTAAAACACACTGATTTACAACTAAACAGAGACCCTTTATTCTAGATTTGGTACATCTTTTTGCTACCTATGATGGTTCATTATAACTAAAACTGCAAGCCCGTCATGGAGATTGTAGAAGTCACGGATTCCATGATTTCCGCAGCTGCAGTGGCCAGTGCGGCTGAGTCTGGGATCAGCTGCATCAGACGCTGCTGGAGCAGCCCTGGAGCCAGCCACTCAGGTGATCCCAGGGCCAGCCACACCAGCCGCTGCTGAAATGGCCCAGAGCAGCAGCCGGTATGGCTGGCCCCAGGGACTGCCCGAGCAGCAGCAGTCCCGGGGTCCGCTCTGGAGGTGGCCGGAGCAGCAGTCCTGGAGGCAGTTAGCCCCCACCGCCGGAGCAGGGGCCGCCGTTGGCCCCGAGGGCTCCCCAGAGCAGCAGCACCCTAAGAGCAGCTAAGGTTTAGCCAGGAGTATTTATAGTAAAAGTCATGGACAGGTAACTGGCTGCAAATTTATATTTATGGTCCTTGACCTGTCCATGACTTTTACTAAAAATATCCATTACTAAACCTTAGTTTCAACTATAAACGTTTATAATAAGCAATTATGTAGCTTAACATTGTCAGATTCTTGACTGTACATTTTTAGCATGTTAGAAAATGGTGAATTATAAATTGCTTATTTATTAGATAATTAACTTTGCTCATGATTTTTGTTAAGTTGTTTTAGGATGGTAACTGCAATTTAAACAAACACAATTTTAAACAAACTTTATTTTTATTAAACAAAACCTTAGCTATTTTGGATACATAAACTTCTCTTATCAAAACATGTTTTACATTTACAACTGAATGATTTGTTCAACAGAGGGATTAACCAAATCAGTGAATTAAACTGACTATTTCAGATCTGTCTGGGGAAAAATGTCAAATATGCTTAGTCGCTTAAATCACTTGAAAATGGACAACAGCGTAATGAGAAATAAAGGTGTGGACTGAAGGCAGACTTTAGCAAACTCAGAGAGCTGGTAGTGTCAAAGCCGAAAAACAGTTCAAGAGAGTTGGCAGCTTTTCAGAGACATTAAGGGCACAAGAGCAAATTATCACACTGCCGTAGGAAAGACAGGAAGTGTGACGTTGCACTCTATGATTTTATGAAAATATGCTAATGAGTGTGAATATAATGTAACTGGAATATGCTTCATGCAAAAGGTCTCTTGTAAGATCTCATTACAAAACTTATAAGCTACTGAGTGTGGTCATCCTATTTGTATGTATGTATAATTCCTGTATCTGAAACAAGAAATATGAAATAAAACTCTGAGGTCCTATTGTAATTATGCTAAGTGTGGGCCATTAATGGCGGAATGGAATCTTGATGGCTCCCATTAACCAGGACAATTGACTGTAGATGGTTCTGTTTACTTGCAAGCCTTCCTGTGAGTCAGGCCAGGAAGAATGAAGGCTTGGGGTCTCACAGGACATGTGACCATGTCATCTGAACTGGAATCCATTTTTAACCTGGTTCTTTTCCATTTAGAAGGGGGGGGGGGGGGTTTAGAACCCAGAGAGGGACAAAGGATTCCCGCCTGTGCAAAAGATATATAAGGGGGTGGAACAGAACAAAGGGGGCTGCAGTCATGAGAAATCCCCTAGCTTCCACCTGAGCTGGAACAAGGACTGTATTGGAGAAAGGATTGTGCCCAGAGTAGGAAGGTGTCCTGTCTGTGAAAAAAGCCTATTCAAACATATCTGAGGGTGAGATTTACCTGTATTCAGTTTTCTTACTGTATTAGGCTTAGATTGCGTGTTTTATTTTATTTTGCTTGGTAACTCACTTTGTTCTGTCCATTATTACTTGGAACCACTTAAATGACTTTTTGCATTTAATAAAATCACTTTTTACTTATTAACCCACCCAGAGTGTGTATAAATACCCGGGGGGGGGGGCAAACAGCTATGCATCTCTCTCTATTAGTGTTATAGAGGGCCAACAATTTATGAGTTTACCATGTATAAGCTTTATACAGGGTAAAACGGATTTATTTGGGGTTTGGACCCCATTGGGAGTTGGGTATCTGAGGGCTGGAGACAGGAGCACTTCTTAAGCTGTTTTCAGTTAAGCCTGCAGCTTGTGAGGGACATGGTTCAGACTTGAATCTGTGTTTGCAGCAAGCAAGCGTGTCTGGCTCAAACCAGGCAAGGGACTGAAGTCCCAAGCTGGCAGGGAAAACAGGCTCAGAGGTAGTCTAGGCACATCAGGTGGCAGTCCCAAAGGGGGTTTCTGTGATCCAACCTGTCACAGAAGGATCTGCTCAGCTGACCTGCCAGCGTGTTTTGTCTCCCTAGAAAGTAAGCAGCTTCAAGGTGAATTGAGTGGGTTATACAGAAGTCCCAGAGATGAACTGCCTTCTGGCAGTGTAGGTTTGACCATTTCCTTCCTTGCCCATTTATGTAAAACATGGTCTCTGAGCTGTCTGTCATAATCAATAGATCCCCCCCCCATGTGGGTAAGAAAGCTTGAGCAGGGTAGACTTACTGCTCTTAACTCCCTGACATTTATGTGAGCCTCTAGGTCTTGAGACAACCAAAGACCTTCAGTCTTCAGGGACCCAAATGTGAGCCCTCTACCTAGAAATGATATCTCCATGACTAAAGTGAACGTTGGTAGCAAGGGAAGGAATAGAACTCCCATGCAAACTTTTAGAGGGTCTATCTACCGATCCAGAGACAACAGGACTACCTCTGGTACTCGAACCCCCTTGTCCAAGTAGTGACAATTCAGGGCATATACTGATGCTAGCTATATTTACAACTTCCTGAGCCACAGTCAGGCGAGTTGTGCTACACAGGTATACGCTGCCATGGGAAATAACAGCCTGCGGTACTTGCATGCTGTTGTGGTTGGTAAGTTTCATCTGAAGTACTAGATCTCAAATGGTTTTGAATCCCGTCTGTGGCAGAAAAGCCCTGGCATTTTTGGACTTGAAGACTGCTCTAATGAATTCTATTGTCTCAACAGGCCTCAGTATTGATTTTTCTCAATTCACTATCAGCCCCAAAACTCTGAATGTGGACAGAGTGGTGGATATGCTGGACAAGACCTGAGACTCTGATTAACGTATGTTCAACCAATCATCCAGATATGGGAACACAGACACCTAATTTTCTAAAACGAACTGTTACCACCAACATGCACTTTGTGAATTCCGGAGAAGCAACTAAATGCCTGCTTGGAAGAAGCAGCTGAACTGCATGAGCTCACAGATGCTGAAGAGGAGGGCGGTGGAGAGCACCTTCTATAATTCCTTCCATTTTCCCTAGGTGGATCTTGGAAACTGGTAGCAAAGTTATGGTGTTAAAAAGGTTGTTGCTGATTAAAATGCTTTCTCTTCGTTGCCAGGAGATTTGAGTGTTTCCCTGGAATCTTTAAGGTTGTGAAGCCTGTCAACAGTTTTCTTGAAGAATACAGTAGGGCCTTCAAACAGAAGGTCCCATAGATCTGTTGGGCTCTTACAGGTAGTCCAGATGACTGTAATCATGAACACCTTCTCATAACACTTATTTGGGCCACCAAATCTGCACTATCCAAAAACTACCCTGAAGGGCTGTTCCAGTGGCCAGTTTACCCTCCTCCACCATTACTGAGAACTCTTGCTTGCAATCCTCTGGTAATTTGTCCTTCAGTTCTGCAATGTTCTCCCAGAATAACAGTCATATTGCCTGAGGAGTTCCTGCTGGTTTGTGATCCTGATCCGCAGGTCCCCTAAGGAATCTTTGACCAAACAAGTCTGATCTTTTTGAGTCCTTGCTATTAGGCATGGAGGTTTGTTGTCCCGGTCTTTCCCACTCATTGGCAGCTGCCACCACAAGAGAAACCGGAAAGTAGTAAATGTAAAACTGTTCATACCCTTAGAGGGGATGAAGTATCTCTTCTCAATTTGTTTTGCTTTTGGGAGCCAGTGAAGAGGGTGTCTGCCAAAGAGTCTTGACCAGCTCCACAACTATCTCACCAACTGACAGAGCATTTAGCCACGGTAGCAGATACTATGATGTCTACCAACTTGCGAGAACTCTCATGTAGCTCTTCTGCATGGATGCCAAGCACCAAGGCCACTCTTTTCAGAAGGTCTTGGTGGGCCCTGTGGTCTTCTGGAGGAAATCTCCCACTGAATCAATAGCTTCATCTGGTGATGAAGATAAGGATGCAACCGGCATCCAAGGTAGCAGCAACTCTGTAATCTGTGGTGGGAGAAGCTACCTGAAAAGGACCTGGGACTGGTCACGGTAGCGGACACAAAGTAATGTTCGAGGCACCCAGTACCCATCTCAAAGTCAGGTATCGGGGAATGATGTTCCCAGTGCCGTTGTGTCTGATGTGCTCCCCACAGCTATTGAGATGGCTGAAGGGAGGTCCTGGCTGGAGGAGGGATGCCCCATGGAGCCCAGAGCAGCCCCGGGAGTCCCAGGGCCAAAGATACATCTGGTGGAACACTATGTAATGACGCTGAAGTTCTTGGGCGCTCTCTCCATGCGATGACTTGGCTGGGAGTCAAAGTGCTTCTTCCATAAGCAAACACATAAGCCTCACTGCTCTATCCTTTTTCAAGCAGGATTTGAAGCCATTGCAAATGTGATATTTGTCACTACTGTTGGCCTCACCCAAGCACTTCAGGCAGGCTGGATGAAGATCACCAATCAGCATAGGCTTTCAACATGTTCCACAGGACTTAAAACCTGGAAAGCGAGGCATCATTCCAGTACTGAGCCTGGTACCAAAAAAAAAGGTCCCAGAGGACACAAAAAAGAAAACCCAACACTAACTTTCTTGAGAAACTAACATTAGCTGCAACTATTTATGAGTGAGAGAGGCACTTAAGTAAACAAGTCTGAGATGCTCCAACAACTGTCACTGGTAGAAAGAAGGAACTGAGAAGGACAGAGGGAGACTAAACCCTTATACCAGCACACAGTGGCACACAGAAAAAGGGGGCACTTGAGCCACCCCAACGGGGCACGCACACACTTACAGTGGAAGTGACATGTTCATATTTAATTTAAACCAAATAGAGAATTGATTTAATTACAAAAATCAGATTTTTTATCCACCTTTGGGGGTGGAGTTGGGGGGGTTAAGAAAAGGTACAAAAATTCTATTATGTAAAATTATAACTGCTCCATCATGCACCATCAGCAAGGTTTGAATGCTAAACCTTCGGCATTGTAGAACAGACTTCCATTACTTGAGCTACAGGACTATACTAAAGCAGCTGGCAGCAGAAGACTGTTGTCCCAATGGAGTATGAGCAGCTGGCATCATGTACTGCAACCAGGGAGTGGTCGGGGAAACCACACACCTCTCTATACATCCCAATCCTGGTGGCGCGGGGGAAGGGGGCTCAGAGGAGAAGAATGGGACACTGTGGCCATGCACTGGGCCTAGTGTTGTGGCCATGCATAGGGAGCCCAGACGAGCTCCTCCCACCCCTGCTGTTCCAGTAGGTATTAGCATGTGGGACTACTGTTGCTTTGGCATTTCCCCTTCAGAAGGATCTTGCTAGTTTTTATTCTGATATACTGTCAAAATCTGCCTCAGCAATGCAAGCAACAGAAGAGAAAAGGAGATATTTAACAATTTACAAGGCAGCCAAATATGCATGGAATCTCATGGGTCAAAAGAGAAATCCACTTTTCTAGCCCAAAGGCTTTCTCCCTGCCAAATTTCAAAGACGTATTGTAAACAATTGAGGCACTAGAGAACCTCTAAAAAGGATGCAATAATCTCTTATAATGGAAAGTGTTAGGCAACCTAAACTTAAGGGTTGCTACCAGCTTCTCCCATACTACTACTTTAAGTCCTGAACATTACTGAAGCTACAAGATACGTAAGGGAGTGTGTTACAACAGGCTAAGCTGAAACAGATTTTTCAAGGGAGGCTGAGGGATAGTTTTCCTCACTGCCTCCATAAAACCAGTGAAGTGGGACGCACACACAGACTGAGCTTTTCTGACATGTTTGGCTTTCTTCTGCTGCTGCAGACCTTTTTTCCCCCAATGTGATCCTCATGTTGAAATGAAGGAGCTCAGAACAATAGCATTGGCTCTGATATGGAATCTTTTGTCCTATTTTATTTTTTTATCCAAGGTTTGACAATCTTAGAAACTGTTCCTTCCTGTTTTTTTAATTTACCAAATGGAATGCTACCACAAAAATCTGTCCTTAAGCAGGTTACAATATAAATTCTTTACCTGTATAGTGGGCATACAAATGCTCTCTTATGCTATAGTACAGAGTCAAAAAGATTAACTAAAGCAAAAATACCTATAAATTGGGCTGAAAAGCTGTTTGAATTCATAGGGTCTATTCATAGTTCACATTTATGAATGTCTACTGATAAAAAAAGCTAGTTTTAGATGTAACATCAGAAGCATAAGCATCCCTGTAGCATAAGGCTCATGAGGTCTATCTAACAACTCACTATGAGGTAGTTTTTGCCACCTTACTCACTCAGTTGTGTTTTAAGGGAGAAAAGCCAAGACTCCATGAAGTCCACTAGACACTATTCTATTTCCAATCTATTTTCTATGAAAGATGCTCAGGTACTATGTTAAGAATGAACAGTACAAAACCCTAGGAAAGATAAATCTAATAAAAGTTTACTCCTAACCAAGTAAAGATGGCAGAATCTGACCTTACGTGATTACAAATGTGTAGTTATTTTGTGCTACTTGTATTTGGGACAACATCTACCAACATTAATCAAGAATTTCAGGAACTTTGTACTGTACATGTGTCATAACCATAAGGGTAGCCTAAAATTCCTCCTTACCTGTAAAGGGTTAAGAAGCTCAAATAACCTGGTTGGCACCTGACCAAAGGAACCAATGGGGACAAAAGATATTTTCAAATCTGGGCAGGGGAAAGAGAGGGTTTGTTTTGGGTTCTTTGTTTCTGTGATTGTTCTCTCTTGGGACAGAGAGGCCAGACAGAAATCCATCTTCTCCAACCCATCCGAATCCAAGTCTCCAATATTGCAACCAGTATAGGTAAGCCAGACAAGGCAGATTAGGTTATCTTTTGTTTTATGTGAATTTTCCCTGTGTTAAGAGGGAAGTTTATTCCTGTTTTCTGTAACTTTAACGCTTTCCCCAGAGGGGGATCCTCTGTGTTTTGAATCTGAATACCCTGTAAAGTATTTTCCATCCTGATTTTAAAGAGATGATTTTTACCCTTTTTTTTTTTTTTTTTAAATAAAATCCTTCTTTTAAGAACCTGACTCATTTTTCCATTGTTCCAAGATCCAGGGGTTTAGGTCTTTGATCATTTTGTAACCAATTGGTTAGGATATTATTCTCAAGCCTCCCCAGGAAAGGGGGTGTGTAAGGCTTGGGGGGATATTTTGGGGAAGACGTCTCTTCCCGTCTCTTTGTCAAGTGGTCTCTTCCCGATTCTTTGTTAAATCGCTGGGTGGTGGCAGCGTACCAGGTTTTAACCTAAGCTGGTAGAAATAAGCTTAGGGGGCTTTCATGCGGGTCCCCACATCTGTACCCTAGAGTTCAGAGTGGGGAAGGAACCTTGACAACATGAAATAGTGGTTTCAGTTCCAGTCATTTGTCTGGAAGGAAAAGAAAGAATAAAATAATGAAGTGTGTACTGCAGCTGAGAAAAAGGTAAGTTATGCAGTTCTTTACCCATTACATATTCAGAGCAAGCCGTATGGGCTAAAAATGGAAAGAAATTTGCGCTGCTGATTTAAAGAAGATTATGGGGCCACCAAGTTCTTGTCCACTCAGGATGCTGCTTGCTGACAGACTCAGCCCAATCACGCCCATGTAACTATCAATCAAAGGCAAGAAGACAGTGAGCAACTCAGCAAACTTTACAATTAAAAGGCAGGAGTCCAAGAATTTATCTGCTTAAGAACTCCTCAATCCAAAATCCCATTTTATATATTGCTTTATTTTCACTGAGCTTAATGATAGCAATTTTACCTCAACTTCTGCCTGTTGTCTTGCTAGAGTGATGTTAAATATATCCAGGGACTTTTCAAATTCCTAGAAAGTAAGAGAAAAAAATACAATATTAACTGCTCAGGTAATAAAAATGATACATGATTCATATATTTAACAAAGTCTGTTATTGTTTTATTCAGTGACTGTACGCTCCAACTTTCTGTACTGTTTGCCCCAAACCATCTGTAGTGCAAAGTAGCATATTCTCAATTAATGAGCAATTGAAGCATTTTTCCTTATTTACAATATATTTATTTCACGAACATAGCATTTTTAGTAAGATCTATCTGCATAATTTTATCTTTACTGTTTTTAATTTACTTACCAGCACTGTCATTTGAAGATACATCCTATCTAGATTCCTATTCCAGGGCACAAGACATAGTAGTCCAACATACTGGTTATTTCTGCATGCCTTACATATTACCCTCTGAAGACATGATTAGTATAAATACTTCACTGTCATCTCCAACTGTTAGTTCCATTCCACCTTACCTTTAAATGGTCTAGACTTTTAATAACTTATATAACCTAATAAATAGTAATACCAGGGTAATCAATTATTTTTGTCAAGGTCCAAATTTCTTGGTCAAGGTAAGTCAAGAATCCAGAGAAAATAATAAAAAAATAATAAGTAAATAAAGAGATTTTGGAGTCCATTCGAAAGCATCTGGCAGTCCAGATTTGACCCAGGGTCTACCTATTGACTACCCCTACTAATACTTGAGATGATCCCTACACGAAAAATTCATCTATTAATGATGCTACCTTCTGAAAACAATCACAGTGTACATTTTTATAGTGTCTTTCAGCCAAAAGTATTACAAAACGACAAAAATGGATGTAGAGAGCTCTCAACTGGCAATTGCAGCCAAATGGTATGGACTACCATGAGCCATGAAGAAAGGTTAAAAAAACAAAACTGGAAAATCCCCATTCAAAAGGACTATGTGATTTACAGGGTTTGTAGCTCAACTGAGCTCAAGAGATATTTAAATCTGGGTGAATTTTGAAACTGGTTTGTGCAAAAATTGTATTTTGGAATGAAACCATTTGACAAGTAGAGAACTCATAGGTTGGAGAGTAGTGAAGGAGAAAAAGATGAATATAACTGTCAGGAAAAATAAGATTATTTTAAGGGGAACATGGCCTCCAACTGGTTTCTACTCTTGACACACCCTTACCGAATTAACATTACAATGCAATTGTCATTTAAAGGATATATTTTACGAACAAGAAATGCAATAAAAGAACCATTTTTATATGGGTTTTTTTAGATGAAAGCTAACCTAACACTCAAATTAAAAGCTGGATACACTTTGTAATGGACTCTGTTAAAAATTAACACACAAGTGACCTAATAAATCTAGTTATTTTAAGTAGATCTTTTTTACACTTGACATCAGGTGAGGAAAATATTGGCTGGAAGAAAGACAGCTCATGGCACTATTTCAACATCATCTTCAAAACAAGTTTCATAGCACACTCTTTCTAAAATAGAAGATAAATTTTTATCTAAGTCAATTATCTTTTTAAAACTAACAGAGTAACTAAATCACTCGTCTTTGTGCCTCAATTGTATCAGCTCATGTTCTCTCACCTCTCATTCCAAGAAGTTAACAGAATATGACTTATGGTTGCATAATGATCCATTCAGCTTCAAGGGACATAGCGACAGCACAGTTGCCTGATGTTGATCTTTACTATGCTTATGTTTGTGCATGTACTTCATGAGATAGTTACTGCACTGAGCTCAAATTAAGCTCTATGGCAACATCACAACAGAAGGCAGAACATCACTGTGGGTAAAGGAGTAGAGTACATACAGGTAGGCGACTTAACTTTTCATTTGTTTAATTGTGTGGGTTTGTGTCAGGTATGTCATAAGTATACAGTAACTTTAACTGCTTCCAAACTAAATTATTTATTAATTTCCGATATATTTTTCTAAAAGCTTATGAAGGGACAGGAGGACTATGCAAGCTAGAGATGGCAGTGCTGCTTACATAATATTGTATCACATCAATAGTTGCATATGCACCATTATGCATCTTCTCCTCTGTAAAGTAACATGACAGAAAAAAGAAGCTTCTGATAAAGGCTGTGCACACATCCAGCCCCAATCAGACATTTAAATGCATGGTTGTAAATTTTCAATTACAATGTGAATCAGCAGCTAAATATGACTAACTCCAGTTTTTGTTTTTTAAGACTACCCATTACAACAGACCTATTCACGACCCAGCTCCTCTACTAATTTTATGTAAAGACATTTAAAAAAAAAAAAAAACTGTCAACAATGAAAAGTAGCACTGCTATGGCCTAATTTCAGCCTAATTTCAAAAATATAAGAGAAACCAGACAACACTACACAGAAAATTGAAAGGACAAAGATATTGACTGGATTTCCCTACTAATTGGTCTAGCCACCACCCCTCAAAACCTAGGAATCACCAAGCATCTCCATAATTTATACTGCACCATAGACACGAATAGTGCTTTACAGATACAGAAAATGGCAAATTCTCTAAATTACCATCTAAATTACACAAATAAAACACACAGAGGCAACACACAGTTAGCAGGAGTGGCAGAGAAGAGGTAAGATATATTACTTAATTTTATTTATATATAAATATATATAGTGCAACGGGTTAAAAAAAAAGAAAAAAGATCAGTTCATGGAAAACAGGTGCATCAATGGCTACTAAGCTAACGTGGTCAGGGATGCAACCCCATGCTTGAGATGACTCTAAATTTCTGAATGCCAGAAGACAGAGGTGGATCTTCCCAAAATTGTTCTGTTCTCTATACCTCCCCTGAGCTCTGTTATTGACTACTTCTGGCGACAGGATACTGGGCTAAATGGACTACTGCTCTGACCCAGTATGGCAGTTCTTACATAAAATGCTAATAACTATACTCTTATACTTTGTTATATAGTGCATAGGTCTTTCAACACAATCCAAGCATTTCATTTTTGAAGGCAAGAACCAGAGGAAAACACCACTAATTTTCTTCACTCTAATCATTAATTTAAGGACTCAGTCTATAACCCTTACTCAATGTAATTAGTACCACTGTACTACTTACAAGGCATATTACTAGTCAATTTGAATAAGGTTGCAATATCAGGCCTTTAGTAAGTTTTACTGAATTTTACTACTGAATTTCTGACCATCTGTGTCTGACCATTTATATCTAAGATATTTCTAAGTTTTGGTGCTCAATATCAAATGGAAAATGCTAACCTCTAACAATTTTATGATCTCTTCACTTGGGTTCTTTGATGTTATCTTCATTTTATACATCTCTTTGTAGTTCTTCACTTGTTTTCTATGGTGTCGAATGTGTTCCCATGACCACATATTAAGCTTGGGTTGAACATTTACTTCCAGAATACCATTAATAATGTATTTCCACCTAATGCAAAAACAAATTAAAGTGTTTGTTATATACCAGTAAAAGTTAAAAGCACTTCTTTCCACATTCCACACTGACCCATCTCCAAATAGAACCAAGTTGCTCAAGGGCGTAACACCTTGTCAAATACCAATACTCTGGTCCATCAGAAGGGTATCACTTAAAGGTTACAGTTTTTTTCTCAGAGGTTAATAGGTTGCTTTGTCCTAATCCTTTGAAGTACAAGTGTTTTCTGCAAACCTGTGGGGAGCTTTTGAAAAAAGTGCATGCTACTTTATCTTCACCGCCACGCAAAAGATCTAAGTATTTATAGCTAACGGTAGTATTCTTCAACTAATGACCTCCACAGCCACACTGGAGTTTCATCCACAATCAGAGTATAGATACCAGACAGAATGCTATCAAATTCAGAAGTTTCTAGAAATGTGCTGCTCAAGACAACAATTGCAAGATTTGAGTAAGTATGCTGTATTTACTGTATCCTAGTCTCGCAACAATTCACTTTTTTTAAAAAAACTATAAAGTACTAAAAACCAGAGCACAGTTGCACAAACCCTTAAACTCACAGGCAGAAGAGAGTGAGTGTGGATCTACACAGGATAGTATACTCAGAATGACAGCTGCAGTACTGTAAATCCTCTTTAACCATATCCTAGCTACCTAAAAGTGAGTTCTGTCTCCTGGGGTTTACAGTTGGCCTTGACATATAGCAAGGAAAGCAGTTTGCATGAATTCATTTTGGTTTGTGGATGTGTACATGTCCATTATAACATCAGGTATCCATTCAGATCAGTTCCTCCCTTGTAAGCTAAAAATATATTGAAATGGACAAGAATCAGTGTATTGTCAGGTTTCAGAGTAGCAGCCGTGTTAGTCTGTATCTGCAAAAAGAGAAGTAGTACTTGTGGCACCTTAGAAACTAACAAATTTATTTGAGCATAAGCTTTCGTGAGCTACAGCTCACTTCATCTGATGAAGTATTGTCAGCATTATCAGTTTCATGGAAACTGCAATGGTAACAGATAAAAACTTGTAGTGTGATGCACTGTTAAAATCACGATACACTCCAAGATGCCACAAGCTAACTTGGTGGGGGAAAGGATAGAGAGAGTGTAGGGGGAGAAGTAGATCTACAAAATGTATAAAGTAAAACTCAGATAAGCAAAAATTTCTGTGGGGAATTTATGAAACACACTCATTTAAAGAGGAAAACTATCATCAGAAAATTATTTCAAGTAAACAATTTATAAAAATTTATTTAAAAGCTTTTAAGAGATTTTACCACTTCTTGGCATTGTTGTGCAAAGGAACATCGGGTCTGTACTTCCGGTATGGCAGATTCCGGGTCATCATATCAATAGACTCAAGGAGCTCCATAACACTGAAGTACTATACAAAATATACCAAGTCAAAATGTTATAATTTGCAAAAAGACAGAAACACAATATAAACCAAAATGTCTCCAAAGCAGAATTGTTTAAGGTCAAGTACACTATAGGGTTCAAAGAGGTCTAATTTGGTAGGTTCCTTTTAATAGAACATTTCCTTTCAGTAACTTTTTATGCTATTTATTATTTCTGAAAAACTCAGAAGAAGTTCCAGACTAATAAATCCACTGATATTTTTATTGAATCAAACAACTGAATCTCACAAAAGAAATGTTACCTGTGGTTTATTGAACTCAATGGCTATATCCTGTAAATTTACATCTAAGTTCATTTTTGGTGAAGAAAAGTCAAAATCAGATCGAGGATTCATACGGAGTTTGGCTTTAGCGGAAATTGGACGGAATACTAGAAAATAAAATTTTAGAAAAAAACGTGAATTAAAAGAAACTGAAATGTGAAAACAAGTAAGTTATTTAATACAGTCTAATATTCACGCAAGATAGACTCCACTGAAAGTTACATCATGCCACTCACTTGAAACACCACATTTCAGAACATAAGGATTGTATTACGGCAACTTAAATATATTGTATTCAATTTGAACTGAGCCAAACCCCAAACCAGTGGACATTTGAAAGGGAATTTATTTACAAAATTCTCCTCAACAGAATCACAAGTCAGGAATTTCAAGAAGTAATCTCAATTTGCAGGAAAACTTAAATTTTATTTGCCTCTTATGATGCCGAGTTCTCTATTGCATTAGGAAAATCATTCAACCATAATATTTATTTCACTACACCAATTATTACCATATGACAAGTACTATTCTCTCGAATTTTTACTCGTGATCTCAATTTGCACCAATATATTATAGACACAAAGCTATTCATTGCTTTGAGTATGGTGTATCTGCACGGACATTAATTTCACTAAATCTTCAGTTCAGCAAATTGAAAGTGTCAGCAAATTATGAAGAAAATGAAATACTGACAACTGATGAAAATAAACTTTGGTAAACTCTTTCATATTCTGTCAGCTGTACTTAAAGGGATGAACACACATGATAGACTTAGATTTGAAGCTTAAGGTGTGAGTACAAGTAAACATCTACATCATATTGACACAGGATCCAGGGAAGTACTAAGGAGGAGCAGTAGAAAACTAATAGCTGTCTAAATATTCAGGGCAGGTTTCTATTCATTACGTGGCTCCCGATTCTGCAAGCTGCATCTGCATAGATGGAATGAGGCACCTTTGTGGATACAATTGCATACTTGGGACCTTAATGAAGGTTCCAGGATAACAGCATTAAAAATGTGAATGCCAACATCCAACTATTGTACACAGAATCCAATTAATTTATTAATCTTGTCATTTGACAGTGACCTGCAAATCTCTTCACAAAATTCCTTCATAACATGTTGCCTACTCCTCATTTAAATTGGCAGTTGGGGGCATCCAAACACATTTTACAGTAAGATTTGTAGGTTACTTTTTAAAAGCCATGTTTGGGGTAAGACTTTTTATCCATTCCTGTATGTAGTCTTAGATGTTGATTACTTGCAGCTAAAACTGAGATATAATACATACCTGTATGTATACTAAAGATAATTTCCTCCCCTTCAATGGAATTTTTCTAAGACTGCTTATATTACACAGAGTCCAAAGCCAAAAAAGCTATCATGTACAGCCATTTCTGCTACATTTGATTCTGGAGAAGATGTCTTCTGTACATCTTCACTCTCTAGATCTAATCAAGGAAGAGGCATCTGAGCAATGGATTTGCCCTAGTCCCATTATAGGAGGTGGGGTAAAAGGATCAGAACTGATACACAGATCCAATATCACCCTTTGCTGCTTCTCTGTGTCTTGACAACTGAGCCCTTAAACGGTATCAAGTATCAGGGGGTAGCCTTGTTTTTGTGGATACAGACTAACACGAAGTCCGGTGGCACCTTAAAGACTAACCATGGTTTCTATACAAGAACCAGGTCTCTGGGAACTGGTGTTACAGCTGGATCCGTCGTCACAACCAGGTGCTTCTTAGCTCTACTGCCAGGTAATGATCCTCTACTTTGTTCTGATGCAACAGGAGCCAAGGAAGTTCTTGTTTGTGGAATGGCTCAGATTTCTGATCCATAAGTTTTGGGTCTTTTCCAATAAACTTATGACATTTAGTCTTGTCCACAAATTCATTTGTCACCAAAGCTGGTCTATGCCCTTTCTCATAGCCAACCATACTGTCCAATTGCAAGGTTAAGCTGCAAGTGCCTCCCAAAGGAGTAAGGCTTGTAACCTGTTCTGTCTCTCCATTTGTACTCTCAGGATAAAGGTGCTACAGATGAAACAGCTGCAGGGTGAATGTCCTTCTCTGAGGGAGGTAAGAGAGCATGTTTGTGCATCCAACACTGGAAAAAGCAAAGAGCAAAAGGCGCAGCATTTGAAGCCTAGTTATCTGATCTTCAGATCCACCATGAGATCTTAGTCCAGAGCCGAAGCTTATCAATGCTACACAATTTATAATAAAAACTAATTTACTAAGCTATTAAAACCCTATACTAAGTAACTGCATAACAGTAACTATTTAAAAAACAATAGGAAGTTATCTAAAAAACAGAATTTTGAAACTAGCTTGGCACTATCTAAAAGGCACTATCTGGACCCAAGGTCCAGAGTGATGCCTAATCCATCACAGTTGGCAAGTGGAAGGAACTGAGATGGCTGGAGTTTTACAGATGGCTCCCTTTTACAGCCAACAGGAAGGGGCACGTGAGCATTCCAACAGGCACCGCTAGTCAGGTTCCAACATCTGAGTTGCACACAGCTGGTGCAGCTCATGAGTGGGAATATGCAGAAGCCACTCAAAAAAGAGAATTTAGAGTATTCAGAGAAACAACCATCTCCTTTGTTATTCTAAATGCCTACAGTAAGCAGAGATTGTATACATCATACAGTTTCAAGCAGTTTTCTGAGGATATCTATGACATAAGCATAAGGCACCAGGACTCAACACAAGTAACTTTGATTGATAAATAACAACAGAAAATTATTCCATTTTTGTACAGTGTATTATTTCCTTTTGGAAGGTAGTTATACATTCAAAATGATATACTTTCATGGCAGTATCAAATAATCTATAACAACATATGCTAAACATCCCTGTACAGTTAAAATATAGTTGTTACGGTCATGCCGTTGTGATTGCCAAGAAGCACCAAAAAAATTTAAACCATAGCAAAATGTTAAATGAATGGAGTATAAGTTTCAAAACCCCGTGAGAACACTTTCAAGAAAGAAACCTAAGCAGAGAGCTGAAAGATTTGCCATTCTTTAAGACAGACTGCATGGCTGCTCTGGAATATCTACAACCAAAACAAAAAGTAAACTTGTATTTTCGAAGGATTATTGCCATGACAGACCATAACAGCACTAAATGCTTCGCAATGTAGCATTTACAGTCAGGGCTAGCTTTAAGATTTTGGAGAAGACAAGCAAGATGATTATTAGGATTACTTTCAACACCAATACCAGCCTCATCTGCTGTAGAATTGCTGCCCACCTGTTTGAGTAGTTTTCAACATCTGAAGATTTTTTAAAATGATAATTCTTCAAAAGCATCTGTTGGAGGGTTGTATATGCACATACTGGTGAATTTTAGGTTATTTTCTTTACCTTCTCTCCAAGTCTACAGAATCCAGAGTGAAGAATGATATTAACACTCAAAATGGCCACCCCCATACCCTCATAGACTTCAAGGTCAGAAGGGACCATCATGATCATCTAGTCTGACCTCCTGCATATTGCAGGCCACAGAACCTCACCCTCCCACTCCTATAATAGACCCGTAACCTCTGGCAGAGTTACTGAAGTCCTCAAATCCTGGTTTAAAGACTTCAAGTTACAGAGAATTCATCATTTACACTAGTTTAAACCTGCAAGTGACCCACGCCCCAGGCTGCAGGAGGAGGTGAAAAATGCCCATGGTCTCTGCCAAACTGACCCGAGGGGAAATTCCTTCCTGACCCCAAATGTGATGATCAGTTAGATCCTGAGCATGTGGGCAAGACCCACCAGGCAGAAACCTGGAAAAGAATTCTCTGTCTTACTCAGAGCCCTCCCCATCTAGTGTCCTGTCTCCAGCCATTGGGGATTTTTGCTACAGACAGTTTTGTCATCCCATCCCCTCCGTAAACTTATCAAGCTCAGTCTTGAAGCCAGTTAAGCTTTTGCCCCCACTGCTCCCCTTGGGAGGCTGCTCCAGAACTTCACTCCTCTTACGGTTAGAAACCTTCACCTAATTTCAAACCTAAAGTTGTTGTCGTCTCTCTCCCTGGTATTTATTCCTTTATACAGAGTATAATTATCATTTATACAGAGTAATCATATCTCCCCTCAGCCTTCTATTGGTTAGGCTAAACTCTGAGTCTCTCATAAGATAGGTTTTCCATTCCTCAGATCATTCTAGTAGCCTCTCTCTGCACCTGTTCCAGTTTGAATTAATCCTTCTTAAACATGGGAAACCAGCATTGCACACAGTATTCCAGATGTCTCACCAGTGCCTTGTATAATGGTACTAACACTTCACTGTCTCTACTGGAAATACCTCACTCGATGTATCCTAGGACTGTATTAGCCTTTTGCACAGGCTCATAGTCATGCTGTGATCAACCTATATACCCAGGTATCTCTCTTTCTCTGTCACTTCCAACTGGTGAGTCCCCAGCTTATAGCAAAAATTCTTGTTGTTAGTCCCTAAATGCATGACATTGCATTTTGCACTATTAATTTTCATCCCTTTTCTATTACTCCAGTTTACAACGTCATCCAGATTCTTGTCTGTTATTCCAGTCCTCCTCTGTATTGGCAATACCTCCCAACTTTGTGTCACCCACAAATTTTATTAGCGTACACCGACTTTTTGTGCCAAGATCAACAATAAAAATGTTAAATAAGATCAGCCCCAATACCAATCCGAGGAACTCCACTAGTAACCTCCCACCAGCTTGACCTTTCACCTTTCAGTATGACCCATTGTAGTCTCCCCTTTAACCAGTTCCTTATCCACCTTTTACTTCTCAAATTAATCCTCATTTCCAATTTAACTAATAATCTCCCACGTGGAACTGTACCAAATGAACTTACTTACTGAACTCACCTGACATTTCTTTCAAACTTAAAAATATACAGGACATCAGCCATAGAAATACAATAAGATAAAGGAGAATATGTAACATTAACTAACCTAAAAGTTTATGAGTATCTGTCTCCTCTTGTTCCCTCATTTTCTCTACCTTGTTTTCCAACTCTATCATTTTCTTCCTCCTCCCTTCCATCTGACCATTTTCCTTATTCTTCTTTCCCTTTTAGCTCATCAATCTTCTCTCCTCTTCCTTTCTGAAATCCTTCCATTTCTCTCCTCTAAATAAATTATTTTTGACTCACCTCTGTTGTTCTCTTCCACATACTGTATTGTTCCTTTTCTATTTGCTCCTCTTTACACTTGATTTCTGCCCTCTTTGATCCTTCTATATTTCACAACTTCTTCTCCTTCCCCTATCCACATTGTCAAGGTCTCTCATGATGACTCCTTTCTACTCTTACATGGGTTCATCCTTCCTCTCTCTCATAGGGTCTCTCCTGTCTTCCTCCATTTGTGAGGGGTTATTGTAAAGTATCCCAGTTATTTGCTATCTGCAAGGGATACATCCAGAAGCCCAGTGTCCAGTACTGCGGTACTTCTAAGTTCCACAAAGAAAGACATGGAACTTGGCTGTAGTAGTCCCCACAACATCATGACCGTCCATCCCTACCTGGCTTTACTACTTCTGAAGGTGTGGGGGATTAAGGGGGTCAAGTTCCTTGATCCTTTGGCTTCTCTGATGTGCAGCAAGGGAGCTCAGAGCTCCACCACTACTGCTAGGGATTGCCCTGATAATTCCACAGAGAGGCGAACAGTCTGAAAAAAGTTCACAACAGGCCTTAAAGCTGTTGGAAACTACCTGAGTAGTCCCTCTTCCAGCCTCAGAACCCAGGGGAACCCATAGTTGCAGGCCTCACAGACCAGTCCTGGGTGACTGTAAAAGAACAAGGTGTAGGAACAACTGAATAAGCTACAAACTGGAACTTTTGTGGAGAGTGGGGGAGACACAATGAAGCTTTTCACCTTGATGACCCTGTAACCAGTTAACATTATAACTGCAATTGTTTTGAATACTAAAAATAGCCAAAAGTATTGTTGACATTTAGAAGTTACAAAAATTGACAATTCACATTTGCAGGCTCCAAAGGCAGACCTTGCCTTTGGTTGTATTCTTCCTTCCGCAAATTTACCATGAGCATACCTCTCAGTAAGACAATGTACGAAAAAGCAAATTTTGTGCAACAGACTAACTGTGGGATTCACTCCTTTACAATTAGTGATGCTCCTCAAAATGAAGTACAAAAGAAAAATATGAACATGAGATCACAGTACAACTAATAGAACAATGCATTTTTACTGACTGACACTTATGGGTGGCTGCTACTGTACCTTTTTTCAAAAAAAATAAAACACCCTCAATACAATTTAGTTAACACTAAAACTATTAGTCCAGCATCATACAGAGCTGTATTTTCTTCATTTAAGTGTTTATTATTACTGTTAAAGCTTTTGTTATTTTAAAATTCAGTTCATCTGTTATATGAACAACAAGGAATGGTAACATTAAATGTATGGTTTATAATTGCTATCTATTTTAGTTCTTAAGCAAAAACATTTCTATAGAATAAATTTACATGCTGTAATGCCTATGGCAAATGTAAAGACACAAATATAACATAGTCCTCTATTGCAGAAAGAAATTAATCAGTGTTTTGGAAGAGAGGTGTGATATGTTCTTTAAGTTCTTAAATAAAAGTAAAACTTTCATTT
Organism: Lepidochelys olivacea; assembly: GCF_965140295.1. Classification (NCBI taxonomy): domain Eukaryota; kingdom Metazoa; phylum Chordata; order Testudines; family Cheloniidae; genus Lepidochelys; species Lepidochelys olivacea. The sequence continues at coordinate 96,286,203 of NC_140415.1, forward strand.
AAAAATAAAGTACTTTTAAAATAAAAGTGAAATAGTCTGTTAAGTATTGAAAGTACAGAAAGTGAAAGAAACACTTACCAAAATCATAACCTTCTGGAATCATGTTGTGGCAGGCAACTCCATGCTTTAAATTATTCTATTTAAAAAAAAAATAAAGTTTGAGAGCTTCATTTTCACGTCAAGACAAACACTTTTATATAACAAAGGATAAAATATTTTTTTAAATGTGTTAAGAAGAAATAGTATCTCTGAAACCAGAATATATTTTAAAACAAGTCTGTCTGCCCTCAATTTAAATCTATAAAATCCTTCCATTAAGGACATAAGATTTTAACAACCATGTAATGAGTGAACAACCATCACCACTCCATCATACAGAATGCACTGGTAATTTTGAGTGACTTGGGATAGACAGAAGAATAAGTTATACCACAACATATTTGTGGTATGCTAATCTAACATTCAGTATTCTTCCAATAGAATAGTTACTAACATACAACCCAACCCTGCAAATAGCAAAACTGCCTGTGATTTTAATCAGAGCAGAACTGTATCTCTAATGAATAGGAACTATATTGAACATTTCACATCATGAAACATGGAAGTACAGGATACACTATGTCACCTTTGACTTACCAAAGATTCATCGTAACCTCCATGGTAGAACATCACTGACTTCACATTCCAGTAAGCAAAAAAGTTATCGAGACGTACAAGCTGAAAATAAAACCGAATGCTTATGAAGTCAAATACACTGTGATCTCTTTCAGTACTTTCCATTATTTTTAGTTTTTTCATGGATATTAAAATGGCCAAATGCTCCACAAACAGACACACACACTCTCTCTCTCCAGTTTTGATTACACAGAAATAGATGATCTCTTTTACCTAGCAAAAACATAAACCCACAGGAGCTGGCTCCTACTCCAGTAATGTTTTGTTATAATGATAGCATTCACTGCCTATATTTTACCTTATAGAACAACTTGGAAGCTTCATCATGTAAACATGGATTCCAATTTTGATCTGAGGTCTGAAAAGGAAAAAAGGTCTAGACTTAGTACAATCAAATCAGAGTCAAACAGACCACACAACAAAAGAAAATACACTATGGGCCTAACTCAACACCCACTGAAGTTAATGGGCATGGGCAGTCTTTCTGATCTGTTTGTACACCACCTAGTATTATGGGACACCTGCCTATCACTGGGATTCTTCAGTACTACGAAAGCTACTACTACAACTACTACAGGAGTCTTTCCAGTGATTTAATTAGACCAAGCTTTCAATTTCTTAACTGAAACTATCAGACTACATCTTCTGTAGGTCTATACACCTGCAATGACTGTCAAGCTCCACTCATGAACCAGAAATTAGCAAGGTGAAGTTTTCTGCAGGGTGACCTCAATTTTTTTTCCTGATATTCTTTAGGCAGCTTCTGTGGAAAAAGTACTCAAGGGCTCCTGTTTGTGGTTTTAGTGGTAGTTGCATGCAGTAGCTTGAACCAGTAAAAAGTTCATAGTTTGTTGATAATTCCCCATTTTTATATACAATATGATGCTAGCTCCAGGAGAGGAGTGCTGTGGGGAACAGCTTTTACTCAGTACACAAATACCATTTTTGTCAGCAGATAAAGTGCAATTTTCTAAAGTTTTTCTACCAAGTATCCTTAAAAAGTATGTATCTAGAAACAAAAGACGTATGTTAGCATACTGATTTCACTAAGCATTGCCCTGCATGAAATTAAATTCTATTTACATAGAAACTTCACATTTATGATCTACAGAAGCTGCTTAATCAGAACAGCTCTACAGACAGCCTACCATCCCTATTAAGTAGCCTCCCAGAACAAAGACAGCACCTGCCATGAGAGAAGCAACAATACCTTCTCTCCACCCCACTGGAGTGTGTTGGTTTCTTAAGTACTTAAAGTTTCAGTATTTGTTATAGTTCTGTTTCAACACTAAGTAGATAAAAGCACACAAAGGAACTATTAGTACATGTCAACAGGGTCCATCCACGTGCACAGTTAGTGCACAGCAGACTAACGTGGGGTAGATTTACACCGCACCTTGATGAGAACTAAATGTTCATGTAGACAAGCCCCAAGTGTAATTGCAGCCTCAACTGTCTGTCCCTCCTCATTTGAAGAGAGAAGTTGCAGCAGCAAGTCATGCACTGGGCTATGATGTGAGTCTTTCCCAGGCACATCAGGAACCTATCATGGGCATCTGTCTTGGGAAATACAACTGAACAAGACGTGCATCTTTTGAACCTTCTGTGCAATTCAGGTACAATGTAGCTCCAGGAGGAAACCCAACACAGATAACTCTAAACTATGTAACTAACTATAACAAGAAACTGGATGAAAATATGCAATAACTAATTTGCAGACACACTAGGTACTTCCTTTACCTCTCTGCGGTGGCAAAAAAACTGAGGCGATCAAGAGACATGCTCTCTTACAATGACAGAGCCAAATGATGTCATCTTAAGTGTGATGGCAATCCTGCATTCCCCAACACACACATCTTTTCTATGCAGGTTCATAGCTTAATACCAGAGATGCCAAATACCGTAAGTGGGAAATCAAAGAGGCACTCAAAAGAGAGGTTATTTCCTTTATAGTAACTGGAGTTCTTTGAGATGCTTTTGCCCACCCAGATCCCAGGTAAGTGTGCATCCCATGTGCACAAGCTCACAATCTTTGAGCCAGCAATGTCTGTTGGGGCTGTGCACATGTCCTATATGCCTTCAGGCCCCTGAACAGGTAGATCAGCCACAAACTACTGCTCAGTTCCTTCACCAATACAGAACATCCAGGTAAAGGACTCTTTATCAGTGGGGAAGGACGACGGGTCCTGGGATACCTGTGAAGAAAAGACCCTACAAGAATTCCAGTTACTGTAAGGTAATTAAACTCTCTTTCTCAAGCATTTGTCCTTAGAGATCCCATGACAGGTGCTTAGCTAGCACTTACCTCTTAAGGAGGTGTGTTTGTGTGACAGTCCTACCTAAATAATGACCTGCTGAAATGAACACCTGGATTTGGAAGCAGTCACAATGGAGTAGCAACTGGTAAATTTAGGAACAGAACTTCAAGTAGCTACCCTACACAATCTCAGAAATAGGGGCTCCACTACAACAAGCTGCCAATGTCACCTGAGCCCTAGTAGAATGTGCCCTAACTCCTGAAGAAAAGAGTAGTTTATTCAATGCATAGGATATCTTAATGCACTCTGAAACCCACTTCAAGGGCCTCCAAGAGGCAGCAGCCCGATCCTTAAATTTGCCACCTACAGCCACAAAAAGCCTGACTGATCCAGGAAATTGCTTCATTCTAGAGCAGAGGTGGGCAAACTACGGCCCAAGGGTAACATCCGGCCCACGGGACCGTCCTGCCCGGCCCCTGAGCTCCCGGCCAGGGAGACTAGCCAGCCCCTGGCCTTTCCCCCACTGTCTCCCCTCCCCAGCAGCCACACCGCCGTGCAGGCAGAGCTCTGGCCCGCCGCTCCTGTCAGGCAGCGCAGCAGTGTGGCTTGCTCCAGCATGGTTAGGGGGCAGGGGGTTGGATAAGGGGCAAGGGGTTCTGAGGGGCAGTCAGGGGACCGGGTGCGGTTGGATGGGGCAGAGGTTCTGGGGGGTGGGGTAGGCAGTCAGGGAACAGGGGGAATTGGATAGGGGGTGGGGTCCCAGGGGGGCGGTTGGGGGAGGGGGGTTGGATGGGTCAGGGGTTCAAGGGGGGCAGGAAGTGTTAGGATAGGGGGCAGGGGGCCAGGCTGTTTGCGGAGGCACAGGCTTCCCTACCCGGCCCTCCATACAGTTGCGCAACCTTGATGTGGCCCTTGGGCCAAAAAGTTTGCCCACCCCTGTTCTAGAGAGAGAAAAGGATATAGCCCTGCTTAAATAGAGAGTGTATGAAGTTTGATCTCCCCAGAGAGAAACGATGCTAAGGGAAAGATACCAGCAAATGAATACATTGATTTATATGAAAAACAAACATTCTGGGTAAAAATTTTGGGTATGATTTGAGAGTAACCCCATCTTTACTATGTAAGGAAGACCCATTATCAAAGCCTGTATTTCATTCACAAAATTATAGCTATTAAAAAGGCATTTACATGGGAAAATGGAATAATGGACACAGTAACATACGACTCAAGGGGAGGATCCAATAATAATAATAGAAGTGGCACATTCAAATCCCATGTAGGAAAAGAATCCTTAATTGAACGAAATATGACTTAGTCCTTTTAGCAATCTTGATACAGAAACACAGGGGGAGCAAATAACCCCCAGATGAAAGATGAAACAGAGATTGTGGTCAAATGCAATCTAATAGCAATAAAGTCCAGACTGTTTCAGGGAAACAAGTAATCCAAAATAAAATAAACAGTTGACTAAGTGTTGAATATGCCTCTGAATAGCCCACAACAAAAAACATTTTTTTTTTTTACTGAGCTTCATATGTTAACCTTGTTAGAGGACTTTCTGCTCTGAATCCAAAAACCCAACAGCTTTTATCAATAGAATTTAACCAGCTAGTCTCCATGTGTTAGATGTACACATAGAGTACCAGAGTATAGTTCTGCAAAATTTATGGCCAGAACATTTGGAAGTGGAAGAGGTGGATGGACTGATAGGTGCATCAGGTCAGAAAACCAAAAGTCATGAACTGGAGGCTGGAGTTATCAATATTATCTGGGCCTTGTCTTGTATTTTCTTGAGGATTCCAGGGTTTAACAGAATGGGGAACAAGAGTACAGTAGAACTTTTCCCTATCAAATAAGAAAAGCAGCTGCTAATGAGCCTGGACTCAGTCCCCCTTGGGAGCAAAACAAGGGGCAACTCTTATTTGCATCAGTAGCAAAGATGACAATTACTTATCCCCTGTTTCAGGTATGCCTTATTCAGAATTTAGTATTTAAAGTCTCACTCACAAGTTACTGAGCAATTCCTACTGAGATGATCTGCCAAATTGTTCTCAGCCCCTGGCATAAAAAGCCTATTAGGCTGACTCGAAAAATGCACCATTCTCCAGACAGAGAAAGATTTTTGCCCCCGCTTGTCTGTTTATATAGTGTAGCACCCTCAGACTGTTTGTTAGAATCTGGACAGTGATGCCTCAATGAAGGCGTAGGACAGTCCTGAAGGCTAAACAAATAGCTCGGAGTTTAATACATTTATGAGCAATCATGATTCCGTCCAAGACCACAAGCCCTTTATCTGGAGTATGTCTAAATGAGCTTCCAGTCCTGCTTGAATGTGTCCATCACAAGAGTCTGAGGCTGGAGATGAAATAAAACACCCTGACAGGCTGAAGAGGGGATCTATCCACAAATATAGAGAGGCCACTGGCAATAAGATTTACAAAATCATGGATAACAGAAGTCATGGGATAAGAGGGAAGGTTATCTCGTGGATTAGTAACTGGTTAAAAGATAGGAATCAAAGGGTAGGAATAAATGGTCAGTTTGCAGAATGGAGAGAGGTAAATAGTGGTGTCCCCCAGACATCTCTACTGGGACCACTCCGATTCAACATATTCATAAATGATCAGGAAAAAGGGGTAAAAGTGAGGTGGCAAAATTTGTAGATGATACAAAACTACTGAAGATAGTTAAGTCCCAGACAGACTGCGAAGAGCTACAAAAGGATTTCTCAAAACTGGGCAACAAAATGGCAAATGAAATTCAATGTTAACATATGCAATGTAATGCACATTGGAAAACATAATCCCAATTATACATATAAAATGATGGGGTCTAAATTAGCTTTTACCACTCAAGAAAGATCTTGGATTCAATGTAGGTAGCTCTCTGAAAACATCCACTCAATGTGCAGCGGCAGTCAAAAAAAGCGAACAGAATGTTGGGAATCATTAAGAAAGGGATAGATAATAAAACAGAAAATATCATATTGCCACAATATAAATCCATGGTTTGCCCGCATCTTGAATACTGCATGCAAATGTGGCTGCCCATCTCAAAAAAAGATATACTGGACTTGGAAAAGGTTCAGAAAAGGGCAACAAAAATGATTAGGGGTACGGAACAGCTTCCATATGAGAGAATAAGACTGGCACTTTTCAGCTTGGAAAAGAGACGACTAAGGGAGGATATGATAGAGGTCTATAAAATCATGACCGGTGTGGAGAAAGTAAATAAGGAAGTGTTATTTACTCCCTCTCATAACACAAGAACTAGGGGTCACCAAATGAAATTAACAGGCAGCAGGTTTAAAAAAAAAAAAAAGAAGGAAATATTTCTTCACACAATGCAGAGTCAACCTGTAGAACTCTTTGCCAGAGGATATTGTGAAGGCCAAGACTACAACAGGGTTCAAAAAAGAACTAGATAAATTCATGGAGAATAGGTCCTTCAGTGGCTATTAGCCAGGATGGGCAAGGATGGTGTCCCTAGCCTCCATTTGCCAGAAGCTGGGAATGGGCAACAGGGAATAAATCAGTTGATGATTACCTGTTCTGTTCATTCCCTCTGGAGCACTTGGCATTGGCCACTGTCAGAAGACAGGATACTAGGCTAGATGGACCTTTGGTCTGAGCCAGTATGGCCGTTCTTTTGTCCCGGAAGCTTGGCGAAGGGCTAACATAGTGCCCATCTTTAAAAGGAGGAGCAGGGGAAGACCAGTCAGCCTGAGTTTGATACCAGGGAAGCTACTAGAGCAGCAGTTCTCAAACTCTGGGCTGGGACCCCAAAGTGGGTTGGAAGCCCATTTTGAGTCGCCAAGGCTGGAGTTAGAAGTGTCTGGGCCCGGGGCCAAAGCCTAAGCCCCACCACCCATGGCGAAAGCCAAAGCCCAAGGGCTTCAGCCCTGGGTGGTGGGGCTCAGGTTACAGGCCCCCAGCCTGGGGCTGAAGCCCTTGGGCTTTGGCCCATCCCACCTGGGGCACTGGGGCTCAGGCAAGCTTAGGTTTTGGTCCCCCTTCCTGGGGTTATGTAGTAATTTCTTTTGGTCAGAAGGGGGTCCCAGTGCAATGAAATTTGAGAACCCCTGTACTAAAGCAATACATAAAACATTCAATCTGCAAATACCGGGAGATGAAGGGATAATCACTAGCAGCCAGCATGGATTTAATAAGAACAAATCACATCAAACCAGCTTGATTTCCTTCCATGACAGGGTAACTGGTTTGGTGGATAGAGGGAATCACAGAATCGTAAGACTGGATCTAATCCAAGAGGTCATCTAGTCCAGTCCCCTGCATCCATGGCAGGCCTGAGCATGATCTAGATCATCTCCAATGGGCATTTGTCTAACCTGCTCTTTAAAAATCTCCAATGATGGAGATTTCACAACCTCCCTGGTCAAAATTTATTCCGCTTAACCACTCTGACAGGAAGTTTTTCTTAATGTCCAACTTAAACGACCCTTGCTGCAATTTAAGCCCATTGCTTCTTGTCCTATCCTCAGAAATTAACGAGAACATTTTTTGTCCCTCCTTGTAACAATCTTTTCTGTACTTGAAAACTGTTATGTCCCCTTTCAGTCTTCTCCTCACCAGACTAAACAAATCCAATTTTTCAGTCTTCCCTCCTGGGTCACGTTGTCTAAACTTTTAATTAATTTTGTTGCTCTTGTCTGGACTTTCTCCAATTTATCCACATCTTTCCTGAAATGTGGTACCCAGAACTGGACACAAATTCTCCAGTTGATATCTAATAAGCACACAGTACAGCAGAAGAATTACTTCTCATGTCTTGCTTACAAACACTCCTGCTAATACATCCCATGTTGTAAAAATAAAAAAGCAAACATCAGGGTTACACTGTAGACTCATATTTAACTTGTGATCCATTATGACCCCTAGATCCCTTTCTGCAGTACTCCTTCCTAGGCAGTCATTCCCCATTTTGTATATGTGCAACTGATTGTTCCTTCTTAAGTAGAGTACTTTGCATTTCTCCTTATTGAATTTCATCCTATTTACTTCAGACCATTTCTCCGGTTTATCCAGATCATTTTGAATGTTAATCCTATGCTCCAAAGCACTTTCAACCCCTCCCAGCTGGGTATAGTCTGCAAACTTTGTAAGTGTACTCTCCATGCCATTGTCTAAATCATTTGATTAACATAAAGATATTAAACAGCACCGGAACCAGAACGGATCCCTGCAGGACCTCACTCAATATGCCCTTCCAGTTTGACTGTGAAACACCGATAGGCTTGAAAGCTTATGCTCAAATAAACTGGTTAGTCTCTAAGGTGCCACAAGTACTCCTTTTCTTTTTGTGAATACAGACTAACACGGCTGTTACTCTGAAACCTGTCGTTTTCCAACCAGTTATGCATCCACCTTATAGTACCTCCATCTAGGTTGTATTTCCTAGTTTGTTTATGAGAAGGTCATGCGAGACAGTATCAAAAGCCTTACTAAAATCTAGATAGACCACACCTACTGCTTTCCCCAATCCACAAGGCTTGATACCCTGTCAAAGAAAGCTATTAGGTTGGTTTAACACCGTTTGTTCTTGACAAATCCATGCTGACTGTTATTTATGACAGTATAACTTCTAAGTGTTAGTAAATTGACTGCTTAATTATTTGCTCTATTATCTTTCCGAGTACTGAAGTTAAGATGACTGGTCTGTAATTCTCCTGGTTGTCCTTATTTCCCTTTTTATAGTTTGGCACTATATTTGCCCTTTTCCAGTCCTTTGGAATCTCTCCCATCTTCCATGACTTTTTGAAGGTAATCGCAAATGGCTCAAATATCAACTTGGTCAGCTCTGTGAGTATTCTAGGACGTATTTCATCAGGTCCTGGTGACTAGAAGACATCTAACTTGTCTAAGTAATTTTTAAATTGTTCTTTCCCTATTTGAGCCTCTGAGCCTACCTCATTTCCACTGGCATTCACTATGTTAGACATCCAACCGATACTAACCTTTCTGGTGAAAACAAACAAAAAGGTCATTTAGCACTTCTGCCATTTCCACATTTTCTATTATTGTTCTCCCTCTCCATTCTTGGTTTTCCTCTTGCTTCTAATGTATTTATAGAATGTTTTCTTGTTACCCTTTATGTCTCTAGCTAGTTTAATCTCGTTTTGTGCCTCGGCCTTTCTTTTTTTGTCCCTATATCTTGTGTTACTTGTTTATATTCATCCTTGGTAACCTGACCTAGTTTCCATTTTTTGTGGAATGCAGGGGACCTAATATACTTAGACCTCAGCAAGGGTTTTGACACAGTCGTCAGATTGGACAGAGGTCTCAAGTGGGTTCCACAGGGATCTGTTCTGGGTCCGACGTTAACATCTTTATTAATTACCTAGATGTAGTTAATAGACAGGTGGGTAGAAAGTTGGCTAGATTGTCGGGCTCAAAGGGTAGTGATCAATGGCTCCATGTCTAGTTGGCAGCCGGTGTCAAGTGGAGTGCCTCTGGGGTCGGTCCTGGGGCTGGTTTTGTTCAATGTCTTCATAAATGATCTGGAGGATGGTGTGGATTGCACTCTCAGCAAATTTGCGGATGATACTAAACTAGGAGGCGTGGTAGATACGCTGAAAGGTAGGGATAGGATACAGAGGGACCTAGACAAATTGGAGGATTGGGCCAAAAGAAATCTGATGAGGTTCAATAAGGATAAGTGCAGGGTCCTGCACTTAGGACGGAAGAACCCAATGCACGGCTACAGACTAGGGACCAAATGGCTAGGCAGCAGTTCTGCGGAAAAGGACCCGAGGTGACAGTGGACGAGAAGCTGGATATGAGTCAACAGTGTGCCCTTGTTGCCAAGAAGGCCAATGGCATTTTGGGATGTATAAGTAGGGGCATAGCGAGCAGATCGAGGGACGTGATCGTCCCCCTCTATTCGGCATTGGTGAGGCCTCATCTGGAGTACTGTGTCCAGTTTTGGGCCCCACACTACAAGAAGGATGTGGAGAAACTGGAGAGAGTCCAGCGAAGGGCAACAAAAATGATTAGGAGTCTGGAACACATGACTTATAAGGAGAGGCTGAGGGAACTAGGATTGTTTAGTCTGCAGAAGAGAAGAATGAGGGGGGATTTGATAACTGCTTTCAACTACCTGAGAGGTGGTTCCAGAGAGGATGGTTCTAGACTATTCTCAGTGGTAGAAGAGGACAGGACAAGGAGTAATGGTCTCAAGTTGCAGTGGGGTAGGTTTAGGTTGGATATTAGGAAAAACTTTTTCACTAGGAGGGTGGTGAAACACTGGAATGCGTTACCTAGGGAGGTGGTAGAATCTCCTTCCTTCGAGGTTTTTAAGGTCAGGCTTGACAAAGCCCTGGCTGGGATGATTTAATTGGGGATTGGTCCTGCTTTGAGCAGGGGGTTGGACTAGATGACCTCCTGAGGTCCCGTCCAACCCTGATATTCTATGATTCTATGACAGCATACTGATCAAATTTGCAGATGACACAAAGCTGGGAGGGGCAGGAGGAGGAGGGCTGCCAACACTTTAGAGAACAGAGCTAAAATTCAGAGGGATCTTGATAAATTGGAGAACTGGATTATTATATACAACAAAATGAAATTCAACGAAGATAAATGCAAGGTGCTACATTTAGGGAAGGAAAACTAAATGTACAAATATAGAATGGGTTATAACTGGCTTGGCAACAGCACTGCTGAGAAAGATCTAGGAGCTGTGGTGGATCACAATGTCAACCTGAGTTAGCACTGCGATGCTGTTGCAAAATGCAATTTGAAGTTACATTAACAGAGGAATAGCATGCAAGTCATGGGACGTAACAGAACTGTTCTATTCGGCACTGGTTAGGCCTCAGCTGAGTCCTGCATGAAAAGACTGGCCAGCAACAGGAGATTGATGGCTCCTCAGGAGGAGAGATGAAGATAAGGAAACCAAACCTATCTCAGCTAGGTTGATGCAATCAAGATGACCATGGCTTTGTCCTGTTTGATTCTGTTTAGGACCTTGAGGATCAGCAGCAGGAGAGGTAAGTTGTATACAAGGTTCTCCACCCAGAAGAGAAAGGCATCCTCCTGAGCACAGCAATGCAAACCTCCCCTTTTAACAGAACATTGCACTGGCTACAGTGGCAAAGAGATCTGTTTCTGGAAATCCCCAGTTTAGATCTGTCTGTCTGAGTATGGATTTCTCTAGTTTCCACCCATGAACTTGAGTGAAGCGCCTGCTGAAATCCTCAGCTACAGTGTTTTGATTTGGTAGGTAGACTATCCAGAGCAGGATATCATGGGTTGTTCAGCAATTCCATAATTTCATAGCCTCTGTGGAGAGGAAAGGGGGATTTCAGTCCCCATTGTTGATTTATGGAGGTACATACTGGCCCTGTTGTCTGTCGTTATGTGGACAGACTGTCCTTTTATCATGGGTAGGAAGCGCAGACAGGTGTACCTGATAGCTCTGAGCTCCAGAACATGGATGTGTAAAGAGGAATTTTGGGCAGCCCATCTGTCCTAGTTAGCTCTGGTGATGAGCTCCAAGGACAGATGCATCAGGAACTACTGCGAGAGCTACTGGAGGATAGCTGAATGAGACCCCCCAAACACACTTTGTCTGGATTCTTCCACCACTCAAGGAAAACTAGAATAAGACAGGGGATCGAGAGCAACTTGTTTAGACTGTCTGTTGGGTGTGTATAAATGGACTTGAACCTGACTTGGAAGCAACGCAATGAAACGTGACAAAGGTACACACTGCCACACACCCAGAAAGCTGCAGGCATGATCTGGCAGTGACTTGAGGACTGATTTGAACTTGTGTGATCAGCTATGACAGTGCAAGGAAACTCATATGGCAGATACAGATCACAGCACCAATCAGATCTGGAAGGAGCAGGTTTGGGTAAGTGATAAATCTTAGACCTTTTTGGCACATCCTCTGGGATGTGACCTGTGAGAAGCACCATCCAAAGATCTTGGCTCTTTCCTACCTCAGACAGGACTGAAGAGAAGACTCAGCTTATTTTCAAGAAGTATGAGGTCTCCTACAGTAAGGGGGAGGAGGGGCACCACAGAAGAAGTTTGGGGACCACTGCTGTAGAGGAACCTGGGGTTTAACTCAAGCTGCTAATCCAAGTTAAAATCCAAAATGCCTGGTCTTCACTGCTATTTTAACTCAAAATTAAGAACATCATCCTGAGAAATCGGGGGAGAGGAATGGGATTTTTTTTTGCTTGTTTGGAGTTTACATAAATAGCTGCTAAATGTATCATTTCACTGTTTTCCCAAGGATAGTCCTGCTAGTCTGTCACCAACAGAACAATGGGGGAGAACAGCTGGGCTTTTTGGGTGTGGGGTTTCAAAAGAAGAAAACATTACTCATAAAAGCACAAAAAATGGTAACATTTCTGGGGCAGGGGTGGTACCAGACACTACTTTTAATTCTATTTTCCGAAGTTTGACTGGTTTACCATGATTGTGCATCTTTAAATACATGGAAAGGCAAAAAAAAAAAAAAAAAAAAAAAATGATCTAAGAGCTTTTGACTGTTCCTGATACAAATAATTGCATCATTGCATCTTTCCATTCCAGAACATTTTTAGGGCTCGAAGTTTTTTTTCTTACTTCCCACTGGACTCACTGACTTAAGTAAGAGACCATTCAGGACCTTTTCTCCCTCCTTTCCCCTTCCCTTCCAAAACAGTTCATCTAGTCACTTGTTTTCACCACCTCCCCTCTTCTGGAGTACATTCTCGAATGGTGGCAGCTTCAATACTATCATTTAAAATCTGAACATCAGACTATCGTACTTAAATTCCAATTATGGTTAAAAAAAAAAAAAAGAAGTAGAAGTGCAGTATCTACTTAGGATATGGTGGTTGCAATTTTGTATGCAATTTAATGCTAGCAACACATTGTCGCAATTTGTGTTTAGTGTTACAGCAGTCCTGAGTGAGAAGTGAATTAAAAAGCTCTTCCTCAGTCCTGAAATCTGGGTCTAGGATTGGAACAGTGTATAAAGTGTCCAAGGATGTGTTTAAACATTCCCAGATTAGTGGGGGACAGCTATTAAAATGGAGTATAGATACAAGGCAAACTTCTGGGACAGTTAGAAATGAGTTCTAGAAGCTGTTAGCCTTTGTATTTAGGATACTGGCAATTGCTACGATTAACTCTGGCTGTCAGGCCCAGGAGGGCAATAGGATTTGCCTACACAGTGGGGCAATGCACGCTAAAGGGCATTCTAAAACGCACCAACATGCTGCACACTAACTAGTCCAGCCCAGCATGTGGACCCTGCTGACACATACACAGTTCCATAGTGCACATTAACATAGTACTGATTCAACAGTAACACACACTGTGACACTGGCAGACCATGTGCCAGCTCATGTCAGAATCCAAGGCCAATGTACTTGTGTATTAGTATAGATCAAAGTGATTGTTAAACGTATAAGAGTGTATTTGGAGTTTAAACCATATCCTGTTATAATGTAGTCGCAAACATTTACATTGTGTGTACCCCTTTAACTAAATAACCCATCAAACACAAAAGAAGCCTTGTGGAATGAAAATGAAGAACTTCAACAGAAAAGTGCTAATTTTAAAGCAAATGGTCATTGTGTGTGATGATTAGAGGTCAATCAAAATGCATTCCTCACTCTCCACCATCAACGAAAAAGTCCATGTGGGTAGTGACACACTCGCTTTGTTTTCTGTGAGAAGAATCTATAAGTATGGGTTCAAGGAAAGATCCTAGATTTCTGGACTGTTTGGACTCTTATAGGAAGTGTACCAGATGCAAAGTAGAGATCCCCAGAGACAATCTGGGTACCCTGAAAAGACTTTTCGGAAAGTGGCGGATTATTATATCATTGTCACAATTTGGAATTGCAAACTGTGACTCACCTGTGTATATATTTCATCAGCTTTAACCTCTCAATAACTCTCATTTTCTTTTCTTAGCTAACGAACCTTTAGTTAGTTTATTACAGAATTGGCTACCAGCATTGTCTTTGGTGTAATATCTAGAGTATCAATTGATCAGGAGTAAGCGACTGGTCTCTTGGAGCAACCTAATGTGGTGTGATTTTTGGTTTAAGTGACCCTGTATCATGAAGTCCACTTTGTCTGGGTGGTAAGATGGACTGGTGAATCTATGGTGTCTGTGACTCCATGGTAAGACTGGTATAGTGATTCAGGAGTTTACATTTTCACTGGCTTGGTGAAATATAGTTACAGAATACACCACCAGCTTGGGGTATCTGTCCTGTTTCCTGATAGTCTGCCCTGAAGTAGGCACTCTCAGTTGTGAGCCAATCCAGACAGCACAACATATACTAGCAAACTTTCAATGCATACCAGCCTGGTCTATACCAGAGGTTCTCAAATGTTCTCAGATGTATTCTGCAGAGGTGTGAGAAAGCAGAGTGGAGAGCGGTGACTATTGGCCAGAATTTGACATTCCTGTGTGTACCCCAGAACTTGACAACACTGCAATCAGTCATTCTGTTTGTTCAGCCACCGCCAGCTGAAAACTAAATACCACAGAGCAAGGAATAATCTTAGGCCTTTGTGGGATAAGGTCAGACAGCTGCATATTTGCAGGTTGTTAATCAGAATGGGAGGATGGTTAGAAAGTTATGGAAGAGAGTGAGTGAATAGCGACCTTGGTTTTAGGTGCCCCAATATATTGTTGTTATGGCTAGAAATACTAGAAATGTCTTGAGATAATGAGCAGTTGTTGAAATTAGGAGAATTGGTGACCAAGCAGAGGTTATTATGATGACCCACTAGGAGCCACTATAGGTTATGTGCTTTGTTCGTTAACTATAAGAGACAGGTAAAAATGAATACCTGGGAACAATCCAAGGGAGCTTTTCTTCGGGCAAGGAACTGACACCTAAACTCCCCATCAACTGGACGGAAAGAGGGCCCCTGGAAGCCCAGCTACTGATCACTAGAAACCATCTCAGACTATGGGTAACTATATCTGGGACATCCTAACTTATTAGGTAGGTGTGTGTGTACTTACCTATATATCTATCTAACAAACAGCTGTTTTAGATAAGAGCATACTTGCTTGTATCAATCATTTATCAGATGTACTGATTTAAAGAATATTAATAATATTAATCCAGGAATAAAACATGATGAGTCTACTGGATTCTTTCTAGTATAAAACTAAATTACCTGCAAACTGAGATTCTGAAGTGAGACCCCAAATGACAGGGGGTTCTCTTGATTTGTGATCTAATAAGAGGAAAAAATACAAAAAGAATTACTTAAAATCAGAATACATGAAGAAAAGGAAATAAACAGTTTGCAACATGTGAATAACTGCTTGCACAATTATGCACCCTTATTTTATGTACTTTGAACTCCAAATTTATATTTACATTTATCAAATGCTCATCTCTCATTTATTTATTTTGGGTTTTTTTTAGAAATACATAAATCAATGCTATTTATTACACAGCATACATCCTTAAGAAAGACACAAAAAACACAGCTGAAAACTGCTAGAATATTAGAAGTTCCCTCATAACGTGGAAAGTATAAGGAGGGGAAAAGAAACTAGCTGGGGGTCATCCACAATCATTTAAAATAATACACAAAAGCCAAATGTTCCACATATACAGAAGTACTTACATCATCTTCATATCGAACATGAATGTTGGAAATTTTCACCTGAAGATTTTTGATGACCTGAGTGACTAATTTTTCTACAAAACTGTCTTGTTTCTCTTCTTGTCCTTTATCTAAATTGAAGCACAGGTGTTATATTTTTACTCAAATTAAGTATGAGAGAGAAATAAAACTGAATGGGAAATAATTTTAATATTATAAATTTTGTAACTGATTAGACTCCAGGAATTAACAGTGGTAGGAGCATAATACTTCCTAACTACAAAAGCCACATGCTGGAGTGATTCCATGTATCAGAAGCTGTACTTGCTGCTATACTGTACTGTAGTTGTACTAAACACTACCATTCAGTTTACTTTCATAATGTTTATATCACTGTCCTCTACGGCCTCATCCTGCTTAAGCCTCCAGTGATGTAGTAAGGGGCAGATTTTTAAAGGTATCTGAAAATGCAGACAGGCACCTAGAGGGATTTTCAAAATCCTGCTAGGGGGTTAGGCACCCAGGGGGACTTTCAAAAGCTGCTAGCACCTATCTACACTTTATGTGTCTAAATACCTTTCAAAATCCAGTCCTAAATATCCTCCCTCAACACCTAACAAATTTGCAGTAGAAAACAATAAGGCACTCTATACGTTGTAGAATTAGCCTTTAGGGAGGCATTGCCACAAAGATACAAGAAGATTCTGCGTTGCTGGAGCCAAAATTAAAATTTGCTTCATAACAGAGAGAAAGTGAGTTTGGCAGACAATTGTACAAAAAGGTGAATTATACTTCCAAAGCCCTGTTTATTTTTGAAACTTATGCAGTCCATGTGTCCTGAAAGCTTGATAATGTGACTGAAGTACCAACTATAATAGCTGGCCTACCCCTAGTGTCAATATTTATATGTAATACAAACTTTGGAAATAAAGTAAATATCCTGCACAAAAATGAACAGTAGCCAGTAGCCACCAGTTTTCACAGCTACTAGTTAAGGGATGTTAGTGAATGTACTATATGTTAGTGCACATAACTAAAACATTTTTAAAAATATTGCAAGGGCAGCAACTAATCTGATAGAATTCACATTCAATTAGTTTAACATCAGGCAGCTTTTGGAGTTAAAAGATCTAGCAATACATACAGCCATGTTATTTGTTTTTCCTCCTTACCCTGATCAGCTATTTTCTGTTTTGCATCCTCTATTCTTTGCAGTTCCCTTTGCTTTGCTTCTAGGAGATGTCTGTCTTCCTTTTCAGCATCATATTTTATGCCTACATAAAGAAGGAAGAGAATGTTAAGACACAAGTAAGTATATATATTAAGTTAAAATTCTGAAAACATCTTTGAAGATAATTTTGATGAAATAAGAAGTATCTTTTTTGAACATATTAAAGATTTAATAATACAGTAAAAGAAAATCAAATATGAAAAATATAACTTGGGTTAGGCAACAGCAACTCCTGGGAATAAGAGTAATGGCATACATGATCTATTCCAGTGATTTTTAAAATAGTATTACAATAAAATAAAGCTCAATAATATACAGTTTTCCTCTCACTCAACTTACTGGCTGTAGGCACTACAAGCAAATAAACTCCATCCAGAACAGCCTCAACTGGTTGAGTATAAAGGTTTTTCCACGGGATTTGTAGATTAAGTTGACCTACAGTATATAAAAGAAAAGTTATAACAATATGTAATGAAATTTGATTGACAAGTATGTTACAAGGTTTAAAAAAAAAAAATCTAAAATTTCCCTAACACAGTCAAATGCATGTTAAGTACCTTTCAAAGCAAACAGAAAAATAGTCTGTGACAAGTTTACAATCTTTAGATACATTACAATATTTTAGAAATAGCAACTAGCAGGGTAAACACATAAAAGTGGGGACAGGATGAGAGGAGGAAAGATAAGGCCAATAGCAACAGGATTGGACATTTTAGATATGGACACATCTTGCTGGCTCAATCAAAATATTTAAGTATTTATTGTAAGCTTTATGGAAAAAGTGCATTGAGGGATAAATTTGAAAGAGGAAAAAATACTGGATTGAGATTCAGCACATTTCCTTATAAACCATTTGCTTTTTCAATTCAATGACATTGTAACAAAGTAAGTCTTCTCCTCCGCCCGCAAAAAAAACACTGCTATTCCTACAGTCTCTTTTAGGCAGTTTTATTTCTCAAACATAGGCAAAATAGTTCTTCAAGATCAAGCAGGGCTATCACTCCCAGTGTATTTCCCCCCCTTTACATCTCAGCCTCTCACAGACTCCTTGGCTGGGGTGAAGGCAGTGGTCCTTCGCAGGAGGAAAGGCAGAGGACATTTGTTTTATGGGTTCCGTTGTGAAGACAGAGGAGCAACTGGTGGCTGCAGAATGAGAGCTACAGCTGATTCAGCAAGAAAAAGAGCAGCTGGCTGGAGAACGCCAGACCACTCAAGACAGGAAGAAAGAAGTTGCCTGAACCTCACTGTTGGTGAACTTGAGGGAGAATTAAGAATCTCTATGTGCAGACATGCTGAAGCCTCAGTGTGCAGAGAAGATACCCTTCTCAAAGCTCTGGAGAAGACAATGTTATGAGGACTCTGGGTAGATTATGGATTGTAATGTTGGCTTTATGTAATGTGGGGTATTTGGGGAATACTGATGTGTATGAATTTGTACATAGGAGTTTATATCAAGTTTTGTGTGTTTTGGTTGGGGGAGGGGGCAGGGATGAAAGGTGTCCAGAAGGGCCTCGCACGTCAGAAAAAACCTGCCTGTGAGTCGTTTGTTTTTTTTAAAAAGGGGGAGGGAGGAAGAGAGGTACAGTATGTCACAGGGTGGCTGCCTGCCTATAACTTAAGTAGGTCCAGTCCCAGTTTCCAGAACAGGTGCTCCCAGTTGGGGCCAATTAAGGGAGCAATGTTGCATGCAGGGCTATTAAGGGTCAGAGACAGGCCCAGTGAGGGGCAGTTGGCTGAGAGAGAGCCAGGAAGCTGCAGGAAGCAGGAGCAGCAGGCTTGACAGAGTCCCCTGGGAGGAGGGACAGTGACAGTCTGAAATGCAAAGGGTGCACTGAGGAACTGTTTTGTTTGTTTTAGTTTGGACAATAAACCTGCCTAAAAGAAACATAGCATGGCAGTGAATCCTGAGCAAGCTAGGGAGAAGCCCTGCCTTATGACAGTCACTAATTCTTGTCATGCTACCAGTCAATTTGTGTTCTGAGGAAACTTCCCCAAGTCATGCAACATGCCAGTGATGGGAAGCCTGCTGAAGTGTTCGCACACTACAGGAGGCAGGAAAGAAAAAAATCTAAATTATGTAGTTGTTGGGATTTTTTGGTTTTAATATACAGTGTTATTTTATACGTTATCAAATATTTGATAACTAGGAAAATCTTCCTTATATTTTCCATGTTAGCATTCCTCCCCCAGAGTTAAAATAAGAATGTCTTTTACAGGTATGAAGATATTTATTCCAGAATGGGCGAACTGATTCATATTCATTTACACACTGCAGAACACCCTTAAGAAAATTAACTACTTGAAATGCCCGAGGTCAGTTGTAAGAACAGAAAATACATCTGCAAGCTCTTACTTCATTTATTACAAAGTAGTGCATGCTACAAAAATGCAACTTACCAATATGCCCTGCTTTGACTTTAAATGGTACATCCAGCTGACTCTGCAAAGAGAAGGTATTTTTAAAAAATATTTAGACCTATTTAAGCAACATATTGAATTTACCTTTATGTTTTCTTCCCCAACTCCTCTCTTGGCAAAATTACACTACTGTTCACTTAGCTCCAAATACCAAACATAAATTGAGAACATATATTCTTAATACATCTTAGTATGGGAGTCTTTTCCTAGATGTCTAACCATATTAGATGTCAACCATATTAGATTGAACATGTGTTTATTAGATCACAAAACCATTTTAGGGGGATGTGACATTTAATCTTCTTCAGACTGTTAAAACAATAGAGGCAGAACGTAAAAAATGTGTATTGGTTTTTTTGTTACACTAGAATGCAACTCTACTAGAATAGGAATATGTATCTGTGCTTACCTGAAAGTTTCCCTTCTTCGAGTGATAAGGCCCACAAATTAGAATACGTAAGTCAGCCTGCTTGGAGCCTGGGAGCAGAACCAGCCCTGTCACTCATTAGCAGCAAGGATATACCCTGTCCCTTAATGTTCCCTTGATATTTTCTTGGTGTTTCCATGTGTAAATATACTGACAAGGAGTGAGTGTATTTCTGGATGTAGGTTCCACTCTGCTTAACCCAATTTCTGCCATGTAAGTTCTGATGTTCACCTCTCCATTGATGGGTTCATCTCTCCTTAGTGGTAGGAAAGTATGCTCTTCCCAGAACAGAAGTTGATTTTTTCTCTGGAATAGCACTGATCGTGTTTATTCCTAATTTATTTATAAATGCCCCAGCCACACTGACTGTAATGACCAGAGCAAGGCTGTGGGAAGAAAGAATCCTTCAAGACCTTACTGAATCCTTGTGTTCCAGCTAGTGCATATTATGATTTTTGCTTCTGATACCCATTCCCTGGACTGAACTGGGACCTGAAAAAGCCCCCTCCATTAACCCCAGCGGACATCTAACATAAGGATTACTCTGCCTAGTTTATTAATGGGTGGATACCTCCAACAAAATCTGGTTCTCTGCACTCACCAATTGAGGGAGCTGAGACTATTCCCTGAATTCTGTCAACAGATGTGACAGGATAAGATGTGGAAGAAATAAGTAGTACTGGATAGGTATCATATGGACACTGGTTCTCTGAATCATGCCTCTGTATGAGATCAACATTTCAAATAGGCTCCAATAAGAGTTCAATTTTTGTGTTTGTTACACCATACTGTTAACAGTATGAGATGAGACCTTCCACCTGATAGTATTCATCCTCAGCCAAGGCCTCTGACTGACTTCCATAGTGCCATATATCAGCATTTATCATGAATCCAAGATACTCCAGAAACAGAAATCACTGTGTGTTTGTTTCAAGCTCTCTCTGCGTATATCTCCATAATTGGAAAAAATGTTCAAGAAGAAATAAAAGTGAATTTTCTTCTTCTTTTAATGCCAATAATAAACCGAATATGATCCTGGAAGAGAGTGTTACACATACCAGATCAAATGGTAACACTCAAAGCTGCCAACTAAATGCAAGTAGTAAAAATGTCTATGGGATGAAGACAAGTCTCTTTTCAGAGCTTTTTCAGATGTTTCAGAGGGAGCCCTGTTCTGTTTGTTCCAAATCTAAGGCTGAGGATGAGAAGAGAGTGTTGCTTCAATCTGATATAGATAACTGATGATTTCATTCATGTTTTGGCCCTTCCATGGGTTGCTTAAGATTGGGAATGAGACAAAGCAGTTCCTGTGATTCTTCCACAGCTCCATAGTATCCCCCCCCTCTGTACAATGTCCAGTGTCCTCACTGTGACCAAAGCTATAGTTTGAAAGCTGCAGCCTTAGTCAGTAGGATTTTTAGTTTGAGAATGATCCCTTTTGCCTCTGGCTTTTCTTGGACTAGCTCTCTACCTGAAGCCTAGAGAAGCACCACTCACTGAACCCCAGAAGGAGAAGTAGAGCTAAGGGGACAATCTTCCCAAAAAGCAAATACAAGCTCCAGGACACAGCTGGGAATTAAACAGACACAGTGAGCTGAATTATTAGTCAGAAATTTAAAATAAAGTTTGGAAATTTCCCCAGAAAAGCTCTGCAACAGGGGATCAGGCTGAGCATGCGACCATGGAGACAGATAAAAACATTGTTATTTGCTTGTTCTTCAAGAGGTGTTCACATATTCATTCTGTTAAAGGTGTATGTGCACCCATCATACTCAAGTTGAAGACTTCTGCCAGCAGTTCCACTAGCTGGTCAATATACCCCTGCTCTCCTTGAGTGTCAAGCCAAGAGCATAAAAGGATGTGTCCACCACCACCCTCTCTGTTCCTTCGCATCACTGCATACACTGTCCAAAGTATTGAGGAAGGAGGGTCACGTAATGTATGTGAGCAACACATCTCAAAGAACAACAGTTACTGTACAGGTAAGTAACTCTTTATTTCTCCTTCAAGGGATTGTGCACATATGCATTCCACTGTAGGTGACACATCAGCAATTACCTTACAGGTCCTGGGCCTTTGGATCACTTGAACAGACTAACACCCTTTTGCCAAAGTTGGCATAGCATCTAGAGGCTTGAGTAACAGCATTGTCTGGAAAAAGTTTGTACAAACTACCATTTTGCTGGTTTGCAGATATTCACAATAGGGATGTTGTATGAAGGCTGCACCACCACCACCCACTCCTGAAATTCCGATCCGTAGCAGCGTGAAGCAAAGCTGGCCCCTGAGTCCCATTGTTTTCAACTTGGTCATGGAGCTGCTCAACTTGGAGGTTGAGGCTGTCTGGTTAGAAAGACCTATACACAACACTGGCTGGCAACAATGGAGAGGTCTAGAGCCTCTCTTGGCAGAATCGTCTGATCTCTGCCAGATCAAGGATCTATAACAAAGATGAGGCCTAACTGCTCCTTTTTGTTCGGAGTACAAACTCCTAGTGAACAGAGATTCACACAGGAGTCCTTTACAGTGCACATACTGTTGTCTGACTTTTGAGGGGGGAAAAGCTCGGATCCTTCGAAGGGCAAATCTTCTATCATACTCTGCACACACTTCAGTTTACCTGAATCAAACAGCACTTCATGGAGATGGTGAGTGTATTGGGCACACATCTACATTTCATTCTAGGTGTATGTGCACCCAATGCACTTGAAGGAAAACTGGGAACAAACTTCAGGGAGCAGGTCATTCTCCTACTATCAGTGACTGACAGGTCTGGTTCTACTTCCAACTGCAATAACTGCAAGCTGAAGTACCTGTTATGTTAGATCTGTGAACCATGGCACAATGAAGAATGAATCAGATCACTTCTTTTGTTTTTTTAAAAAAAGGTCAGATATTGAGCTCATAAAGGAAAATTTAACTTGTCAATCTTCTCTGGTGAAAATCACCTGCGGGATATCAGTCCTGGATTTTAGCTCTTCTGCATTAATTTAGATGGAATATATGTGCCCAGAGAGTCAAAGGTGTTAAATAAGGTCTGGGGTTTGGTTTACAAAGATCTTAGCCTGCTTAATACCATGGAAAATGAACCATTAGAAATCCTCTTAAGCTTTTATTAAAGAAAAAGAAAGGAAAACAACTAAAGCAATTGAAATGTAAAATATTAAGTAAGGCTTTCAGCTTAACAACATCCCTTGTTCCCTTTCCCTTTAGTGGGAGACAGTTCTTAGAAGAGGAAAAAACCCTTGTTTGACAGTCTCAGACACCATCTAAAGATGGTAATAACTGTCCTTTAGGGGAAAAGAGTAACTAGTTGAGAGGGGCTGCTGCTGTTAAGGTCTGATCCCGTTTCCTCTCAGGTGGTCTTCTGTATTCAGCTGGACACAGTAGAGGTGGTGATGTCTTCTGGGACCCCTCTCTGGAGTAGTCTGGTCAGGACATCTCTCAGGGTGACCAAGGCCTGGGGTCCCAGTAGACAGTGGAAATGGTGGCCATGATGGTGACACTTGTCCACTACCCAGTTTTTCTCCCCAAAATCACTTTCTCTAAGGACCCGCAAAGGGAATACTGGGTGGAACAGCCAATCCTCTCATTATATTGTCCACCATTCAGGCCTAGTTTCTAACACATCAATTCTGGTTCCACTCTTTTTCATTATTTACCAAGCATGATCTTAACACAGCCCTTGAGTTATATCTGTACGCCTTTTTCTTTCGATTAACTCAGTCTGTCTCCCTTTCATATCTTTTTCCATCGGCATTTTTTATTATAGGTTATTGTGACAGATTAAGAACTTTCACATTCTTTTTACAGTTGAGCTCATAATTAAGAGTAAATTTGTAGCCCAATTATCACAATAGCTCCTTAGTGCAAGGCTATTAGAAATTCCTTAGGTGTTAAGATTTTTTTTTTTTTAATCAACCAGATCTGCTGAAAGATAAGGTTACAGAAATAAAAACGTCATCCAATAAAAACGTTATCCAATTCATTATTGGGTGAAGGGCTGAAGCAACAGCCAATGAGGCAGTTTCCCATATGGAGTTCATTCACAAATGTATCTCAAGAAGAAACTGACAAATATTCGGAGGACAACACTTATAGTCTGCAGCAAGTCTGGATCAAGCTCTACCCCACCACCACGGCTCGGGGGATTCAAAAAGCATTTTAAAAAACAGAAGTTCCACCAGTTTCATCCTAAAGGGAAAAACATCAGGAGCAACTATCCAGTGCAAAATATTTAACATAAATGCTAACAGTATAGTTTAATACTTTACAATATTTCACATAATATAACCAAAATGCTTAATTTTTGAAAATTAAGCCTATGGGGCTGAGTTAAATTAATACAGTTTTCATGCAAGAAAAATCTATTCTGTCATGCTTGGGAGAAAATTTTATATGTTATTTATTGTGACACAAGTTGGAAGCTCTGGAAAATAAGTCCAACGCCTTCAAACAAATACCAACATGCCTGGAACAGAGTGATGCAAAGTGAAATAACCCTCTTGAGTATATTGCCAAAATTATTTGAATAATTGCTGGATTAAAAATTTTGACCATGCATTGTCCATACAAAAGGTCTCATTTTTCTCCCTTTAACCATTCTAAGACATGCTTAGGGAAATCTAAGACTTTGGGCTGTTTTAAAATTTTCTGCTGTGATTGTGCAATATTTTACATAATTAAAAAAAAGTTTCTATGTCAATATCATCATGTTTTAATATTTCCTGATGTGCTCAAGAGAGTCCATTATCTATATTTTAATATTAATCTCAAATACTGTTTTATTAGATTATGTGCTTGATAAACTGTGTTCTAGCCAGCAAATTTTTTTATTATTCAGAAAGCTAAAAATATATTTTAGATCAGACTTGTAACTGTCATTCCAGTTTCCTCATGACATTTTTTTAAATGGTCTCTCAAATAATAGTAGCAGAGCAGTCCATAAAAACGAAAGAACAAATAACTTTTGAAGGTTTTTCAGAAGACCAAAGCAATTCATTTCTTGAGATGAAAGATGTCTGCTTACTATTCTAGCTAAAAATCAACCAACTCCATCCTTATATGGCACTTTAAATGTTCAATATACTATACAAACAACTATTTTCAGAACAATAGTAACAGTTTCTCATTTTTGCTTGCTTTGAACTTACCAGTGCATTTTCCTTTATTTCAAGATTCTTAAGTGCTACAGCTCCTAAAGGAAAAAGATGAAAAGATTTAAAATTGTAGTTAAAACACAGTTCTGTATCTCCTAAACTACTGCAAACCTAGAAGCACCATTATTTCACAGTGAGTTTTCAGCAATTAGGATAGAGGTTTAGTATTAATATTTGTTTGTTGTTTATGAAGAGAAAACAGACCATATGTTGCAATTAATGACATTTTCCCCCTGAAAAATGTCACACAGTTGCCAATAATGCAGAGAGCACTATTGCAAACCTGCTGTCTCAAAGCACGTCTAGCATAGATGGGGCCATGATCAAAAATATTAGCTGCCAGTCTGCACTAGAACTGCCACTAATACTAGCACCAGTGCTACAGCAACATCAGGAGACTTTCAGAGATGACCATGTAAACAAGTTTCGTGTGTCTTTACCAGCTCCTACTATTTGCACACAAAAGTTCTCTGAGACATTCTTTAAAGTATCAGAATTAGCTCCTACAGAACTAGGTGTTCTAAATTTCTATACAGACTATTATGTGCCACTTGTTAACATACCAGAACTGAAATTAAAAAAAAAAGACTGAGTAAATTATTGGATCCTCTATTACTGATTCAGAGGCTGACCAATAGGACACTGAAGAAATGGAAGACTCTCACTGACTTCAGTAGGTTTTAGACGAGGCCCTAGTATCCAGAAAAGTCATGAAGTCTGATATTGCATCTGTTAACAACAACATGGGTAAACATCCATTTAACTGACTTCTATAGGCTTACAATTAATGTTCATGTTTCCAACTAGAGCAATTAGGTAAATCTAACTGTCTTTAGGTGTGACTGTGCTCAGAAAAGTGACTACCTGAATAAACACAGAACATTGCTACTCAACAGATCTGCTGCCCGTGTATACACTAAGTTGTATCTGCTTACTTAGGTAAGCTTTTCCTGCTTTTCATTCCAGTTAACGCTGTAGAGGCAAAGCAACTATGAGAGTGTTAACTAGAGTCTTTACTGAGCTGCACATCTGTGCAACACCATTTGCAACCAATAGACTTTAGTGTCAGCAGCATTTCCATCAGGTCCAAAGAACAATATTCAGCTCCACACAAAGTTTATTATACCTTCTGAATTTGTACTTTCAGCACGATTCATTTTTCTTTACGCTTCAATCTGAGGAAAAGTACTAAATAATCTGTTTAAATAATCTGTGAAACTAAAAAGGAAATAGCCCACAAAGGGCAGAATCAAAACAAAGAAACAGATGAGGAAAGCGCTGAGGACACTGTGCAACTCAAGCTCACTGCATCTTCAGCAACTAAAAAGCAACTGAAGGGCAGTTGAGGCCACTGCCCCCTTTATGCTCTCGAAATCTTCTACAGAGGGACGCCGAGTGGCACAAATGGACATTGCTGGCTAGAAATATATCACAGCTCGACACCAGGAACACTATATCCCACAAATAGGATTATGCAGAGGCCCCATGAAGAAGAATTTGCTGTGCTGCACAACTACATACATATAAAGTAGATCAGTAGCTTGCCAGTGACTAGGAGATGCACGACAGATTATGGAATTTTGTTAATTGTCAAGTAAACAAGAAAGCCATCAGAAAAGGTTTTTATTTGGTTTGACACATGAAATTTAATTTGAAGTACTTGTGCTTCATAATTCACCCATAAATCTTCTAAACAACATTTTACAGATATAATAAAACCGGGTAATGACACTTCACTGCAGGGCTCAGGTAAAAATGCTAAGTCTTCACTGAAAAGATGTCACCATTTCAAATGTGTGTATTTAAGAGACTTAAACTGTTAGTGTATTTGAATATTTATCTACTTTCCATCACTTCAAGCATTTGTTGGTTTTACATTTATGCTCCTCCATATACACCTATGCATAATGGCATCCTAAAGTTAAAAAGGCATTTTTCTTTTAGTCTGTCTTGTACTGTATGAGGCTATTGTCTATTTTTACTAGTCAACTGAGGGTGCCACATCTCTCAGTGTCATCCAACAACTGCAGTATATAACCTGTCACTTAAATCAGCCTCTGCACCAAATGATTGGAGGATACCTAAGGTAACATCAGATTTTTAAAAAGGTTCCAGAGGCAATCCTGGCAATTACAGGCCAGTAAGACTAACTTGTACCAGGCAAAATATGGTTGAAACTATCTGTCTGTAAGTGCCTAGAGAATAACAGAGTTATAAATATATGCCAATATTGGATTTGTCAAGAACAAATCATGCGAACTAATTTCCTTCTTTGAGCGGGTTACTGGTCTAGTGGATGGGGGAAACCTGTAGCCAGGATATCTTGATTTTAGTAAGACTTTTGACTGTCCCACATGATATTCTCTTAAACAAACTAGGGAAATGTTGGCTAAATAAAATTACTATAAGGTAGGTGCACAACTAGTTGAAAGATTGTACTCAAAAAGTAGTTATCAGTAGTTTGCTGTCATACCGGGGAGGACATATCTAATGGGGTCCCAAAGGGTCTGCCCTGAGTCCGGACTCATTCAATATTTTCATTAATGTCTTGGATAAATAAGTGGAGTGTATGCTAATAGAATCTGCTGATGACCCCAAGCTGCAAGAGGTTGCTAGCACTTTGGAGGGCAAGATCAGAATTCAAAATGACCTTGTTAAAAGAAAACAATTATCCAACACATAGATGAACACAATATGTTATAGAAGAGTCAACATGGCTTTTGTAACAGGAAATCGTGCCTCGTCCATCTATTTAAAAGAATCCTTTGAGAAAATCAAACAAACGTGGAAAGAGTGATCCAGTTGATATAGTGTACCTGGACTTTCAGAAAGAATTGAACAAGGTCCCACACCAAAGGCTCTTAAGACAACTATACAGTCATGGGATCAGAGGGAAGGTCCTCTCATGGATCAGTAACTGGTTAAGAGATATGAAATAAAGGGTAGAAATAAATGGTCAATTTTCACTGTGGAGAGGGGTAAACAGCTGGGTCCCCAATGAATCTGTACTGGAACCCATGGTGTTCAACATATTCATAAATGATCTGGAAAAGAGGGTAAAGAGTGAGGTGGCAAAGTTTGCAGGTGATACAAAATTACTCAAGACAGTTAAGTCCAAAGCTGACTACAAACAGTTACAAAGAGATATCACAAAACTGGGTGACTGGGTGTCACCATCTCTCAGTATGGTCTCGAGGGGGTCTTAGCTTCTTCTGACTGACCCGCCATAGTCTGCTCTCCGGTCAATTCCTGGACCCTCACCTCCAATTAAGTCTGCTAGCCCTTTACTTTTTGTGCTTGCAGTCTCCTTCAGTCTTCTGGCTGTTTTCTTGGAGGCAGCCTGGTGCAGGGCTGTCATCCCATTGCTATCCCAGGCTCTTATGCCTCCCTTTCCTTCTCTGTACTCTCCCCTCTATAGCAGGCCTTGTTTCCTCTGTTGGTGGCAGCTGTGGGTGCCTCCCTCCATGACTGGGAGCTGCACGGGATTGTGATAAAGCTGCTTGCTTATAAACAGAAGAGACTCTCCTCCTTCCCCTCCCTCCAGCCCGATCTATGCTTAATATGGGGTTTGTAGACCCCATTACACAGAGCAACAAAATGACAGATAAAATTCAATATTGGTGACTGCAAAGTAATGCATATTGGAAAACATAATCCCAGCTATACATACAAAATGATGGGGTCCAAATTAGCTGTTATCACTCAAGAAAATCTTGGAATCATTGTGACTAGTTCTCTGAAAACATCTGCTCAATGCAGAGCAGTAGTCAAAAAAGCCAACAGAATGTTAGGAACCATTAAGAAAGGGACAGATAATAGCATAGGCGCTGACTTCCCCTCTGCCCAATGGGTGTTCGACCCCTGCCCCTGCACCGCCCTTGCCCCACCCCCTTTCCACCCCTTCCCCAAAGTCCCCGCCCCCTCTTTTCCCACTCCAACCCCTCCCCCTTCCCACCCCCATTTCATCCTCTTTCCTCAAGTCCCCACCCCTGCCCTGCCTCTTCTCCACCTCCTCCCCTGAGAACACCGCATCCCCACTCCTCCCCGTCCCTCCTGGAAAGTCCTAAGCGCTACCAAACAGTTGTGTTAGGCGGTGGGGGGGTGAGAATTGCTGGGAGAGAGGGGGAGGAGCAGGGATGCAGCGCGCTCGGGGAAGGGGGGGGGGGGAGGAGGAGACAAGGAGTGGGGAGCTTGTCTACTTTTTCCCTGTGGGTGCTCCAGCCCTGGAGCACCCATGGAGTCCGCGCCTCTGGAAAATAGGACAAAAATAGCATAATGCCACTATAAATCCATGATACACCCAGACCTCATAGACTTTACGGTCAGGAGAGACCAACATGATCATTTAAGTCTGATCTTCTGCACATTACAGCCCATAGAACTTGACACAGCCACTCCTGTAATATACCTCTAGCCCAGGGATAGGCAAACTTTTTGGCCTGAGGGCCACATCGGAGTGCGAAACTGTATGGAGGGCCGGGTAGGGAAGGCTGTGCCTCCCCAAACAGCCTGGCCCCCGTCCCCTATTCACCCCATCCAACTCCCCTGCTCCTTGTCCCCTGACTGCCTCCTCCTGGGACCCCTGCCCCAAACCGCCCCACCCCCTATTTAACCCCCCCCACTCCCTGTCCTCTGACTGCCCCGACCTATCCACACCCCCATCCCCTGACAGGCCCCCCGGGACTCCCACACCTTGTTCCCTTCCCAACCCCCCCGTTCCCCAACCCCTGACCGCCTCAGAACCTCCGCCCGATCCAACTGCGCCCTGCTCCCTGTCCCCTGACTGCCTCCCAGGACCCCCTACCCAACCCCTCCACCGCTGCGCACGCCGCCACCACTCCCTTACCATGCCGCTCAGAGCGGTAGGAGCTCACAGCAGGCACAGCTACATGGGAGGGGGAACAGTAGGGGAGGGGCCGGGAGTTAGCCTCCCGGGCCAGGAGCTCAGGGGTCGGGCAGGACAGTCCTGCAGGACGGATGTGGCCCAAGGGCCACAGTTTGCCCACCTCTGCTCTAACCTCTGAATGAGTTACTGAAATCCTCAAATCCTGATTTAAAGACTTCATGTTACAGAGAAGCCACCATTTACAAGAGTTTAAACCTGCAAGTGATCCATGACCCATGCTGCAGAGGAAGGCGAAAACCCACTAGGGTCTCTACCAATCTAACCCTAGGGGAAAATTTCTTCCCAACCCCAAATATGGCAATCAATTAGACTCTGAGCTTGTGGCCAAGATCCACGAGCCAGACACCTGGAAAAAAAAAATTCTGAATACTACATATAGTTCCCGTCGCCCCATCTCAAAAAAGGATATTAAAATTGGAAAAAGTACAGAAAGGGCAATAAAATGACTGTGGTATAGAACAGCTTCCATATAAAGAAATTTTCCATATAAAAAATGGACTGTTCCGATTAGAAGAGAGATGATTAAGCAGGTATATGATAGAGATCTGTAAAATTATGAACCTTATTCTTGTGGAGACAATAAATACGGAAGTGTTATTTACCTTTTCACATAACACAAGAACCCAATGAAATTAATAAGCAGAAGGTTTAAAACAAACATAAAGAAGTATTTCTTCATACAATGCACAGTCAACCTGTGGAACCCATTGCCAGAGGATGTTAGGGAGGCCAAAATTGAAACTGAGCTCAAAAAAGAATTAGACATTTTCATGGAGGATAGGTCCATCGATGGCTATTGGCCAAGACAGTCAGGGATGCAACCCACATGTTCTGTGTGTACCTGAAGGTCTGACTGCCAGAAGCTGGGACTGGACAACAGGGGATGGATCACTTGACAATTGCCCTGATCTGCTCATTACCTCTGAAGAATATGGCACTGGCCACCACAGGAAGACAGGATACTTGGCTAGATGGATCACTGGTCTGATCCAGGATGGCCAGTTTTATGTTCTTATGTTAAACCAAGGAGTATAATTAAACAAAAATATAAAAAGTTGCAACCACTTTGCTCAGTGCGACATTTGGAAGATTGAAGTTAGCATATTTCACCTTTCAGAGACTAAATTTTATTTAAAGTTTAGGATGGACATGAAGTTCACAAAAGTAACGCTCTAATACAAGGGTCAAAGACACTATAGTTACCGTGACCAGAAGAATTTCACTGCTCCATCATTATGCAATTATCTAGGTGTCACTTAAAATTCATATAAAACCATGCAAGCTGGTTCACTTGACAAATATCAAAGGAAATATATTTATCAGGATTAAGATACTGTACTTTTGAAAGTAGTAATACAAGAGACTGTAAGCAGCAAATTTGTTATTTGTTTTCAATATTAAGGCAAAAAGCCTTCATTCCTCTAAGGTGAAAGAATTGAGTTCCATAACATTAGTTTGGTTAATGTGAATTGGTCATTAGAGATCCATGGCTTTATGAGATAGTGGGGGGGAGGGTTGTTGACTGACTGCCACCCTTTGCTACACAAATGGTGACATCTGAATGGGAAAAGCATATATATTTTGCAAAGCCTTTGAGATCTTTTGGAATGAAAGGCTAACATATACAGGTGAGTCGCATCATACGTGCATTTAACTTACGCGAATTCAACTATCCGCGCTTGGGGGGCCGGGGGAATCGATCTAAGTTACGCAACTTCAACTCCATGAATAACGGAGCTGAAGTCGACGTACTTAGATCTACTCACAGCGGTGTCTTCACTATGGTGAGTTGACTGTGGTTGCTCCCCCATCGACTCTGCCTGCACCTCTCGCCGCAGTGGAGTTCAGGAGTCGACGGGAGAGCACTTGGGGGTCAATTTATCGTGTCTAGACTAGATGCGATAAATCGATCCCTGCTGGATCGATCGCTGTCCGCCGATCCAGTGGGTAGTGTAGACAGCCTCTATGTGCTGTTGAAACCTCCCACCGAAGAGGGACAGCCTTCTGATGAGAAGGAATTCAAAGCCAGCCAAGGTTGGCTTAACAGTTTTAGGAACCGCTTCAACCTCAAAAACGTGCAGACTACTGGTGAAGCCACATCTGCCAATGAAGAGGCAGCAAAAGCCTACCCCAAACAATTAAAGAAAATCATAGAAGGAAAGGGCTATCTTCCAAAACAAATTTTTAATGCTGATGAGACTGGGCTCTTCTGGAAAAAAATGTCCAATCACACTTACACTTCGAAATCAGAAAGACAAGCCCCTGGCTTCAAAGCAGCTAAAGACCATGTGACTGTGTTGTCTTGTGGCAATGCCGCTGGGCATTTAATAAAGCCGAACTTGCTCTACAGGGCTGCAAATCCCTGTGCTCTAAAAGGCAAGAATAAAAAATCTCCTGCCTGTGTTCTGGCAATCAAATAAAAAGGCTTGGGTGACAGCAGCATTATTTAAATACAATTTCTGGATTGGTTCCACAAGCGTTTCATTCCGTTGGTCAAGCGGTACCTCAAAGAGAAAGGACTTGACTTTAAAGTGTTGCTGATCGTAGACAATGCCCCTGGCTACCCTGCGGCACTCCGGTTTGCGATTTAAGGGATTTTCAAGGGTAATTTTGACTATACACGATTTTCACCTTACGCACTGACTTTAGAACCTAACCCCCGCCTAAGATTCGACTCCACTGTAATGCAAAATATGAAAGATATGTTTTGGGTTGCATATGCCACAACTGCACCACATTGTGGACCGGGGAAAATCAACCTTCTCTGATGCTGTTTCAACAGTGTCACAGATTACCCAGTACAGTTCTGGGAGCAATGCTATCAGAAAAATGAATCCGCAGGGGAAAACCCACTTTCCATGCACCAAATTGAATAAGGGCCACAGGGATTTGGTTAAAAAATTAAAAAGAACCAAACTTAAATAACCCACTATGAGAAAGTATAGCATTGTCAAGCATGTAAATATCAAGAAGGAAAGATAAACTTATTACAAAAGTATGAAAGTAAGCAAAGAAGATTTTTACAGAATATTCCAAAACAAAAGCTACAATTTAAATTGTTAGACTGTAGAATTGTGTTCCTCCCAAGGGAAGTGGGGAAAAGACCAGTCAGTAAGTGAGATTTTACATGCCATTATGTTACAGCCAAATCTCAAAACTGCCTTCCATAGGGAAAGATACCAATTGCCATTTAGTGCAGAAAATTCTAGTTAGATTAGATTCAGCCCAATATTGTTTGGATTGAACAGCTAGGGGAAGTCTTAAAGATATCCTACAAAGGGGAAAAAAATTAGCTTCTACCCTCTGTGACACAGAGGGGCAGCTGAAAGTTTTTACAAGTTTTTTATATTAGAAATTCAGGTCTTGTCTTCCTGTACAACAACTGGAGAACTAATGAAACAACAATGTGAGCAATTAATATTCTGGAAATATGACATCTTTACTAAAGATTCAATAACTCAGTCCTTCCAATTAAGGTACACATACTCACAATAAATATGCTAGCAATGGTCTTTTCAAGGTCCATTCTCTCTCTCCAGCAGGGAACTGAGTTGTTGCAACTTTAGGACTCTGAAAGCTTCTCTCTCCGATGAGAGCTGAATCCCTTTTCCTCAGCCAGTAAAATAATCCCAGGAGTGGAAATGGATACACAAGCCATCAAGATAAACTGGAGAGACGCAGGACTGTCCTGGTCCTGAGGGGACCAAGGAAAGCTCCTGTAATCTGGCCCAAACATGTGAAGGCCTGGGTCAGATGGGGCTCTGAATAAGGAAGGGCTTCAAGAAGAAAGCCTTGGCCCTAGAGACATGAAAATCCCTAGCTGAGAAGGACTGTCTCAGAATGTGTGCATGCTCCAGAGACACAATGGGGCCAGTGTGGATTCAGGCTGATATAGAACCACAAAGCATGTTATTAACTGACTTTTTTGCGTGCGTGTGCACACATGCGTGCTGCTTCCAGGACATTAGAGAAACAAGATGGGTGAGGTAATATCCTTATTGGACCAACTTCTGTTTGTGAAAGTGACAAGTTTTCAAGCTTGCTCTATTTAAACTCAAAACCTTTTCTCTTTCACCAAAACAGAAGATGGTCCAATAAAGTACATTACCTCACCCACCTTATCTGTGTGCACGCGCACATACATATGACTTGTTTGCTACTTTACTGAACTCCTTTTCCCCAGCTACACTGGGAGTAAAGGGTCTGTTTATTTTGTGATTCCTGCATGCATGACATTTGAGTGAGCCCAGATGGCTACACAGCTCCAGCAGCTGGAGCAACTACAGTACACACCTTCAGGGCTTGTGGCGTGGTCATCACTGCTACTCACACTACCTGTTTCTGTGTACCACAGCTCACACAGACTTAAACCTACCTTGGACAAGAGAGAGTTGGTTACAGTGTTTTCAGACAGACATCCACCAGGTCAGGGGCGGGCAAACTTTTTGGCTGAGGGCCACATCGGGTTTCCAAAACTGTACGGAGGGCAGGGGAGGAGGTGTCTCCCCAAACAGCCAGGCGTGGCCGTGGCCCTGCCCCCGCCTCCTATCCGACCCCCCCACTTCTCGCCCCCTGACAGCTCCCCTGGGACTCCTGCCCCATCCAAACCCCCCTGTTCCCTGATGGCCCCCCCGGGACTCCTACCCCACCTACCACCCCCTGCTCCCTGTCCCCTAACCACCCCCGACCCCCCACCCGACTGCCCCCTGCCACCCCATCCAACACCCCCCCAGTCCTGACTGCCCCCCCTGGGACCGCTGCCCCATCCAACCCCCGTTACCTGCCCTCTGACTGCCCCGACCCCTATCCATACCCCTGATCCCTGACCACACCCCCACCTCTGCACTAGGTCCTCCCAAAAAAAAAAAAAAAAAAAAAGTAGGGAAGACCATTCTTGCCATTCCTGATAAATTTTAGGTAAAAAGAAATAAAAGCCAAACAAATTAATAAAACCTTCCACATTGTGTTTATATGTTGAACCAGCAAAATAATACAACTTTTTATAGATCCTTAACAAATCATCCCGTTACAGTAAAACTGTTTTCTCTTTTCACTTTATATAACTAAATTTGAAACTATACTAAATTTAACACTGTTACCTGTTTTTCTCTATCCTTGGATAATGAAAATTCAATCAAGTCTAATTCACTTTTATTCACAGGCAGTTTCACTTTCAGGTTCTGAATAATTCACCTGTTTAGCTTTTAAACCGTGCAGGGGAGTGTTTAAAATGCAACTTTCTTTTAGACTTTTTAAAAGGGTACATTGGTCGTGGATGCCAAGAGCTGCTTTCAAAAGTTTTCAGCCAAACTGAGACACCAATACTAAGATTAAACGATCTTTTTAAAGAAAGTGAAGTAGTTTCAGATATTGCCTTTCTCCCCAAAGCCCCCCACCCCAATTTCGCTAGTTCTGCAGTCATAATTTCCTGTTTTTGCAGTAACGTGACACAGGAACAGGGGACAAGGCTCTATGTAAGTGCTGTCAAATCCGAAAACGAGAACGTTTTTCTTGGCTCTTCCCATTAGTCGCGTTGGGTTGAACAACAGCGTAGTCCTCCCCAGACAGAAGCGTCCCTTCACCCTCCGAAAGGAGACGGAGCCGAGGCGAGCACAGCTGGCAGCGGGCCCAGCTCAGCGCGGGGAGCAGGCCACACCCCGGGACAACAGCGCGTGGGTTGCGCAGCAGCCCCGGGCCCGCCCGCCCCAAACCCTTCCGGGAGATCAGCGCTGCCGAGAGCCCCGGGGGGGAAACGGACCCTGTCCGTAGCGGGGCAGGCGCCCGGTCCCGAGGGCGAGAAGGGGCCTGCTCCGCGGGGTGGGGGTATGAAGGGGGGCCGGGCAGTGCCCTGCCGCCCCGCGCGGAGCGGTATCGGGGAGCGGCGGCCGGCTTCTCGTTACCTCCCCAGATGCCCAGGCTGAGCTGGGAGCTGTCCAGGTTCACCACGTAGTCGCCCAGGAACCGGTTCAGAACGTCCACGACCAGCGACTCGAACACCATCCTGCCCCGGCCCGGGAGCCGCCGCTGCCTCGGGCCGCGCGCTGGCTCCCCTCCGCCTGCCCGGGCCTCTCCCCGACTAGAGGCTGCGGGGTCCCCACCCTGAGCCGCAAGTAGGAACCGAAGCACGGCGACGGGCTCACCCCCTCCCCCACAGACTCTCCCAACGGGCGACTCCCTTCGCGCAGGCGCACAAGGAGCGGTCGTTCTGTCTTACCGCCGCCTGACAGAGAGCAGAGCGCGTGACGCGATGGCGCGCGCTACTACCTAAACAGTAGCGGGGTGGTGCCTGGTGGGGGCGCGCGCGCTGTTACCCGAGGCGCGACCGTTTTCCCCGTTGGAGGGGCTGCTCAGCCTGTGTCCCCTCACGTGCTTCGCCCTCATACATCCTTTGTCCCTTCACCACGCTGTACAAAGTGGGGGACAGTGTGAAGTGGGGACAAGGACAAAGGCCCAGGGAGCCCCTCTTGCAGCTCACCTGGGAGGCAGAACCCAGCTTTCCACATTCTAGTCCAGTGCTCTGTCCACTCGCCCTACTACACACCATATCCCCAACTGCCCAGTCTCCAACTACACCCAGTGCACACCACCTCCACCTTCCCAAATACCCACCTCATACCCTATGCCCAAATACTGTCCATGACTCACTATCTCTCCTCCTCCCCCAATTCCACCCACTGCACACCATGTCCACATGCCCTATGCCATCATACACCCCCAATCCCACTCACTATACATCACATTTACAAATACCCCAACATCCATAATCCCTATCCCCAATTTACCCACAACGCATTCCATCCCCCAATTCCACCCCACTATATCACATATCCACTATATCCCCAAATCCATCACACCCACACCACACATCCATAAATTCCACCCACTATACATCATGTGTCCCCACAACACCATCTCAAACACATCCAAATCGCTCGCTCTCTAACACACACACAGAGTATGTCTGCACTGCATAGAAAAAACCATGGTGCCAAGTCTCAGAGCCTGGGTCAATTGTTTTTCCCCTCGGTGAAGTTAATTCACCTCCCCAAGAGGCAGTAACTAGATCAACAGAAGAATTATTCTGTCAGCCTAGCACTGTCTACACCACGGTATAGCTACATCTCTCAGAGGTGTGGATTTTTCATACCTGAGAGACATAGCTATACCAAACTAAATTCCTAGTGTAGACCAGGCCGAGGAGTGATGATTTGCTAAAGCAGCAGAATACACTTCTCTGCTAGTGGCAGGAAGAACATTGTTTTGTTGTCTGTTTCTGGAAAGAGTTTATTTTTATATACTAATCCCCAAGAACTGAAAGGGCTTAGGTTTAAATTCAAGTTCATGTTGGTCCTTGCTAAGAAAATGATCAAGTTTTGCACTTGTATTTTCCTTGTAGGATGTGTCTACAGTGGGGCAATTCATATGCCTTTTCCTGCACTGATACAGCTTCTCACAACTTGGAATTTAGATGAAATTAATGGGAGACTCAAGGGAGATTTATCCACAGGCAATAAAGGAAGGCATTATGCCAAAATCATTATGCGAGGCCTACACTGTACCTCTCCTATGTTAAAAAAAGGGGGGGATCAGTAGTAGGAAGTCAATGATGTTCTTGAACATTGATTTTTCAAACTGTGCTCAAAACTTTAAGATTAATTCATAGTCCATTTTTAGAATGCCCTGGGATTCTTGGGAGATCAATTTTCTGACATCTGTTGAATCTTATAGAACACTGTAACAAGAACTTATAGATAAAATACCTCAGAGTCTGGAGTACAAGTCACCTTTTAATCTAAATACCCATTCTTTAGATTATGAAATTGAAAAAATATATAGATTTGATTTCAGAAATTGTACATTGAAATTTGACAATTAGTGTACTAATTAGAACATTTTAATTGAACCATGAGTGAGTCTATATAGTGTTCAGTGCACAAACTAAAAGATCTTTAACACAGCTGTTGTGCTGGGCATCTTTGCGTTATGTTGTGTTTGCTTCTAAATCTGTTCTCTGCCATTAGTTTGGATTTGTATTTTATCTATATGCCTTGAGGTTAATTTTTAATTAGATACACTCAGTGGCACAGCAAGGTTTTGCACCTAGGAAGGGCGATGGGTCATTGGTGGTGGGCTGATTGAGCCCACGCTGCACTCACCCCACAGCGACAATCAGGGCCACCCAGAGGTAGGGTGACCACCCTTTTCAAAATGCAAAAGCAGGACACATGAGCCCACCTACCCCTCAGTGGCCACCCCCTGCTCCTTCTCTTCCCCCTCTACAGAAAGCTGGATCTGGGCCATGGTAAGACACAACCAAGGAGCCCAGGCCACTGTGGGGAGCCCCAGACCCTCCAATTGCCCTGGGTGGGGGCGGCTGGGGTGCCCAAGAGCAGCTCCTGGCCTGTGTCCCCAACCCCTGAGGACACAATACAGGAGCAGATGAGAGTGGGTATTGCAAGGCAGGATGGGAGCAGGATTAAAAAATAGTCCAGTAGTGTAGGGCTCTAGTAGGGGGTGCAAATATGCTTGCTCACCCCGGGCACTAAAATGCCTATTTATGGCACTGCATGGCACATGGGATTGCAGTACCATGCAGTGTCATGTGCCATGTCGCAACCCCTGAAGTGGGGAGCCAGGCCCAACTCTGCAAGACGAGCGAGCCACCACTGCTAGCTGAGTAGGGGTGGGCTCACTCTCCACCCTTGTGTGAAAATGTGTGTCATACACCTCCTTTTGTCAATTGGATAAAACACTTGATAAGATGCCTCTCATACACTTAAAAGCCATTGGGGGGGGAGTGGGAGAAGAGAAGTGGTCACCCTGCTTGCCCCCAAATTTAGGTCTTCCATTGGATAGATGCACTTCTGTTCTCTCACTGTTTGCCAACTCTTTTGGGAAGCAACATTTTCACTAGTCCTCCAAATATCCACCATTCTTTACAAAGCAAGTCCATTTCTTGCAATAACCTTGCCTTGACCCGTATATCAGTATGCCACTAATAATTTGATCTACAATTAGTCAATCAATTAACTGCTCAAATTCACATGACTTACTCTTATTGGTCAGGTCTTTACATTGGCAACTGATTTATTGAGATATATGAATGACCTTGTCTAGCAGTTTGCGGTCTTTTTCATACATCCACTAGAAAGTACTGAAATCTTCAGTGCCTCTGAGCATGCCACAGAGAGCACTGGAAAATTTTGATCTCTCTGTTTTTCTCTACAGTACTATTCCCAGAAAAATATGGGAACACTGCAGCTACCCCCAGAGGGAAAAATTCAAGAAGCTTCTTTTCAATTAAATGTACTTGTAAAAGAAGTGTGATACATAGAAGTGCTAATAAGAGACTGACATTTATTTCCTGGCTATAGTCAAGTGAATCAGGATCATATAGCAGGGTCAGTATGCACTGACTGTAGTAACTACTGTTTCAGATATTTTAAAAAATTCTGCAGAAAATAGATTTATGTCCAAATGATATATGGAAGAAGAGCACTCCGTTGTTTTTTTTAATTAAACCTTGAATAAATATTATTCCAGTTATTTTCACAGCGGTAAAACAGGCCCTGGTACTACAAGCATTTAAACACTTGCTTAACTTTAAGTACATGAGTAGTCACATTGGCTACTCACATACTTAGAGTGCAGTGCACACTCAAATGTTTGCAGGACTGGAACTTTATTGACAGCTAAATTTTTGATGCAGTGATGCTATTTAATTAGTCTCAAAAATCTACTGTATATATAAAGGTAACTAAGCAGTTATACATTACAGATGTGATAAAATGTTATTTCCAACAAATAATTTTAAAA
Organism: Lepidochelys olivacea; assembly: GCF_965140295.1. Classification (NCBI taxonomy): domain Eukaryota; kingdom Metazoa; phylum Chordata; order Testudines; family Cheloniidae; genus Lepidochelys; species Lepidochelys olivacea. The sequence continues at coordinate 96,325,698 of NC_140415.1, forward strand.
CTTTTGTTTTTTATAGTCTTTATGAGCTTGTAGCTAATGTTTCACCTAACACCTTGATTCTAATTATAGACTCTCTCTCTCTCTCTCTCTCTCAAAGGTGTTTTCTTCAAAATGTATAAATCTGACACTGTTGACTGTACCCAGCACAGAAGCCAGATCCTGGCCCCTCTCTGACAGCAGAGCACAAAGAAGCCAGAAAACTGGCAGATTATTCTTATTCCTGAAGAGGTCTTCTACCTAGGGGAATCCTTGGGTGTCAAAGAACCACTGGAACAGAATTTGCACCAACCCCACATGATCTCCAGTGCAAAAAGTGTGCCTGGGAGAAAGGTACAGGACTGAGGTGTCCCTGTGCCCCAGTAATCCCATCTGCAGACCCCTTGGGTTGTGGACTGCAAGATAAATTAGAACATTTACATCAGAGACCAGCCCGGTCCCTCATCGCCACCCTGATTGGAAGGGTGTAAAAGTGGCTTAAAGCAACCTTTGCATCTATACTTTGGTCTTGCACTGAACACAGTTCAGTTCAGTAGGAGGATCTGAGATCAGGTATGGAGCTTTTCGTGTTGTTATGGTTCCTTGTATCTTTGACCCTTCACCCAGTCTCTCTGGGGGCATACTTTCCAAGTGAGAGGCCCACACTTGTACTTCTCTCAGGGTGAAATCCTGCAGTTTACCCCAACTCTTAGACTAGGTCCCTCGGATACTGCACCCTCTTCACCAGCCCTGTCCTCAGCATGTCCAACTGGGTTTTGGTCCCTGCTTAGACTTCTCCCTGGGGGCTTGTGACCAATATGAAAGTGCAGTGACATAGAACAGCTTCTGCTTGATCAAAACAAAATATGATTTGTCCATTGAAATACAACAGAGGAAAAGAATAAACAACAACAACAAAAGGCCTATTCACATATTATCTTAACTAAACCCTTAGCCCTGGTCTACTCTAGGAGTTGAGGTCGAATTTAGCAGCATTAAATCGATTTAATCCTGCACCTGTCCACACGACAAAGCCCTTTTTTTCGTCTTAAAGGGCTCTTAAAATCAATTCCCTTACTCCACCCCCGACAAGGGAATTAGCACTGAAATCGGCCTTGCCGGGTCGAATTTCGGGTACTGTGGACTCAATTAGACGGTATTGGCCTCTAGGAGTTATCCCAGAGTGCTCCATTGTGACCACTCTGGACAGCACTCTCAACTCAGATGCACTGGCCAGGTAGACAGGAAAAGGCCCGCGAACTTTCGAATTTCAATTTCCTGTTTGGCCAGCATGGCAAGCTGCAGATGAGTGCAGAGCTCATTAGCAGAGGTGACCATGCAAAGCTCATCAGTAGAGGTGACCATGATGGAGTCCCAGAATCGCAAAAGAGCTCCAGCATGGACCGAACAGGAGATACGGGATCTGATTGCTGTATGGGGAGAGGAATCTGTGCTATCAGAACAGTTTTCGAAATGCCAAAACATTTGTCAAAATCTCCCAGGGCATGAAGGACAGAGGCCATAACAGGGACCCGAAGCAGTGCCGCATGAAACTTAAGGAGCTGAGGCAAGCCTACCAGAAAACCAGAGAGGCAAACAGCCGCTCCGGGTCAGAGCCCCAAACATGCCGCTTCTATGATGAGCTGCATGCCATTTTAGGGGGTTTAGCCACCACTACCCCAGCTGCGTTGTTTGATTCCTTCAATGGAGATGGAGGCAACATGGAAGCAGGTTTTGGGGACAAGGAAGATGATGATGATTAGGTTGTAGATGGCTCACATCAAGCAAGCGGAGAAACTGGTTTTCCCGACAGCCAGGAACTGTTTCTCATCCTGGACCTGGAGCCAGTACCCCCCGAACCCACCCAAGGCTGCCTCCTGGACCCAGCAGGCGGAGAAGGGACCTCTGGTGAGTGTACCTTTTAAAATAGTATACATGGTTTAAAAGCAAGCATGTTTAATGATTAATTTGCCCTGGCATTTGCAGCTCTCCTGGATGTACTCCCAAAGCCTTTGCAAAAGGTTTCTGGGGAGGGCAGCCTTATTCCATCCACCATGGTAGGACACTTTACCACTCCAGGACACTAGCACGTACTCGGGAATCATTGTAGAACAAAGCATTGCAGTGTATGTTTGCTGGCATTCAAACAACATCCGTTCTTTATCTTTGTGTGATATCCTCAGGAGAGTGATATCATTCATGGTCACCTGGTTGAAATAGGGTGCTTTTCTTAAGGGGACATTCAGAGGTACCCATTCCTGCTGGGCTGTTTGCCTGTGGCTGAACAGAAATGTTCCCCACTGTTAGCCACGGGGAGGGGGGAGGGCGGAGGGGCTAGCTACACAGTGGGGGGAGACAAAATGCGACCTTGGAATGAAAGCACATGTGCTATGTATGTAATGTTAACAGCAAGGTTTACTGTGCACAAGTGTACCCATTGTTCTATAAAATGTGTCTTTTTAAATACCACTGTCCCTTTTTTTTCTCCACCAGCTGCATGTGTTTCAAGGATCACAGGATCTTCTCCTTCCCCGAGGCTAGTGAAGATTAGAAGGCGAAAAAACGCACTCGCGATGAAATGTTCTCTGAGCTCCTGCTGTACTCCCACACTGACAGAGCACAGACAAATGCGTGGAGGTAGACAATGTCAGAGTGCAGGAAAGCACAAAAGGACCAGGAAGAGAGGTGGTGGGCTGAAGAGAGTAAGTGGCGGGCTGAAGAGAGGGCTGAAGCTGAAAGGTGGTGGCAGCGTGATGAGAGGAGGCAGGATTCAATGCTGAGGCTGCTGGAGGATCAAACTAATATGCTCCAGCATATGGTTGAGCTGCAGGAAAGGCAGCAGGAGCACAGACCGCCGCTACAGCCGCTGTGTAACCAACCGCCCTCCTCCCCAAGTTCCATAGCCTCCTCAACCAGATGCCCAAGAATGCAGTAGGGGGGCCTCCGGCCACGCAGCCATTCCACCCCAGAGGATTGCCCAAGCAACAGAAGGCTGGCATTCAAGAAGTTTTAAACTTTTAAAGTGCTGTGTGGCCTTGTCCTTCCCTTCTCCACCACCGCTCCCGGTGCTTCTCTCCTCCACCATCCCTCCCGGGCTACCTTGGCAGTTATCCCCCTATTTCTATGATGAATTAATAAAGAATGCATGAATGTGAAGAAACAATGACTTTATTGCCTCTGCAAGCAGTGATCGAAGGGAGGAGAGGAGCGTGGTTAGCTTACAGGGAAGTAGAGTGAACCAAGGGGCGGGGGGTTTCATCAAGGAGAAACAAACAGAACATTCACACTGTAGGCTGGCCAGTCATGCAACTGGTTTTCAAAGCTTTTCTGATGCGCACTGCGCCCTCCTGTACTCTTCTAACCGCCCTGGTGTCTGGCTGTGCGAAACCAGAGGCTAGGCGATTTACCTCAACCTCCCACCCCGCCATAAACGTCTCCCCCTTACTCTCACAGATATTGTGGACCGCACAGCAAGCAGTAATAACAGTGGGAATATTAGTTTTGCTGCCGTCTGAGTCAGTAAACTATGCCAGCACGCTTTTAAACGTCCAAATGCACATTCTACCACCATTCAACCAGTCAGTTGAACAGCTCCTGACTACTGTCCAGGCTGCCTGTGTATGGCTTCATGAGCCATGGCATGAAGGGGTAAGCTGGGTCCCCAAGGATAACTATAGGCATTTCAACATCCTCAACAGTTATTTTCTGGCCTGGAAAGTAAATCCCTTCCTGCAGCTGTTTAAACAGACCAGAGTTCCTGAAGATGCGAGTGTCTTGTACCTCTCCTGGCCATCCCATGTTGATGTTGGTGAAACGTCCCTTGTGATTCACCAGTGCTTGCAGCGCGATTGAAAAGTACCCCTTGCCGTTTATGTACTTGCCAGCTTGGTGCTCCGGTGCCAAGATAGGGATATGGGTTCCGTCTATGGCCCCACCACAGTTAGGGAATTCCATTGCAGCAAAGCCATCCACTATGACCTGCACATTTCCCAAGGTCACTACCCTTGATATCAGCAGATCTTTGATTGCGTGGGCTACTTGCATCACAGCAGCCCCCACAGTAGATTTGCCGACTCCAAATTGATTCCCGACTGACCGGTAGCTGTCTGGCATTGCAAGCTTCCACAGGGTTATTGCCACTTGCTTCTCAACTGTGAGGGCTGCTCTCATCTTGGTATTCCTGTGCTTCAGGGCAGGGGAAAGCAAGTCACAAAGTTCCCTTATGCATGCGAAAGTTTCGCAGCCACTGGGAATCGTCCCAGACCTGCAACACTATATGGTCCCACCAGTCTGTGCTTGTTTCCCTGGCCCAGAATCAGCATTCCACTGCATGAACCTGCCCCATTAGCACCATGATGCCCACATTGCCAGGACCCGTGCTTTGAGAGAAGTCTGTGTCCATGTCCTCGTCATTCTTGTCACCGCGCTGACATTGCCTACTCACCCGGTTTTGCTTTGCCAGGTTCTGGTGCTGCATATACTGCTGGATAATGCACGTGGTGTTTAATGTGCTCCTAATTGCCAAAGTGATCTGAGCGGGCTCCATGCTTGCCGTGGTACGGTGTCTGCACAGAAAAAAGGCGCGGAACAATTGTCTGCCATTGCTCTGATGGAGGGAGGGGTGACTGACGACATGGCTTACAGGGTTGGCTTACAGGTAATTAAAATCAACAAAGGGGGTGGCTTTACATCAAGGAGAAACAAAAACACCTGTCAAACAGAATGGCCCCCTCAAGGATTGAACTCAAAACCCTGGGTTTAGCAGGCCAATGCTCAACCTACTAAGCTATCCCTCCCTCTGGTATTTCAGGCAGGACTGAATCTCCATTAAAGTTTTCAAGTTGCCCCTGACAGACCTCACCAACAACAATTGTCGGCCATTGATTTCGCAGTGGGAGGGAGGGAGGGCGGAGCAAATGAATACAAAACAAATCTGGTTTATTTCTTGTTTTGATCCACTCCGTCTATCTTTTACATCTTTGGCTGGCAGCAGATGGTGTAGTAGAACTGCAAGCCATCCACATCACCTAGCTGCTCGGCAGAAGATTGTGCAATAGGACTGTGAGCCATCCTCATCTCCTGCCTGCTCATCATAAGATGGTACAATAGGACTGCCTGCGGGACTAAAGAGAATGACCTGGTCAAGTCACTCCTAATTTAGTCCCTGCACCCATGTCTACCCAGGTGCTCCTGACCAACCTTACCGAGGCAGCCAGGAGCACCTCGGACATGATGACGATGGTTTTCAGGCCTATTGCACCATCTGCTGCTACAAGGCAATGGGTTGCCGCTGCTGTGTAGCAATGCAGTACCGCATCTGCCAGCACCCAGGAGACATAAGGCGACAGTGAGCTGAGCAGGCTCCATGCTTGCCGTGGTATGGCGTCAGCACAGGTAACTCAGGAAAAAAGGCAAAACGATTGTCTGCCGTTGCTTTCACGGAGGGAGGAAGGGAGGGCCTGACGACATGTACTCAGAACCACCCACGACAATGTTTTTTGCCCCATCAGGCATTGGGATCTCAACCCAGAATTCCAATGGGCGGCGGAGACTGCAGGAACTGTGGGATAGCTACTTACAGTGCAACACTCCGGAAGTCAACGCTAGCCTCGGTACTGTGGAAGCACTCCGCCGAGTTAATGCACTTAGAGCATTTTGTGTAGGGACAAACACAATCGACTATATAAAAATGATTTCTAAAAAACCGACTTGTATAAATTTGACCTAATTTCGTAGTGTAGACATACCCGCAGTGTTTCTTTACATGTCTAGGCAGCCTGGGAACCCCTCCCTTCCAGGTCTCCTAGGGATCAAGTTACAACCTGGTTTTCTGCAGATCCTCCATCTCCTCAGAGGCCCAGATTTTAACTTTCAAGCTCTTTAAGAATTCCCACCTGAATCCCCGAGGACCTAAGCTGTGACTTTATTCATCCTTCTCCCCCGCATGTGGGAAAAGCCAAACTCCTGATTCGACATAACTGGAGATAAATTTCAAAGAATACCACTTACATTGTCCATTGAGTACCAGCAATTGGGGCTGTCTAAAATCATTGAGTTTGGTTCCTGGAGACCAAAGGTAATTAAGACTGACTTAATGCTTTAGTTAGAAATACAATAATCATCAAATATATAAATTACACAATATATAAAATTAATACAGATATCTCCCATATTCTTCAACACATATAAACTAAGGTGCAAAGCATCTGATTTTCTATGAGACTTAGGCTCCTAAGTTACTTAGGTGCTTTTGAAAATCCCACTACGTACCTATCTTCATCTTTAGGTGCCTAAACATCTTTAAAAATCTGGTCCCAAGTGATTAACAAAACAGAGAGCACAAGGGAAAAGGATTCCTGCATTAATGGCAGCATTGCTGTATGGCCTAGTAGCAAGAGTAAGAGTAGAGTACAGAGCTCATTGGCTTTGATAATGAGGAGTGTTCTTAAGCCCATCTCCTCACAGGTGTACTGAAAACTATTAGAATTGTAAAGTATCGCTTTAAATGTTGGGGAGGATGGAGAGAATTCCTGGTTCAGCTTGCAGGCTAGGGGGCTCTGCAGGGAAGTGTATGATCTGGGCCTAGCAAAGTCATTTATACAGAGAGCCTACAGTAAGTTGAGGAGAGTTGTGGCTCTCTGTTTTAGGGAGCAACCCACTCTCTCTCTGTGTTTTGGGGTTCTTGTGTGTTGTCATTCTGAATTCTAAAAAAATAAAGTCGTGTTACATTGCAACCTTCCAGTAAGAGCATTCTCTATGTGTATTCCGTTAACGCTCAGGCTATGCATACATTATGAGCTATGGGTAGGGTTGCCAATTTTGGTTGGATGTATTCCTGGAGGTTTCATCTCATGACAATCTTTAATTAATCTTTAATTCCTGGAGACTCCAAGACAATCCTAAAGGGTTGGCAACCCTAGCTATAGGTGTGGTTCCCCTGCTCATGTACACATACTCAAGCTAGCTAGCACTGGTATAAATAGGACCATAGTCACAGTAGTGTTAACAGAGGCACGGTTGAGCCGTGCCAAGCACAAATCCACCTGAAACAGGTGTGTACATCACTCAGCATGGCTCAGCTGTGCCTCTGCGGCCACTACCCATGCTATGACAGCTACGCTGCTATTTATACTCATGCTAACTTGATGAGAGTTAGCGTGAGTATGTATAATAAGCAGGAGACTTGCTCCCTTAGCTCACCATATAGACATAGCCTCAGACGCACCCACTCTCCACACCTGATCTTTTTTTTTTTTTTTACCATGTGCACTTGCAAATAAGGGAGTGGATGTGCAGGAAACATTACACTTACAACTGTTTGAAGTGGAATAGTATACCTAATTGCATTCACAGATGAACTTGTTCTGGAAAGCAAGAACCTTGTGCATTCTGCTGTGCCCAACACAACGACTTTCAAGATCAAAGCTTTAATAGGATGTAAGTGTTATTCAGATTTTACATAATTATCTGTATGTACATTTGTGTGTATTACAAACTATGGGAAAATCTGTTTCTAAATCATTGTATAAATATATCTGCACTATTTGAAGGAATAAAGAATGAGTTTAACAATTTATTTTGTTAACTTTATTTTGAAAGAATCATAGAATCATAGAATATCAGGGTTGGAAGGGACCCCAGAAGGTCATCTAGTCCAACCTCCTGCTCGAAGCAGGACCAATTCCCAGTTAAATCATCCCAGCCAGGGCTTTGTCAAGCCTGACCTTAAAAACCTCTAAGGAAGGAGATTCTACCACCTCCCTAGGTAACGCATTCCAGTGTTTCACCACCCTCATAGTGAAAAAGTTTTTCCTAATATCCAATCTAAACCTCCTCCACTGCAACTTGTGACCATTACTCTTCGTTCTGTCATCTGCTACCATTGAGAACAGTCTAGAGCCATCCTCTTTGGAACCCCCTTTCAGGTAGTTGAAAGCAGCTATCAAATCCGCCCTCATTCTTCTCTTCTGCAGACTAAACAATCCCAGCTCCCTCAGCCTCTCCTCATAAGTCATGTGTTCTAGACCCCTAATCATTTTTGTTGCCCTTCGCTGGACTCTCTCCAATTTATCCACATCCTTCTTGTAGTGTGGGGCCCAAAACTGGACACAGTACTCCAGATGAGGCCTCACCAATGTCGAATAGAGGGGAACGATCACGTCCCTCAATCTGCTCGCTATGCCCCTACTTATACATCCCAAAATGCCATTGGCCTTCTTGGCAACAAGGGCACACTGCTGACTCATATCCAGCTTCTCATCCACTGTCACCCCTAGGTCCTTTTCCGCAGAACTGCTGCTTAGCCATTCGGCCCCTAGTCTGTAGCGGTGCATTGGATTCTTCCGTCCTAAGTGCAGGACCCTGCACTTATCCTTATTGAACCTCATCAGATTTCTTTTGGCCCAATCCTCCAATTTGTCTAGGTCCTTCTGTATCCTATCCCTCCCCTCCAGCGTATCTACCACTCCTCCCAGTTTAGTATCATCCACAAATTTGCTGAGAGTGCAATCTACACCATCCTCCAGATCATTTATGAAGATATTGAACAAAACCGGCCCCAGGACCGACCCTTGGGGCACTCCACTTGATACCGGCTGCCAACTAGACATGGAGCCATTTATGACTACCCGTTGAGCCCAACAATCTAGCCAGCTTTCTACCCACCTTATAGTGCATTCATCCAGCCCATACTTCCTTAACTTGCTGACAAGAATACTGTGGGAGACCGTGTCAAAAGCTTTGCTAAAGTCAAGAAACAATACATCCACTGCTTTCCCTTCATCCACAGAACCAGTAATCTCATCATAAAAGGCGATTAGATTAGTCAGGCATGACCTTCCCTTGGTGAATCCATGCTGGCTGTTCCTGATCACTTTCCTCTCATGCAAGTGCTTCAGGATTGATTCTTTGAGGACCTGCTCCATGATTTTTCCAGGGACTGAGGTGAGGCTGACTGGCCTGTAGTTCCCAGGATCATCCTCCTTCCCTTTTTTGAAGATTGGCACTACATTAGCCTTTTTCCAGTCATCCGGGACTTCCCCCGTTCGCCACGAGTTTTCAAAGATAATGGCCAATGGCTCTGCAATCACAGCCGCCAATTCCTTCAGCACTCTCGGATGCAACTCGTCCGGCCCCAGGGACTTGTGCACGTCCAGCTTTTCTAAATAGTCCCTAACCACCTCTATCTCCACAGAGGGCTGGCCATCTCTTCCCCATTTTGTGATGCCCAGCGCAGCAGTCTGGGAGCTGACCTTGTTAGTGAAGACAGAGGCAAAAAAAGCATTGAGTACATTAGCTTTTTCCACATCCTCTGTCACTAGGTTGCCTCCCTCATTCAGTAAGGGGCCCACACTTTCCTTGGCTTTCTTCTTGTTGCCAACATACCTGAAGAAACCCTTCTTGTTACTCTTGACATCTTTTACTAGCTGCAGCTCCAGGTGCGATTTGGCCCTCCTGATATCATTCCTACATACCCGAGCAATATTTTTATACTCTTCCCTGGTCATATGTCCAACCTTCCACTTCTTGTAAGCTTCTTTTTTATGTTTAAGATCCGCTAGGATTTCACCATTAAGCCAAGCTGGTCGCCTGCCATATTTACTATTCTTTCGACTCATCGGGATGGTTTGTCCCTGTAACCTCAACAGGGATTCCTTGAAATACAGCCAGCTCTCCTGGACTCCTTTCCCCTTCATGTTAGTCCCCCAGGGGATCCTGGCCATCCGTTCCCTGAGGGAGTCGAAGTCTGCTTTCCTGAAGTCCAGGGTCCGTATCCTGCTGCTTACCTTTCTTCCCTGCGTCAGGATCCTGAACTCAACCAACTCATGGTCACTGCCTCCCAGATTCCCATCCACTTTTGCTTCCCCCACTAATTCTACCCGGTTTGTGAGCAGCAGGTCAAGAAAAGCGCGCCCCCTAGTTGGCTCCTCTAGCACTTGCGCCAGGAAATTGTCCCCTACGCTTTCCAAAAACTTCCTGGATTGTCTATGCACTGCTGTATTGCTCTCCCAGCAGATATCAGGAAAATTAAAGTCACCCATGAGAATCAGGGCATGCGATCTAGTAGCTTCCGTGAGCTGCTGGAAGAAAGCCTCATCTACCTCATCCCCCTGGTCCGGTGGTCTATAGCAGACTCCCACCACTACATCACTCTTGATGCACACACTTCTAAACTTAATCCAGAGATACTCAGGTTTTTCTACAGTTTCGTACCGGAGCTCTGAGCAGTCATACTGCTCCCTTACATACAGTGCTACTCCCCCACCTTTTCTGCCCTGCCTGTCCTTCCTGAACAGTTTATAACCATCCATGACAGTACTCCAGTCATGTGAGTTATCCCACCAAGTCTCTGTTATTCCAATCACGTCATAGTTCCTTGACATCACCAGGACCTCCAGTTCTCCCTGCTTGTTTCCAAGGCTTTGTGCATTCGTATATAAGCACTTGAGATAACCTGTTGATCGCCCCTCATTCCCATTATGAGGCAGGAGCCCTCCCCTCACAGACATTCCTGCCTGTGCTTCCTCCCGGTATCCTGCTTTCCCACTTACCTCAGGGCTTTGGTCTCCTTTCCCCGGTGAACCTAGTTTAAAGCCCTCCTCACCAGGTTAGCCAGCCTGCTGGCAGAGATGCTCTTCCCTCTCTTCGTAAGATGGAGCCCGTCTCTGCCCAGCACTCCTCCTTCATGGAACACCATCCCATGGTCAAAGAATCCAAAGCCTTCTCTCCGACACCACCTGCGTAGCCATTCGTTGACTTTGACGATTCGACGGTCCCTACCCAGGCCTTTTCCTTCCACGGGAAGGATGGACGAGAACACCACTTGCGCCTCCAACTCTTTTATCCTTCTTCCCAGAGCCACATAGTCCGCAGTGATCCGCTCAAGGTCATTCTTGGCAGTATCATTGGTGCCCACGTGGAGAAGCAGGAAGGGGTAGCGATCCGAGGGCTTGATGGGTCTCGGCAGTCTCTCCGTCACATCGCGAATCCTAGCCCCTGGCAAGCAGCAGACTTCTCGGTTTTCCCGGTCAGGGCGGCAGATAGATGACTCAGTCCCCCGGAGGAGAGAGTCCCCGACCACCACCACCCGCCTTCTCCTCTTGGGAGTGGTGGTCGTGGAACCCCCAACCTCAGGACATCGCATCTCATGCCTTCCAACCAGCGGAGTTTCCTTCTGCTTTCTCACCCCAGACATATCATCTGGTCCACTCTCCGCAACGGTACCTGTGGAGAGATAGATTAAATCTTGAAGGCCTTATAGGTTTTATTAAATTATTACTCATTAATATTCCCATTGCCATATAAATCATTATATTTAATTTGTAATCCCCATTTTACAATTTTGCTGTCACAAATTAATTGTAGGTGTTACAAATTAATTAATTCCAAGAGGCAATATTTTTCTGCCTGAGATTGTGTCAACTGTAATGGTAGTTTCTTTGTTAAGAACCTTAATTTTAAGTTACAAAACCTTTGGAATGCTTTCCATCACTCCATCAAAAAAAATCTCATTAAAAATAGGAAATGTGCTGTTTTTGATTACTGTATTTTGCTGATTTTGTATATTCCCAAGGATAAGGGATAACCATACTTCAGGTAACAGCCTCATCAGAGAGGTTCCTAGCTACAGTCACACGGACTCTAAGGGTTGCATTACCTGAATTATATTCAGTAGCTGGCAAGAATATGCTTCTTTTGTCAAGCTCTTATCTATGTTCTCTTTTTGCAATCTTTCCTGACACCAAAGATCAAAAGAAAATGCTGGAGGGGAAAACCGTTTAGGGCATGAAATTGTAGTCTTTATCAAAGATTGGGGGTTGCTGTCTGTCGCCAGACGTTCTTTTGTAGAGGACGCAGAATTCTTTCCAAAGGATTTCTTGGCTGCTGATTTGGAGATACCACTTGAAAATCTATCCTGATTAAACAATGAAGATCCTAAAAGTGACCTTGTCAATAATGGAGAGCTGGAGAGAGATTGTTTCACAATCAGACATACTTTATTTTCAGGATATCTTTTAAGCATTAGGGCTTGTCTACATTTGAAATGCTGCAGCGGTGCAGCCGGCGTCTCTGTAGCACTTCAGTCAAGAGGCTGCCAATGGGTGGGGTTCTCTTGTGGATGTAGGTAATCCACCTCCCCGACCATTGATCTAGCACTGTCTACACCAGCGGTTAAGTCAATTTAACTAAGTTGCTTAGGGGTATAAAAAAAATTCACATCTCTGAGCGACACACGTTATACCAACCTAATTTCCTAGTGTAGACCAGGCCTTAGTTGTTCCATGTTGATTTAAAGAGGAATGTAAGTAGTTGCTAGAAACAGGTTTCATACACATTCGCTTTAAGGTATCTTTCCTTTGTTGTTTTACTGTTTTTAACATCTATGTAGAATAAAAATTCCTTTCTTTTAATAAAAAGACTTTCCAGAAACTCACAAAGAGCGTGCTCTGAAACTTGACGTGCACCTAACAAATACAGTTCATTATCTGATTTGTCTTCTGTAATTATGTCTTCTACGGACCCCGAGTGCATTCAGGAGTTTGGAAACCCTACCAGATCCTCATTGCTTTTATTTTTACTGATGCTTTTGGTTTCAAAATTGAGATGGGGGGGGGGCATTGTCTATTATTTTCATTAACAGAATACTCCTTTGGGGGTGAAATGCTTTGGCCAGGATTTTACAGAATGTTTTGAACTCGTACAAAGTTTTGGAGGCATAACGATTCCAGGAATCTTTTCTGTCATCAAGACATTTCTTGGCAATCTAGTGTCCTTGTCCTTTGAATTACAACCTTAATTAGTTGAAAGACTTTGATCTTCACCCAAGGTGCTTGTTTCAATAATTTCATGATTTTTTAAAAATCAGCCACATAATTCTTTGAAGTATTACCAGTGTTAATATGAAACTTATTTGTAATAGTCTGGGGACAACAAGATAAGCAGATAAATGTTAAATGTCAAAAGTAGTATTGGATTACCGCAAACATTTAAAACTAGAATAGTCAAAGCACTACTTCTAGGGATTAGAAAAGATACGAAAGAAAATCCTGGGCTGACAAAGGGATAGACAATATAGGTCTTTGCCTTCTCTACATTCTCTGATTATATGATCAACATAGCCTTCAGTTAATTGAAAAAAAAAAGGGGGGGGCTAAAAAGTACTATAATTACAGGTATATGCACTCTCTTATTACCCCCATATAAATAATCACAATATTTTCACCAGATTTCAAACATTCAAGTTTCTTTTAAAAATTTAGTAAGTCATTAATAAAAGTGAATATAACATGACATTAGAAGTGAAAGATTATTGGAAATGCTATATTCGTATAAAAATGTATATATGCACTCCTATTACTATCTGGCAATAATGTAGTGGTATCCCTCATAGAATTAATTCAGAGCATATTGTACATGCTTTAATATATCTCCTTTGTTTCTTGCATCACTCACTGAGAACACTCTTCAAATAACAAGACATCTAACAACATCGTAACTCTCATTTAAATTAAGAACAATAGACTTTTCCAAGGAAATCCTGTCCATAAAGTTTAGTAAAAGGACATTATTCAGAGATTCCAAGGCCAGAAGGGACCATTGTGATCATCTAATTTGTATCATAAGGTACATATTGGATGGAATATGTAGTCAGTTGTGCCTCTGATAAATTTAATATTTAAGGAATTGCTTTCTTTTATTTCAAACAGGTGTACCAGGGCTAAGCCCATATGTTTCCTGTAATAAAAGTTTTTCTGATAAGCTATCTACACATAGTACATAATTTATATTGATACCAGCCTGGAAAGTAGAGAGACATGGAATTTAAAATATATCTTTGAGTTTAGTAGTCGAATGAACAATTGGATAGGATCCTAACATAAGAGAAATCCATTTTGTTTCCATTACAATCAATATAGAATTGTTGGTATTAAAAGGTGCCCTTCATCTCCTTAAAATTTATCAAAATCTTTTGAATGAAAAGCTAAGGGCAAAATTCTGGACCTATTGAAGTCAATGGGAGTTTTGCCATTGATTTAACAGGGGCAGGATTTCACGCTAAATATTTTAACTTTGCTTACTGTATCATAAAACAAACCAACAAACACACTAATTGACGGTTTTTGTCATATTTTATCGTTTACATCTACTGTAGGCTTTTGAACATAGACACAGCTAAAAACCTTGTTGGTTCTCCTGCCATTTTTAGGACATTTTTTTTTCTTGTTACCTCTTCCTCATCTTTAAATAAAGTTCATTGTGAATAACCTATTTTTTAGTTAAATTAACTATCCACATAAATACAAATTGTAAAATTCAAAGTAATTGTTTGATTAAAAGTATATGCAAAAATATCAGCCAATGAGTTGTTTGCATACTGTTCACTGTTAATGGTAATTTGTATGGTTATGTAAATCATATAGTATTGTATTTACCTTCTGAGTGAGTGAAACATTTTAAATAGAAGAACAACAACTGATGAATAGCTGATAATGAATATATATTTAACATTCTTGCTAGTATGTTAATACCCTTGTTCATGGGTAAATATGGGTATTTATACAAAGAACAGCCATGCTTCAAACATTATCAATGGGTTTTATGCTACAAATGTTTGTGAACACCAAATGAAAAGGCACATGAACATGGTTAAACTTAGCAAGCATACATTGAACAAATATTTGAATCATGGTGTTTCAATTTACAAGATTTCTTTGAGTCATATCACCTCTATAATACATATATTGTTGATAGAACTATTTTAAACTAAACATTTGACTTGTATTTGTGATATATCTTCTGTAACTGTCAGTTAGCATGGTGTCATATCTCGTAAGCTTGAATATTAAAAATGTTTGCTCAGATTAGGCAATTTATCTTCTCTCTTTTTATGTTTGTTACCACATACCTATAAAACTCAACACAGGTCACATTTGTGTGACTGCAGATTAACTCATGCTGATCCATTAATTCTGAATAGTCCAAATCTAGTTCAAGTTAGCCAAAAAAGTCTCTATTAATAAAAATCATGACCCTCTTCTATCATCAAAGTTATTTAAATGCAATACTAAAATAAAGATTCTTATCTTATGAGAAGGTCAATAATACCAACAGTCCACAAGAAAATGGAAGCTCTCCTTCAGTGAGAACAGCTTTGAATCAAAGGCTGCACCAGACTCTGGCTATTAGAGCTGATTGAAACATTTTCAGTTAAATTTATTTTGTCAAAATATGCCATTTCATCCAAGTCAAAACGTCTCACAGAGCTGTATCTGTTTCAATTAAGTTTTCATCTGGAAGGTTTTTCTGGGTCTCGGGCTGCCTGGACACTTTTGAAAACACACACACACACACAAATTGAAAATGATCTTTTTGAGCTGAAATTGGATGTTTCAACAAAATTCCATTTCACAAATGGGTTTGAAGGTTTTATTTTTGTTTCAGTGCAGAACAAAAACAAAATGTTGAAACCTCAGAAGTTGCCACAAAATGGAACAGTCATCCTCTGGGCAGCTGTACAGGCTACATTAGGCAAGAAAGGCAAGATCAGGACCAGTTCTGAATTTGCTTCAGGCTGAAAATCATTTTGCCTCCATCCATCTACATATAATAGTTTTAGTGGTTGTTTGAGTTGAGATTGACACACAAGGTAAAGTTTTGCCCTGGGCTAGTCTCAATATTAGTCCCAGCTTTCCAAAATCCCAGTGCCTGGTTCTCAAAATGTTTCATTCTGTGGATCATCACCAAAGGCTCCACAAACCGTAGATGATCCATGGATCACGATGGGGGTGAGTGTACAAGGCTGGTGATGGGGCAAAGATGAAGCACTCAGGGCCAGTCACTCCCCCTGCTGGTCCGTCAGCACAGCCCAAATCTGCGGGGGGGTGAGGGGGGAGGAAGGGGGGATGTGACCCTGCGTACTCCCCCGTGTTGCCTCGAGAAGATGCGGCACCAGGTACCAGGAGAGGTGAGTCCATCCCAGGGGCCCGAGCTAGGCATGGAGGGGGAGATAGGGTGTCCAGATAGCGAGTGTGAGAAATCGGGATGGGACTGGGGCGTAATAGGCACCTATATAAGAAAAAGTCCCAATATTGGGACTGTCCCTATAAAATCAGGACATCTGGTCACCCTAGGTGGAGAGCGCCAGGCAGGGAGGGCCGGGTAGGTTGTTCCTCCCTATCCCCCCACTGTGTGAGAGGGGTGTACAGGAGTGAGTGTGTGTGTCACCTCTCCCCATGGGTGTGTGTGGTAGGAGTGGGTGTGTCACCTCTCCCCATGTGAACCCTAAAGCCTTAAAGATAAGCAGATAAATAGAAGAATCCAACTACGCAGTATTTCTTTTTAACAGGAGCTCAATCAACTTGATGTTAATTTGAATGTTTGTACTGCATAGTTCTGATTGGTTGCCTGGTAATTTTACCAGGTGTCCTGTATTCAGCATAGGGAAATACGGTCACCCTAAAACACAGTGACGCAGATACTAACAAAACTGATCAGCGAATTGAACCTATTCCAGCTAGTAGGTGCAACCTGAATCAATTTTTAACAAGGATCATAGCTGAATACTATTTTCCTCCATTTTTAACAATCACATTGCTTAATCCCTGGGCCATTCCTCTCATTTCACCAGCAAATTATGCAGCAGGACATTTTCCCCATTTGTCTAATGGAAATTCATAATCGTTATCCACTGTACAACTAACAAGCCCCATTAACTAACTTCATATTATTCATAGTACCACTGTGTTCACTATCCTCCTGTAGGGCATTTTCTTTTGCCCTTGCTCAATGAGAGCTATGTCCGTGCCAAGTTTCAAACTTCCATTCTATTTGTATCCTAGTTCAAAAAAGTGTACTTGGAAAAAAAACTTTTCACATTTGAAAATAATTCTAATTCTTTTATAACATAAACAGCTGGTGAGAATAATTCAAACATTTTAAAAAAAACACCCTTGGGCAGGGTGAAGCATGGTAAATTTAATCTCAAAATGGTAAATTACGAGTATGGCAAAACACAAGATTATAATGGAAACTGTTTTACAACCTCAACTTTCGTGAAGCCTCCTGGGGCTAAAATAGTAAGCAGAGAAGCTCCTGTTTTTCTCACAAGATTTCAGGAAACAGAGTAATTGAACAATTTAGCTATTAATTTCAAGGAAATTTTGAGTTAACTGAATTGAAAGTCTTCTGGTTTAGCTGATGGAGATGGCACCATCTAGTGGACATATATCAGATTTCAGGAACTAGTATTCAATTGTTTAAATCCAAATATTAAAATTTTAATACATTTTCTATTATTTCCACAGAAGTATGATTATACATTATTATTAATAATTAGTGATAATTATTTTCTATCACTTTTTAAAGTAAAATAAATGTCTTTAAACAATGGAACAATGCACAGGAGTAAAGTTAAGCATGTGCAATATTTACACAGCCAAGTGGAAGTAGCCCTTGGAAAATACCCTTAGAAGAAGTGCCAGTTCTCTTCTTGACTTAGATAGTGGAACAATTCTACATCACCCTCCCCTTTATGGCCCCAATATGGGGCATGCAGTGGTAGACAAGGTGTATTGCTGGAGTGCAAGTCTTTCCAGCTATTTTTAGCCCTTCGGGGTCCATTGGGGACCATGTACAGTCTCAGAATAAATTAGAGCAATTCTGAGTCTTAATGCTACTTTTGCCCTACATTATTTACATTGACCCTTGTGTTCCCCTTCTATATCATGTGGTGTGGAGGGGAGAAAATCTACTGTAAAGGCCATTGTTGACCCATGTAATAGATCTATGCTCCTTATATTCCTTTTTTGCTTCAGCCAAGAGCTACTTGGTAAAAAATGGGCAGATCAAGGGGAGGAGATGCACTGGGCGCCCTCCCACAAAACCGGGCCTAGCCATCATAAAGTTGCCTGAAGCAGTATTAACTACTGCTCTACCTTTTAGGACTTATCTCCATGGAATCACAGGGCAAGTCTACACTACAAAATTGTATTCAGTAACTTTATGTAACTTTATGTAACTGAAGAACTAATTATTGCTTCTTCCAGCTCTGCTTTTTCTCTCCGGATTACTGTAATTATGCCAAGTGATATATATCTGAAATGGATTTCCAGGCTTATATTTACAGTAGCATTTGTACTTTAATCGCAGAGTTAAACACAAAGCCTGTTCACCTCTTAACTTTCATTGAAGCTCTGTTGAGGGTCTTTTGCAATGTTGTGAATGTCAAGTCTATAACAGGTTAAAAAAAAGAACTAGATAAATACATGAAGTATAGGTCCATCAATGGCTATTAGTCAGGATGGGCAGGGATGGTGTCCCTAGCCTCCGTTTGCCAGAGGCTGGGAATGGGCAACAGGGGGATGGATCACTTGAGGATTACCTGTTCTGTTCATTCCCTCTGGGGCACCTGGCACTGGCCACTGTCAGAAGACAGGATACTGGGCTAGATGGACCTTTGGTCTGACCCAGTATGGCCATTCTTATGTAATTTAAATGAACTTAAGTTACGTCAATGTACAGCCACTGCAATAACTGAATAGGTTTTACAGGTCCACGCTACACTCCTTATGTTGATGGTGTGCGTCCTCACCAGGAGCATTTGCACCGACTTAACTGCCAGTGTGGGGCATTTGGGGACGGTTTCTGAAAGGCAGCAACAGTCGATGTAAACAACAGAGTGTCTACACTGACACTATATCGACCTAAACACATTGACTTAAGTGCTATTCCTCTCACAGAGGTGGGGTTATTAAGTTGGTATAGTGGGTGAGTTACATCAGTAGGAGCTATATTTTAGTGTAGATGCTTACAGAGTTAGGTCGATATAAGCTGCCTTCCGACGACATAACTCTGTAGTGTACACCAGGCCACAGAGTAAACAGTGGGGCAGTGAGTCAATGGCAGAACAGGTTTTAGCCTTACTGTGCTTCCCTGGTTGTGGAGGGAGTTATGCAGTGGAGCTCAGAGGGAAGTCTGCACAACTGGATACATTCCATAGTGTTTGAAGCCAGGACCGTTGGCTTTCCACTCCCTTTTTTGGTCTGGCTCCCTGCCTATTCTGCACGCTTACTATTTCTGCAGACTGTAGGGAGAATGCCTGGACTCTGCAGCTCCACTGGAGTTTTTCCATTAATGTATTCCCCTGCATGAGCTTTTGCACAGGAGCAGAGCATATGGGCACTTGTATTCTAATACATCCAAATGATAGATCTCTGTAATTAAGAACCACATGGTACTGAAACTAACCTTGTTTTAAAACCTCTAGTTTAGGTAGCTTAATGAAAGTCAATAGTGATTTTTAGCACACAAAAAAAGCAGTAGGGCAGCGCGCACACACACACACACACACACACACACACACAGCTGAAACTCTTCAGGAAAAGCCAGAGGGGCCTGATGCCAGTCATCGCTGATGTGAGGAATGAGATATGTCAAAGACATGAGAGTCATATGGGAAATGAAGTGAAGCAAAATGGAGGAACAGAGGCCCACCCACCTGCAAAGAGCAAAGATTAGATGTACAGCTTGTTTGAGCTTTGTCCCTTGCTGCCTGATTTTGCTGCCAAAACCACCTGCCCCTCCAAATATAATCGTGCTTATGCTAGCCTGCTCTATTCCCTTACCCAATCATTATTCTCTCCAAAGAATAAATTTCTCTCAATGGAAAAGAAGCATTTTACTTTTTACTTATTCATATCTGCTCTACACAAATGTCAGGACTGCCAATATGAGCATCTGAATCTATATCTGATGATAGATTTGTGGTGTGTTCTATTGGTTAGAGTAAATCTCTAAGAACTCAGAGAATCCTGAGTACCAATCCACATTGAATCAGTCTGTCAACTGGGGAAAATCACTTGACCTATTTTTTATTTATTGCTTTTCCAAGAGCAAATTAGTACTCTGGGAGACTGACCACTCCCATGTCAATGTGCCATGCCCTGGAGGGTCTAAAACTATAAATGAAAAGGAAATTCAGTATTCAGGCCCATTCTGTCCTTTGAACCTACAACCTACACAAAAGGCAAAAATTTATGAGTCTTCCAGTCATCACATCATTTTGTTTCAGTCAAACACATCCTTAAATTATTTCAAATCATAGCAAATTTCATGAAAGGTATGCTAAAGTAAATAAATTCCAAATACAAATAAACTCTATAATATGGTTTTGTACATAATGTAAGAGAAATACCACTCCAACTTGAGTTTGTTTAATGTTAAAAAGATGCCGAGCCTTTGAGAAGGTTGTGATCAGTCTTATTGGATTAAGCATTCACTAATTTATGTCCAAAAGTCATGAAACTAGTAAGATATCAAGTTCTCATGATTTCCTGAAAATCTTGAACATTTTGTGGATTTGTCCCTGATTTTTTCCTTAAATCAAAAGCAGTTTATAACATTAAACACTCTACCATTTCACAAGGAATCTTATCTGTGAAATTCAGGAAATGGGAGAAGAGAATTAGGAGAAGGAAATGAGTGGGAAAAAACACCACAAGAATTAAAAACCTATTTTAAGGGCCTACATGCTCTACATGCAGCTTGCTCATGTAGAGCAGCCCAGAAAATAAAACTAGAAAAACACATAGAAAAGTGAGAAGCACAAAAAGAGAATAGTCTGAAAAAGATAGGAGAGAGGCAGTGAGAGAGAGGGGGGAAAAATTATGTCAAGTCATGTCACAAGGGGATATAGGGGTCTCTAGGCACTGATACATTACATGGAATGGCCTTCAACCAAAAGAAAGTTATTATCTACTCATTTCCAAATGGTACACAACCCATTCATGTGTATGAGTAGTAAATTGTTCCTCCCAATGTCCCAAAGTGGTTATTTCATTGGTCATTGCCAGTTATAAAGTATGATTAGCCTAATAAGTTTTTTCTTGTGGTCCATACAATGAAACATTTTGAGAACCAAGAAATGAAGGATCAGAATTTTGAGAGGGAAGATTTTTTTTCTTTTGAAGTAATCAGTTAGAAGTTGGTGAACCATTTTGTTTAGATTATTCTGGAGTACTTTATCATCCTCTCTAGTCTTGACTAACTACACAAATTTGTGCCCCCAGCAAATGTTGACACCTCATGATTTGCTCCCTCATTCAGATCATTAATAATGTTAATATGTTGAACACCACCAATGCTAGTATAGATCTCTGGATCACCTTACTTTTAACCCTTTTCCATGCTTTTCCAGTAATGGGCATTTTTTCTTACTTTTTATTTCCCATCTCTTAACCTATTTTAAGTGCCTAAGTGACCTATGTTCAAAACTGATTTAGTCACTTAGGCTCAGATTCTCAAAGGTATTTAGGTGCCTAATTCCAATAATCAAAAGGAATTGGGTACCTAGGCACTTTTATAAATCCCACTAGCTGCCTAAATACCCTTAAAAATCTGGCCCTTAGGCAATTCTGAAAAATGTATCCATAGTGCCTGAAATATGGCTAGAAATTACTCTAATATTGGTAACTCTAAATTCTAAAGGCAGCTGCTTTTAGTTAAAACTTTAAAAAATGAATTCTACTATAGTATTTCGTTCTTCATTTCCTTTAGCACCCACTAAGGAATACTATCAGGTCATGGTAATTTAAATACTTAGTTGTCACATTACTTTTTTTTGGTACAAATTATTTCTTTGGTAATTCATTACTTTCATTAGCTATAAAGCACAATCCCAAATTAGGTATTTTACCATAAGCGTCTGCAGTGATAGGGAAATCCTTGAAATAGTTCATGCAGACTTAAAACTTGCAAGGCATACAAATTGCTACTAAATTAAATAGACAAGGTGAGTGAGGTAATATATTTTATTGAACCAGCTTCTGTTGGTGAGGGGCACAAGTTTTTGAGTTTACACAGAGCTCTTCTTCAGCTCTATGTAAGCTCGGAAGCTTGTCTCTTTCTCTTTATTGGACAGAAATTGGTCCAATAAAAGATATTACAGTATCTCAACCACCTTGTCTGTCTCATATCCTGGGACTAACAATTACAACAACACTACATACTAAATTAATAGTGCACTTGGACAGTGGGGTGGGAGGAGGTATTGTTTCATATTCTCTGTGTGTATATAAAGTCTGCTGCAGTTTCCACGGTATGCATCCGATGAAGTGAGCTGTAGCTCACGAAAGCTCATGCTCAAATAAATTGGTTAGTCTCTAAGGTGCCACAAGTACTCCTTTTCTTTTTGCGAATACAGACTAACACGGCTGTTACTCTGAAATCTATATTTTATGTTTGCAGGTTTTAGTGATACCAGAAGATGGCAGCAAGTGTCGACCAGAACTTTATCAAGCCACTTCACACCTTCAGAGCAAATCAATACAAGCTTTGTAATACAAGCATTTGCTTTGAATGTTGTGCATAACAAAAAAGAGCTGATTTACATTTGCATCAGTTCCATTATTCTTACACAGGGAAGTAAGAAGGTGAATCCATTTCAAACAGATTTATCCATTTGAAAAGACTGACATTGTGAGAGGTTGTCAGTGTGCATATGCCAAACAAATAATGTAAGGAGCTGGCTCATATATTTCCAGATACTAAGGCCATAGGTATTTTTATACTTGATGTTAAACAAGGGCTGTTTAATTTAAGCTCTGAAGCTTTCCTTAGTGCAAGTTTGTAAAGAGATATATTTTAAATAGAAACACTAAGATTTGAAAACAAAAACAAGCTTTTCTTATACCTACATATATATTAATTTCAAGATAGCTTCCACATTCCTTACTGATGCAAAACTGTCCTTGATTTTAGTGAGAGTATTACCTTACTAAGAACTGAGTACAGACTATAGTATTTGCCCATTCATGAGTAACTTAACGTTACACTTACCTAAAGTCTGTCAGCCACTGCATGTTTGTAAAAATATTAGTTTAAAATCCTTTACAGAAATCACATTTTGGGTCACATTCCACCCCCAACTCTATCTAGACAATCCCATAGATTTCACTAACATTACATTGGTAGAACTGTGCTTCCTGATTTACATAAGTGAGGGTGGACCAGAGGAGAGCCAAAAGACTCATAACAAAACTCATATACATGCCATAAAATGCCATTCTTGTTACATCACCATCCTTTGAAGAGAAGCAATTTAGATATTTTATGGGGACTTTGTTACTTTAATAAGAACTATAATATCACTGAAAAGTCAGAAAACAATTGCCTCCATTAGATACAATAACATTTTGGCTTGCTTTGTGATATTAGAGCTTTACACATAAAATGTATAAATCACTTTTTGAGTAAGGACCTCAGGATCTAGCCAATAAGCTGCAACTGCATCTGCATCATAGTGAATATTTGGACACATTACTAACAATGCTATCACCTCAATCATTCAAGAATTTGTACCTGCTAAATCTTCCATGTTCTATTAACATAAGAAATATCATCCTTGTATTGTATTTTTATTGTTCAAGTATACTTCATTTAGTTTTTTACTAATTTTATTTAGTTTTAGCATGTCTGCTATAACAAATGAAGTAATAAAGCTAGCTGATTAAACTTATTTTTTTCTTCATATCCAGCAAGAATTCACCCACTTAACTTAGTTTTTAATATCTACCACAAGTGGATTCAGCAATGCTCCTCTTAAATTTGCATTAAAATTAAGTTAACTAGTTTTCAATAATACAAATATCAGATGCCATAATTTTGTCTATTGTTGTTTGTTTCTGGAAGCACTCACAAGCTATTCAGTTCTACGCAAACATAAAAGACAACTTGATCCCTACCCCCAAAAGAGCTTGTACAGTTTAAAAAGAAAGACAGGAAAGGGCTACAACATAAAAGTAAAGTGATCAAGGTAGTGTTTTGCCCCCTAGGGGCAAATTTTGGCCTCAGAGATCATTCAAAATAATTTTTGAGGAGACTCTTAATTCTCCAAAATTTTACCTCTGCCTCATTTTTGTGTGTTTCAGGAGGGGGGTTCTTTTACAAGTAGCAGATCCTGTAATACTTTTCTCAAATTTTGGTCTAAGATCTGTTCACTTCCAGATTATAGATCAGGGGTTCTCAAACTGGGGTTCAGAACCCTTCAGGGGGTCGCGAGGTTATTACATGGAGGGGTCGCAAGCTGTCAGCCTCCAACCCAAAACCCGCTTTGCATCCAGCATTTATAATGGTGTTAAATATATTAAAAAAGTGTTTTTAATTTATAAGGGGGGGTTGCACTCAGAGGCTTTCTATGTGAAAGGGGTCACCCGTACAAAAGTTTGAGAACTACTGTTATAGATTGTCCCGCCTTTGCCTTTAGGAGATGGAGGAACGACCTGTATATTCCTTATTTCCATGGTATAAGAACCTCCAATTTATTATAGCTAGACTGGGTTTTTCTATTCGTCACTTATTGTCAATGTCTTTTAATCTGTTCATACAGAGAGTGACAAAGTGGATGGATGAGGTAATATCTTTTATTGGACCAAATTCTGTTGGTGCGAGAGACAAGCTTTTGAGCCACACAAAGTTCTTCTTCAGGTCTGGGAAAGGACGTACAGAGTGACAGATATTACCCATCAAGAAGATAGCTCTGAGTCTAAATGTGCCTTCTGGTTTTCAACATTGAAGACAGCTCATGGTTTTGGACTGTAATTGAATGAATTATCAAACCCTTATTTATGTAAGACTTATACTCAATTAAGATTCCAAACCATGGAAACTGCTGTCCTCAAAGGTATGTAACTGTAGCACCCTCGTGGCTAAGATGGGGTCTGCTCTGTGGGCTCCTCTGGCCAAGAGAAGGTGCGCGCAGGAATGCAGCAGGAAAAATCCCTTCCACCCCAAGGGCACCTATTCCAGCCCCCCAGAGTGAACACACACACCTACCGGAAAAGTACAATGGATATAAGAAAGGGAAATATTTATTTACAGAGGGATGAGAGGAGAAAAACAACAAGGGGAAATCTAGGGGGAGCAGTAGAACCGGGTTGCATCCAAACCCAGGCCCCACAGGCCCAGCGGTAGCACAATCTGAAAGGGCAGACACTGAGCAATCTGTCTGCACACAGAGTTCAGGAGTCCTGAGCAAAGTTCCAGTCCAATGGGGAGTCTTGGGTGCTCCTGGTCGTCTTTGGCGCCGGTGAACTTTCCCTAACAAACCCCTCTGGTGCCCTCTTCCGCCGCTCTCTGCAAAGCCACCTCCCCACTTAACTAGCTAGCAGCCTCCCTCCTTATTCCCAATGCAGAGTCACAAGCCCCAGTACTCACAGCCCCATGCAGCTCTGGGCAGCAGTGATACTGGCTCCAGCTCCGGCCTGTCCTTCTCGGGCAATTCCCCCCGGCACAGTGCTCCTCCTGGCTCCTGTCCTGGGATGTCCCCGATCAGCCACCCTGTCCTTCCCAGGCTTCAGGCAGGTTCTCTGCTGCTTCACTTTGGGAGGGCCTGCTTGCTGCAACCCCCGTCTCTCTCCAGCTCCAGAGACCCACCTGGAGTTTCCCTCCTTTATCACACTCTCCCTCTCCCCACTTAGGAAAAAGATTTAAAGGGGCCATGCTCTCTAAACCCCAAGGCGTTACAGGTAGATATGGAAGAGTCCCTTCACAACTTTGTTTTTACCCATGAAAATCTGGAGCATTGGAGGATCTTCCTCATTAGATTCAGGAATGTAGAATTTTCCAGCTTCTGAGAACATGCTGGATTTTACCTGTTTTGTATTTTTTTTTTTTAAAAAAAGAGGTTTTATCACCACCTCAAAAGATAACATTTTTAGTATTCTTTCAATCTCTGGTAGTAATTAAATCAGTGGCAATTTTTGCCCCTTTTAGCATCATGCCAAAGAAGGGAGTTATGAAGTTCTGATTGATATTTTAAAAATATTATTTGCATTATATAGATGTTATTTTAGATTTGGCAAAAAACATATCATATGCGATTTAATAAAATTTAAATTGATTCACCTTCCTATGACTGCAGCAGTATAATCTGTATCAAATGAATGGGGGAGGGGGGCAGGATTGTCTTCCCAAGATCTAGACACAGATATAATCTCACCTCTGCTGTGTAGAAAGGCATGTCAGCTGCCCCTCCAGCAGTGGTCTCCCTTTCCAAAAATCCTGTGGATAGTGTTTTGTGGATCTGGGTTCCATCAAGGGTGGCTGTATATTGAAGGGGAAAAAGGGACACATATTGCTCTCCCTGTGATCTTTAAATAGGGACCCACAGACAGCCATGTCTTAGCCCTGGTCTATACTACAGGGTTAGGTCGAATTTAGCCGTGTTAGGTTGATTTTACAATGAATGCATCTACACAAGCAACCCCATTCAGTCAACCTAAAGGGCTCTTAAAATCGATTTCTGTACTCCTCCCCGGCCAGGGGAGTAGCGCTAAAATTGACCTGACTGGGTCAAATTTGGGGTAGTACAGATGCAAATCAATGCTATTGGCCCCCGGGAGCTACCCCAGAGTGCTCCAATGTGACTGCTCTGGACAGCACTTTGAACTCCGATGCACTAGCCAGATACCCAGGAAAAGCTCCGGGAACTTTTGAATTTCATTTCCTGTTTGGTCAGCGTGGCGAGCTCAGCAGCCCAGGTGAACATGCAATCCCCCCAGAATCGCAAACGAGCTCCAGCATGGAGCGAATGGGAGACACTGGATCTGAATGCTGTAAGGGGAGAAGAATCTGTGCAGGCTAATATATATGCCAAAATCGCACAGGGCATGATGGACAGAGGCTACAACAGGGACACACAGCAGTGCCGCGTGAAAGTCAAGGAGCTCAGACAAGCCTACCAAAAGACAAAGGAGGCAAACGGTCGATCTGGGTCAGAGCCCCATACATGCCACTTCTATGAACAGCTGCATGGCATTCTAGGGGGGGACCCTACCACTACCCCACCACTGTCCATGGACACCTGCAAGGGGGGAGTCTCACGCAACACGGAGGAGGATTTTGTGGATGAGGAAGAGGAGGAGGAGGAGGAGGAGAATGTGCAGCAGGCAAGTGGTGAATCCATTCTCCCCGCGAACCAGGACCTTTTCATCACCCTGGAGCCAATACCCTCCCAAGGAGGGATCCCCGACCCTGAAAGCGGAGAAGGCACCTCTGGTAAGTGCACATTTGTAACTACAGTACAGGGTTTAAATAGCAATAAAAGCAACCCCATTCATACTGGGCTGTTTAATGTTTGATTTGCTCTGAAGACTTGGGATGCATTCGCGGCCAGTACAGCTACTGGAAAAGTCTGTTAACGTGTGTGGGGAGGGAGTGGGAATCCTCCCAGGACATCTCCATGAAGCTCTCCTGGAGTACTCTGAAAGCCTTTGCAGAAGGTTTCTGGGGAGGGCTGCCTTATTTTGTCCTCCATGATAGGACACTTTACCACGCTAAGCCAATAGGAAGTAGTCTGGAATCATTGCAGAACAAAGCATGGCAGCAAATGGTCCTGGGTTTTGGTTGCATTCAAGCAACATTCGGTCTTTATCTTTCTGTGTTAGCCTCAGGAGAGTGATATCATTCATGGTCACCTGGTTGAAATAGGAGACTTTTTGAAAGGGAACAGTAAAAGGACTCCGTTCATGCTGGGCTGTTTGCGCTTGGCTAAAAGGGATCATCCCATAACCACACGACAGGGGGAGGGGTGAAGGGATCATCCCAAATAGCCACGTGGAGGGGTTGGGGGAGGTTTGTGCTGCACATCCACCTGAAAACCACAGCCCCTCCTGTTAAATAGCAAACCCAACCGGCATAGCTTGGGACAGGAGGACGCTGCAGTTTGAAAACATTCCCACATGTTCTGAAGGTGTTAGAAGCCAAACCCACGTTTGGCTTACCATGGCTGCCTGGAAACCGAATTCTGTTGCTCAGTCATGTGTGATGTATCACCATATCAGCAGATGCTCAATATAAAAGGCAAAATGCAACCTTGTACCTAAAGCACGTGCTGTCTGCTGTGAATTGCTTGATTCACTGTAAAAGAGTCTCCCTTTTGTTCTCAGAAATGTATCATCTTAAATTTTACTCTCCCTTTTTATCCCCCTGCAGGTGAAAATGTTTCTATGCTCCCCTTATCATCTCTGTCCCTGAGGTTATCGCAGATTAGAAGGCGAAAAAAACTGCACTCGCGATGACATGTTTTCCGCACTCCTGCAGTCCTCCCGCACTGATAGGGCACAGCTGAATGCATGGAGGCATTCAGTGGCAGAGTCCAGGAAAGCACAATGAAAGTGAGCACGATGAAAAGAGGCAGGATGCAATGCTGAGGCTAATGGGGGAGCAAATGGACATGCTCAGATGTCTGGTGGAGCTGCAGGGAAGCCAACAAGAGCACAGACCACCTCTGCATCCACTGTACAACCGCCTGCCCTCCTCCCCAAGTTCCATATCTTCCTCACCCAGACACCCAAGAACACGTGGAGGAAGGGGGGGAGGCTCCGGGCACCCAGCCACTCCACTCCAGAGGATGGCCCAAGCAACAGAAGGCTGTCATTCAAACAGTTTTGATTTGTAGTGTGGCTACAATAAGCAATGTACCCTTGTCCTTCCCTCCTCCCCCACCCCACCCTACCACACCTGGGCTACCTTATCAGTTATCTCCCTTTTTTTTTTTAAATTAATAAAGAAAGAATGCATGGTTTCAAACAATCATGACTTAATTTCCTTTGCCAGCTGTGATCGAAGTGGGGGAGGGTGTTGGCTTACAGGGAATTAAAATCAACAAAGGGGGCGGGTTTGCATCAAGGAGAAACACACACAACTGTCACACAACTGGCCAGTCAAAGCCTCTCTGATGCGCAGCGCGCTTACCTGTGCTCTTCTAATCGCCCTGGTGTCTGGCTGTTCAAAATTGGCAGCCAGGTGATTGGTCTCAAAATTGGCAGCAGTGGTGAGCTGAGCGGGCTCCATGCTTGCTGTGCTATGGCATCTGCACAGGTAACCCAGGAAAAAAAGTGTGAAATGATTGTCTGCAGTTGCTTTCACAGAGCGAGGGAGGGAGGGAGGAAGGGGAGACTGATGACATGCCCAAAACCACCCGCAACAATATTTTTGCCCCATTAGGCATTGGGAGATTAACCCAGAATTCCAATGGGCAGTGGAGACTGCGGGAACTGTGGGATAGCTTTCCACAGTGCACTGCTCTGTGAGTCCATGCTAGCCACGGTAGTGAGGACGCACTCTGCCGACTTAGTGCACGTAGTGGGGACAATATACAATTGACTGTACAAAATCGATTTCTATAAAATTGACCTAATTTCGTAGTGTAGACATACCCTTGGGCCAGGTGTTAGAGTTGCAAAGGCACTGAGCCTCCATGGAGATTCCCTGGCCTACTGAAGATCCAGGAAGTTTGGAGGAAGGTCTCAACCCTGTCCTGCCCCGCCCCCATGGAACAATGTGGGAGAATTTCCATGAAAGGAAACTTTGAGATTTCCTTCTTTTGAGCTCCCAATCACCGATTAGAGAGAAAGTTAATATTCAAGAACATAATTAAAGTATTCATTTACCATAATTAATATATGAAGACTATTAATTTTTGGAGGGGCAATTTCCCCAAATCTTGCTATTGCTGTTGGATGTTATCCTCCATCTACATACAGTTAATAATAGTTAACAATATACTAAACATTCTAAATGTTTATTAGTGGTATACATACATCCTGAGATTTTATAATGAAGTGCATTTTATAAACAAACAAAATCTATACAAAGGACACATGTTGGAGATGAAGCCTGAAATTACTCAAAGTCAGAATGTGTTAATTTAATATTATATATTCCAATCAGCAAAACAAATTAGTAATATTTGGACAGCCACATGTTTATTTAATTATATCTAGTAACAATTGTCCCTCCAAATATTCTTTGATCATTCCTTTGTCTGCCACTGCTGCTTATGACCCCATTAGTTTTTCTTCTGCCCAGTGCACACTGGGATAACTCACCATCACACAGTGAATTAAAGGAATGGAAGAACCAGAAGCAAATTTGAAACAGAGTTTTGGCACCCACTGATGCAGCATGGCTGGGAGTCCACACCCTCGAAAGATCACTGCTATGAGGATTCTGTAGGGGAGGTCTATCAGCAACGTTTTATCGCTTCACCCACAAAAAGGCAGGGAGGTGGGACAGATAGACATCACCTGAAGAACTTACACTGGAGTGTGGGGGAGGGAGTGGGGGAAATGGGGGAAGGATTAGTATCTTTCTAGGCCTTTACCTGAAGACAGCACCAGCCAAGAGGAAAGATCAACTTGTTGGGTGGTGGTTGCTGAGGGGGAGTCCTGAGTTTTGTTGGGTGGAAGGGAATATTGGTCAGGAATCAGATTATTATACAGATAACAGGACAATAGAACGTACAGGGTGAGCTGTTTATCTTTAAAATCTCAACAATGGACTAATTATCCATTAGTATCCAACACCCATCTGCAACCCGTAGGGTTATTCATTGTTCATGTAAAATAGGAAAGGATATGAAAGCACTTTTTATCTTCCCAATTTTATTTCAAAAAGTCCTATAGGATGAGTGCTTGACTGTGAAGAATGCTAAGCACCCCACATGATTAGGTACGTAGAACTAGGTAGAAATTAGAAACTAGATGGAAATCATTTTGAAAGTTTTCTGTTAGGCCAGTTTGCTGAACAATTAAATACCAACTTCCAATGGTTTCTTTATAATAGCAGTAGATTGTAATTAATGATTGTAAGACAAACACTTTGCATAAAATAAACACACAGGTCTGAACACATCTATTTTCTCCTTTACTCATTTTTGTACAGTGTTGTATTCTCCTGCAGACAAATTATTTGATATTTCATATGATCCTGCTGACTATTTATCATCAGTCCTTAATTTTGTGCTCTGAATAAGTCTACCTGGAGTTATAACTGAAAGAAGTGTGAAAGAAGGCAATTAACACTTTTTTAGTGGTCTGCTACTGTGTAAAACCATAGGTCAAATGTCTTTTCTTAATCATTACAACAGCCTTTATTGCTGCAATAAAATAGTAAGTGCTTTCTTCAAAGATAAACATCTGAAAGATAGTGGAAAGTTACATTTCTAATAGCTTGTGGCTGCTGTCAAATATAATTTAATGCCTAGTGCTTTGTTAGCTGACCCAGGTTCTTTGAAGAAGTGAAGCATGCTACTTACACTATTATGGTTGCACAGAATCCGCTCATTTACTTGAGGTATTCTGTAGTGCTGTTCAATGAAGGAGAGAAACCTGTGCTTGATAATTGAGAATGAATGTCAAGTAGTGTCAAGACTGCTCAATTCATAAAGCTGATAACTCCTTGTGTGATTGCATTTGTGTCTTTACAGCTGCTGTGGTCTCTCACTTTGCCCACCTTGTTCAGAGGGGCATGTGTTACCCAATTGCTAGCACTGTTGAAGGAGCAGCTAGTGTTTTTGTATTTGTTTCAGAGGACTGGTACCTCTTTACAGCAATTATATAAAATGGAAAAAAATCAAAACTAAAATAAGACTTCCTTGACTCTGAAGCCATGTTATCTCTATCTTATTCTCCTGCACGGGGGAAGGGAGGGGGGAAAAATCACATAATAATTGCAAATCAATGAAGAAAAGTATGAGAGCACCTGGAATTGGTTTCCTGACTATATCAGTGATGAATTCTCTTCTTTAGTAAGGTTTCATCATTCTTCCCTTCCTTATTATTACTCTTAATCATTTCTCACCACCCTCTCTTCTTATGCTCCTTAAACCTATTTGGCAATACAGTAATGAATATAAAACGTCTTGGGGATGATTCACCACTGTATTACTCCAGTTTTATGCTGGTATAATGCCAATAAAGTCAGTGGGGTCACACTGGCATAAAACTGCAGTAAAACAGGTGTGAATCAGGCCCCTTATGCTTATTCAAAGTTGTACTTTATTCTGTAAATGGGTTTTCTCATTACTTGAGGCAGCAGGTTTCTGTATTTCTGAAAACTAATTAAAAAGAATATTGTAACATACTGATGTCCAGCTTAATAAATCTCTGACATCAATGGATGTTTTGCCCTTTGTGATACAATTTACTTTTTGCCAGCGTGTCAGATGTCTGCCATTCTTCCATGTTTCTGATTATCTTTAGTCAGAATTCATGGAACATAGTTAATTTAGCTCTAGTCTGCTTCCTACTGTTAGAAGCAGATGGCCTGGCCTCTCCTGAACATTGTATGAGAGTGCTATCTCCTGGAGAATATGAAGTCTGTCAGGAGTGGTTAAAAATGCTTATTTTTGGCTAGTAGTTCATAAATTTACCTTGCGAACGTGCACTGTAACTACTGATTGAAATCTATAGTAGTGCTATTTTTCTATATATATTTTTAAAAGAGCTGTACTTTGGAAGACTCTAAAAATAGTGCTGACATCTTCAAAGTTCAATTCTACTTCTAGTCTTTCCTGTTGCAGAAGACAGTCTCATTGGCAAGTAGTAATGCAACACAGAAGCAGGTTTTAAGAAACAGTGCTATACTGTATGTATTGTATATGTGACCAGTTTTACAGATTCTGCTGTTTCTCTACATGCCACATTGAGGTGCAAACCCCAAACCTTCCAGTCCCACAGCTATGTATAGTTCCTGAAACCTGATCCTCTTTTGCCAGGTCAGTCTTCCTACTTTTTATTTTAAGCATACATTAACAACTTCCAATGCAACAAAATATCTGTAGTCCACAGGTCAGAAGCACTTTGTCTTTACCCCAGATTCATGTAGGCAAGGACTATTTATAATAGTATAGTTTCCTCATCCAGTCACCATACCTGGCAGTATGGCTCTCTCTAAAGTTTCCTCCTACATCTCTTTCTACTATTTGTTTCTCAGCTCTCAAGTGCTCGTTATTTCAGTAAACTCATGTTCGGTTCTTTCCCCCAGGTCTATTGACTAATCTGTAGTTACATTGTATATTTGTCCTTCTTGAGTAAGGAGAGGATTTGAATGACAGCGCATAACTGACTACTCCATTAATTCACCTTTCAGTGGAGGTGTTTAAGCATGCAGGACAATGTTTATACTTGTAAAACTACAACGCTTTTGGATTACTTTGTTCCTCTCCATGAAGGAGGAGAGCACAGGGACTTCAGTTATTAACTTAATAAAGGGCTCTGATAATCATGATTCAGTCAAATGGTTAAACAACATATGATGTGATAGAATTTGTTAATGGGAATATTCTTTTTTTTTTTAATTATTCCGACATTTTATTTCCCATCACATCTAGCTGACTTTTCATACTTTAGGGTATCAGTGCCACTAAGTTTCAGTATTGTGATTTCAGCACTGGAAGATGTTCAATAGATGCCTCACTTTCAAATAAATAGGATGAAATAATTGGCATTTGATAGGTCTCTATAGTGCCTTCATTAGCTCTGCTGTGGATTTAATTTTTACCTTCATTCTGTGTTTGTATCTATTCTTGGCAGTTCTAGTAACTGTGGATGCCAAGTCATGATTGTGTGCATATTCCTTTCTGCTTTGCTACCTACCTTAAAAAAAACAAACAAACAAAAAAAACAAAACACAACCCTGTTTTGCTTTATTACACAGCACATCCTCCAGTTATCCAAATCTTAAGTCAGTCAGTGTATCTATAGATAAGCATATATAGAAGAAATAAATTCTTTATTCCACACCTTAATGTATCAGCATGAGTTTGGGATGTTCACATTATTCCCAGCAGTGAAACGTTATAGGTGAAACATGGAGTCATAGATGTATGTATGTTTAAATATCCACATTCAGTTTGTTTAACGTTCCCTTGTTTTCCCACAATCTCAATTATCTGAATGTATTGTATTTCATTAATTGTGACTGGTGATCATGATACAATATTTGATGCTATATCTTATTGACAGAAGAAACAAGAGAATCAATAACACTATCAGATGCTTATGGAGTGCCTTTTGTCCTGAAAATATTTAAGAACAATGAAAATGTTAACATTGTTTTCAGTAAGAGTAGACCCAGGACCTAATATGATATACATATACAAATCACTTCACCCATAGTTGAAGTTCAGCTACTTCTGATGTAAAGAGGCACAGCCAGACAGCACAATACATAACAGTATGAAGAAATAAAATTATGGTCTAGGATGCTGAGGCAACCACCCTATTCTTATTAAAGGTGCCATAGGCTCTTTAATAGCCAGAACAGAGAGGACTTTGCATTTTTAAATATTTTCTGAAAACACCCCACACAGTGAACCACATGGAATGCAATGTATGTACCTCAGAAGAATTCAGGGTTGAGTTGACTGTGCCTGGATTCTAACCTGGGAATCTAGCTACTTCAGACATAGAGATAGATTTCCCCCAACATAGGAAAAAAACAGAACAAGAAAAGAAAACACCAGAGTTTCAGATTGAGGAGTTTCCTTCAAATTATTCTATATGGGAGCAGGGTTTACCAACTGGTGAAACAGGCAGAGATTTACTGCCTAAACCAATGGTTCTCAGGACACATGTGTAGACCTTATGCACTGCTTCCTATACCGGCTGGCCCACAATGGCAGTATTGGTCCTTCATACTGTCCACATGTATCATTTCTTCCAAACCCTCCTCTCAAAGGGCAAAATTTCATTCAGCTCACATGGCCATCATGTAAGACAATGCTGATGTGGTCAATATCATATTAGCATTTGGTTTCCAGGGAAACAGCCCTCCAAACAGTGGAAGTCCCAAATCCCTGTCCCCACCTTACTCCTTGCTACTGCAAACCTTATCAGGAACCAAGGAGGAGTTTCCTTGAGATTGAGGAAATGGAAAAACCAATGCCTTAGAGCCTCTTCTATGCCCTCATCTTGAGATCTGCTAAATCCACTCCATTCGTGGAAGAGGAATAGATAATCTAGGATATAATGAGTCCTTAGATTATTAAGCAATGTAAATAAATCTTCACTTGCTCAAAACTAATTTTCACTTCAGTATAATGCTGGTTTGAGATATTTTTATGGATTTATTGGTTTCACACAGAAGTTTTGTATATATGAAATCAAAATAATTGTGATAAATTATGTAACACCATACTTAGGTGAGAGGTGTGCGATGTCCTGGGTCTCGAACCCAGGCCTGTGAGTTCCCAGACTGCCATTCTTCCCACCACCTGATGTCTGCTGAAACCTGGTGCTAGCAAGACTACAGCCTCAGCCCAAGCACCGTCCATGGGAGTCTTGACTGGAGGATTGCCCAGCCCCACTGATAGGTCCAACCATGCTATTTAAACCAGAAGAATGTCTGAGCAACTAGGTGATTGCCTGCTTCCTACATTTCTGCTCCACCTCTGGCTTTGCTTCTAGTTTCCACTGTACTCCTGTTCCATCCCTGATCCTTGCCTCTCTTTCAGTTCCTACCCTTACAACTCATTTCTGACCATTAGTTACCAGTTCTGGCTCGGACCCTTGACTCTGGCTTGAGCCTTGACTCTGGCATTTGATATTTGACCCGGGCTCTGACCTTCAGCTTCAATTTCTGGCTCTGACTCAGGCTCAACCTGTGGCTCTGGTAATTGGCACTCGACTCTAATTCCGACCCTCCTTAGGTCTCTAACCTGGATGCCTGCTCCACCCAGTAGGCCTGATGCCTGCTCTGACGACTAGGCCAGACTCATCGTGGTCCCTAACAAGATGCACCACTTTTTTAAAACAAAAAATTGTAATAGATATATTAAAAATGTTTAGACAGTTATTATATTTAAATGCAAATGATGTACACCAGATGTTAGAAGTTGAACATTGATGGGGGTATGTAAGTACACTGAACTCTGACATCAATTATCTAGATAGCTATTAGTTTCCAACTTTTTATTACAAAGAAAAGTGAGAATTTCAGTCAAAATTGAAGACAACTATCTGTTAAAAGCTGTTGAAAGCCCATTGAGCATGAGCTGGGCTGCTGAATAATGCAGACAAGATAATGAACAGGAGACAAATGATCCCAAGCGAGCCCCTGCTGAGTACCAAGAGAATATGTTTATAAGATAGATTTATTATCTTAACATCTTTTTGCAGTGACCTCCAATTTACAGAAAATACCTGAGACATTTATAAATTGTGTGTTCTTATTTACAACTGCAGCACAGTGAATTTGTCATTTCCAGATCAACTTCTAGGAGTTACCTGTTGAAGATGGGAGGATGGGATTGTTAAATTCTGTTTTCAGTTACACAAGGCACCTGCAAGCAGATTTTGGCCTGGGGAACTCAAAACTGTTCCTGAGAAAAGATTTAAGCATTGCTTTATGTAGTTAAGACAGCATGCCAAATCTGTATTTTGATCCTCCTCTGTGACACAAAATCCTCCTTTATTTATAATGTGTTTTTGTTTATTTCTCTGTATTGTCTGTGTTTCTGCTGCTGCTATTACTTGTTAGATGGTTAACAGAAGTTATCTATGAGTAAGAAATAAAGTATTCAAAGAGAGTTGCTGAATACCAAAGAGCATAGAATGCTAAATTCAGACTTGGTGTTAGAGTGCAACTATGTCCAAATTTGGTCAATTAAATATTCAGGTCTCAGCCTCCACAGAGGTGCGTACCTCAGAATCTGTGGCTGACAGGGGAACCTGCCAAGTTCATACTCCACAGATTATCTGCAGCTGGAGCCACAAAGAGGCATTCTTGGTAGATCCATCAATTTCATGCTCTTCCTCTCCCCTAAATCCATTATGTAACCCTCACCCACCTTACCTCATTTCCAACTCCCCAGAAGCTGAGAGAAGCTTTTCTAGGTGGCTCTTCTATCTAGCAACTCTGTTCTCACAGCAGCAAACCAATTGGAATAGGGCCTGTGGCAATGGCATGGTTTGCTGGAAGAGGAGTTGGTCCCCTCTAGTGCCAAGTTGGATGCTTGTTTGGTGATGGGGCTCCTCTGGTTTGAGAGGCAGGTATCCCTTAACTTCTGGCAGTCTCCACAAGCTGTTGCCGGGGAAGGTCTCCCTTGGCTGGTAGAGGGAGTTAGGGAGAGCAGGTCTGCTCAGTATGGTAGTGGAGGGTAAAGGTAGGGAGAAACAGAGCTCCAGGCTCAGCTCTTCAAACCTATGACTGAGTAGAGTGGCACCAGTGGGAAAGAGTTTAGCTGCAGGACTCCCATTCAATGCCGCAAGAGCTTTCCCGGCTCTCATCCCTCTGCACATGCACTTCTGTAGTGGCCAGAAAGTGTAGACCACATGAAGGTTGTCCCCCATGCACTCCAGATGTCACTGTTGGGGCAGGCAGGAGGGGAGTTTGCATTGCTGCAACTACCAGAAGCACAGCAACAGTGGCTGAGCCTTTGGCCTGCAAGCTACCTGACTGAGCAACAACCAGCCCAGGGCCAGCCACAGAGAAGGCTGACATTTTTCATTTTCAGATTGGTCTTTGCATTTTTGGATTGACCTATTTTTCCCCAACTCCTACTCCCTTGTACCCAACTCCTGTACACCATGATCACACAACCCTGTACACACTGGATTGGCCCTCAGAATGTTGGAGAGATTTAATGAAATGATTCGTGGGTTACGCTTCAGACATCACTGCCTCCACTTCCATACACAGTGAGGAAGAAATGTGACCGGGGAATCTTGGAGTCCCCCTAGCATTCGCTGCAGCACTGAACATATCCATTTGTTCTTTTCATTCCTAGCAATTGCTTTGCCTCAGTTCACACCACTTTAAGTTTTTGAGTCCATCTTTGCAAGGAAAAAGACGAGAAACCTCTTTTTAAAATGAAAGCTGGGATTCTCCTTCACTGGACCCAGAAGCTGAACTCTTTATCTGCAGAGCGATACTAGCCCCACACAGCACGGGGATAATTGCTATCAGCTATGCGTTTGCTGTTAGCATAGGCCACAGGAGGGAGATGAACATTGAGTCTGCAGACACCCCTCTTCGGCTCCTCAGGTCACATCATGACATATCCTGAAGGAAGGAGGGAGGCAGCAAAGGAGCAGTATGATTCTATTGTACCACCAGGCATACCACATACTACTGTTTGTCTGGGAAATGAAAGCTGATCCAGGGGATAGTCTGAATCTGCCCAAGTAATTGTAGTTTAAATATACCTGTATATAGCCACTGGCTGAGGGGTGCTATTTATCATATTTTAGTTCATTTTTGTTTTATTTTAAATCTTTGCCAGATTTAATAGAAATGAAATATGTCTCAGTAAATTCATGGAATTCACCAAGTTCAGTTGAACCTGCACCTACTGAACAACTAATAGGTTTTAATATTGAAACTACAAAGTATCGTTTTATGCAGCACATAACATGTATTCATAAATAATCATGCATACAAACAGTGTCAGTTATGACTGTAATTAGTCGTTTTCAAGTCCTGACAAACATCAGGATTCTAAATGGAATATACCACTTGGCCTACTTGCACCATAATAAAACTTTCAAAGAAGGGCAGCATGTGTTTTTTAATTTGCTTTTCAACGGCTAGTAGCAAATAAATGAACACGGGGCTACTGGGTATGATAAATTAATATGCACACTGACAACTTATAACCACAGCATAGCTTTAGGGAATTACTGTATGAATATATACAAGCAATTATATGTTTTAAATGATTTATTTCATTTTCTGAATAATATACCACTGAAAAGGAAATTGATAAAAAATAGAGATTACAAATATAATGTTATATCAACTTATATTGAATTTATTAAGTGGCGACCTTTTTAATGAGGAAATTAATGAATTAAACAGTTCATTATGGATAAGCATTCTTTCTGGTTGTTAAGAATTTGTCACCACAGACCTGTCATAGTCACTCTAATTATGATTAATACCTTATCTTGAATTCCATCTCCATTCACATCTCAGGAACAAATGTAACTTCTATTATGTGACCAAGGTTCATAAAAACAGGGTGATTTGCTTTTGGCCTTATACTTTATTCATTTTCACATTCATATTTAACAGATTTAGCAAGAACTAAAAGCAACCTTGTATTTATTTTTAATTTCTGAAATGTATTTTAACCATGACATGCTGTACAACCCTTCGTGCTCTGCTGAACCATGGTTGTGTGTTCAAGATAAATGAAATATCCCAACATTTTGATTACCCTCCTTCAAGTATACTAACCGCTATTTTATTGGGGGTGAGGGGGTGAGGGGTTAAGGTGACATATACTATAAATGACATTTTTAATACCCTGAAACTCAAGATTTACTGTCACTG
Organism: Lepidochelys olivacea; assembly: GCF_965140295.1. Taxonomy (NCBI): domain Eukaryota; kingdom Metazoa; phylum Chordata; order Testudines; family Cheloniidae; genus Lepidochelys; species Lepidochelys olivacea. Next base: position 96,364,788 of record NC_140415.1, read on the forward strand.
GACTAGATGTTGCAGGTCTTATTCAGACCTTACTCAGTCAAAACGCTCATAAAAGTCAATGCAAATTATATATTAGTAAGTACTTCAAGATTTGGTCCATTAGTAATAGGTTTCTGCTGTGTGTGTATATATATATATACTACACAGATTGTGAGGTTTAATTTATTCATATAACTTTATTTAACTAAATTGCAGTGACATCTATAATTAAGTTTTCCCAACACTTTCCATTATGAGACACTGTTTTCAGTTGCTTATAACTTTGCAAAATGTCCATCATTGGGCTCAATTTTCCATGCCGGTCTCTGCCTCAGGCTGTTTGGTTTTTTAAAGTTTAGCAAAGAGGGTTCTGTCATTTCCCTGAATGAGGGCAAAATACATGTTGATTAATGAATTGATTGTAAGATTATTATTTTTTAAAGAAGTGCTAGCCACTCCATGGTTGAAGCAGGGTTCAAGTAAGGACTTGAAATTTGGCAAAGGGGTCACCCTGGTGTCAGGTATGTGCCTTTTCTTGTTTCCATGAAAAACCACCCAAATTTGGCCAAGTTGTGAGCCTTTTAAAACTCAGTCTTGAATTACATGATCACACACTTTTTTCCCCCCATGGTGTCCTTGACTTATCTACTACACAGGATAGACTCTGCCTAGGGAACGAATCCAAGTTGTTTAACAAAGGAGGCTGTTGTCTATAGTACCCCAGCCTCATTTGTGTCAGAGGTTGGAAGGTGTGCAGTGAATGAGATGGGGAACTGCAGGAAGAGAAAAGATGGTCTCATGGCTAAGAAAGTTGAATGCCAGACTGGAGAATTGGATTGTATCCCTGCCTCTGCTGCAGTGCTCCTATTTGATGCTAGGCAAGTCACTTAAACCAAAATGTTCACAGCTGGGCACTAACTGAGTTCCACGTTTTCTGGGTGTTCAACATTACATCTCTGGGACCAGATTTGCAGAAGTGCTGAGCCCTCACAACTGCAACTTAAGCCAACTGGAGCTGTGCTTTGAATTCTGCAAAAATGCCAAGTAATCCGGGCCTAAGTGTCTCAAACTGGGAACTCAAAATTAGTGAACACCTTTGATAATTTTGACTTAATTTCTCTGTGCCAAAGTTCCCTATTATAAAATAGGAATACCACTACTTATTCTCATGGAGTTGTTGTGAGCACTCTGTTGTTTTGGTAAGAGCATCCATAAAAACACCCAGGAGGAAATTAACATTTCATTTAGTGGAGGGTTTGAATGGCGTGTCACAAATAAGGCTTAGGGAAAATACATTGAATGAGGAGGATTAAAAGAAATACTGGAGTAGCTACACCTTCAATGAGCATTGCCTATCCTGTGAACTGAAGGCAGCAAGGGACCTGCAGAAAAAAAATAGTATGTGATCATTTAATTAAAGACTGCCCCACAAAACATGCACAGGGGAGCCGAATTAAGGTTGCATGGGAAGTCTGACTTTTCCTAACTCTTCAAAACCATCCACCCAGCCAACACACACAATAACCCCAAACATACAGACACTCACTGCAGCACTACCTCTCATTCACTGCCCACACAAATCATCCACCTGGAAAAAAAAACACAACACAACCACCCACAAACTAGTATACACAAGAAACCCAACACACACACAGACCTTCACCGCAGCACCTCCCATCATTCACTACACATACATGTCAATACAAATCTCCCAGAACAATACACACTCACCCAAGTCAGCAGTTTACAGTTTCTTAGGCCAGGTCTACTGCTTACTTCGGTATAACTTACATTCCCTTGGGGGTATGAATAAGGCACCCCCCTGAGTGACGTAGGTTACACCAACCTGAGTGCCGTGGAAGATGCTGACGTAATGAATCCACCTCCTCAAGAAGTGGTAGCTATGTCGATGGGAGAGCTCTCCCCTGTCGGCACAGAGCATCCTCACAAGGCATGCTACAGAGGCATATCGGTGCAGCTGTGCCAATGTAGTACTTCTAGTGTAGACTAGCGCTTAGACTTGCCTGCCCTGGGGAGCAGGGCAGCCCGGAGAGCCATCTGCCCACAAAACACCACACACAACAACCCCAAAGTAACATCACACTTTCCATAAAACCATAAACTTGAGTGGCAAAAGCCACGGTCATTACTAGGGTGTGAATATGTAAAAGACACAAGTAGAATGTTTTTGATTATTTCCCCCAGGTAAAAAGGGGGGTTAACCTTATAACCTGCACATATCCAAAGATGTGCATCTATCATGGGGAATATGACAGAAAATATTTATCTGTGTAAAAACCTCTAGACTGCCTCTGGGGCCCCTTGCTCCACTCCTCATCTTACTGACAGCGTCGCTTCAGTGAAGTTTGGGTCAGTAGTAAAATGCAAACGCTATTTCACATGCATTACAATACTTATTTCATCAGCCTGGTTCTCATTTACATTAAGGCCCCTTTACATTGCCCTGGCAGTAATAGGAATAAAAGCATACATCCATTTTAAGGCCCCTTAAAGCTGCCCAAGCCTTGTTGTAATTGAGAACCAGATCCAATGTGGGTTTTTTATTTTTATTTTTTGGGAACTTCATCTTCTCTTATCCTGTAATCACATATAAGTTGTTACCAAAAAGAATGCAACGAATGGACCATATCACACCATCTGTCTTTAAGCAGAAATTCCCACTGATTTCAATATTTGTAAAACGTGAGATTATATATATCAAATTGAAGCCTCATTTACACAAATGTTGGGCCTCCGTAGGGAAAATTCTGTTTCCAGAATCACAACTCTTTATGGTGTTCTTTGTGCTTTTGTTGATGAATACTTTAGCAAAAGCAAAACAGGAGTTCAACCTCGCATAGGCCAAATGTATGCTAATCAAGGAGAGGAAACCTACTGAGATCTACAAAATCATTATTTTGATACAATTAACTGGTAGTCCATTTCTCCACAAAATACAAGTATTTTAGTTTTCTTCATCATTTGAAGCCTATCTTCCTCTGACTTCAGAGCCCCATTATAACCAGGATAAGTGTACTGCACTCACTGTAGAAGTCAACAGATCTAAAGTAAATACTCTGTGTGCAGTGAAAGATTTGATAGTCTACATTTTAATTATATTTTCCCATAGGTATATGGGGTCATAAGTTTAAGAGTGTGTGATGTACTTACAAGTTATTTCTTTCAGCAGTCTCCACTACTGACTTAATGGGTCTGCTTTTTTGAGAGGCATCCTAGATCATATTTATGATGCTGTCTTACTTAGGGATTGTACTACACAATGTTGGATCCTGCTTTTGTGGAAGTCACTGCATATAATGCAGTTCAGGGGTTGGTCCTTGAGAAACAATTGCTTTGCATTTCTGAGAGTTGGTAACTTACATCCAGGACATTTCTAAATTCTGCCACTTTTTCCTCCTCAGTACCTCCCAGTTCTGTCCTTTACACTCTACCGCCACACTCAAATCCTTCATTCAGCCCCTCATTACCTCCTGTCTTGATTTCTGCAATATCCTCCTCCTCCTCTCTGGCTTCACAAGCACACACATTACCCCCTTTCAGTCCATACAAAATGCATTAATTTGATCATATAACTCCCCTTTTTAATCCTTTCAATCAGTTTCCAAGGGAATATTGTATCATCAGATTTAAGATTCTTGTCACCACCTTCAAAGCTCTACAGAACTCTCCCCCACCTTACTTATCCTCGTTGTACAGAGCTTCTCCCCTCTGTTCTGCCAATGCTCCCAACCTTATCTGTTTGTCAGATTTTCAAGCAATCACCTCTGTGCCTTCTTTCATGAAGCCCCTTAAGCATGATATACCTCCATGATCTCATCCACAAAGCCCTTATCTTGTTCACATTTGAATCTCTCTTAGAGATCTACTTTTGCCATGTTGCCTAAAGTGAATCTTTTTGATTTGTAATAAATTGTATACAATTTGTCTATTATTCTCCTGACCTCTGTCCTTAGATGGTGAACTCCTCAGATCAGGACTGTCTTAAGTGTCTGGAAAGTGTTCAGTTGCACTAATGCATAAATAAATACTACTACTAATAAAGAACTTTGTTATGGCAACCCAATCACCTCAATTAAAACCGTATATTTATGAAAATATTAAACATTTAAAAAGACCAATTGCAAAAGACAACAAATATTTGAGCAAGTTCTATATAAATACATGTTTACTGCTTACTTTTTCATACGAAGGCTCTTGCTTCATAACCTAATGCATATAAAGGGCTAGTTTTAGTTGAAAACATGGAAAATTCAGAATGGCAAAAGAGAGCAGAGTCAGCCAGCTGGGTGCTTGCTACTCAAAGGACGCATGCAGATCTAGAGATGTCTGTTTAACTTATAAAGAAGGAAAAGTCAATTCCTTGGATCTGATTCTCCACTCCCTAGCATTTTTTGTAGTCAATTACATTTGTGCAAAATGAGCATGAATTGGTGCCAATTTTGAGTTCTCCAATCACTTTCACTGATGATAGCATTTTATACCCCACTTTTCTCACATTTTTCACAGGTATACAGAAGTGGAGAATCAGACCTCCTATAAATCTGAGCTGTCAGCCAAGTGATCTAGCCTTAACAGAGGCTTGATTATGATCAGATTGATTTTCACACTAAAAGTCTTATATCTGGGTTTAGGCAAAAGCACTACGCTAATGTTAGGTATAATGTTTCTTTCCCCTTTCCGGTACCTCATCTTACCTCTCTGCTGTGGCACAGACCAGACTTAAGTCTTCTCAGGACTTTGACTATATATATATATAGTCAAGAAAGTTAATCACTGATAAGGGTGTGATACACTCTCTACAGGAAAAATTTATGCTCACTCTCTCTCTGTGCACATAAATAACAGTTTACTTATAACCCTTGAAACAACTGTGAATAGTGTCAACAACTACTCTTGTTTACAGACACTTTGCAGGGGGAGGAGTTCCCCAAGTTTTAGTACTTGTTACTATCACAAGTTCAAACGCAAAATATAATTATGCATGTGCTTATACATACACTCCCTCAGGGCTCATCTCTGGCATGATTTATCCTTCTCGGTGTCTCTGGAATGGTATCCAAATCCTCTGTACTCCAGCTCCTTAAAGTGTGTGTGGAGGAGGAGGGAAGAGCCCCACAATCTCCCCGTGAGTCTTTGCAAGGGCAGTCTGCAACTTGCACAGCATTCAGAAATTCTAATCTTCTTCACCAATGGGGTTGTCAAGGTTCCTTCCCCAGTCTGAACTCTAGGGTACAGATGTGGGGACCCACATGAAAGATCCCCTAAGCTTACTCTTACCAGCTTAGGTTAAAAACTTCCCCAAGGTACAAACTTTGCCTTGTCCTTGAACCCTATGCTGCCACCACCAAGCGTTTTAAACAAAGAACAGGGAAAGAGCCCACTTGGAGAACTCTTTCCCCAAAATATCCCCCCAAGCCCTACACCCCCTTTCCTGGGCTAGGCTGGATAACAATCCTCACCAATTGGTACAGGTGAACACAGATCCAAACCCTTGGATCTTAAGAACAATGAAAAAACCAAACAGGTTCTTAAAAGAAGAATTTTAATTAAAGAAAAGGTAAAAGAATCACCTCTGTAAAATCACAATGGTAAATACCGTGATAATCTGATAGGGTAATCAGATTCAAAACATAGAGAATCCCTCTAGGCAAAACCTTAAGTTACAAAAAGACACAAAAACAGGAATATAAATTCCCTCCAGTACAGCTTATTTTACCAGCCATTAAACAAAAGAAAATCTAACGCATTTTCTAGCTAGATTACTTACTAACTTAACAGGAGTTGGAAGGCTTTCATTTCTGATCTGTTCCCGGCAAAAGCATCACACAGAAAGACAGAACCCTTTGTTCCCCCCCACCTCCAGATTTGAAAGTATCGTGTCCCCTCATTGGTCATTTTGGGTCAGGTGTCAGAGAGGTTACCTTAGCTTCTTAACCCTTTACAGGTGAAAGGGTTTTGCCTCTGGCCAGGAGGGATTTTATAGCACTGTATACAGAAAGGTGGTTACCCTTCCCTTTATATTTATGACAGGGGTGAACAAGCTTTCAATCTAAATCCAACAACACTGCAAAGTCCCTGGAACACTATCCTTACAGCAGACCCTTCTGATTACTGAGCTGCTCCACAGCTCAGTCCTGTACTCTGGCTCACACTCCTATTTATGAACTCTCCCACCTCCTCTTTGAGTTTCCATTAGTTCCACTCTCAGAGAGTGACTATGGGTGCATCCTGCCAGATTGCTTGCCCACAGTGGAAATTACTCAAGTAGCTTCAAATGGCTAATGAGCATACCTACTGCCTGCCACACTCAGTTTCTGGATCCAACAATCACTCCACCTGGCTCTGGAAAATCTGCTCTGCCATCATACTCACAGAGCTCCAAAACAAAACTTAGAATTAAGTATCCTTACTGTTTCTTCTGTTATTTACACCATCGAATGCTGCAATGCAAGTGTGTGAGTCACACAAAGTATTATGATTAAAATATTAAACTACATGGTACGTAGTCTAGGTATTATTTTCAGAAAATATTTATTTACCTATTCAAGATCTAATTAAAAATCGCTGGAGGAGATTTCCTTTAAAAAGATTGAGCCAAATTTTTGTATCCCTGGTAGAAAATATATACCTTAGTTGCTGATTTCAGTGTCTTCTCAAGTAAACTACCAAACCACTTGACTCTATCAATAATCTCACTGGACAATTGTATTGTAATGCAAGTTGCTGTTAAATAAATCAGATAAATAATTATCTATGTCAGTGCTAAAGAGAAATGGGCACTTGATCTCTTTATCCTGTCTACAGAGCATCTGCACTGTCCTGACTGATCCTGAGGACAATCAGGAGCGGGACAATGTGCAAGGGGATGTCAAGTGGCTCTGAAACATTATGGCTCTCCCAGTACCCCCCGCCCCAGTTGATCCTGTTCCTGTAGAAGTCAATGGGCTGTTTATCAACTTCAGTAGGAGCAGGATCGTATTTACAGTGCCTTTTTTCCTAGGGTACGACTACATTGACTATTTTAGGAAATTCTCTTCCTACTGCTCTAGCATTGATGCAGCATAACCAGACCTAGCAACATTGGGAGTGCTAGCGTGTACGGACTTTTTAGCCACTGTGTCACCAGACGTCTGTACTGATCAGATCTGGAGGACACAGTGGTTAAAAACACTGATGGGCAGTGCGCTGCAGAACAGAATGTGGGCCTATACTTTGGTAGCCATCATGTAATTCGACATGGAAGTTCTTTAGCTGCTGTCATTGTTCAATATTGGTTTTACGATCAGCAAGAAGGTAGTTGTGAAAGTCGACGATATTTCTTGTGGGAATACAGTCAGAACCATCAACCCCTAATAAACATAAATTAGGGTCTAAATCATGTTAACCTCCCGCCAGAGAGCAGAAAAAACAGTGAATGTGTCTACTGAAATTAAAAATTAATAGCCATTAAAAAAGACCATAAACAGGAGAAAGGATGTGTAACTGAGAGCAGCTGGGGACAGCATTTATATGTACTTTTAACTATATTTAGTATACTGGAGAGAAAAATAATTTTTATTTCAGTGAGAAACATTTTTCCCTATAAATTCTTCAATGTAGTGACATTTGTTAAATGTAAAATTATAGCATTACTTTAAATAGTACTTAAGAAGAGAATAACATTCTAGGTTTCCTTTATGATGATGAAACATAGTGCTAAAAACAGGATTATCTAATATCCAGCCCACAGGCCAATCTGATCCACTTCATGTATGCGTGTGACCTGAAGACATACTCAGGTTATGCAGAGTCCAAATTTTCATTGAAAAAGTAAGTTTCTAGACCTCATGATTGTGAAGAAACACTCAGTTTGTTTTTGGAAGGTTAACTGAGGCAGTGATACCTGCTTCGGTCTGCAAATGGCCTAAAACAATGGCTCTGAGAGGTTCCCAACTCTGCTCATGGTTTACCTTGGGTAAATCACAGGGCTTCATGTTCCCTGGGTGAAATCCTGGCTCCTTTGACGTCAAGAGAAAAACTCTCATTGATTTTGATAGAGTCAGAATTTCACCCCCTATACACAAAATGGGACTAAAAATATTTACCTATCTCACAGGGGTGTTTTCAGGCTTAATTAAATTAATTAATATTTTACACTTGCTTTTTGTTTCTTTACATTTTTATGTGCAGCACTGAACATGTCAGATGAATAACAAATCAGTCTGATATTTTTGGGTGAAAGGCACAATATACGATACTGAACAAGAGCCTGTACTGTACCTCCTAAGAAGTGCAGCCTAGACAAAAGAGAAAGGGGCAAAAGAAACATTGCCTTACCTTTGAACTTTCTGGCTACTGTGAGGGACAATACAGCTATGGTGTAACTAACTTACAGCAGCCTTCCTAGGGCTGCTTAATGGGTGACTTTCAGAGTAGGGTTGCCAACTGTCTAATCACACAAACCCAAACATCCTTGCCCCACCCCTGCCCTGCCCTGCCCCTTCCCCAATGCCCCACCCATGCCTGGCCCCTTCTCTGAGGCCCTGCCCCACTCATTCCTTCCTCCCCTCCATCACTTGCTCTCCCCCACCCACACTCACTTTCACCGGGCTGGAGCAGGAGGTTGGGGTGTGGGCTCTGGGCTGGGGCCGAGGGGTTTGGAGTGTGGTAGGGGGCTCTGGGCTGAGCCTGGGGCAGGGGGTTAGGTAGGAAGAGGGGGTGTGGGGCACAAGCTCTGGGAGGGAGTTTAGGTTCTGGAGGGGGCTCAGGCCTGGGGCGGGAGGGGTGAAGGGTGCAGGCTCTGGGAGGGAGTTTGGGTGCAGGAGGGGGATCCAGGTTGGGGTAGGGAGTTGGAGTGCAGAAGGGGTTGTGGGGTGCAGGCTCTGGGAGGGAGTTTGGGTGCAGGAGGGACTGCAGTGTGCAGGCTTTGGCCAGGAGGAGCTTACCTCAGGCGGCTCCTGGTCGGCGGTCCCTGCCTGCCCTGGCCACGTGCCACTCCCACATGTCCCTGCACACACCCACACCCCTGAAGGGCATGTCCCTGCAGCCCATGGGAAGACAGGGGGCTCTGTGCACTGCTTGCACCCGTAGGCACTGTCCCCGCAGCTCCCACTGGCTGCAGTTCGTGGCCAATGGGAACTAGGGTTTCCAACTTTCTACTGGCACAAAACCAAACACCCTTGCCCTGCCCCCTACCCTGCCCCTTCTCCGAGGCCCTGCCCCTGCTCACTCCATCCCACCTTCCTCTGTTGCTCGCTCTCCTCACCCTCACTCACTCGCTTATTTTCACCGGGCTGGCTCAGGGGGTTGGGGTGCAGGCTTGGGGAGGAGGGAGGCGGTCAAGGGATGAGGGATTTCTGGTGCAGGAGGGTGCTCCAGGCTGGGGCTGAGGGGTTGAGTTCAGAAGGGGGCTCTGTGCTGGGACTGAGGGTTTCAAAGGGCAGGAGGAATATCAGGGCTGGGGCAGGGGGTTGTGGTGCAAGGCGTGTGTGAGGGCTCTGGCTGGGGGTGCAGACTCTGGGTTAGGGCTGGGGATGAGGGATTTGGGGTGCAGGAGGGTGTACCAGGCTGGGATCAAGAGGTTCGGAGGGGGATCAGGGCTGGGGCAGGGGGCTTGGGGCCCAGGAGAGGGTCCAGGGTGCAAGCTTTGGGCGGCGCTTACCTTAAGCAGCTCCCAGAAGCAGCGGCATGTCCCCCCTTGGGCTTCTATGTGCAGGCATGGCCAGGTGGCTTTGTACACTGCCCTGTCTGCAGGCACCACCCCTGCAGCTCCCATTGGCTGCAGTTCCCAGGCAATGGGAACTGCGGGGGCAGCGCTTGGGCGGGAGGGGGTAGTGGTTTGTCTGTGTGGGCACTCATTATTAGTCAACACCTTTGGAACTTTAGCCCTCACTAACATTTTGTTTGATAGCATCTTACTATTATATATTTCCCTTACTCCTTCACTTTTAAAGATTTGTCTGTAGAATGCAAATCTGAACTAATAGTTAGATACATTTATTTTTGTGTTATATGAAGCTGTTTTTATTGCTAGGAAATGCAGAACATATTTACATATCAAGGCCTATATTGTATTGGGCATATATTTAAAAATGCCATTTGTGGATTTTATCCCAGGACTCATAATATTGGGTGTTTTTGTTAAAGACACAGCAACTGAAGTAATGTGAGTATGAGAGAATGTCAGCCTTAATTTTAAAGACAAATAAACTTCTAGGCCTATGGTTGCAGAGAAAAGCTTGAAAACCTGAGCCCTAAAGAGTCAATACCCAGAAGGCAAATAAAAAGGAACCAGCATTTATTATTTTTAAGCCAATCTTTTGATTTTGGGGGACCCCACTCATGAATTTTGAATGCTTGGAGTTGGCAGTACTATGCCAACTTTATGTTGTAAATCAGTAAGGCAGTATGCTAAAAAAGGAAATTTTGTTGTGTGTACAGCAGTTTGAAGAAGGTGGCGTAGTAAATTATTCTGTTTTTTGGAATTGCAAAATTCAGTGAGTATATATTCCTGAATCAGTGGGAAAATAAAAAAGGGGGGGGAAAGCATTTATTGGAAGTGCTCATGTTTTCTGTCAGTTAAGCCTTTCTCTCTTGTGACCCAGAGAGATTCCTTAATACATTAGGATGGCATCTTTCCCCTTGACAAGATTATATATTCTACACTTCTGCAGCTGCCTCCCCACCCCCACCATCTGCTTTTATGGTGGAAAAAAAATCTGCTGTTACTAAGATCAGAATCTTTTGGGCACAAAACTCTTCCCATTACATAATCCACTGGAAAGTAATCTGTAAATAATTTACGTTACGGTTGGTTGGTTTTTATCAGAGGTTAAATGACCTGTTGACAAAACAAGATGGGCAAGGATGTTTGTTCTCTGATGTCTGAAGAAAAATGTTTCGGGATAATTTATTTCTCTTGTATTTGTCTCTAGTACTGATAGAATAAAATGCTAGTCCTACCACTGCTACCTTTATTCTGCAATAATGCTCAATGATGCATGTTTAAGCATATGGTCACTCACCTTTTTATTGGTTTCAGAGTAACAGCCGTGTTAGTCTGTATTTGCAAAAAGAAAAGGAGTACTTGTGGTACCTTAGAGACTAACCAATTTATTTGAGCATAAGCTTTCGTAAGCTACAGCTCACTTCATCGGATGCATATTATTGTTTCTCCACTGCCATTGCAAAGAGAGGATTTTGCAAATTTGACATGTAGTTAAATGTTAAAAATAATTGCCTCTTACAAATATTTTCCAAATTGCAGCACATACTCCATAAGACTTTCTGAATAATATTTTTTAAAAGCTAGATACGGAAGCCAATTTTAGCTACTGACTGTTATTTTGCCTTGGAATAAGAGGCAAAACATCACCGCATGCTTGTTATTTAGCTCATGTAGCTCTCCTGATTAGTTGCTATTAAAGTTAATGTAATACAAATACTCATCCTTCAAAACAAGTGAAAAGAGTACCCTGTGACGTTAATAATGCCACTGGGAATATGTCTGACCTCACACCTCCAACCCTGACATTGTTTAACTATATCCCACAACTTGTGAATTTCAATTATTTGTTCAGAGGGACCATTCAGAATTGCCTGGTGTAAGCCTGCCTTTAGGATGCAAAGCAGAAAACAATGAAAATGCTACACAGGCGAATTAGAACAGCAGCACTTAAATGTATAAATTAACTGGGCCTCTTTTCACAGCTTTCTCTTTCTGTTCTGAGAGGCTTCGGTCTTGTGACATCAAAGACAGGATTATGTGAGAAGATAAAAACTTGATCTAATGTCCATGTTTGAAGTCATGAAAGTCCTCCTCTCTCCAAGACAAAATAACCCTCCTTAGAACACAAAAAGCCAGGGTGCAGGTGCAGGGGTGGGGGTAGTTTCATCATGCACTAGAGTATATCAGGCGGGCCAAAGGATTGTACATTAAGCCATAATCTTCCCAAATGTGCTAAAGGATTGTTTGTGGGCTTTGGAGGGTTTGTTCTACAAGTTAATATGTTGTTTTTCTTTTAAACAAAGACTGTTGTTATGCATGTTGTTGGGATGGTTCTTTAATGAGAATTTAACTTATTTCACATGATTGCAGGGAAGGCTACTAAGGAGTTATTAGAGTAGAAGACGGGAATGCCGAAATACAATATTGGTTACTAATGAGCTTACTATGATCATATTTTGTAAGGTACTGCATGCTTTATATCTTATCTCTTGTACATTTGATACCATGGTGTGTGTGTGTGTGTGTGTGTGTGTATGTGTATATATATATAGGAATTTGAATATAAGGCAAAATTATAGGCTTTTTTACACTTCAAATAGTTAGCTTCTTTCTGCAGGGAAATCTATCAAAATGAAAATTATCTGTACCTAGTGATATGATCTGCTTTGAGCCTCAAAGGAATCGTCTGGGATGAATACAAACCTTTACAGCTTCACTGTCTCACATGGTTACAGGAAGACTTTTTGTTTTAACACTTGCAAACTACAAACCCCTGACTTTTAGAGTTCTCGCTTTTTAAGTAGTAAATCAGAATTCAAGTGGTTGGTTAATCTCCCAAGGCCAAAATAAGTGCTCCTGGGCAGTTTATAACTCAGGCTGATATTAGAAGCTTTTTCAAATACTAAACACTAGTAAGTATGATTACTCTCTACACAAGACTGAGATTTGGCTGTGTTAGCTTGTCTTTCCTCTAACTTTGTGGAATTAGGTTCACCTTCCCCAACCAAAGAGATTAGAGATAACCAACTCCTAAATCACAAAACACAGACAATCAGATTCAACAGCCAACACAAGAAACGTGCACCTTCCCACACACCAAAGCATCTTCATATTCTCAACAAGATCAACTGCAGTGCTGAATGGGCTACAAGTCTGCTATTATACTCCATTCTCCTCCAATACAGTGGTATACTTGTCTTGACTTTAAAGTGGAGCATTTACCTTGGTAATACAAATGTTTATACACTTCTAAACTCCATTGTTACCAGTGGTTAAGAAAAAGAAGCTTATATTCTATAAGTCTGGAACAAATATTTTCCACAGGTTGTTGATCATACAGCAATTTAATACTTCATGCTTCTTGTAATTATATGATAGGGGAGGTAAGACAATTTTATATTGCTTTGTACTATTATAACTGGGTACATATAATGTATAACTTCTCGCACCCCCACCAACCCACACCTAATTACCTATAAGATGATTTCATCTTCTGTTTCTTTTCTGTCTGGGTTAATCTTATCAATGATACTGATAATTTTCATCCTGTGGAATATTTAGAATTGGAGCTTCTAGCTGTATGATACCCTCCCACAGAGGAAGATGTTAGTGTACAGTCCATTGAAGACCCATCAATAATGCCTTTCCAAAATGATTCATTGGTAGACTGTGCTTTTGAACGTTTCTTCCTGATGCAGAACTTAGTAGTAAATATTAACTGTGTGTGTTCATTTATTATATTTTCCAAAGAATCATGAAATGTGAGAATTGGAAAGAATGTGTTTTAAGATGGCCTCAGCAGTATGATATAACACCATTATGTCAGGTCAGTCTTACAAGTGGGATATTTTCTTCTGGTCCAGTTTCAGGGTACAGTGGTGATGTTGAAGTGCTTGGAAGGCTACAAAGAAAGGTTTTCATTACTTGGTGGTGGTGGGAAGGCCCTCATGGAAGACTTTCAGGATGTTAATGGGGGGAGCAACTTTAATCCTGCAAGAGGCCCTTGAAGCTCCTTATAGTATTTGCAACTCTGGGTGGTCCTACCAATCCTTTGTGGCCATTAGGGTCTCGCTAAACATTTTGCAGTCAATGCAATTCTTGGAAATTCTGCACGTCTCGGGGAGAGGGACTATTAGAATATTTAACAAGCTTTCAATAACCTTTGCTACTACTCTGCTGCTTTCATTCTCACAGCTTCCTTAATTCCCAACCTGTCAAAAGTTGAAAGAACACTTTGAAAACATTCTCTGTGAGATACCGGAGAAGAAGAGCAGGTTGGTAGGCAGAGTTACTGGATATAAAATAAAAGTTCTGAAACCATTAACAAGGGCTGCTTAGTGTTAGTGCCAACTAGAGCTAACTTTAATTGTGCATGAGACTTGTAAATCAGATATTTTTCATCCCATAGAACCATACACTGCAGTTCACCAAAAAGGGAAACTTCCATTTCGGCTAACACAAGTTCTGAAAGTGGTCTGAACATGTATAGCTCTTAGAAAAGGGCTAATATCAGTTAGAAGCCACAGCCTGTAGGAGTAAGTAAAACTGATTAGCTAGCTTAGCACAGTAAATCTCCGGAATGTCCTGCTGAACTGATTTTAGTTTAATAAAGAATTTCAGGTAAAATGAAAAATGTGCAGATAAAATGGCAACTGAAAGGGAATATGAAAAACTGAGGATTTGTCTGAATTTGGGAAATTGAGGGTAGCTTTTTTATTATTGGTCCCTGGCACAGACGAGCAGTTAGGCCCGCATCATCAAAGGTATTTAGGTGCCTAATTTGTGGGTCTGGACCCCAGAGACTACAGCCTCTGAGAGAAAGGAAGTGCAGTGAGTTACTTTCCGGAGACTGGCAATGACTCCTTCAGAAAAAGCGTTTTTCAAACCTACAACAGCCACAGAGCTTTCTATGGACAATGCTCTGTTCCTTCTTAGCCTTTGGCTGTTTTCATATTTAACTTTGTGGAAACTGGATTAAGAACATTGTTGAGATGAAATGATATACTCATGAGAGCAAGGATCGTCTTAGCACTAAGTCACTGGACAGGGTCTCAGGATTTGGGTGCAATTCCTGGCTCTTCTGCAAATTTCTGGGGAAAAGACACATTATATCTGCCTCAGTTCCTCACCTGTAAAATGGGAAATAATGTCTTGTTTTTCCCACACTTTGTCTAAACTATTTAGAATGTAAGCTCTTCAGAGAAGGGGCTGTCCTTACTATGTGCATGGATACTGTCTCGCACAGTTGAATCTTAATCCCACTTAGGAGCTCTGGTCACTATTATAACAGAGTGGGTGGGTTGAGGAAGGACTGAGAGGGCTAGGGGAATGTTTTGGGCCTTTACCTCTGCGGGGCTGGAAATGGTATAAGTTTGTATTACTTTTCCGTAATGTTTCATGGCCTACACACAGAGAAATTAGATAAGAACATAAATAATCTTGCTGGAAGGTTGCAACATAGGACTACTTTTATTTCTTAGAATTCAGAATACTAACACACAACAGCCCTAAAAGTGAGAGAGACAGCAGGCTGCAGTCTGTCCATCTGCAAAACTGACTGTTGCTCCCAGATCAAATGTGATGCTTCCCCGCAAACCCCTTTAGCCTACAGGCAAAACCCTCCTCTGAAAGGGATAGCTTGCAATTCCAGCACAGTCCTCAGTACACCACATTTTCTCATTACCTACCTGTGATGGGTTGCCTCCCTCCCCCAATAAGGGGGTTCCTGAGAGCAGCTGTGACCAAGAGGGGTTCTTGTACTCTGGATCTATCAGAGCTACACTGCAGTGAACTAGTAATGGTTGGTGGGAAGGTGGGGAAGGGGCCTGCAGACACATAACCAGTGTTGAAACATAGGGCACCAATAGAAATGGCTCTGATCTTCTTGGGAGTTTCTGGGATTTGTGAGTCTGGGGTGTGTTTCACAGCTCCATGAGAAAGATCATGGAGAAATTCTGTGAAGAAATCCTCACTAAGTTTATTTTCCCCCTAGTTCTGCTGTAGGTTTTATCATGGAACAGAGGACTATCCTATCTCATGTTAGAATCTTGGATTAAGTATCTGATCAAAACAAAATTGCTTTTAAATACAGATTATTATCATCATGTACTAAAATCATCATTATCAGGAGCAATTTTTGTAAACACACTTCAGAGCAAAACCACCTTCAGCATAACTCTAGTTGTTGGGTGACAGCCTACCAGACTTGTGAGTCAGAACTTATTCCTGAAGGTTTTATTTCATGAGCCCAGACCAGGATCCTCAAAGGTGTTTAGTGCCTAACCTGATAAGAGTTATAAACCTAAATACCTTTGAGTATCTAGGTCCCAGTGCTTAGTTCTTCATCTCTTGGGTATCTTCCCCATGTATTAGTCATTCACTAGTCTGGTCCCTCTCTCAGGTCCCTTTATCATTATATCAGCAGCTATGGCTTTACAAAATATCCATAATGAAATTCCAGATTCTTGCCGTTTGAAGTTTTCCATTTCATAAAACTTGACAAATTTTATGAAAACTCTCTGCAAATTTTCAGTTTTTTGCTCCAACAGGATAATGTGTTCCTTTATTCTGGCACTGCTCTTTCAGCATCATTTTGAAATAACTCATTACAAGAAACTACATAACTGTTATGGAACTTCTAGTATAAGTGAAACATCATCACTAAAAACAAATTCTCTTTAGAACCCAAGTGACCATAATGTGATGTGTGGTCATATAATTATTAATTGCTAATAAGAAAACATATCTAAGAGGCAGCTATTATGCCCCTACCTCTAGGTAGCAACTGATCAGTTCAGGTGTTTTAGTAATAGTATCAATACACAACCTTAATGTCTTCAATATTTTTTATTAAGAAGGATTAACTTTAATACGACAAAAATGGGGGTGTTTCTGATTTTATTTTTCTTCATAAACTCACTTGACAGTGAAATATGCTATAATTTTATAAGTGTTTTGTTTTTAAATTAAAGTCTAAAGAGATCTCTATGCCAAACCTAGAGGACGCAAAAGGCCAAATTCTGCTCTCAGTTGTACCTATGAAACTTCAAAGAGGTGGCATGGGTGTAACTGATAGTAGAATTTGGCCCACAGTTTTGTCATTAGATATTTTTAAATGGGCAGTTTATGGAGACTGCTGTTTATGGGACTAATTCTATAAGCAGATTGCTTGCAGAGTTAAGTCCCATGTTGATAAGAAACTTCTCTCCTGTGTGGAGAGCTCTAACACATGGCACAAAAGTGAATAAACTATGAAAAGCATCAGATATTTATATTAATAAAAATAATGAACTTATAAGCAACACTTCTGGACAAAAATACTGTGCATGATACTGTTTTCATGTTTAAATAAAAATGTATTCATACAAACATAAAGAATTATTACAGTGGTAGGCTGAGACTGTGAACCCATAGTTCTTGTTCAGACAAAATACCTATTGAAATTCTTATTCTCTCTTCCTCTATGTCAATCGGAGTTTTACTGATCATTTGTTGCACTAAAGTTATCGTCAGTCAGCACAGATCACAGATCTTTTGCAAGTATGCACATAGATTTTGTTATCCGTCTGTGATCTGATTATGTTGTCACATGTTTACACAGACATTTGGCCACCAGAAATTATGGCATATAAAGGAGCTAATTAATCTCTGCACTGGAACTGAGTTTGGCACAGAACTAAGCGGTAGTGGGGAAAGGCAAAAGTGCCTTTATTCCACATCTGTGTCTCCCTTATTCTGGACTGAATGGAGGGTGTTTTGGCCTCAGGCATATGTTAGAGCAACCTGAGAGCCACCCAAGCTTGCATCTGGCAGTCCATGGCCCCAAGAGGCCACTGCAGCAGCCAGAAAGAGCTAAAATTCAGAGCATTCTAGCCATGCTCCTGGAAATGGCAGTCTGGGAGACTTCACAACTTGATTATCATACACATTGTAAGGAGAGTGATCACTTTAGATAAGCTATTACCAGCAGGAGAGTGGGGTGGGGGGAGAGAAAACCTTTTGTAGTGGTAAACACCCATTTTTTCATGCTTTGTGTGTATAAAAATATCTTCTATACTTTCCACAGTATGCATCCGATGAAGTGAGCTGTAGCTCACGAAAGCTCATGCTCAAATAAATTGGTTAGTCTCTAAGGTGCTACAAGTACTCCTTTTCTTTTTGCGAATACAGACTAACACGGCTGCTACTCTGAAACCTTTCAATATCAGAGGAATTCTGTAAAGGCTGCAACGGAGAGGTGAATTGGTCTCAATGAGTCTAAATGGCACAGCACATTACCCAATATCAATCAGCACATATGTCTGCACCTGGAGTCTAACTTTCCCCATGACACCTCTGCATAAAAATATACTGTATTATAGGGTCTAATGTCCACCCCAAATCCATTTAGTATATATACACAGGTTTCAGAGTGGTAGCCGTGTTAGTCTGTATCAGCAAAAAGAACGAGGAGTACTTGTGACACCTTAGAGACTAACAAATTTATTTGGGCATAAGCTTTTGTGGGCTAAAACCTGCTTCATCGGATGCATGCAGTGTAAAATACAGTAGGAAGATTATATATATATACACACACACACACACACATATATATATATACACAGAGAACATGAAAAAATGGGTGTTGCCATACCAACTCTAACGAGACTAATCAAGGTAGCCCACAAGTACTCCTCGTTCTATATACACACAGTAAGTTAACACGAGGTTATGAGCTTGTTGGTCTGTTGTTAGGTGGAGTTGTCTCAATGTTTATCTCTCTTCCCCACTTCAGAGTGGCACCTGCCTGGAGCAAGAAAAAGACAATTTGACATAGCCCAGGGTGCATCGAGTAGAAAATAGAGGCAGAACAGTCTCAGCCAAGGACATGCAGTTGTAATCTCCATCACAGACCAGGCTGAACAGGAGTCTTTCAGTCATCTGGGCACATTTCAAGATTCACCTCTTTCTGCTGTCAGTTTACTAGCAGGTAGGCCATGTTCATCCCATCCCAATTCCATGGAAATCTCATTTCCTTTTATTATTCCAGAATATTTGTATATAGGATAGTCATTTTTAAACTCACTGATTTCTCTACAGTTATATTTTATCATGAAATAAATCTTTCAGGCTTCCCTTTGTACATTTTATAATGGAAAATGTTCCAGCTCTCTCTCTCCAAAACAGCCTATATTGGGGCCATATATCCTCATCCTCCGAAAGCATGTATCAGGGAAAGAAGTATTTCAGTAATTGGACAATGCTAAATCCTAGATTGTAAAAGGTAATTAGGCACAGCTGTGCTTTTAGAAAGAGATCCATCAAGTGATGGAACATTCACCACATTTCTTTGTATGTTTTTTCAGTTGTTAATTACCCTCACTGTTAAAAATGTGTGCCTCACTTTCCATTTGAATTTGTTTAGCTTAAACTTCCAGCCACAGTCAGTGGATCTTGTTATGCTTTTCTCTGCTACATTAAAGAGCCCTCTGTTCTCCCCATGTAGGTACTTACAGAGTGTGAAAAGTCACCTCTTAACATTGACTTTAACAAGCTAAATGGATTGAGTTTCGTAAGTCTCAGTGTAAGGCATGTTTTCCAATTCTCAAATCATTCTTGTAGCTCTTCTTTGAGCCCTTTCCAATTTTTCAACATCCTGGCTGAAGTGTGTACACCAGTCCTTGACACAGAATTCCAGTAATGACCTTACCAGCACCATATACAGTGGAAGTAATGCCACTTCCTTACTCCTACTCAGTATACTCACTTATGCATCCCAGGAACATAGGAGCTCTTTTAGCCACGTTACATTCAGAGTTTACATACATTTGACTCCTAAATGACCCACTATGACTCCTAAATCTTTTTCTGAGTGACAGATTTCCTGGATACATTTGTTCGCACCCAGTTTACCAAGCAATCCAGATCACTATGTATAAGTGACGTGCCTTCTTTATTTACCAATCTTTGTGTCATCTTCAAACTCTATAAGCAATGATTTTGTATTTTATTCTATATCATTTATAAAAAACATTAAATGGTGTTAGACCAAGAATCAATCCCAGTGGGACCACATTTGAAACACCCCTAGTGATGATTTGATTAAGTTTCCCTATTCACAGTTATTTATTGAGATCCTGTCAATGATGTCACCATGTGATCCCACAGTATGACCTATTATTCTCAATGATTAATCTGTTTCTGAATGAGCAGTAGTAATTTTCGTAGCTTTTTATAATGTAGGTTAAGGTGAGTTTGTTACCGACACTTGTTGCCCTCGGAGTGCCTAACCTGGTTGGCCGATCCTCTACCCATAAGAAAAGAGTTCATTATTGTGCGTAATCCCTGAGAAAGAACTGAGAGAGTGTCTAAAGACCAGATGGATTGACTTCACACCTTTCCCTTGTTTTCTGTCCCTTCGCCCCAGGTTTACATAACTGTATCACATCTATAACCTTCCCTCAGATTGCAGTCTACCTTAGAGTTTGACCCACTCTCAAATACGCTCCTTCAAAACACAATGCTCTGCTGCACCTGAAGTGGTCCATTGTCATTTATTATTCTACTTCTGTGTACTGAAGCAGGTATGTTTTAACCCTCTTGCAAAACACAACAGAACCCCCTGACTCAAGTCAGTGCCTTTGTATCTGGTCAGTTGCTGGGTCAAATGTAAGAGATCACAGCAATGTGGTGATACAGGCCATTTTTGCTTTATTCAGCCATAATTATTCTCTCTGGGATGCTTGACTGGGGTTTCCTCCTTTTTGTCAAATTAGAGACAATTTTATTTCCTTAACTTCTACATATTCTTTTTAACTGCAGATGATAGGAAACTAAGCAATCTCAGTAGCAAACATGCAAAACAATAATATTTCCTCTGCTTTCATTTTGTAAAAAGGCCAATTAGTTATTAATAAACTGCGTGGTTGTAACTTCAAATGCTTAACTTTTTTTTAACCCTGTCAGGTTCTAAACCTCTAGTAAATCATTCCCTGTGTATATGAACTGCAAAGGAAATGCACTGTAAAGTAATTGTTTACTTGGCTAGCTGACTAACAGAGGGCACAGTGGAATTTTTGCCTGAGTAAAGGTTGCAGGATCATGCCTACAGTGGGAATTGATTTAATTGCCCCTTCTTTAATTAGAGAAGATGAGAATAAAGGCAAACAAATATGAATATGATACAACATTGTAAAATGAAGTTACACTAGGGTAAACACCTGTGAAATGGAAATCAGGTGGATTTGCCCAGAGCTCCATGGGCCTTCCAGAATTTTAATAATAATACCTGTTTACAAGCCTTTTAAAATTACAGAATGGTACCTCAGCTCACTCATGAACCAGACTTCTGTAAAAGTGTAAGAGAGACACCACCAAAGCGAAAGAATTGGGGAAATTAAGGGCTTCTTAGAAACTAGAGCACTCATTCCAGATGGCAGCACCAGGTATAGCTGCAATATTTACCTCAACTCAGCTACATGTGGTGAGAATCCTGTGTCAATAATTTAGACAGCCATAATGAATGAAGTTCTGATCCTGCAAATATTTACTCACATGCTTAGCTTTATTCACATGAGCACTCCCATTTAAGTCAGAGGGACTATTCACATATGTAAATGTTTGCAGAACTGAGGCTTAAGAAACAGCAGCAGACTTTGTCCAGGAGGCTTTAAGAGGAATTAAAAAAGAAACATGGAGACTACTGTAGGTCATCCAGGAGAGATGCAAAAGAAAATACATGATGTATGAGACTGCCTGTAAAAACACAAATATTACTGAACATAAAGTGGTTAATATTTAGTGTAAAATGAGAATTTGTGGATTTTAAGCTGAGAGTTCTGAACAAGGAGATAAGATTGTTTCGATGGTGTTTTTAGGGGGTGTTTTTTAATTACTGGTTGTCAGGATCAGGGGAACTTCTTTTCTGAAAAACCACTTCATATCCGGAACTTGAAGTGTGTGAATCTTTGAATTTGAGGAAACTTATTTACACAGAAACATATGATGGATTTTAATATTTTCCTAAATTATAATCCTATGTACTTCACCATAGCATCACAGAATTCTAGATACTAAATACTGAAAGGACCAATTAGATTATCCAATTCAGGATTATTCTCCGCAATAATTTTTCTAGTATTTTGTCCCCTCTTGTTTTAAAGTCGGGCTCCCCCCCGCCCGGTATACCCAAGAATATCTCACTGCTAGGAGGTTTAGCCTGAATTTGCCCTTTCTTAATGTATCACACGAAATAATTCATCCCACCCCCCCTTGTGTGTTCATAGCCTTTAGATATTTGTGGGCTATTATGTCTACTCACAGTAATTACTGAGGCAAACTAAACATATATACAGGTTTCAGAGTAGCAGCCCTGTTAGTCTGTATCTGCAAAAAGAAAAGGAGTACTTGTGGCACCTTAGTCTCTAAGGTGCCACAAGTAATCCTTTTCTTTTTGCATATATATATATATATATATATATATATATATATATATATATATATATATATATATATATATATATATATATATATATATATATATCTCTTGAAATTTTTCCTCAGAAGCCCCTTGATTGTTTCTTTTGCTCTTTTCTGAAAGCCCTTCAAATGTATTAATAATATTTTTCTTATGGGGGATCAAGGAGGGGAGTTTTTCAAAGGCACATAGGGCAGAGAGGCACATAGGTCCGGATCCTGAAAGGTATTTAGGCACCTAACTCCCATTGATATCAATGGCCTAAATAGCTTTCAGGATCTAGGCCCTAGTGCCTTTGTGCCTCTCTGCTAGTGCCCAGACCTGAATACAGTATCTCAAGTCACAGCAGAGTTGTGCACAGAAGGGTTAGTACCTCTCTGCTCTGTGACATGATACTTTCGCTTATTAACCCAAAATTACATTGAACTTTTATTTTGCAGCCATAACACATTACAAACTCACATCAATTTGTTGTCCACTATCCACACAGGTCTCAAGCTGCATGACTGCTGTGCAAATTTCTCCCTTCTATCAGTGTTTCAAGTTATTTTCAGAAAAAGTATTAACTTGACATTGGCCATGCAGAAATTCATTTTATTATTTTCTGCCTTTTTTTCTAAACTCTCTGGATCCCTTGGTATTATATCTCTGTCCTTATTGGTATACTCCTATTAGCGTAGTGTCATCAGCGCATAGCATTAAATGTGGGGTTTAATTCACTCTACCAGATCATTAATAAAGGTAATAAACCCTACTCCTTCCTTGTGTAATTCAGTGCTAGTTCAGTTTAAAACCAATTTTTTCTACCTTTAGGTTCCTCTAAAAATAAGGGGAAACTGTGGCCCCACTGAAGTCAATAGCGAAACTCTGTTTGACTTCAGTGGGGCCAGGAGTGCAATGATAAAATCTACAAATGACTTTTGCATCCCAGCACCTCTCTTTGAGCCTGTGGACTGAAACAACTGGCATACAGATGGCTAGTAAAACTGACACTGTCACTTGTTTAACAGCAGGGCTTCAACAACAGCAGACAGTTATTTTCAAAGCAGAACTTAATACTGATGTTTCAAAAACTCAACTAAAATTAAACAAACACATGGCTGCTCTATATTTGAAAGATGTTCAAATCTTTAGTGGCTCATTCCAAAGAGCAATAGTTATTTGATTTGCTGCAGTATATATATCTGTTATAAGAGCTCTGCTCTTACATGCAGGGCTGATGGTAGTCAAAGGTCCACTGTACCAACCTAATCTTTTTAATTCATCTAGTCACCAGTATCTTAAATGCTAACATTAACTTTGAATTCATTTCTGATATGTCAGACATTTTGAATGAACAAAACAGGTACTATTTCTCTAGTAAAACTTTTGAAAACCTAGCCATATTATTTATTATTATTATTAGCCCAAATTATTGCAACATCTTGTAACAGGCGACAGGTATTTAAAGTACTGTTAAAAAAATTACTACTGCAATGTCATTGTGGGCTCTATAGCACCGTGAATTTCCATATCAAAAATACTCTGTGTACAAGTAAAAAGATTAGGTTGTTTTTTCCACTAATAGTCAGTCTTGCAAAGTCACCCTGTTCTCTGACAACTAAGCTGAGTTCTCTCCTCCATGCACATTATCATCAATTATAAAGGTTCTACAAACCAAATTAGACCCTCCTTGACACCTCTGCAACCTCATTGACTTTGATAGAGTTTGCACAGGTATAACTGAATGGAACTTTAATTTCAGTTCTGAACAATGCTTGATGATGCACAAGAGGGAACAGAATCCATTTCATTCACTCTGAACTGTGTTGGCTCTGCTGGCTAACAGGAGTAAAAGGCAGTAAAAACTTATTAGTCGCTAAATATTCATATGTGCCTCTAAAGGCACACAAAAAGATCCCATTTATTGCCATTTTACAAAGGTTCCATAGGGGGAAAATGGGGGATCCTAAAAGGATAAATGAATATATATGCAGATTGCTGGATCTATAATAATCAATATTGCATACCCCCAAAATCAGCAACATCTATTTATAAGCTTTGATTAAAAAACCCAAAGACTGCTTACCAGAAAGAACACCTTTTCTTCCACTGCAAGGACCAAGCAGTGAAAGTACTTTAACTTCCATTTAACTCTTCAATGTCTAGAAATCATGTGTGTGTTTTTGGTTAATCCTGTGGAACAATCTCTGAAGACTGTAGTTCATGTCACTACCATAAATGGCAGCAGTGCTAGTGAGGAAAAATACTATTAGTCATATACACTATTAGTGCTAGGCAGAAAAGGAGCCACAAATGGATTTGGTTTCAGGATAATGCCAATTAAAAAACCCTTACAAGTCTAAAAGTCTTATTATTTTATTTATATTCATTTTAATGACTTCTAATGTACCCATTACCACTGCCTCTGGACAGATCATACAAGAAACAATTTACCAGTTTAGAATAGCCCACAATGAGTACAAATATTAACCTTCCCCTAATTAATGATTACCCACAAGGAAATAAATCAGAAAAATAGTGTGATGGCAATATGGAGGCAATGTCTTAATTTAGGCCTCAGTCCTTCAATCACTTACACATGCGTTTAACTTTATTACCATGAACAATCTCATAGATTTCAATGCAACTGTCCATGATAGTTAAGTTAACCAAATGCATAAGTGTTTGCAGGATTGGGACCTTAGATTCAGCCATTAAAGGCTTGCCTGAAAGGATGCACCCTGCACTGTGATTTGAAGACCAACAGCTTCTACGTGTAGAATACTGAGTGGTCTCCTCAGGGCTCTGAGTAGTTGCTCTCTTCAATTGGTACAGCTATAAGAATGTTGTTCCTTGTTTTTCATCAGCTTTTCACTTTTTGTATTATTTTATTTTTCCTGCTTTTTGTTCACACCAAGGGCTGGCATTGTCTGAGCACTGGGACCAGTTTTAGTTCAAGCTTAGTTATCAATTATATATGACATTTTAGAGAGGTATTCAGAAATAAATGCTTTGAAATAAAAAAAAATTATATTTTAAAAATAGTCCCCAGTTGTGGCTGTGCTCTTTTTTCACTTCTAATCTTAAATTATGAGGTCATTCTGAGTTGTGTAAATATTTTTCATTATAAGCTACATGCATAAAGATCTTCCTTTATTTAGTCAGCCTGAAATGGAAAATATTAGATTCCCAAAGAAGTTAGTCCTCTAATTGAAAGACAGATAAATTTTGTAATTCCACTTCTTCCATAAACTGTTATTTAGCAGATGAACTATTTTTGAACAGTATTTACAGTGTGGAGATTTCTGCAGGTGATCACCCTTTCTTCCCCTCACATACTGCTCAACAGCTTCAATAGCCAGCTGTGGCCTATCAAAGTTGACCCACACACAGCTGTCGCCCAAGACTATAAACTCTAAACCACTCATAACTAAGCAGGATCACATGTCCAGTAGTGACTCCAGGATTTTGTGTTAACACATGAAAGCAGGAGCTAAAGATGTGCCAATCTGCTGAAGGAGACAGCAACGGATACTTGTCTCTCAATGTCTGGAAATGCCACCTGTGTGTGTGTCAAACTGTCACCTAGCTGCATTTAGGACTGGACTAGAAGTGGATCTGGTCCTGCTGCAGTTCCCAGGGCACTTTTTAATTTCTCATGCTTTTGATATGTGAGACTCAAGATTCCATTCCAGATTTTCATGGGTAGGGGGAAAAAAATGACCAGGAACGTAGACATGAACCACGCAGCTTTTTCCTGGTCTGTAGAACTCTACTGGGAGAGAGCAACCTAATAACTGTAGCCCCTCGCCGAGCCCATACCTGCCCCCTAGCGGTCAGGCACTGTGTATCTCTGTGGGCACTGGATCCCTTTGTCTTGAATCGTCTCTCATCTGATGGTCACAGCTGCAATCAGGTTTTTAATTTATTCAGTTTGTAATGCACTGATTTTAATAAAACACAAGTGGCTTAAGGTTGCTTGCTCCCTGCCCCATACCTCCTTCGGCTGACTGAATAGAAATATCATATGAATCAGTGGGGATGTGAACTCGCCTGTACAATTGTGGTCCAAGTGAATCAGATTAGTAACGCTCATTTTCACAAAGCTTGGTGGTATTATATCTTCCGTCGATGTGCCAGGGAGCAACAGCAACTTTCTAGAAATCCATCCGAACTAGGGATGATAGTCACGCCGCCCATGGGAAAGCACTAGTCTCTGATTCGGTTCTTGGCGGTTGAATGGGACTGGACATTCTCTTATTTGATGTTAGTATTGAGAAATGTCTTGTTTACAGAGCCTGAGAAAAGGCGTTGTTGATCTCATTTATCTACTCTATCTCTGTACAAAAGTGTAAGTGAGCTAATGTCTCCCAGGTGTTGCAGGGGTAGCATTTTTACTCACTCCTTCCATTAGTTTAGGTCTAGATTCTCTGTACTGGGGAAGAGATGAAGCCAAAAGCTATTCATTAGTTGTATTAAAACGGATGGATTACAAATTACACCAGTTAAAAACTTGTTTGTAGTTGTACTTGAGATACCTGAATACGACTAAACATGTTAGTCAGGGTCATTGACCTCAGGCCAAATCCAGCTCAGTTCATACACACCAGTCCTATTGACTTCAGTGAGACAATTTCTGTCAGTAAGGTCAGCAGGATTTGGCAAGGATCCTCTCACAATCACCCTCACTATCATTTTTTGTATGTTGAGAAAAGATCATGATCGATAATCCTCATTACAAGGCATTCTGCCTACACATCTCCGGATCCCTACAGCGTGCTTTGCTGACAGGTTCGCTTCCTTTGGGCGCTTTTGCCCCGGCTAACCGCCTCTTGAAGTCCGATGGAGTTTTGCAGGAGCCGGATCTGCATCGTTAGAACCGGATCTGCATCGACAAGAACAGCGTGTCAAAGGAAGGAATTTGTCAAACACCGTGGATGTCTAGTAACTCTACTTAACTGTCACCTGGGCCTCTCTCATTGTTTCCTCCCTCTCTAGTCACAGCCCTTTTATGATTGCTGTATCATATTTGATGAGTTAAAGGCTGGCAAAATCAATTCACTTTGGAATAAGAACCCATGACTCCCGAATACAAGTTTTTTGACAGACAGACGAACACTGTAGTTTTCTCTGAGAAACAACTACAAGAGGGAAGAGTAGACATACTAGAGAACCCTCTAGTAGCATAATTCCTTTCACTTGCCTTGGCAGAGTTTGTCTACACCCGATCAGCATCTCATCTACACAATTCCATCCCTGCTTCTAGCACCAATATTGTTATTGAATCAAATGGAGCTTCCACTCAGAAATTAATCTTCTAAGTAATTCGCAGTCTGGTTATTTCTTCCTCTGCTCTGTATTTCTCATCTCCTTTACCCCGTGTATTGCTCGGGAGAAAAATCTTTTCTAAAATATATTAGAAAATCGTGCCCGTATCAATGTAAGGGTCAGCCCCTACTTTCATTGAAGTCAGTGAAAAGCGTCCATCTTTCTTTCTGTTATGTGCCAAAATAGCTGCAATCAACTATACAAAAATGAGATGGGTTGTTTTAAAAGCTGTCCGGATTTAACAAGAAAACTCTAGACAATGTACTAACTCTAAAAAGAGCACATTTTTACATCAAGAGCGATTTTTAGTGTATTTAAAAGCAATGATAGGGCTTTCAAGAGCCGGAAGTAAATTTAAATTTAAAACATTTTGCGAATCGCTTAATTTATAACTAAATGTAGCTATAGGACTATCGAAGTTTGTTCACATGTAAAATCTAAGGGAAGCTATCTATTTCTTGTAATTTTTTATACTGAATTCCTGCCCGGCACGTCTGAGATGCAAAACTTTTCTTGCGTCGTTCCCCCGCCTGATTTCCAAACCGGGATACGGATCTGTGCTTCATTCGCAGGTTTTTTCTTCTTCGCTGTTCTAAGAGTTATTTTGATTCTGGAAATTAAAGTCAAACCACCCTCTGGATCGGATGGAACTATTCCAGTGGAATTTAAAGTGCACAGATACTGCCACAATGTGTTTTAGGAAAGCTAGATGCAGTTTCAGCCTAGACCACGGAGATTGCAACAGGTTTTCCTTTCCTAGACGAAGTTTCGAATAGATCGATATCACCAAAGAAGGCGAAAGCAACTGCTTTAGATCCCAGCCATCCTTCTCTAAAGCAAAGACTTGGACTGCAATCTGCATATCCGAGATCCCGGCAAACCCTATGAGCAGATCCCTTCGATACAAATTTAAAAACGAATGACTCAGAAGGTTTCAGGCTTATCCGGTGAGAAAACTATAGCCAGCGAACCCGAGCCTGTACCCACTGAAATCAATGGCATAATTCCAACTGGCTTCAATGGAATCAGCATCGGACTAAGTGTCCCCCGGCCCTACCTTCACAGCTTCATTTACTTTCTCCCTTCTTTCCACCCTTCTCACAGCATCGCTATGGAAGAGAAGGAGCAGGATTTTAGGTCAGTGTACAACACCTGCTAATGTTCTTTCATTAGCGGAAGTATAAGGGCAGGCGCATCTTGGAGGTTAAGGCTGAGAAAAAAGTAGAAACTTCAGCACAAACTCTCCAACTAGACGAAATAAACAGATCACGTGGAAGTGGATGAACAATTTCTCTATGACATAGCAAGCTTATTTTTCACAGAATTCCTTCTTTTATGCCTAGCAGAACACAGCTCCAGAACGTTTATGTATTTGTGTATGTTTGGGAGGTTCCTAATGCATAAAACTATTATGCGCACAAATCTCTCGGAGGAAAATGCCCATCTGGGGTGACAACAAGTGAAAAATCCTAAACAGCAGCGCCAGCAGAAGCAAACCAATAGCTCGGCTTTAATAAAACATTGGTGTACTGTACAGCAGGGCAGACGGACAACGGTAACAATCATTCACAAACCAACTGGGATTCATCAGTCAAAGAAACAAAATGTGACTTTTGAGAGGTTTGCTTCATAGCTTCCCTCTTTTCTGTTGGAAGTTTTTTTTTTCCCTTCAGTAAAGTGCTTTTCCTGTGATTTTTTTTAAAAAAATCTTTGTTTTATTCTTCTCATTCAGCAGTTCTTAGTTTTCAAACTCAGCTGAAATACACACCAAGCAACACACATAAAATAGCTATATCTGTGAATTGTTAAAAGGTGATGTGAAAAGCTTAATTCACAAGTTGCGGGGATTTTTTATTTTGAGAAGACAACAGAAAATTGAGAGACATGTTACAAGTTCACAGGCAATGCTACGTTCCACGCATTTGTTTTATTAAAGGGTCCTCTGTAAAAATGTTTCCTTCCCCACGGTTAAATATTCATTCACTGCAAAATGGAAAGAATATACAGCAACGAGGTGAGTGAGGTAATATCTTTTATTGGTCAACTTCTGTTGATGTAGAGACAAGCTTTCGAGCTACACGGACCTCTTCTGCAAGTCCTGAAGACCTGTGAAGCTCAAAAGCGTGTTTGTTTCACCAACAGAAGTTGGTCCAGTAAAATATATTACTCCATCCACTTTGTGTTTCTGATATCCTGGGACCAATACGCTGCAACAACACTGCAAACAAGAATGCAGAGTCATGACTACTTACCCATATTTAAAAGAGCCCTTTGCTGTTAATGCAGTTGCGGTTTAAATTCCTACTAATAATTTCTCTATTGTTTTGCGAAATTTACTTGTGCAATTGAGAGCCTCCCACTTTAATCCCTTGTTGTTTGCCATTGTCAACGGTAATTGCTTTGGTGTCCCTTTCAGAGCAAGATCAGTCTCGCTATCCAGCAGAGAAACACAAACAAGTTTCCCTTTGAGATATTTTTAAAATCAGATTTTAATGGCAATTTTATCCAACTCTTTATCTTGTTAAGGAAATAAAAGTTTCTAAAAATAATTTCCTTTTACCCTAACTATTCGAGAATTCCCTATTTTTGCACAGATTCTCATCTCGAATCTTAGAACCTGTTTTTTGATATCCCGGCTGCAGAAATATTATTCCGTTTAAAATATATAATGCTGAAGGATTGCACTCTGACTGGTGAGCTCTTATGTATCTGGATTTTAGACCCGCTCCGATGTGCTGCCCACCCAGCACTTTCCTCTGTTCAGAAATGGACCAGGGTCTACTTCTGCAGCCACTATGACTTTTCACATCACCTTTTCATCACTTAGTTTTATAATAGTTAACAACAATAGAAGCTCTTACCTGAAACCTGGCTCTCAGTAATCTGATTGTACAATATATAAACACAGA
Organism: Lepidochelys olivacea; assembly: GCF_965140295.1. Taxonomy (NCBI): domain Eukaryota; kingdom Metazoa; phylum Chordata; order Testudines; family Cheloniidae; genus Lepidochelys; species Lepidochelys olivacea. The sequence continues at coordinate 96,395,167 of NC_140415.1, forward strand.
CACCAGATAGTTATATTTATCAAACCATTTAAGAGCCCATTTCTCAGATACATTCCTTGCCCCTACAAATACACCCCTTGTGGCTAGGTGTCTCTCTCTGCCCGTGCCCTTTAGGAATGTACTAGCACAGAGTGTAAGGCGCTCTTGCCCTCGGAGGGGGTTGGCGGGGTCTGCTCAAGGAGGGAAGAAGACGCTGGAGAAGTGGAAGGGCAGATCTGCGAAGGGTTGACGGTCAGCGCGGGGATGGCAGACACAGGTGGCAGAGCTGGGGTGGGTTTGATGGGCACAGGAACCGCTGGCATAGTCTGGCCCGGTGGGTGGCAGAGAGCCTTCATGGGCACCCCAAATGGTCCATACTCGTGAGACACGGGCATGCTGGCCATCGAGTCCATCACCCCCACGTGAGGCCACACCGAGCTGACCATGTTGCTGAGCTGGCTGGACACCGGGTACCCGAGATGGTGCATCACTGAAGCCAAGGGCAGCCCGCTGGCCTGGATCACCCCCTTGTAATCTCTCCCGATGATGTTCTCGATGGCGAAGGGGTGTTTGAAGCCGGACGACGGGCTGCTCCCATTGAGGCCGTAGGGCTGGAACTGGGGCAGCCTCCCGACGCCGGCCGCGGCGGCGGCGGCGGCGGCAGCCTCCGAGGTGCCCAGGCCCGGCATCTTGCCCGGGTGCTGCGGGTGGAAGTAGTGCACCACGTGCGGCGGGGGCGCGGGGCCCTTGGGCACCCCGCCGGGCAGCGGCGGCTCGGGGCGCCGCACCTTGAAGCGCTTGCGGCGCCGCAGGAAGCTGCCGTTCTCGAACATGTCGCCGCAGTCCGGGTGCAGCGCCCAGAAGCTGCCCTTGCCCGGCTGGTCGGGCCGCCGCGGGATCTTGATGAAGCAGTCGTTGAAGGAGAGGTTGTGGCGCAGGGAGTTCTGCCAGCGCTGCGTGTGCTCCCGGTAGTAGGGGAAGCGCTCCATGATGAACTTGTAGATGTCGCTCAGGGGCAGCATCTTCTCGGCCGAGTGCTGGATGGCCATGGCCGTCAGCGAGATGTAGGAGTAGGGGGGCTTCTGGTCGCTGTAGGAGCTCTTCCCCGGCCTCGGCATCGCCGCCCGCTGCCGCGGCGGCTACAGCCCCCGCACGCTCCCCGTGTGCCCGCTAACCCCGACCCTATCTCCCGGTAATCGCCCCCTCCCCCTCCCGCCTCCCGACACCCGCGTCTCCCGCCTATCGCGCCCCCTCGCTCCGCGTCCCGCTACTCGCTGCCTCGCAGCCCCGCCGCATGCTGCGGAGCGTCCCGCCGCGAACTCCGCACGGGCCGCGCGCCGGGTCCCGGGAACCCGCGCGCCGCTGGCGAGGCGCGGGGCGCTGCCAGAGGCGGGGGCTCGCGCGGGGAGAACCAGCGTCTCTCACACGCTCCGCACCCCGCTTTCCCGCCCACCCCCCAGCACAGTGTCCTGCCCGAAACGTGCAGCTCCCTCAGCCGCCCGCCCCGGGGGCTATTTCGCGGGGAGAGCGTCACCCAGACGGCGGGGGGAATCGCTGCTTGTCTCCGCTTATGCCCCAACCTTTCGCCTTCCCCGGACAGCCGCTGCCGCCTCTTTGGAGCCGGAAAGTTTCCCGGCTCGGCACTCTGCGGCCCCCGGCGCGCTCAGACTTTCTTTGCGGGAGTTGCTGCGGGGGCTTTTTCTGGAGCGCTGCGGCGGGAGCGCGTGGTCCTTGCTGCCTTCAGCGCACACCTCCCCGCCGCCGCGGCAAGCGGGGGAAACGGCGCCGTGTCCCATTAACGCGGGGCCAAGCTGCCGCTGCCAGGGGGGCGCCGGTGCCCGGCTGGTGGCGAAGACGGCTGGAGCCCCGGCCCCGCTGTCCTGGAGCCAGGCGGAGAGAGGAGGCGGCGGCTGTGGCTGTGCTGAGCTCTCCTGCACGGTTTTGTAACGATCCCGGAGATGCGGAGACCCCCGCCGCTCGCCTTATTATCACATGACAGTTGCTCAGGGACTCCGCGACTCCTGCGAACGGGACAAGAAGCCGCTCGTCGGCTGCCCCCTTTCGCTCACCAAGTCCTCATCAGCGGCACAGGGTGGGGCCCGGCGCACGTGCGGCGCTCTGGGCGGCTTTGAAGCGCCCTGTGAGGTCCAGCGCCTCTCTCAAAGACCCAGAGTGGGGACGGGAGGCAGCCTGCGCAGGAAAGATATCTCCTCCCTTCTCCCCAGTCCTCCCTCCGCCGCACGCATTCAGCCGCTTTCAGCTCCAGCATTCGCAACCAAGCTGCGAGCCGAGGGGATGAGGCGCCTCCAGGGTCACTTCCCCCCAACAAGGTTTAAAGTGAAGAGATGGCAGAGCCCTGCAATTTAAGCACGTGACGCCAAGCATCCGACGGACATTAACTTTTGACATCACGAACTAAAAAACTAAAAAAAAATCATGCTGTTGGAAACGAGGGGAACTCTGGACTACTTTGAAAGTAATTTAAAACAGCTGTGATCAATGTGAAGGACCAAAAACGGAAGTAAAAATTCTTTATCCCCACCCTCCCCTAATGATCACAAGTAATATTTTATGGCCGTGATAAGTCTTGAGGGGCATTTAAAGAAAAGCCGAGCAACCGCCAATTCCTATGTGCTTCTGAGGCCAAATGTTTACAGTTTTTGAGACGTTCATCCATAGAAAGTTTAGAGTGCAACAATTTATAGGCGCCCTCCCAAATGTATTTGTCAAGAGCTATGGATTTGAACATGGAAAAAGCGGCTCGCGTTAACGCTAGAGTTGAAGGGAAAAACCTTCGAAGAGTTTAATTAGATAGTATAGAAGGTGCTCGCATTGTTTCGTCTGGCTTTTATTTCTAAATAAGTAGGGGGAATATTCTCTAATAGACATCCCCCCCAAAAAACATTAAAAAAAACCAACACTTACCAAGCGTTCTTTTGATACATCCTCACCCTCTTTGTGTTTCAATTTTTTTATTGACTTTTAATGTATGACTACAACAGTGCAATAAAAATAATTAAAATTGGACTTCTCTAACCTGTTGCCCTTACCCATCACGTTTGTTGTGAGCACCAAATAATTGGTTTTAGATGTATTTTCCTTTATGATTCAGACATTACAGTGAGAATTGGTAAACAGAAAAAAAACCCCGAAAAAAACTTTTTAGATTTCTTTTTGCAAGACAGACCATTCTTTTTCTAGGGCGAAGGAAAAACTGAATTCCAAGACAGGTTTCAGAGTGGTAACCCTGTTAGTCTCCATCAGCAAAAACAAGGAGGAGTCCTTGTGGCACCTGAGAGACTAACAAATTTATTTAGGTATAAGCTTTCCTGGGTTAAAACCAAGTGACTCTTATTGCATAATCTATCTAGCTGTGGAGACTTCAGGCTCCTTGAAGGGAAAAACTCAATCATCACAGGTTAAAGCAAGGTAACAGGAAAATGTGCTAACTTTGTGATTTTGGAAAACAAACATGCCAGGACCATAAGCGTGTACTTTGATATATTACATGACATATTATTACTCAAGGCACCCGATTTGCTCCTTACTATGTTTAGCTTTATTCTGGAAGTATTTATGGTTGCAGCAATATGAAACGTCTACAGTTTGAACCCTGGCGGTGGGCATTACTCTAACTTGGCAAGGACAGTGATCGTAGACAGTGTGTGATAAGTCTCCTGCTATAGCTATAAATTTTTCCAAAAACATTTATTTTCTGTTTGATTTAAGACTGTGATGCTACTTGATTAGAAATCCTGTTTCAGCTTCTCTCTCTCCCGTTCTCTCTCCTTTTTTTCTCACGTATTCAAATATCCTGGATCTGAAAGTCAATGGATTGCCTCATCTCATCAGTTAATACCTCGAATTTTTCTCCAGGTATTCCATGAATGTGCTCTCTCTCTATGTCACAGATAAACCACCTTCATTTGCGAGCAGGTGTGACTGTCCCACACTTTTCACAAAAGCTCTAGTCCAGCCCAGGGAGCACATAACACCCGAAGTGCAATGGTACACATTTTGGGGGAGGTTTCAGAGTAGCTGCTGTATTAGTCTGTATTCGCAAAAAGAAAAAGGAGTACTTGGGGCACCTTAGAGACTACAGCTCACTTCATCGGATGCAGTCAGCTCATGCTCAAATAAATTGGTTAGTCTCTAAGGTGCCACAAGTCCGCCTTTTCTTTCTGGGGGAAGCTGTCCCTCGCTCTAAAGTATGCATTGATTTGCTGCTGAGTACCTGGACAGAGACAATTCGCTGCTCCAGTAACTGGTTAAACTGGGGGAAATGAGTAGATGGCTCTGGGGGCGGGAACGATAGCTGCACAAGACAGGCCTGATCCTTCTTCTCTGGAGTCAATGGGAAACCCCCACTGGCTTGAACGGTTGCAGCTCCTGTCCGCTGTATTGGGAGAAATCATCTCACCCACTTAAATGGTGGGAGTTTTGCCAGATTAAAGACGTGCCGGATTGGCCCCATATTGCATTTAGGGCATAAATGTATTTGGAGCCCTGGCAGCATTGTTTGAAGAGTAATTGTAAATAGGGATCCCAGTTACTTTCGATGTCCCCAGAGCATCCTTGCAGGATTGCAGTCCATTTAGGTGGTTGTCAGAGCTATTTCTGATTTGCTTCTTGAAGTCTGCAAGGCAATTACTCAAAGAAAAACATCTCCTGTAATCGCACTGGCATCAGTCAGACCGTTTCAAATTTCAAAGGGTAATGACTTACAAATCACACGTTATCCAAATACTGGCGGCATCTAAGGCCCTGGGTTACTCCAATTATCAGCCTATCCTCCCTTTAAGCACTATAATTGTACACGCTTTTGCCAAAAAGAAGTCACCAAAAAGTTTTATTGCCCTCCGGGCATCCCCCCCCCCCATTTAACAGACAAAATCTCCTCAGGAAAGACACCAGTAACTGTTTTGCAATGGGGATGGTTCTTACCTTTTCCCTCGTTACTCTGCCTGCTGTTTATTCAATACCATTAGACACACCTGATTTCTTGTTGTGCCGGCTGGTTTATTACTGATCGGGCCGACTTGCCAGTGACTCATGTTTTTCTTTTCAGAGGGGGTTTCAAATGACAAGGGATTAAGAAACGAAGGATCACTTGACAACTGCTGTTAGGAAAGCAGAGCCCAGCCATGCTCCCTGGATAAACGCTCTCAATACATAGCAAAGAAGGGTTTTCTCAATGGCCCGGGCCAATTCCTCCTTGGTTTACTGACGGGAGTAATCCCACTCCCTCCAGTCAGAGAAGCAAGCCACAATTGTGAGCCAGCTCGCGTTGT